>NC_056728.1:966000678-966628563 GCF_019279795.1 Protopterus annectens
TGAATTTTCTAATAAAGAAAATTTGCATGGGCAAGTTGCTTTACCTCTACAATGGTGGTTTGTTGGAAGGCAACAAATTAAAAAGATTCAATAACTAGTTGGATCAGTACAATACAAACCACAGCTATGGTTTCCACTGAGTGACTAGACATGCACTTCAGAATTAGATGAGCCACAGACTTCACATTTCTTAATCTGAAAGACATCACACAGTCACGTTTTAATAGTATATGACTGTCCCTAGAACTTTCACAACAGTTTTATTTTAATGATCTGACAATTTATTGTTGTAGTCATAATTCGTGTCCTTTTTGACAAATCTCATGATGCCACACCTGCTGACAGAAACACTGCTACTACACCAGATATTTGACAAATCATCTTAAGAGCTTCAACATTTTTTTAATTTATCAGGTTTGTGATACTCAGCATATATGGTTATGCGTAGCTTATTTCCAACTTTTATATCTCAGAAGAATAGTCCAAAAAGAAGTGTTCCCAGTGCAGAATCCTGTGGGACAATACTGGTATCCACCACAGGGACAGACAGGTGACAACCCACTCTGACATGCAAAGTGTTGTTTAAGCAGTGCTTTACCCAGTGAACTGCATGCAGACTGACATTAAATGCTTCTAATGTGTCAGGTATTCACTTTTGTGGAAGTGCTGAACGCCTCAGCATGGTCAAAACAAGCATCATGCACAAAAATAAAACAAAAAAAAATAAGCAAAATGCACTGTTGGCCCTTCATCAAGTGCTGCTGTTATCTCCTCAAAGGATGCCATACAATTTTAAAAGACATCAACTCCCCCTTAATAAATACACACTGTACTCCATCCAAAGGCATGTCCTGCTCATCATTTTGTTTAAGTTTGATTATGGTTCTTTCCAGCAGTTTAAATATAATACTGGCCAGGCTGGTGGTTCTAAAACTGTGCGCGCGTTTGAAGTGGCCCTTTCCCCATGTGAACTGGTTTTGATACAGCCTGCTGGTCAGGGTTATGTCCAAATGCTAACACTTAGTTTAACCTGATTAATCAGTTAATAGGGGTACATTCAAGTCTTCACTGATTCTATAGAAAAAAACACCAAGTACCATGTTTGATCGTATAGAACCAGAGCTTTTCATTTTATTCCTGATCTCACTTAGCACACCTGTAGTTAAAGAGGGAATGTCTCCTCTTGTCTCCAGGACATTTGAATATGCTTCTGTTTACTGTGAAGTCTGCTTACTTTATTTCAGGAAGTACATTCATTATGTCCTCTAAATGAGTGATCACTTCACTGTTTAAGGACAACATGAACATGTAACATTCAGAATGTTCTTTTCATTTTTCTAATGCAAATAAAGATTGCCTTACTTATGTTTTTAATCTCGGACATCAAAATGATACGGTCAGACTTGGAAGATTTGATAAAAACTTGTTTCTGTACTTTATGTAACCTAGACTTGCTTTTATGACTAAGGTAATGATTAAAACAGTACCTCTCATTTTCTAATGTACGAGTTTAACAATCCCATGATTTTATCAAAGGGGTGTTTGCTGAATTTACTTGTACACCTATGTCTTAGCCATGAATGCAGAAGCTTAACTACATCACTGACAGTATAACCAGCTGACCTACCTGGGTCACTGAGTTTCATAAGCATGTGGTTTTCTGCATCATAGTTTCCATTAGTAAACTCTAGGAATGATGCTTTATTATGACTGAAATGGACTTTACTTTTAGGTTAAAGATAATATCTGCCATGAGCTCTGTAAACCACAGAGGGTACAAGAATAGATGGGAGCAGAAAGACCCGAAGATTATTAGTACGATACCTGTCGCTCATCCTATGTTATGATTCAAGACAAACAGGCGGGGTTGTTTGTTTATATCCTTTACTATATAATATTAATTTGCCAAAATGAACTCCTTGAATCTAAAACAGAAAAAAACAGTGGCTTTAGCATAAGAGCAGTGACTTATTTGACTGTACGCATTGGATGACTAATTATTTTCAGTGCTTTGTTCAAATCTCTTGAATCAATACATATTCTGATATCATCTGAGCTTTTCTTATGAGCTACCACCATGGAAGATAATCGAGAAATCACAGCTTGCTGCACCATTTTATCTAGCTTGGCCTTGACTCTGTTCTGTATAGCAACTGGAACTTTCTATGCTGGTCTGACAACTAAGTTAACTTCAGGGTCTAACTTCATGGAGTACACAACTGGGAGTCTGCCTAGTTTCTCTTCGAAAACATCAGCATGGGTAGAGAAAGCAGACTGGGCAAAATTAGAACAGTTGTCTTTCAAGCTTACATGGTGGACTTCCTTATTAAATGAAAGTACTTCCATTTCCAGCCTTCGTTTTCTGGCTGGAAATATTTAGGTCATACCTTCCAACTACAGCCTTTAAACTGCTCTTTGCCGATACTACTTCTGCCATACTCACCTCTAGTGTTCTTTCCTGCTCCATTCGCCCTACAGGCTCACTCCGCTCCCCTACCCTGCCCCCAATTCCCACCTGTCCCCAGTACTCCTAGCTTCATTCCTATCTTACCCCACCCTCTCAGCCTAATTACCCAATACCAGCTCTCCCCTCATTACGTCTCCCACCTATGGCCATCCTTCTTAAACTCTGTAATCTGTACTCCACCCAATAATTATAGTCCCCTCCTCTTTCCTTAAATCTCTAGGATACCTCCATCACTTTTTATACCATTTCTTCTTCATAGCCTTCTCTATTTTCCTAACCACTCATTCCACTCTCTCTTTGCTCCAACATGCTCTCAAGTTATCACACCCTCCAGTCCCCAGCCTCCTTCTGTTCTTACTTCTCTTATACTATGCTACCTGATAGTCCACCTATGCTTGTCCAAAACCACCTACAAAAACAACTACCATACAAATCAACCTTCCCCCTCACTCTTACGCCCATTTTCCCTCTATCTCCTCTTCTCTCATTCAGCCCAACCCTCTGCACCTATTCCACCCTAAACTCTTCTCCTCTAAAGTCAAGATACTGTCACCTGCTCCAATCTACAATCTACTAAAATTCATGTCTGGCAGACCAATATGGCTAAATGATATCTCCTTCAACAACCTAGTCCAAGCTGGTGATATCCATCCTAACCCTGGTCCTACATCCTTTATTAACAACACTCATCCCTTACCCTCTTCCTCCTATCTCAACACCCAAAAGATTTTTACAATTAATGCACAAAGCCTAAACAACAAAGTACACCAATTTCAAGCTTGGTTAAGCTATAACCAACCAGATATCTTAGCCATCTCTGAAACTTGACTCATGCCCTTTATCTCCGACTCTGAGATTCTGCCCCCAGGATTTCATTGTCTCAGAAATGACCGACTAAATAAAAAAGTGGAGGCACTGCCCTAGTCTACTCCAACCTTCTTGCCTTAATTTCCCTCCAAAGTTCAATTCCAGAACACTGAACTAACTGCTAGAATTCTAAAACTAAATAAACATAAAAATATCTGCATTATTGCCCTATATATCTCACCTGGTAACAATATCTCTACACTCAAAAATATTTTCCTATGGGCCTCTACTGAAATTAACTATGAAACTTGTATCCTTGGTGATGTGAATATTGACTGGAATAAAATCAATTGCCCCTCTCCCTCCCTATCCATTAACCTCTAGAACTTCACTCAAATAATCCACTCCATCACTCGACCTAAGAAAATAAACCCTCCCGGATCCACTATAGATTGGATCCTAGTCTCAGATCCAAATAAAAGAACCAATACTGGCACAATTCCTGATACCTTTAGCGACCACCTCCTAGCCTTCATGCAGCGCTCAACTAGTTCCTCTCCACACCAGCATCAGTACATTCAAAATCATAACCTCAGTAGCTTCAACCCAACTACTTTCTCAAATACTTTCAAACAAATGAAATGGCAAACTCTAAACATCCTTCCTCTTGACAAGGCTATAGAATACTTCAACTCTGTCTTTTTTGATACTTTAAACTCACTAGCCCCACTAAGAAACAAAAGGATAAAAACTAAAACTGCTCCTTGGCTATCCAAAGAGACAAAACAGATTATGCACCACAGAGACAAACTATGGAAGGTTTACCAAAACAATAAACTGGAAAATACCTTGCTCCAATATAAACAGCTCCGCAACTGTGCAAAACGAATAATCACTAAAGACAAAAAATCCTACTATATCAAACTTCAGTCCAATAACAATAAAACCCCCCAAAAATTCTGGAACTCTGTAAACTCACTCCTCAATTCATGCTCCAAGAATAATCCCTGTCCTGACCCAAGTAAATCTGATCTCGAACTAGACTCTGAATTTAACTCATTTTTCATAGATACTATTACTACCCTCACCATGACATTTCCCAATAATAACCCAACTGCTCTACACTCTCTCCCTTCTAACTCACCTCATCTGTTTGAACTCAAACCCATCTCCACTAACTTTATAAAAAAAACTTTTGTCCAAACTTAAACCTTGCTCTAACGCTCCTGACAATATTCCCTCTTCCTTCCTAAAATGTGCTGCTGATGGCATTGCACTCCCAATCAGCATCATTGTCAACCGATCCATAAAAGAATCATACATTCCCAAACTCTGGCGCTCAGCTTGTATTCTTCCTCTTCATAAAGGAGGCAAAAATACCAGCATCTCAAACTTTTGCCCCATTGCTTTGCTCTCACCAATATCCAAAATCCTAGAAAAATGCATCCACCTCCAACTTGTGCCTTTTCTGACCCAAAACAATCTTCACACTCCTACCCAGCATGGCTTCCGTCTAGGCCATAGCACAATAACCGCTCTACTCCCCTTCCTAGAAACTGTCAATCAAGCCCAAGATTCAGGCCACTTAGTTTCTACTCTTTTACTCGATCTGTCTAAAGCCTCTGATACTGTTTCCCATAAGCACCTTCTCTATCATCTCTCAAACTTTAATCTCTCACATAATGCTTTATCCTGGTTCTCCAGCTATCTATCAGACAGATCACAGGCAGTCAAATAGAAGAACACCATCTCTTCCCTCCTACCTACCCCAACTGGCGTACCACTGGGATCCATCCTTGGGCCAATGCTTAACATCCTCATCAATAAATTTCACACTGCTGTTCCTGATGCTAAAATCATTCAATACGCAGACGATTCAACCTTATTCTGCTTTGCCTCAAACCTCTCTGAATTGCTGACTAAAACCCAAACTGTCTTCTCAACAACTGAAAACTGGATGCGCCAAAACCACCTCTCTCTCAATGCAAATAAATCAAAGATTCTACTATTCCCTCCCACAAAGACCCTCTCCTACGATAAAAACAACTTCAAAGTCTATAATCAAACCAACTCACCTATAGAAGTAGTCCCCTCTGCCAAACTACTTGGCATTACTGTAGATGAACATCTCAAGTTTGATATTCATATTCAACAAAACATTAAGAAACCCCACCAAAAGCTAGATATGATGTATAGGAATAATCGCTTCCTCTCCAACTCTACCAGGCAAACTCTGGCCTCGACTTATCTTCTTCCTTCCTTATTATACGGAGCCCCTCTCCTAACCAACCTGTCCTCCTCTATCACCTCTAAACTAGAAAACTACTACAACAAAATCTCTAAATTTGCCTCTAAATCCAAAAATACCACCCATCACTGCCTAACCCTACATTCCCTGAATTGGCTTGAACTTCCAAACTACCTAAACTATCTCCAACTCACTACTACACATAGACTCATATTTCGCCCAACAAAATGTCCTGTTCTAACTAACATCCTTCCCCCTTATACACCCAACATAGCTCTCAGATCTGAAAATCAGAACTTAATTACTATCCATAAACCTAAACGTCCTGCTGGCCAACTTCTCCTATCTTTCTCACTAGGCAAAAAATGGAATTCCCTTCCTTCCACACTAAGAATCATACCAAACTCAGAAAACTTCAAAACCCAAGTATTCAAACACCTGTCCACGAAATGGAAATGTACCTGCCTTCACCCAACGTAATCCAAGGGGGTTCTCCCTCTGGTTCCCAAGTTCTACAACTCTCATAGTTATCTTTCTATGAGCCTATCTAAGCTCTCAACTATTTCTATAGCTTCTCTCTAAGCTCTCACCTCCTACAGCTACCCTCACACAGCCCAAACTTGTAAATATCGTAAATAGCATTCTACTGTTGATGTGTGTATGTAAAGCGTATTTACATTTTCTTAAAAGGTTTGTATGTAAACTGTTTCCAAACCTAACTGAACTAGTCTGTTACTTTAAAGTCTCAGGTTAAGACAGAATTATACATGACACAAGACACCAAGGCTCAAACTTAACAGTTTATTACACAAAACTTACTGAATAAACAGGAAAAAAACTAATAAATCATGTACTTACAAGCATATGCAAAAACAAAATCATCTTTGTCACTGATAGGGAGACTTTAATCCTATTTAGTGCAGCTATCTGTTCAGTCAAGGCAGGGCCAACACTGGCAAAATGGCTTTATGCTCAGTTCAGGCTGATGCTGTGATCAAATCCGAATGATGATGATTTCCATTTTTAGACTTTGAGCTTTTTATAGTCTTGAACAAACAGGGTCAATAGGTTCAACTAATGACATATTGATCACAAGCTCATCATGAGTTGATGGAATATTTTAGAAAATTACACATCATTTCCTAAGTTGTAAACAAGTCTCAATGTCTGGTCTTATGCCTTACATCTCTTTTCTGAAGAACAGTTAGCTCACAAAACTTGTGATATAGTTCCTCCTTGAAATCCCCATATTCTGGTAAACATCTTTTAAGCTGATAAACTTACAGGTCAACAAAAGTTTAGTTATACCAGTAATCAGTGAGCAAGACCTACTCTTAAGCATATTGTATTTTTACAATATTAGCAGCATATAGTGCTGTATGTCAGATTAAGCAATAATTAAACATACACAGTGGTACTTGGCTCGAGGCATAACAAAAAACAAGTAGACTGTGTGGATTCATCACAGACCACCCCTTGCATCGAGCAATGTACGCTGTGTATCTCTTATAAGAGTTAACAGTGACATCATCAATTTGTATCTTTTCATTACTTTACAGTAGATGCAGCATGATATTAAGCAAAATAACACTGCAATTATTGTGGTCAATAGCAAGGGGATGCAACAACAAATTAAACCACTCTGAAGCTTTAGGTGACCACATAAAAATATCATGCCAATGTGAAACAGTTATATCCTGTATTTTATTTGCAATTTGTACAATGGCACCTTTATCTTTAATCATTTTAATCACTGTTTGATGCGCATCATTTCATGTTTTATTTAATAGTTGCAACACTTTTTGTCCTTCCTGCTTAATCTATTGAAAGTCTGGGTGGACTAGAGATGGCCATCTAAAAGTGTGTAATGGTTTTATGCTAGCACTAAATGTGATGTCCATTCATCTAGTCAATCTAACAAGTTTTTCAGTACAAAAATCAATAATTGCATGGATATTACTTTTAGTGTGCTCCACTGTTTGTGATCATCCCATCACTCCAGGCTAATTTACAGGAGGATATCACACAAACTGTGGTATCATTTAGTTGGTAGATGTCTGTACCATTTACTACATACCTATGCCAAATGCATTTCCCAGTTTCATTATGTAAGCATGGGTGAGGCTTTCTTTTCACCATCATGCATGCCCACCCCTGGGGCCAGGTTTCACAACCTGCCAAATCAACGGGTACATCATTATAATCAAAGCAGACTCAATTTGAGGTACCCACCAATTATTTTCAAATTGCAAGGGCAATGTAACAAATGGACAGACCTGCTTTGTCCCTTTCTTACTAGCAAGGTAGTCAAAAATCAGTATACAAGACTTATTTTCACATATAAAGTCTATTGGCTTTAACCAATGATATAGTTGCAGTTCTCTTTGCCAATGGGTTGCCGTTTTAGCCCCCCAAACTTGGGCAAATTGCAAATATTGCTGATTAGCAGCCAACTGAGATAAGATTCAAAAGGTTTGATTTACTTTTGCTGTGAGGTTATTTAAAATTTGTTCTGTATATGTATTAGCGTGTTTAACTCACCTCCACATGACAGTTTGAGTTAAAATACTGTCTACAGTTTTTTCTCCCAGTTCGGGATTATGATCTGCTAATAGTTTAAAGGTCATATTTAGGTCAATACCCAAACGACCCAATTTGCCATGTAGGGTATCTATATTTACACTGTTTAAGAATAGTACAGTTTTGTACCTACCATAAATGTAGATGTCCGATAGGAAAGCATCTGCAGTCCTTACAAATGGGTTGTCCTGTCGTCAGGCAGCCCTTCGGTCGGCCGGATTCCAAAGTCTGGGTCTGGCTTCGGCTGGTGTCGCACTTCACCCGACGTCATTGCTGCAGTTACTCGGGTATAAAGGCATCAGCCGACGCCATTTTCCTCAGTGTTTCTTGCCCCAGATGCCAGGTGCCCTCTAGGAAGGCTAAAATTTGATAAATGCCAATGGTTCAAAATATTAGAGAGCAAACAAAAAATAAGCATGTATGTACATATATACAAACAAATACACCATAATAGATTCCCCAGCTAGCTATAAGAGGGCAAATACCCTAGGAGTACCACAGAGGGAAGGAGGGTGGGTAATCCTGACTGCAGATGATTTATCGACATCTACATTTATGGTAGGTACAAAAGTACAGTTTTGTACCTACCATAAATGTAGATGTCCCAACAGGATAGCATCTGCAGTCATAACAAATGGGTTGTCCTGTCGTCAGGCAGCCCTTCGGTCGGCGGATTCCAAAGTCTGGGTCCGGCTCGCTGATGTCGCACTTCACCCGACGTCATCTCTGCTGGTCTTCGGTATAAAGGCATCAGCCGACGCCATTTTCCTCAGTGTTTCTTGCCCCAGATGCCAGTTGCCCTCTTGGAAAGCTAACTTTTGGATAAATGCCAATGTTTCCAAAATAGTAGAAGGCAAACACAAAAAATAAGCATGTATGTACATATATACAAACAAATACACCATAAGAGACTCCCCCCCAGCTAGCTATTAGGAGGGTAAATACCCTAGGAGTACCACAGAGGGGAAGGAGGGTGGGTAATCCTGACTGCAGATGCTATCCTGTTCGGACATCTACATTTATGGTAGGTACAAAACTGTACTATGTCCTTCAAGGATGCATCTGCAGTCATAACAAATGGGTAGAATACCATAGCCAAACTAGGGGAGGAGGAAGAAGAATTATGGTGTAGTTAGGATCCCTTGCAATACAGCAGTGGCAAAATCTGCTCGGGATCTAGAGTATAGAGGTAAATTATAATGCTTGGCAAATGTATGCACGGAGGTCCAAGTAGCCGCCTCAATAATGTCCTTGGTTGCCACTCGTAAGAAAGCTGTGGTAGTGGCTGTAGCCCTTGTAGAATGAGGTCTTATGTTCTGTGGAATTGGTTTTCCATGGTAGGAGTAACAGAATCTTATGCAATTTCCTATCCATTTGGAGATTGTCTGTTTGGAAATTGCTTTTCCTTCCCTTCCTGTTGCATAGGCTACTAAAAGCTGGTCAGTTTTTCTGTTACCTTTGGTTCTGTCCAGGTAGTAGCGTAACTGTCTATGTACATCCAAGGTATGCAGCAGTCTTTCCCGTGTTCTGTGGATTGGGAAAGAAGGTAGGTAGGTGGATTGCCTGGTTTAAAGACACTCTGGATACCACCTTAGGCATAAATGTAGGATTAGTTCTCATGGACACTATCTTGATGGAAGATTAGGAAGGGTTGTACTGCCATTAAGGCCTGTAGTTCAAACCCTCCTTGCTGAAGTAATTGCCAGTAGGAAAGCAGTTTTCCATGATAGGTGTTGAAGATCTGCTGTTGCTGCTGGTTCAAATGGAGGGAGTGTCAATTTTTCTAGCACAAAGTTCAAGTCCCATGCTGGTAATGGTGGTTTCCTAGGAGGTTTTACATTCTTGATCCCTCTGAGGAACTGCCTGAGTAGAGGATGAAAAGACAGGTGGATCAAGCTGTATTCTGCTGAAATAGCTGATGCATGTATCTTGATGGAGGAATAGGACAGGCCTGTATGTAGAAGCTCTGCCAAGTACTCCAGGATGTTAGCAATATCTATGTTCGACACATCTTTTCCTCTTTCAGTACTCCAAATGACAAACCTTTTCCATTTTCCTGCATAGTTCCTTCTTGTTGAAGGTCTGCGGGCTTCAAGGATAATGTCTTTAACCCTTTGGGATAAGTCTGGGTTAGTTGCTGTTATGTGATGTTCCAGGCAGTCAGTTGCAAGGTTTTTAGGTTTGGGTGCATGATGTTGTAGTTGTTCTGAGTTAACATCAAAGGCATCAGGGTATTGACCACATTCTCCCCTGAGACATGCTCCTCAGCAATGGATACCAGTGGTGTCTTGGCCAATTCGAGCTATCAGAATTATCCTTGGACGTTCCTCTTTGATTTTCAGTAGTACCTTGTGCATCAAAGGAAGAGGTGGAAATGCATATGCTGTCAGGCCTTTCCAACTGAAGGATAGAGAGTCCACCTTCCATGCAAGTGGGTGGTATGTCCTTGTGCAGAATTTTTTGAGCTGGTGATTGAGTGGGGATGCGAATAGGTCTATTTGTGGCATTCCCCATTTCTTTGTGATGGCCTTGAAGATGTCCGGGTGTAGCATCCATTCGTGAGCATCCGAGGTGATTCTGCTTAACATGTCTGCTAGGGTGTTTCTTTTCCCGGCACAAATATTGCCTGTAACTGGATGTTGTAGCTCAGAGCCATATTCCAAAGGTCCAGAGTCATTCTGCATAGGGGGTATGAATGAGTGCCTCCCTGTTTGTTGATGTACCACATGACTGTGGTGTTGTCTGTCCTTATCATTAAATGGCCTTCTTTGAGGAATGGTCTGAATTTCTGGATTGCTAGTTTTACTGCCAGCATTTCTTTTTGGTTTATGTGCAGGTGCAGCTGGTCTGGAGTCCACAATCCTTGTATGCATTTGTCCAACATGTGCGCCCCCCAGCCTAGGTCTGAGGCGTTGTGATGGTTTGGCTTACTTGAAAGTTGTGGAAGGGCAAGCCTGGGTTTGACTGGCATGCTTGAGCCCACCATAGGAACTCCTGTGTCAGGCATGGGATTAGTGGAATTTTGGTTTCTAAGCTGTGCCTGTGTTGAGACCATAAATTCTTTAGGTACCACTGTAGCTTTCTCATATGCAGTCTGGCATGGGGGACCAGGATTATGCATGATGCCATGAAGCCCAAGGCCTGCAGTACTTTTCTTGCTGTTAGTTTGTTGTGCTTTGTTAATGCCAAGAAGTAAAGAGGGAGTTGTTCTTGTTTTTCTGCAGTTAGGAATGCCATTTGTTTTAATGTGTCCAATTCCGCACCCAAGAATGTTCTTGTCTGGGATGGTATCAGTCTTGACTTTTTTAAATTGACTGTGTATCCCAGGGCTTGTAGTAAGCAAATGACTCTTTGTAAATCTGTTGTCAGCTTGCTTTTGTTGTCCGCTTGTAACAGGCAGTCGTCCAGGTATGGATAAATTTGGATTCCCTGTAGCCTGCAATGAGCGATTACTGATGCCAGGCATTTTGTGAATACTCTGGGCGCAGTAGATAAGCCAAAGGGCAATGCTGAGAATTGATAATGCTCTGATCCTGCAAGAAATCTGAGGTATCTTCTGCAATTTGGTCGTATGGGGACGTGCAGGTATGCCTCCTTGAGATCTAGAGTTACCAGCCAACACTCCTTGCCCAGCATGGGAAGAAGTTGCTGTAGGGTCAGCATTTTGAATTTTGGGACAATGATGTATGTGTTTAAGACGGACAGGTCGAGAATAGGTCTCCAACTTTTCTCTTTTCTTGGTACTAGGAAGAGTCTGGAGTAGAATCCTTTGCCCTGTTCTGTTATTGGTACTCTTTCCACAGCTCTCATCTTTGTTAATTGAGCTATCTGCTTTAGAGCTTCTGTTTTTGATTTGGAGGTAGGTTTGGCATTCCTCTTTTACTGGTAAGGTGTGGAAGTGGAACCTGTAGCCTTGGTCTATGGTTTGCAAAATCCACTTGTCTTTTGTGATATAGTGCCAATTTTTCGAAAATAAGGCTAACTTTCCGCCTAAAGGTGCTGCTATTTGCTCCCTGGTAGGCGGTGTCAGAGCCAAGTCACTGTGATTGTCCTGTTGCAGTGGCAGTGGTTGTGTCTGTGCCTCGCTGGTTATTGCCTTGCCACTGGCGTCCTCTGTAGGCACCTCCTCTGGATTGATTTCTGCCTCTAGAGCGCCTATTCCTGCCTCTTTGAGATTTTGAGGAGTCTGGAAAGGACCCAGGCCAGTTCCTGCTAAACCTTGGGGGCTGAACCTGTAAGAAATCCTTAACTGTTTGTACAGATTTTGCCTTCTCTTCCATTTTCTTCATTACTTGCTGAGCAGGGGTACCAAATAGACTGGCCTTATCCATAGGAGCATCTAACAGCTTTGCTTTAACATGATCCGGCAAGACCTGTTCTTTCAACCATGCATGCCTTCTTATCACTGTGCCAGTCATGGCTGATCTAAATGAAGCCTCCAGTGCATCATAGCCACATTTTAAAGAATGGTTACTAACCTGCTGAATGTTATTCACCATTTCTAAAACATATTTCTTATCTAAGGAGTCATCAGAGGACAGCTTCTTAGTTAACTGATCAAGCATAAACTCTTGGTATTGGATCATATGAAACTGACAGTTTAAAGCTCTAGCTGAGAGAGTAGCAAAGGTGTAAACTTTTTTCCCCCATCTCTCTAAGGACCTGGATTCCCTTTCAGAAGGGAGAGGGGTTTTTGCTGAGGTCGAGGCTACTGCCTTAGGCCCCTGGGATATAGTCTCAGGATCTGCAAGTGGGGCCTTGTATAGGTGGTGATGAGCGTCTGGCACCCTGTAAAATCTATCTGGTTTGGCAGGGGCTGGAGGTAAAGTATCAGGAGCAGTGCAAACATCATTAAATGCATCATCCACAACAGGCAGAACTGGAGGTATAGCTAAGGGCCTATGTTGTGGTAAGTGCAGAAAGGTCCTAAGCCTTTTTCTTGAATCTGAGAAATCTTGTCCCTGCCATTGGAATTGTTCTCTCATGGCATGTAAGGTTTCCCCAAAGGAAAATTCCTCTGGTGGAGAGGCAGATGGAATGGATTCTTCAGCATCGGAATCTTCATAAGTAGAAAAAGGAGCCTCTGGCTGATCTGTAATGTCTGAGTCATCCGAAGAATCATCAGAGGACACTGGCTCGGGCGGCTCTGCTCTAGGTCTCTTTTCTGGAGGCTGAGAGGCCCTGTCTGGGTGAGATTGGGATCCCCTAATTAAGGATATTAAATCCTCTGCCAGGGTAAGCATTTGTGAACTAGAAGTGGGCCTATGTGAGGAGGGCTTAACAGGCACTGATTTAACAGTTTTGGCTGCTTTAGCCCTGGCAAAGGCCTTAATAGACATGGCTGCAGGAGGCCTAGCAGCACCACGTGCTGGGGTAGAGACATCCAAAGGGATGGTGTCTGATAATTCACTAGGAACCACAGTAGTAGGCAAAACTTCAGGGGCCGATTCAACTAAGGTAGCAGGAGCCTCAGTAGTAGTCATGGATTCGCTGAAGATTGACCCGTTTCTCGGTTTAAACCGAGACACTCGCTTGCTTAACCGTGGTTTCGCCGAAACCGGACCGCGAGTGTCGGTCTTTTCTTTGCGTTTTTAACAATTTGGGTAGTCGGAGGATCCGACGGCATAATGTATGCAAAATCTGAGCTGAAAAACTGTTCAGCAAACTCCGACCGACGCCTAAGCGCTCGGTTGAAGGAAGCACAGGCTAAACAGGCTGGTACGCCGTGGTCTGGGCCTAAAAAAGGTAGGCAGTAAGAGTGGAAATCTTTATGAGGTATTTGTTTCCCACAAGTTAAACAGTTATTTACTTTTTCTGACATCGGCTGAGGCAAGAAAGAGTCTCCAACGGGGTACTTAGCTTTTTAGAAGTCTTCGAAGTAGTATTCGGTAGTAGTAATCTCTGGATCTGACCGACCGGCACTTGCGAACAGCTTCTGCTTGCCACGCGGCAAGAAAGACCGAGGAAAATGGCGTCGGCTGATGCCTTTATACCCGAAGACCAGCAGAGATGACGTCAGGTGAAGTGCGACATCAGCCGAAGCCGGACCCAGACTTTGGAATCCGGCCGACCGAAGGGCTGCCTGACGACAGGACAACCCATTTGTTATGACTGCAGATGCATCCTTGAAGGACATCTGTACTATGTCCTTCAAGGATGCATCTGCAGTCCTTACAAATGGGTAGAATACCATAGCCAAACTGGGGGAGGAGGAAAGATAGAATTATGGTGTAGTTAAGATCCCTTGCAAAACAGCAGTGGCAAAACCTGCTCGGGATCTAGAGTATAAAGGTAAATTATAATGCTTGGCAAATGTATGCACGGAGCTCCAAGTAGCAGCCTCTAAAATGTCTTTGGTAGCCACTCCTCGTAGAAAAGCTGTGGTAGTGGCTGTAGCTCTTGTAGAGTGAGGCCTGATGTTTTCTGGAGTTTTCTTTCCATGGTAGGAGTAACAAAATCTAATGCAATTTCCTATCCACTTAGATATTGTCTGTTTTGTAATTGCTTTCCCTTCCATTCCTGCTGCATATGCTACCAGTAGCTGGTCAGTTTTTTTATTGCTCTTGGTCCTGTCCAGGTAGTAGCGTAATTGTCTGTGTACATCCAAGGTATGCAACAGTCTTTCTCCCCTGTTCTGTGGATTGGGGAAGAATGTAGGTAGGTGGATAGCCTGATTTAAAGATACTCTGGAGACCACCTTAGGCATAAAAGTAGGATTTGTTCTCATGGACACTCTATCTTGATGGAAGATCAGAAAGGGTTGTACTGCCATTAATGCCTGTAGCTCAGAAACCCTTCTTGCTGAAGTGATTGCCAGCAGGAAAGCAGTTTTCCATGGTAAGTATTGCAATTCTGCTGTTGCTGCTGGTTCGAAAGGAGGTAGTGTCAATTTTTCCAGCACAAAGTTCAAGTCCCATGCAGGTAATGGTGGCTTCCTAGGAGGTTTTACATTTTTAATTCCTCTCAGAAACTGCCTGAGCAAAGGATGTGAGAAAACTGGAGGATCCAAGTCGTATTCTGCTGAAATAGCTGAGGCATGAATCTTAATGGAAGAGTAGGACAGGCCTTTGTGGAATAGCTCTGCCAAGTATTCCAGGATGTTGGCTATGTTTACCAGTGACACATCTTCCCTTTAGCAGTACTCCAAATGAGATATCTTTTCCATTTTGCTGAATAGGTTTTCCTTGTTGAAGGTCTGCGAGCTTCTAAGATAATGTCCTTAACCCTTTGGGATAAATTTGGGTTAATTTGTCTTATGCAATGTTCCAGGCAGTCAGCTGCAGAGTTTTCAGGTTTGGATGCAGGGTGTTGTAATTGTTCTGAGTTAACAGCAAGGGAACTAGCGGTAGGGCCATATCTGTTCCCGAGACATGCTCCTCAGTAATGGGTACCAATGTTGCCTTGGCCAATCTGGAGCTATCAGAATGATCCTTGGACGTTCCTCTTTGATCTTCAATAGCACCTTGTGCATCAAAGGAAGTGGTGGGAATGCATATGCTGACAGATTTTTCCAACTGAAGGATAGGAGTCCACCTTCCATGCCAGTGGGTGGTACGTCCTGGTGCAGAATTTCTTTAATTGGTGATTGAGTGGGGATGCAAATAAGTCTATTTCTGGGAGACCCCATTTTCTTGTAATGGTTTTGAAGATGTCCGGATGCAGCATCCATTCGTGGGCATCCGTGGTAGTCCTGCTTAATATGTCTGCTAGAGTGTTTTCTTTTCCTGGTACAAAGATTGCTTGTAACTGAATGTTGTAACTCAGGGCCACATTCCAGAGGTCCAGGGCCATCCGACATAGAGGGTACGAATGTGTGCCTCCCTGCTTGTTGATGTACCACATAACTGTGGTGTTGTCTGTCCTTATCATCAATTGGCCTTGTCGAAGAAATTGTTTGAAAATCTGAATTGCCAGTTTTACTGCCAGCATTTCCTTTAGGTTTATGTGTAGGTGCAGCTGCTCTTGAGTCCATAAACCCTGTATGCATTTGTTCATCATGTGAGCCCCCCAACCGAGGTCTGAGGCGTCCGTTGTGATGGTTTGGCTTGGTTGAGTGCTGTGGAAGGGCAATCCTTCGTTTGATTGACAGGCCTGAGCCCACCATTGGAATTCTTGCTTCAGGCATGGAATTATTGGAATTTGAGTTTCTAGGCTGTGCTTGTGCTGAGACCATAAATTCCTTAGGTACCACTGTAGTTTTCTCATATGCAGTCTGGCATGTGGGACCAATATTATGCAGGATGCCATGAAGCCCAATGCTTGTAGGACTTTTCTTGCTGTTAGATGGTTTTGTTTTGTTAATGCCAAGAAGTAGAGAGGAGTTGCTCCTGTTTTCTACTGTTAGGAATGCCATTTGTTTGATGTGTCCAGCTCCGCACCCAAAAAGGTTATCTTTGGGATGGTATCAGCCTTGACTTTTTATATTGACTGTGTATCCCAGGGCTTGTAGAAGGTAAATGACTCTTTTCAAGTCTTCTGCTAGCTTGTTTTGTTGTCCGCTTGTATTAGGCAGTCGTCCAGGTAAGGATAGATTTGGATACCCTTAAACCTTCAATAAACGAATACTGATGACAGGCATTTCGTGAACACTCTGGGCAGTAGATAAGCCAAAGGGCAATGCTGAGAATTGATAATGCTCTGATCCTGCAAGAAATCTGAGGTATCTTCTGCAATTTGGTCGTATGGGGACATGCAGGTATGCCTCCTTGAGATCTAGAGTTACCAGCCAAGACTCCTTGCCCAGCATGGGAAGAAGCTGCTGTAGGGTCAGCATTTTGAATTTTGGAACAATGAGGAATGTGTTTAAAGCGGACAGATCGAGAATAGGTCTCCATTTGCCTTCTTTCCTTGGTACTAGGAAGAGTCTGGAGTAAAAGCCCTTTCCTTGCTCCATATGTGGTACCTTTTCCACAGCTCTCATCTTTAATAATTGATTTACTTGTTGTAGAGCTTCTGCCTTTTGATTTGGAGGTAGGTTTGGCATTCCTCTCTTTCCTGGTAGAGTATGGAAATGAAACCTGTAACCTTGGTCTATTGTCTGCAAAATCCACTTGTCTCTTGTGATGTAATGCCAGTTCTTTGTAAATAAAGCTAGCTTCCGCCTAAGGGTGCTTCTAGTTGTTCCCTGGTAGGCGGTGCCAGAGCCAAGTCACTGTGATTGTCCTGTAGTAGTGGTGGTGGCTGTGTCTGTGCCTCACTGGTTGTTACCCTGCCACTGGCGTCCCCTGTAGGCACCTCTGGATTGGTTTCTGCCTCTTGAACGCCTATTCCTGCCTCTCTGTGCTTTGGAGGAGTCTGGAAAGGACCAATTCTTGGAGGGCCAATTCCTGCTAAACCTTGGAGGTTGGACCTGTAAGAAATCTTTCACTGTTTGGACAGATTTTGCCTTCTCTTCCATCTTCTTCAGCACCTGTTGTGCAGGAGAGCCAAACAAATTGACCTTGTCCATGGGAGCATCTAATAGTTTTGATTTGACATGGTCCGTAAGGCCTGCTCTTTTAACCATGCATGCCTTCTGATAACTGTGCCAGTCATGGCTGATCTAAAGGAAGCCTCCAGTGCATCATAGCCGCATTTTAAAGAATGGTTACTAACTTGCTGAATGTTATGTACCATTTCCTGAACATATTTCTTGTCTAAAGGTTCATCAGAGGACAGTTTTTTGGTTAACTGGTCTAACATAAATTCTTGATACTGGATCATATGAAATTGACAGTTCAAGGCCCTAGCTGACAGAGTAGAAGAAGTGTAAACTTTTTTACCCCATCTCTCCAAGGACCTGGATTCCCTTTCAGAGGGGAGGGGATTTTTGGCAGAGGTAGATGCTACAGCCTTAGGCCCCTGGGAGATAGTCTCGGGATCTGCAAAAGGAGCCTTGTATAAATGGTGATGTGTGTCCGGGACCCTGTAGAACCTATCAGGCTTAGCAGGGGCCGGAGGTAATGAATCAGGAGCAGTACAAGCATCATTAAATGCATCATCTACAACAGACAGAACTGGAGGTATAGCTAAAGGCCTATGTTGTGGTAAATGCAAAAAGGTTCTAAGCCTTTTTCTGGAGTCTGAAAAATCTTGGCCCTGCCACTGAAATTGTTCCCTCATAGCATGCAAGGTTTCCCCAAAGGAAAATTCCTCAGGTGGAGAGGCAGAAGGGATGGACTCTTCAGCATCAGAGTCTTCATAAGGGGAAAAAGGAGCCTCTGGAGGGTCTGTATTATCTGAATCATCAGAGGAATCATCTGTGGAAACTGGCTCAGGGGGCTCTGCTCTAGACCTCTTCTCTGGAGGTGGGTGAGAGGCCCTGTCTGGGATAGGTTGGGATCCCCGGATTAAAGAAATGAGATCCTCTGCTAAACTAAGCATTTGGAAACTGGAGCTAGGCCTGTGAGAGGGGGGTCTTAACAGGCACAGATTTAGTAGCTTTAGCTGCTTTAGCCCTGGCAAAGGCCTTAATGGACATGGCTGCAGGAGGCCTAGCAGCTCCACGTGCAGGGGTTGAAATATCCAAGGGAATAGTGTCAGATAATTTCTGAGAAACCACAACTGCAGGTTGGATTTCAGAAGCCGATTCCACCAGGTTGGAAGAGGCCTCGGTAGAAGGTAAGCTTTCGGCTGAAGGAAGAACCGCTTGCTCGGTTTCAGCCGAAACAGAGACACTTGCGGTTGTCTTAACCGCGGTTTCGGCCGAAACCGCGGACTGCGAGTGTCGGTCCTTTTCTGCGCTTTTGGATATTTGTGAAGTCGGAGGATCCGACGGCAGAATATAAGCAAAATCAGAGCAGAAAAACTGCTCAGCAAATTCCGACTGACGTCTAAGCGTCCGTCGGTTAAAAGAAGCACAGGCTAGACAAGCTGCTACGTCGTGGTCTGGGCCTAAACAAGGTAAGCAGTAAGAGTGGAAATCTTTATGAGGTATTTGTTTCCCACAAGTTAAACAGTTATTCACTTTTTCTGACATCGGCTGAGGCAAGAAAAGAGTCCCCAACGGGGTACTTAGCTTTTTTGAAGTTTCGTAGTAGTAGAAGTATTCGGTAGTAGTAATCTCTGGTTCTGACCGACCGGCACTTGCGAACAGCTTCTGCTTCGGGCGCCACGCGGCAAGAAAGACTGAGGAAAATGGCGTCGGCTGATGCCTTTATACCCGAGTAACTGCAGCAATGACGTCGGGTGAAGTGCGACACCAGCCGAAGCCAGACCCAGACTTTGGAATCCGGCCGACCGAAGGGCTGCCTGACGACAGGACAACCCATTTGTAAGGACTGCAGATGCATCCTTGCAGGACATCTAGTCCTTTTTCTGACTGCACCTAGTGTAGTACCAAGAATACCTGTAACATCACGTTTATTCCTTTTATATTTGTAATGTCTATATTTGATATGCAAGGAAATAACTGGCCATAATTTTACAATGTGCATACCTGGTAGTAATATCAACTGCTGTCATGTTAATTATTTTAATATGTTTTATAACTCTGGCACTACTTACAGTTTTACATCCTTTTGTATACCTCACCACATGTCCCAAACCATTAAATACAGTTGAACTATTGTCCATGGCATATCTCTCCAAACTTGGAGATAAGGTTTTCGCTGTGTCATATTCTCTCTGAAATTCAGCTATGCAAGAGGAATCTAATGGAGACTTGGCCAGTGGAAATCCTGACTCATTTAGCCTTTGGTATAAACCTCCAAAAGGGTAGGATGTCTATCACAGTTTAATCTACATACAGTTGAGATGTTTTCCGTCAGAGTAATGTTCCAAGTTGGGGCAGGTTTTGGTGTCACTGCATATAGATCATCCCCTAATTTTCAGTAAAAATCACAGTCTGCTATTAGATTTGCAACATCTTTTTCGTCAAATAGGGGGATAGGATCAAGACAGTCATATGTCCCATCTAAGTGTTGTCGTCAGAAAAGGTTAGCGTTTTCCCAAACAGTGGCAACAATCTATGAAAAGGAAAGTACAATGGTTGTTTAGCAGAATCAAGTAATACTAAAACAGTATCACCAGGTCCATCACAAATCATAGTCCCATGTTCATTTGGCTGATTGGGTGTGGTTACTATAAATATATATATATATATATATATATATATATATATATATATATATATATATATATATATATATATACACACTATACATCCCCAGCCATTTGCTTGGTTTAGCATCACAGTCTTGTAAAAGAAAATAACAGCATCTTGATGCATACAAATTTTTACCAAAGGTTGTCCTTTTTGAATCATTTGAGTCTTGTTATCTAAATTGATAGCCTTTGCTATCACTTCCCGCTCTGGCTCCCATAATGTAAAAACCTCCCAATTTTCCTCTAATAGTCCTTTTTGCCCCCAGTGCCAATTTTTTGGGAGAGTTTCCAACCTGTCTCAACTAATACTACATTTTGTGCTGGCACTCTTTGTTCAGTCAATGCGCATAGCCAGAACCAGGTTTCATCAGCATTTGTCAAAAGACAGTATATGGCATTTGGGTTCAGCTTTTCTAATTTCAAAATACAACAGTTGGACTGAATGTCATTTATATGCATTTGCAAAGGGTTTTTTTGATGCTTTCAAGGTCTATTATTCAGTTGGCTCATAGCTAATTCTAATACCTTTGGCCATCCTCGTAACGTTTTTATCACTTGTATTCTTTTGGATTTGTTTTTTAAGGAGACCATTATACCTTTTAATTAAACCAGCAGCTTGAGGATAATATGGAATATGCAGCACCCATCAAACTCTTTTTTGCCCATTCTTGAACTTTTGCTCCGGTAAAGTGACTGCCTTGGTCACTTTGGATTTCACTGGGGAACCCCATATGTTACGCACAATTTATTTCATCCTTTTAACACTGCTTGTTGGTTTGCCTTTTTGCATGGGGACACCATTAGTAATCCCAAATAAGTGTCCACCATCGTTAGGCAACATTGCTGATTTTGATCCAGTGGTAAAGGACCAATAAAGTCTATTTGCCAGATTTGTGCTGAACGACTGCCTCAGTGAATGTGTCCACATGCTTCTGCCTGCAGTTGCTTTTGCTTATTTCTTTGACCGATTTTACACTGCTTTATAACATCCACAGTTATTTTTTTTCAACTGCATACCATGCCTCCATGCCCATTCTATTGTTGCATCTCGTCCCAAGTCCCCACTCCGATTATGGGCCCATCTTGCCATACTAGCACTTTCGATTTTCTCTTTGGAAACACGTACCGCAGCCATTTTGTCTACCTGCTGGTTATGCCTCCTTTCATTTGTCACAAGTGGTACATGGGCATTTATGTCAGACACTGATTTTGCATTGTTGAGCTTTTTTCCAAATTTGTTGTCAATCTTCTGAGCCTCCTCACAAAGGTCTGCCATGGATCTTTTAATTTTGTTGTTGCCAGGCAGGTAACTAGGTTGTCAGTCCTTTAAAGACTGCCCAGATATCAGTATAGATGTACGTTTCATCTCCGGGTGATAAAGTATTGATAACTAGGGCAACAGCTTGTAATTCTGCCTGATTATTTGAACCGGCAGTACCTTTGTCAAATAATACGGTTTCTGTTCATGGGCAATAAGCTACTGCAGTCCAGGTCCTGCCATTTGATCCAGTTTTAGCAGAACCATCCGTAAACCATGCGTGTTTCTGTTTTTCTGCATCTAAATTATCAAATGGTGACGCTTTAGTGATTGGTGACTTTGGAAGCTCATGTTGCTGTTGTTCTGTCGCATCAGTATCATCCAACATTACTAGTCCAGCCAACTGTTGTTGTACTTGAGATACTCTAGGTACGATGTTGGCCCTTTCCTGCAAATACTATTTTCATTTTTGTACGGTCAGAGATTGTGCTATTAGAGTTTTTATCAGATTATTATATCGTAACCACCCCTGGATTGGGTAGTCTATCTTAACTGTCACGGTTTGTTGTTTAGTTATTCCTTCCACATGAATCAATGCTGTGTACAGTCCCAGCACATGTTGCTCAAGGGGGCTATATCTAACCTGTGCTCCAGTTAAGGATATGGACCAAAATCCCAACAGTCTTTTTTTTCCAGTGTCCTCCTTCTGCCACAGTCCCAAAGACATAACATTATTGGCAACAGTTACTTTTAAGATAAAAGGTTGCTGTGGATTAATTGGGCCCAGCCCCACACTCTGCTGTAGGGCCTTTTTTGCTTTTTCAAAAGCCGTTTGCTGCTTGGGACCCCATTGAAAGTCACACTTTTTCCTTGTTAGATAGTGAATGGGCCACAAAATCAGTTCAAGGTGCGAATGCCCTCCAAAAGCCCATTGCTCCCAATAAGGCCTGTGCCTGCTGTTTCATCTTTGGGATTGCAATTTTTTGAATACTCTCTAGTGCCGATGTAGGAATTTTTCTTTTCGCTCTATTCCAGATCATACTAATGAATTTTACTGATGTCCCTTGTTGTGTTTTATTTTCATTTATAGCCTACCCTCTGTTCTGAAGGTACTGGATTACAGTTTTTAATGTGATATCTACATCAGACTTTTTTCTAGTAATCATTATGTCATCAATGTAATGAAAAACAGTCACTTTGTCCAGTTGTAACTTGGCTAGGTCTCTAGCCACCAATCCGTGACACATGGTAGGGCTGTGCAAATAACACTTGGAAGGTGTACTGCCTCTCCTCCCACGTAAAAGCAAACTGGGCTCTGCTTTCTTCTGCTACTGGAATGGAGAAGAAAGCATTTGCTAAGTCCAAAACTGAGTGATACAGCCCAGCAGATGAAGACAATCTTTCCACGATCGTAACAATATCTGGAACAGCTGCCGCTAAAGGTGGGGCCCACCTTGTTCAGACCTCTATAATTTACAGTCATTCGCCATGATCCATCAGGTTTCTTTACCGGCCACACCGAACTGTTGAATGGACTCACAGTTGGCTCGAGTATGCCAACCCGAAGCAGTTTTTGGATAGTTTTTGATCTCGGCGTGCCCACCTGGGATATGATACTGTTTAATATTTACTACTGTTTTAGGTATGGGAATATAAAGTGGTTTCCACTTAGCATTGCCTCGGACTACAGCCTTGACTGCGTTGACTGAACAATGCTGCACTCCAAACCTAAATGGCCCTAAAGTGGTTTCCAAAGTTCTACCCTTTAACACATCTATTCCTAAAATGTGTTCAATTACTAGAGCTATTACTGCTTCAATGAAAATAGGAATACCATCCCTAAAAGCTATTTTAACCTTGGTTCTGGTAACTAGTGTTTTGCCCCCCCCCCCCCCCATAACCATCGATCTTTATATATTGTCCATGAAATTTATGGGGGTTGCCTGCAAAAATGGTTATTTTTGATCCTGTGTCTACCAGAGCCATTACGTGTTGTGGTAATCCCCTCCAAAAAAACGGTAAGAGGTACGTAAGGGTGTCGGTCCCCAGGTGTAATTGCTCTTACTGTACCTCTAGCTACTGGGGACCCGCCTACTAGTCAATCTGTCTCCGTTTTTTCAAACGGGGTTCTCCATTCCTTCTCTCCCCAATCTCTCTCATCACTGAATTCTCCCTTTTGCCACTGTGCTAACTCCTCATCAGTAGGAATGTCAGGATATAACTGATTCCACCCTACCTTCCCTTCAGTGGTACTTTTGGTTGGACTTTTTGTAGAGGTTTGCTTTCTGCCTGCAGAGCTTGATCCTTTTTCCTTTGTTTTCTTTTTTTTTTTATATAATTCCTCAGTAGCTATCCCATCTATTTCTGCAACTTCTACCCCCCACCTTAATACATCCAGAAACATTTGCTTTCTCTTGACTTTCTCACCAGATTTATCTTTTGTTTTTTTCTGCATTTGCCTTTCTAGCTATTCTCTGTTCTTTTTCTTTCACTAGTTTTGCCATTTGATTTAGAGTGGCTATTACATCCCATATCTGCTGACCTACACAGCCTGCCAGGGCAGCCATCAGCTGCCCTTTTCACCACTGTGGTGCATTTTTGATCAATTTACTTTTCATATTGCTGGTCATTATTTGTGCATCTGGCCTTTTCAGAAGCACTAATGCCCCATTTCTTAATTCCAATGAATAAATGGTAGCCAACATAGCCATTTCTCAACTGTTGTATTGCCTCTGCTATTGTTTTTTAAGGCTTATGTTTATCAGCTGCTGCTGTAGCATCAGGCCAAGTAGCTCGGAAAGCCGAGGCTAACCACACCACCAGTGTATTCACCTGGGGATCATCATGGTTCACATTGTTTACTATTTGCTTTAGACATGGGTGAAACACCAAGCATGCACATTGGTGCATCTCTTTGGCATTTAGAGACACTGCTTCTCCCAGTGTCCCAAACTCGAAGAAACCACGCTAAAACAGTTTCCCCTGGTTTTTGCTTATAGATTTGGATTACATTTAATAATTCAGCTTGGGTATAACTCCACACCTCAACCCATTGTTGTGGTGCCCCCCAGTGTACTGTCCCTTTTTCTCAATAACTGGATGTGCCTCCACTGATAGGGAATTTACTATTTTAAAATCACTATCACCCTCATCAGTTGAGAGGAGATCACCTTCCCACTTCTCGGGGTCAAACTCTGTCTTACACAGCAAAGCACGAACCCGGGGCCTTGAGGGCGGACGGTATTATTTTTTTCCATTTCGTTGTCTACGCTGTTGAATTATTCGAGTAGCTAGAGTCACTGAATTAGATTTTTAGTGTTTAGCTTCCTCTCTTACTTTAACAAGTGCCATATCTGCCTTCTCCAAGGCATCTCTATCCAATCTGTGTGTATGCGTCTGTTCTTTACATCGCTCTTTTAACTCTAAGACTTTTTGTTTTAGTTTCTCTACATCTCTATCTAATTCCTGAATTACCTCAAAGAACAGCCATCCGGCCGTTCCCACCCCTTCCTTCAACTTTTCCCCCTTATCATCCAATTTTAGCTCCGATAAAGCTGTAGCTAGACTATCAGGGTCTGCCTTAGGTCTTTCTTGCAAATGTTTTGGGGAAGGAGGGGGTGAAACTTGACTTAATACCTTAGCAAGTGGATCCTATTTCCCAAACAATGCTGGCATCATAGTACCAACGCCCAACTTATTTGGGGTAATGACACAACATCCTTCTTGCCTATGCCTATATGTTTTAAAGGAAAAAACATTGGTTGCTGTTGTGGCATTTCCACTGCAAACCTCAGACTCTGCTCGCTGCGCCAAATGAACTAGTCCGTTACTTTAAAGTCTGAGGTTAATACAGAATTAGAAATGACACAAGACACCAAAGCTGAAACTTAACAGTCTATTAAACAAAACTTACTGAATAAACAGGAAAAAAAACTAATAAATCATGTACTTACAAGCATATGCATAAACAAAATCATCTTTGCCACTGATAGGGAGACTTTAATCCTATTCAGTGCAGCTATCTGCTCAGTCAAGGCAAGGCCGACACTGGCAAAATGGCTCTCTGCTCAGTTCAGGCTGATGCTGTGATCAAATCCGGATGATGATGATTTCCATTTTAGCCTTTGAGCTTTTTATAGTCTTGCAAACAACAGGGTCAACAGGTTCAACTAATGACATATTGATCACAAGCTCATCATGAGTTGATGGAATATTTTAGAAAATTACAGATCATTTCCTAAGTTGTAAAGAAGTCTTGTAATGTCTGGTCTTATGCCTTACTTCCCTTTTCTGAAGAACAGCTGTGATATAGTTCCCTCCTTGAAATCCCCATATTCTGGTGTACATCTTTTAAGCTGATAAACAACTTACAGGTCAACAAAAGTTTAGTTATACCAGTAATCAGTGAGCAAGGCCTGCTCTTAAACATACTGTATTGTTACAATATTAGCAGCATATAATACTGTAGCAGCATGTCAGATTAAACAATAATTAAACATACACAGTGGTACTTGGCTCGAGGCATAACAAAACATACACAGTGGTACTTGGCTCGAGGGATAACAAAAAACAGGTAGAATGTGTGGATTCATCAGACTAACCCATATCTGTTTTCCTCAAATGAAACTGTGTGATCCCTACCTTCAAGCTTAATGACTTTAACTATGCATGATATTGAATACATTTATGAGTAACTATTCTACATAAGATCTTTAATATTAACTATCATTTGTATCTAAATTGTATAATGTATCTTGGAGCTTTTCTCTCCGGGCCTCCACTGAAAATGGGTCAATTCAGCCCAGTGGACTTCCCCAGTAATCAAATTGCAAATAAATAAATACATTTTCAAACTATCTCTAAGGCCTAATAATGACTGTATGTGCCTTTTGACTACGCACAATTGAAAGTCAGAGCTGTTCCCAGCAGAGTAACATGAAAGCACTACTGAGCCTTCAGTTTGAATTTCTTCACCACCACAAGCAACAAGATTTGCACACTTTGCCAAATCAAGCTTCTCACCAGCACATACTCTAGCAAATGTTTCTGCTGACATAACACTGCACTTTGAACCTGTCACCTTTGAGCTCTGTGGGTCTTCCATTTATTTGAACCGAACAAAATACTTCATTCCTTGCCCATAAATCTAATGCACTCACAGCTTTCTAACTGAACAACTTCTCTCTTTAAATATTCTCTTTTAATAAAAGAATGAGCCTCTTTTGATTCACGAAATCTTTGGAAATGACTCCACTTTTTATATCTGTGGCATTGCTGACCAAAAGCCAAGCACTTTTCTCTTTTAGACACATGACTTCCACCACAACTACAACAGTTGACTATGAGGCTAGGCGAGGGCACATGCTTTGAGTTTGCTGACTCACCCTTGTGCTTCACTGAGACTGTGCATGCTCTGGAATTTGCAAGAAAGCTACGGGCCCAGAAAACCCCAGGGAGCATTACAGGACCTGCAGCAGTCCCCATGTGCTTGGGCCTGTTTCTTGTAACCACGTGCTGCTAGGGTTGCCCTTGTCAGCTTTCTTTGTAGCTAAAACCGGACTAAGATCACGCCCCTCGCATCACCCATAACTCCACCCATTCCCACATCCTCTCCCATCAATGCTCCACCCATTTATGACATCATCATGACATCAGCTGATGGGAACGCCCTCTTTTTCTGTTCCAGATGCATGCCAATTTAACAAACACTGACAGTCTGTTTCCTTACCAATAAAACTATAAACTCTATTAAGTTTTCAATAAACTGTGATTAGTAATCCATTCCCAGCTTTGCAGACCACTACAATGCAGCAGAGTTAGCTGATAGTTTCAACTTTTGGTCTCAGAAGTATAGGATAATATTAAAAAAACTGCCACTCCAAAGGTAAACATTATAAAAACATCATGCTCTACTACATTGTTTACTCAGATCAGTCATCGGTCAAAAGTAGAGCACTTCCTTTTTTGCACAAATTCTTAATCTGATTAGACCTTTAAACCTTTAAGCACATTTTATGGAATTTTAAATTTGCAATCTCATGTTCTACAACAGCAGCTACATCTTCAGTGAGTGAAAAAAAACACAATCAAAAAATTAACTTGAAAACTGAATTTTAACCAAATGCTTGATTGCAAGTCTTCTGAAGGAAGTACACAATGATAAAGGAAAACACTATAAATAACATTCTATTCCACTTTTAACACACTACAATTACAATACAATTACTACAACACTTTCTGCTATTCTTGCATATTCAAAATAACAGTAAACAGCAAAATTACATAGAACAATCACAGCTACTCCATTGTTATTTTCATCTCAAAATGCTATAAATCAATAAGCAACATATTACTGTTTAAAAATACTGCCAATGCAGACACTGCTATAAATGTAAAATGAACTCAGCTCTTACTGTAACTTCTGCGGAGTGGAATGGAGTGTTATTTATAGAAGTCTTATAGCCTACATCCAGAATCGTGTTATCCTTGGAATTCTGCACCTTAAGTAAGCATCAGTGTAAATCCACAATATTCAACATACAGTGTGAATTTCTCAAAGCTGCTCTCTACAACTAATACAGCCTCAATTATTCAACGTACCCTTAGTGGGTTACTCTTATTGTGATAAGCTGTGACTTGTTAAATCAGCAACCATTTCCTGACAAGCAAAAAAAAAAAAAAAACATGCAAACAGACATTCATAATAGCAATTGTTAAAGGTACACATCTATGACACAAATGTGCTTTCATATTAGTTTCAGACACCATAATGGAAGAATAAACATAAGAAAGCTATTTTTTAGAATGCACTCAGTGCTTAATGTCCATATGGCCAGCCTTTCAGTTCATCACAGTACTCTGGTAGGAAGACATATGCTGTCTGCAGTGTCTAAAGCTGCAGCAAAACAGTTGTAATCTGCAAGAACTCTCACATCATCAAAGAAGGAATCCCTTCTACTGTATTTGCCATATCATGATAAAGTTAAACCCACCTACACAACTGACACTGACTTTAATTGGTAGCGCAGCAACAGCAAATGGCTCTCTACTGTAACAACTTAAGACCAGACAGTATAAGCCTCCGAGTGCATGGAGACTGTATTATGACAAATGCATAGCCAGAATAATACAAAAGCAAGCAAATTATTTTCAAACTGACCAACTACTTAAAACTTCCCGACGGACACTTACAATTAGAAAACACTCATCCGGTCTGTATGATCAGAAGTCTAAAAGAGCAGTTTCAGACACGTTAGGTTAAATGCTTGTCTGCTTGCTTCATATTTACATTCAGCACTACCAAACCAATAAAATAATAACAATGATCTTTTTTCTCACTTTGAACTGCTACATACGTAGCTAAGACCAGCGTAGCCACATTGGAAGGTAGTAACATCACCGAACCACAACTTTTTCCTGCGACAATAAAGGTAATATTCCTCACAAGTATTACACAGTCACACACCAGAAAACGGACCCTGCTTGCCTTCAGAAAAAAACAAAGCTGCTTACAGACTTTATGACATAAAACGGAGTTTGCTTACCATGGGTGGATGACTCTGATACCAGGCTTAGTGTTGATAGGGAACCCGCGTACTTTTTAAAATTCTCGGGTCCTAAAACATTACAAGTCTTGCAGGTTGCACCTGTAAAAGCCCCTCCCCCTCTCTCTATGGTTCCAGCACCTATGCAAAACGACAAAATTCACCTCTATGTTTACCCCACAAGGTGTCCCTAATTTTGGCTCATTCAAAACCCGGACTTCACATGTCCGGTTTTGAATGAAAATTGTAACCGGACAATTTGTCAGAAAACCGGACAGCTGGCAACCCTGCGTGCTGCATACTCTCAACATGAGCACTAGAAGATACTGGAAGCATGCATTTCTCATTTGTAAGCATATATGTGTGCTTTTCTGTGACCATATATTTCACAAACCTCAACGGCCTTATTTAAAGTTAAAAAACTGTCACAAAGCAAAATTCTTTTAACAGCATCAGCCTTAATACCACACACAAGTCTCCCTTTTATCAACTCATTCCTTAAATCATGAAATCTGCACGTTTTAGCCTTGTTTCTCAAGTCAGTTATACATGCTGCAAAAGTTTCACAAGGCTTTTGATCCCTTGTGTAAAATAAGTGCCTTTCCATTGTAATATCTGTTTGGGGGTTACACATGTCTCAATTTGCATTTTCAGCACTCTGGGTCTTCACTTGATTCAGCCAGTAGCACCCTCTCCTATGCCTGTGTACGTGCATCTTTGTCAAAAAATGCAGCTTATATGAAAATATCGCACTCTTGCACAAACGCACTCAAATTTTCTGCAATATTACTACCAAATATAAGTGGAGCTGGTATACGAAATCCTTCTGCCATGCCAACAAAGTATGCAGAATAAATGCCTGTGTATGTGCATCTTTGTCAGAAAATACAGCTTGTATGAAAATATACTCTTGCTCAAACACTCGCCAGTTCTCTGCAATATTATCAAATACAAGTGGAGCTGGTCTATGAAATCCTTCTGCCATGCCAACAAAGTATGCTTAAACACACTGCAGATATGGCCCTTGTAATTATATACAAACATGGACACACACCAGGTACTTGTAATAACATTCAAATGCACAATAAACTCTTTAAAATGCTGTACTTTGTGAAATATGCTTTGAAATGGCTATATTTTGCGAAACACTGCACAAACTTGCAAACACTTTGCATACTTCGGATATCTTGAATAGGTTTAATTAATGCAGAAAAGTAGCACATAGCAAAAAATGCAGTTGTTTTCCTTATTTTATACATTTTATGTGATTCTGACATTTTAAACATGTTCATAACTATTTCAAATATTTTTATCAATATGTCGCAGTTTCAGACATTTTGTTTAATTAAAAATTTGTTTTGAGCATTCTGAGTGCTTTGTTTTACATTCTTTGAGTAAGAAAATCATTTAAGAAAGTTTTACTACCTGGAATTCATTTCTGACCCGTTTTAGGAGTTGCACATGCAGTAGGGATGATCCATTCCTCTATATTCCTCCAACATTAACTGAGTGCCTCCTGGTCTTGATTCTGGATCCCATTCTGATACCATGTCACTCGTCCTATGTTATGATTCAAGACGAACAGGCGGGGTAGTTTGTTTATGCGCTTTATTATATAGAAAAACATCAGGATGAATAGCAGCAACATAAAATATAAACAGATTGGCAGACCATTACATACGTGCACGCTTACATCTCAACAGCTCTCTACAAAATGGCAGTGTAGCTTGCACCTGCTCAGTATTTATAAACATGTGCAAGCCCATGGAAAGCTTCTTAAAGATATACATACATACTGATCTACAATATCTATAACACTGCAATCTCTGACTGGATTTTAACATAGTAAACTACTACTTGGGCAAATTTATGCAATGGTGAGTAGCTTTTTTAATCAGTACAGTTACCACATTCTTCAGGGAACAAAGACAAGGTATGGCAGATCACAAGATTATTTTATCTACTGCCTCCAAAATTGTTCACTGCGAGTGTAATATTTTTTCTGATTTGTTTTCTAAGCTGTTGCTTTTTTAGCTCCTCCCCCACTGAAACAAATAATGTCACAATGACACCTATTCCATCATATAAAATACATGTACCCTGGAACTTGTGAAAAGTATGACCTATTTCTGCAAAGCTACAGAATTCACTAATGGTATGCACCAATAACTGGGAAAACACAAAGTAATTATTTTCCACGTATCCGTTCTTGAAACGGGTACTAAGCACTTAACCGGTGAAAAACCTTTCATTAATCTGGCTAATGGCCTATTAGTCTTCTAAACATGAAAATAATCTATCAGCAAAAGTTTAGTTTGGTAACAGCAATATTGCTACACTTGTGGCAAAGAAGAAAATAATCTGTACCATTTTCCTACACAGTAATTCAATAGAACTATTAACAGACAGTGAAACAGAAATATAAAAATATACAACTGAAAAAATAAACAGGACAGGAGATAATGCTCTATTTAGGTGGGGTTCTTTATTTTACATTTCACTGTTAACACATAGCTACTGGCCTGACCAGTTCTAACTGAACCTGACCTTCTTACCATTCTCTCAGATATCAGGGAAGTTTTATTTTATGTGCACTTACTGCTGATCTGTTAATATTGTTTATTCAGCCAGAGTTTTGTTCATTTGAACACTTTTTGGCTTTTCTTCTGGTGAGAGTAGGACATTTGCTGGTGTTCTGAGCATTATGATTGCTCCATGGTTAACTTGTAATGTTTTTCCCAACTGGGACTTTTAAGTGTAGCTTTTACATGGTGCTGCATAGTAGGAGTTACTTTATTCAGCTAGACTGCTTTGTGCTGGATTTCCTTGTTACCGGATTGACTGTTTCTAAAAGTCTAATTGGATTTAACCTTGCTACGAGTCTGAAAGACACCAGGGAAGGGTTTGTTCACAGGACTTTACTGTTGCTCACAGTTAGGCTCGAGAACTACTGCTGATTAAAAACGTTTTTTCTGCTCTTAGGGCAATTGCTGAAATTACTCACCACCAGCAAACTACTACTTGAACAACAAGATTTGATATTGGAGAGGCAAGTTATTGACCATAACTATATTTGGCCATATCCAATCAAGCATGTGATAACTGAAAAATCTTAAAAACTAATCATTGTATGGCACACAGGCATATTGAATCTTTGAAGTGTCATCTGACCTAACCTCTTTGTACCTGACTGGTGGCAATCAAGCCTTGAAGTACAGGATTTGTGGCATCTGAAGCAATCTTTTCTCATATAGTTATGTAGCACTGTTTAACTGCTCACAACTGCTCATCGTTTGGTGACTATGCCAAAGATTTCTAGTGAATCTGCATAAAGATAAGGCAATCCTCTGCTAAAAAGATGAAAATAAGTATTATTTTGCACTTCTGTTGACAACTGTGATTGTATTTTAATAGCTTCCTGTGATATTAGCTGCATTTGCTACACTTAAAAACTCTACCGTTCTACTGCTGCTTTAAGTACTAATTACATTGTGTCAGATTGTGTGGTCCTCTTTATACCTGGGCTCCAAACCAGCCATTTTACATAATGAAGGTTTTTGTCTTCACTCTTGTGGCAGAAGTGTGCTGATCTATACCTATCTGAGTTGCAGATTGCTGGTGGAAGGTTTACGGTGTGCTTTCCTGATTGGTAGTTAGCTTAAAAACAGTTTCTTTTTGCCTGTATATAAGCTTTGCATTTGTGTAAAGCTTAAGCTTTGCATTTGTGTAAAGCTACTCTCTGCACAGCAGTGGTTAGCAGAGCCCTGTATGGATACAAACGGGTTGGAGATAAAAGTTTCCCTAGAATAACTATCACTGAAACCATACCCAGCCACCTGCTGCTCTGGGAGCAACTAAGTTGTGCTCTGAACAGCATTGCTCTGTTGGTTAAACTTAGACTGACTACACAAATTATAGCTCCCACTCACAGTTTTATTTGCTACTAGTATAGCCCAGTCTAATTAACCCATTCTTTTCCCTGATAGAACCCACAGTAAAAACCTGATATCAAGGATGGGCAGTTTCTGAACATCTCTATCGCCAGCTTGAAGGACATGGGCATCCTGAGGCAATGAAGCTACTGTTTCCTGTATACTGACAACGACTTAATCCTGAAACAAACAAATACAATATGTGAAAGATGTAGTTATGCTATGAAAATGGAGGCAGGACACACACACACACACACACACACACACACACACACACACACCCCGAATGCCAACAAACAGGTTGTGTGCACACATACACACAAGCAAAGAATTTTCAACACTAAATAAGGATTTCACACATAAACCCACATATGCAGAAGTACTGACTAGTAACTTACCAAAATCTCAGAGGTCTTCCAAACGCTGCCTTCAGAAACCACATATAAACACAACAAAGCAAACAACCACCACACCACATACTAATGCACATGCCATTGTCTCAACAAACAAGTCCATAAGGTGAAACACCATAAAATCTCACACACTGGTCACAGAAGACTCCATAGTGAGACACACAGATTTCCCCCTCACCAGACTGGATAAGGAGAAGGTTACGGTTAGCAGTCTGTCAATTGCCAGGATCCATACGATGACACAAGCACTCAAGTCACTCAGCCACAAGTACCAGAATGAATCTGTCATAATCCACGTTGGTGTGAATGGCCACAGATGCACCTCTCTGGACTATATGAAAACAGATATGACTGAACTCTCAGATTGGGTGTCACAGGCAGGTATGAGTCTAGCCTTGAGCAGTATCCTACCGTCACCAAGGATGATGCCACAATACAAACAAAAAATGATTGACTAACAACTGGCTTAATCTTTGGTGTCAGTCCAAGGGGATTCAATATCTGTTAGGCAAGTTTATTAAGTTTCATTTTCCACAAAATGAATATTAACTAGTAGTTTCTTGACAAATAAGTCAAATAAAATGTGCATAACATGTTTATGTTAAAAACAGATGCATGATTATGCAAGCTATAGTTTTACATAAGTAGTGGCTTTAAATTTCAAGTGTCCTTAAAATTGTATCTTCTTTGTACTTATAGATAGCTGAAGGCAAAGTATGTCAACTCAAAGTAAACTTTAGTGTCATTTAGAACTACATATGTGTAGCCTAAACAAACTTTTGTGCATCAGTTCAATTCCTGACAATACAAAGGAAAGTGAAACAACATATACAAGTACAAGTGTGATAAGGAAGTTTTTCCAGTCTTGGGACTTCACCTTATTCCGTATCAGTTACCTCTTTCTGTTGTAGAGTTTGTTTATGGCAGGGGACCACCAGATTGGCTTCCTTTTTTTTTTTTTTCTTTTTTTGGAGGACAGCATCTTGGTTCTATTGGGTATGGCGAGATCCATGCATTTGGGTACGTGTTCGTACAGTGCATTGGTGTATGATTCGGTGGTCATGCAACTACTCTGCATTTGTATGGGTGCTGTGAAGCTAGCCACCTCTGTTTTTAGGAGCCCGAAGTTAGCTTTGGAAACATTTTTCATGGTGGTTACCATAGTGGGGGGGGGGGGGGGGGTGGATTTCCAAGGTGATTAGTTTGTGGTCAGATCTAACCAGGGAGGAGCTGACTATTGGTGTACAGCAATGGTTGCCCATGTTAGTAATGACCAGGCCATGGATGTTTCTACCTCTAGTGGGGGTAAGAACAAGCTGATGCAGGGCATTACAATTAATGAATTCCAGGAAACGTTGGGCAAGTGTACTGGTACACGAGTAGTTTTCCCAATTAATGGAGGGGTCGTTGAAGTCGCCCAATATGAGAGTCTTAGGTTGGACCCTAACATTCTCAAGGGTACTTAGGAACGTGCAGCAGTGCAAGTCTTGGGACATGGATGGGGACCTATATCAGGCTAAGACCTGAATCGCTGTCGTACCCAATGTTAGCTGCACCAGAAGTATCTCTGATGCGTTATTTTGGGCAACCAGTCTGGAGGTGTGCACATCCTTTATGAATATGGAAACACCACCACCTTTGGAGCTTCGGTCCAAGTTCCTAGGCAGAAAGTTGTGGAATGAGTTATAGCCTGGTAGCGCAGGGGTGCTTTCGGCTGCCTTAAACCAGGTGTCTATTACAGCACAAATGTCAATGTTCTCTATTTTAAGGAGTACTTTGATCGAGTACATTTTGAGATTTAGACTTCAGGCGTTGAGCAGCATGACCCTCAGACTGCATTTGTTTGTAGCTGTTACGGTGGTAATTTGGTCTTTGGAACACCACCTAAAATAGGCACTACAGAGGTTGCAAGAGCCTTGGCCAGTATCCGGAAGCCCAGGGGTGACAGATGCAGGCCAACTCTGGCAAAGCTTCGAGGTCTGTCAATCATGTCATCCCAGGGAAACAGATGCTGGATCCCCTTAGAATGACACCAGAAACTTAGCCAATTGTTGAAATAAATAATTTTCTGCTTGTACTGTGGTATCATTCTGGGTGATGGTAGGATGCTGCTCAGGGCTAGGGTCATATCCGCCTGGGTTACATAATCCAAGATCTCCTCCATGTCTCTATTCATGCAGTCCAGGGAGGTACATCTCAGGTCTGTATCTGGACTAGGCTAGTTACAAGAAAGGCGGAAAACAAGTGCAAACGCAAGCTTTTAAAACAGAAAGTTGAAAGAGATGGAAAAAAGTACAGTTTTGTACCTACCATAAATGTAGATGTCCGATAGGTATGCAACTGCAGTCCTAACATATGGGTTGTCCTGCCTCAGGCAGCCCTTCGGTCGGCCGGATTCCAAAGTCTGGGTCCGGCGTTGGCTGATGTCGCGCTTTCCCCAACGTCAGAGCGCCTGGGGTATAAAAGCGTCAGCCGACGCCATCTTCTTCAGTGTTTCTTGCCCCAGATGCCAGGTGCCCTCTAAGGAAGGCTAAATTTTGAAAATAGAGAAAATTTTCCAGACAAGTACAACAACATAAAAACAAATACACCACAAAAGATTACCCCAGGTAGCTAAAATGAGGGGTAGAAACCCAAAAGAATACCACAGAGGGGTAGGTGGGAGGGAAAACCTGACTGCAGTTGCATACCTATCGGACATCTACATTTATGGTAGGTACAAAACTGTACTATGTCCTTCAAGGATGCAACTGCAGTCCTGACATATGGGTTGAATACCATAGCCAACCTGGGGGTGGTAGGCACTAAGACAAAGATGGTGTAGCTAAAATGCCCTGCAGGACTGCAGAAGCAAACCCTGCTCTGGATCTGGAATATAAAGGCAGGTTGTAATGTTTGGAAAATGTATGCACGGAGCTCCATGTAGCAGCTTCTAAAATGTCCTTTGTTGCCACTCCTCTTAAAAAGGCTGTGGAGGTGGCTGTAGCTCTGGTGGAATGTGGCCTGATGTCAGCTGGCACAGTTTTTCCATGAAAAGAGTAGCAGAATCAAATACAATTTCCAATCCATTTAGAAATTGTCTGTTTGGAAATTGCTTTTCCCTGCAATCCAGCAGCACAAGCTACAAAAAGCTGGTCAGATTTTCTGAAAGACTTTGTTCTGTCCAAGTAGTAGCGCAACTGTCTGTGCATGTCCAAGGTGTGCAGAAGTCTCTCTCCTTTATTTTGAGGATTGGGAAAGAAGGTAGGCAGGTGAATAGCTTGATTCAGGGACACCCTGGATACCACCTTTGGCATGAATGACGGATTGGTTCTCAAAGAAACTCTGTCCTGATGAAAAATGAGAAATGGTTGTATTGCCATAAGGGCCTGTAGCTCAGAGACTCTTCTTGCTGAGGTTACTGCCAGAAGGAAAGCTGCCTTCCAAGACAGAAATTGCAACTCTGAAGATGCTGCTGGTTCAAAGGAAGGAAGAGTTAATTTTTCCAGCATGAAGTTGAGGTCCCATGCAGGCACTGGTGGTTTCCTTGGAGGGTTGATGTTCTTTATACCTCTTAGAAACTGTCTTAGCAATGGGTGAGAAAATACAGGCGGATCAGTGTTATATTTGGCAGATATTGCTGAAGCATGTATTTTTATGGAAGAATATGAAAGGCCATTGTGGAGCATTTCAGCCAAATATTCTAGGATCTGTGGAATGCTCATCACTGATGGGTCTTGACCCTTTTTGCTGTTTCAGATAAGAAATCTCTTCCATTTTGCTGAGTATGTTTTTCTAGTGGAAGGTCTGCTTGCCTCCAGGATGATATCTTTTACCCTTTTGGAAAGTGTATCCTGAGGAATAGTCATGGAATCTTCCAAGCTGTCAGCTTCAATGTTTTCAAGCTGGGGTGTAGTGACCTGTAATTGTGCTGTGTCAGAAGAAGTGGCCATTGAGGAAGGAGCCACGGATTGGTGTGTGTCAAGCTCCGTAGCAGTGGGTACCCGTGTTGTCTTGGCCAGTCTGGAGCTATCAGTATGACTTTCGGTTGCTCTGTCTTGATCTTTAGTAACACCCTGGTCATCAAAGGAATTGGTGGGAAGGCATATAGTGTTAGAGAGTTCCAACTGAAGGAGAGAGCATCCACCTTTCATGCTTGAGGATGGTATGTCCTTGTGCAAAACTTTTTCAGATGGTGATTGAGGTGGGAGGCAAAAAGATCTATGTCCGGCCTTCCCCATGCCAGCCTTCCCCATGCTTGAGTTATTTGTAAGAAAATGTCTGGATGCAACATCCATTTGTGTGGATCCATGATGTTTCTGCTTAGGCTGTCCGCCAGAACATTGTCCTTCCCTGGTACAAACTGGGATTGTAGCTCTATTTTCAATTGTAGGGAAATATCCCAGAGATTCATTGCCAGTCTGCAAAGAGGGTAGGAATGGGTACCTCCTTGCTTGTTTATGTACCACATAACTGTGGTATTGTCTGTCTTTATTAGTAGATGGCCCTGATGCATGAACTTTTCGAAGGCCTTGATTGCATGCATCACTGCCAGCATTTCTTTTTGGTTGATGTGCAGGTGCTTTTCTTTTTGTGTCCATTATCCTTGAATGCATCTGCCCTCCATGTGTGCCCCCCATCCATGGTCTGAGGCGTCTGTTGTTATGGTTTGACTTGTATGAGGCTTGCTGAAAGGCAGACCTTTGTTTATCTGGCTTGCTTGAGCCCACCACAGAAATTCCTTTTGAAGGCATGGAATGAGTGGGATCAATGCTTCCAGGCTGTGGCTGTGTTGAGACCATAGACTTTTTAGATACCATTGTAGTTTCCTCATATGCAGCCTTGCATGTGGAATCAGAAGAATGCAAGATGCCATGAAACCCAGGGCCTGCAGGATTTTCCTTGCAGTCATCTGGGTGCGTGTTGCCAATTTTCTGAAGTATTCTGGCAATTGTTTTTGTTTTTCTTTTGTCAGAAACGCCATCTGGGTGTTTGTGTCCAGTGTGGCACCCAGGAAAGGTATTTGTTGGGATGGTATGATACTTGATTTCTGAACATTGACTGTGTATCCCAAGGCCTGCAGTAGGTGAATGACATAGTCCAAGTTTTTTAACAAGGCTTGTTGGCTGTCCGCTTGTATAAGGCAGTCGTCCAGGTAAGGGTATATTTGTATCCCCTGAAGTCTGCAATGTGCAATTACTGATGCCAGGCATTTCGTGAACACTCTGGGCGCAGTAGATAAGCCAAAGGGCAATGCTGAGAATTGATAATGCTCTGAGCCTGCAAGAAATCTGAGGTATCTTCTGCAACTTTGTCTGATTGGGACATGCAGGTATGCCTCCTTGAGGTCCAGAGTTACCAGCCAAGACCCCTTGCCCAGCATGGGAAGGAGTTGCTGTAAAGTCAGCATTCTGAATTTTGGCACAATAAGGTAAGTATTCAGTGCAGACAAGTCCAGAATGGGTCTCCATTGGTTTTCTTTTCTTGGAACAAGGAACAGTCTTGAATAAAATCCTTGGCCTTGTTCTGCAGAAGGAACCTTTTCTATTGCTCTTATTTGAAGTAGGTTTGTTATTTGTTTGAGTGCCTCTGCCCTTTGATTTGGTGGCAAGTTTGGCCTGCCATGTCTTGATGGTAGTGTATGAAAATGGAATCTGTATCCTTTGTCTATTATGTCCAGTATCCATTTGTCCTTTGTAATATTGTGCCAATTTTGTGAGAATAAAGATAATTTTCCATCCAAAGGTGCTTCTAATTGAGCCCTGGATGGCGGAGTCAAAGTCAAGTCATTGAGATTGTCCCTGCGGGGCAGTGGAAGGTCCTGCCCCACCTCTCTGGTTCGGAGGCTGCCATTGACGTCCTCTGTAGGAGCCTCGAGTTTGCCCTCTACCTCTGCCACGTCTGTTTTTGCCTCTTTGAAATTTGTCTGTGTCTGGAAAGGACCAATGCTTAGAAGGGCAATTCCTGCTGAATCTTGGAGGCTGTACCTGGAGGAAATCTTTGACTGTTTGCACTGATTTTGCCTTTTCCTCTATTTTCTTTAAAACCTCTTGTGCAGTAGCACCAAATAGCTTATGTTTCTCTAGTGGTGCGTCCAAAAGCTTAATTTTCAGATGGTCTGGCAATGTTTGTTCCTTTAACCAAGCATGTCTGCGTATGACCGCACCTGTCATTGCTGCTCTACATGAAGCTTCCAATGCATCATATCCACACTGAAGGAAATGGTTGCTAACCTGCTGAGTATTATGAACCAATTCCTGTAACCCCTTTCTATCTAATGGTTCAGGGAAGCCAATTTCTTTTGCAAGTCATCCAACATGTATTCCTGATACTGAATCATATGAAATTGACAATTTAATGCTCATAGAAAGGGTGGAAGATGTATATACTTTCTTCCCCCACATCTCTAAAGCCCTAGAATCTCTTACCAAAGTGGATTCTTAGCAGTAGTGGAGGAAACCCCTTTAGGCCCCTGAGAAATAGTTTCAGGGTCAGCAGTATGGCCCTTGTACAGAAATTGATGTGTGTCTGGGACCCTGTAGTACCTGTCTGGCTTGACAGGAGCAGGGGGGAGGGAGTCAGGGGAAACACTAGATTCTAAGTACACATCATCTAAAACATTTAAAACTGGAGGAATAGCTAAGGGTCTATGCTGAGGTAGCTTTAAAAATTCCCTTAACCTTTTCCTAGAATCTGAGTATTCTTGGCCTTGCCATTTGAAGTGTTCCCTCATGGAATGAAGCGTTTCCCCAAAGGAAAACTCCTCAGGAGGAGAAGCAGAGGGAATGGATTCCTCCGCATCAGAATCCTCGTAGGCCGGGAAGGCCTCCTCCTGGTAGTCTGAATGTGCAGAATCACCTGAGGCCTCATCGGAGGACTGGGGATCTACCTGCTCAACCCTAAGCCTCTTGACAGAAGGCAGCTGAGAGCCTCTATCTGGATGTGGCTAAGAACCCCTAATTAAAGAAATAAGGTCCTCAGCTAAACTTAAAATTTGAGAACCAGAAGTGGATCCCAGAGAAACAGATCTTGAAGGGAGAGACTTAGCCTGTTTGGCAGCCTTAGCACGTGTGTAGGCCTTAATGGACATAGACACTGGAGGCCTGGCAGCCCCGCGTGCTGGAGTAGTCTTATCCACCGAAATGGTGTTAGAAATATCCTGGGCTACGGTCTCAGAGGGGAGAACAGAAACCGGCACCGAGCTGGCCTCCGGTACCGAAGTAACCGGTGGGGCGGTGTCGTCGGTCTGTAGCGGTTGTGAAACCGGCTCAGAAGAGACCAAGACACTCGCGGTAGGCCTAAGCGTGGTGTCGGCCGAGACCGCGGGTGTCGGTCCTTATCCTTCCGTTTTTTAGGTAAATGTGCTGTCGGAAGCTCCGACGGCATGATATAACAGAAATCTTCCCCAAAATAATCCTGTGCAAACTCTGTCCGATGCCTAAGAGTGCGTTTATTGAAAGAAGCACAAGCTGTACAGGCCGAGACGTTGTGTTCTGGGCCTAGGCAGGGTAAGCAGTAAGAGTGGAAATCCTTATGAGGTATTTGTTTCCCACAAGTTAAACAATTATTAACTTTTACAGTTTTATCTGACATCGGCTGAGGCAAGAAAAGGTCCCCAACGGGGTACTCTTAGCTTTTTTGAAGACTTCAGTAGCTGAAAACACAGGAGCTGGTCGACCGGCACTTGCGAACTGCTTCTGCTTCGGGAGCCGCGCGGCAAGAAAGACTGAAGAAGATGGCGTCAGCTGACGCTTTTATACCCCAGGCGCTCTGACGTCGGGGAAAGGGCGACATCAGCCGACGCCAGACCCAGACGTTGTAATCCGGCCGACCGAAGGGCTGCCTGAGGCAGGACAACCCATATGTCAGGACTGCAGTTGCATCCTTGAAGGACATCTGCCCAAACAGCCAATAGACTACAATTTCTCGGCCAGAAACCACTCCTCTTGTGGTAGATACGCTACCTAGTGCTTTCCACTCCCACTGATAAGATAGATGGCTTCCCTCCAACACAGAAAGGCTTGGGGGTGTCAGAAGCTTACAAACAGTCCTGGATACAGTAAATCTGTATCTGGACTAGGGTTGTTACAGGAAAGGTACGAAACAAGCTTAGATTTTTTTTTTTAACAGAAAAGCAGCTAAAACAGCACTAAAAATAATTCAAGTGCAGTGCAAGCTAACCCACTTGAGTGTGGAGCAATATTAAAGCAAATACAGTTTAAATAAATGCAATTTATTCAAACTGTATTCTGAACTGAATTCAATTGTTTTATTGAACTCTGAACAGTTAAAAAGTGCCAAAAAATATACTTATCAGCTGAGAAGCACGCTCAAGTCAGAACACAAGCACATTATAGCAAAGTTTTGTTTTTTTTTTCAATAAAGTGGAAAGGGAGAAAGGAGAAACAGAAGATAATTTAAGGTTAAGAACCTAAGTAGGTTCGCCTTCTCAATTGTTTTCTCTGTATTCGGTAGAATGAGCTAATCAGATCAAACTTACAGTGTGGAGGGCAACTGCAAAGCCACCAAGTAGAAGAACAAGACACCAACAAGTAGAGCTACTAAGTACACTATTTTAGGCAGAAGACACTACAGAAATGTCTATCACAGCAGAAAAACAGCAGTGAGCCACTAAATGAAAGTTTTAAAGGAGCAAGGAGACTCCAGAGAATGTTTTAACTACAATCAAATCAGTTATATGCTACACTCCTTGGCAGGAAATCAGATCAAATGAACAGATGTTTAACAAATGGAGAAAATTTCCAGTTAATACCATGCACACAGTGAAACTAGCTACAAAAGATTTACAAACAGTGTGACAGTAAAAACCTTATTTATCAGGCCCTGTAAGGTAGACAATTTTAGTACAACCATGCAGATTAGTTTATAGCAATAAAATACAGTAAAAAGTATGCAGCAGACAAATAGTGCTACAAATATCTAGAATACGTAACAACTAGTAAAAATAAGCAAAAAAAAAAAAAACAGGATACTTATTGTTATATATCACAGATCAGAGTTGTGGTCATTGCCCCCTCCTCTGATTAGCTCTGTGTTCTCTATCAGCAGAAGATTGCTGCCAGAAACGCTGGCAACTCAACAAACAAAACAACCAGGCCTGGATAACAGCAGGCCTCTATCCAGGCTATGCTACCTAACTAGAACACAGAAACCTCATAAAAAATGCACAGGAAAGCACAGATAAGAGTACTTCCAAATAGAAAATACAACTCTCAGTATGAAAAAGCAGTTTACAGTTAAGTAATTCAGTAAAAATGCAATTACAGTAATGAAACACTATCTAGCAATGAAAAATAGTTATAACAGTATAAAACGGTACACAAATGCAGTGAAACAGTAAAAAAAAGATTTATAACCGTGCAAAATGTAGATTAGCTGTATAGCGAAATTATAAGCGTTAAGAAGTGCAATTCAATGAAATAATTCTAAGAAATAACTTATTCTGCTCTTGAAGTCTTAGGGAATTTCTGCTTTGCCCCAGTGATGAACCACCACTCCATAGCCTGGTAAAAACAAGCACAACTCCCTGCAGACACAGGGTTTAAATACCAGAAAAGATGGAAGACTCTAGAAGCTCAAATTACTACCCAATCCTGCTAGCCCCTGCTCTTTCAACCAATCACTCGTGCTAGAGAAGGTGAGGCAACCAGCTTCCAAACTACACTGTGAAGTTGCATGTGAAGATGCTCTCAACTGCACCTTTACAGAAGGTGGAGAGAATATGAGGAGGAAGCTTAGCTTCTTTTCAGACTTCTTAAAAAGTGGAGGAATTGGTAAACTTTCACTTTCTTGACCAGTAGGCTGGTGTTTCCTGACCACAAGAGAACCTGTAATATGTGCACATCCAGCAATTTCATACTATTAACCCTTTCCACACTCCCACTGATCCTGAGTGCTGGGTGGTTTGTTCTTTTCCTGAAGTCAATGATAATCTCTTTGGTCTTGCTTACATTCAGGTCAAGTTTGTTCCCCTCACACCAACTGATCAAAGATGGTACCTTCTCTCTCTACGCCTTTAATCCTCTTTTGTGATGAGCCCCATGACTGTGGTGTCACTGGCAAACTTGATGCTATGGTTGGACTTGTGCTTAGCATAGCAGTCGTGGGTCAGGATGGTGAATAACAGTGGGCTGAAAACACATCCCTGTGGAACCCTGGTGTTAACTGTGATGCACTTTGATGCGTTCTTTCCCGAACACACCCTCTGTGGTCTCTCAATCTGGAAGTCCAGGATCCAGTTACAGAGAGGTTTACGGATTCCTAAATGTGCCAGTTTTTCCTATCATCTGCACTGATACCACAGTATTACATGCATAGTTGAAGTCTATGAACAGCATCCTAATAGTTGTCTTTGCCCAGACACCGTGGATTGGTTAGCTCTGTACACAAACTGCAGAAGGTGAAAATCAGGAGGTAGGCATGATGAAAGATGCTTTTTAATCAGCCGCTCAAAACATTTCATAACAGTGGATGTCAGAGTGACTGGTCGTAGTCGTTAGGGCTGGAGAGGGTGGTTTTCTTAGGTAATGGGATGATGTTAGTTTCCTTGCAGCATGTGGGTACTTTCGCATGGCAAGAGAGGTGTTAAATATTTCCTTGAGCACTGTGCACATTTGATAGCACAGCCTTTTAACACCTTGCCCAGTATGTTGTCTGGCCCAGCAGCCTTCCTGGGGTTCACTCTCCTTACCTCCTCTGTGCTGAGTCTCAGTACTGCATCCTTCTCATCAGTGGATAGGTTTAGTGCCAACCTGTTGTTTCCTTCCTCAAATCTACCAAAGTTGATGTTCAAACTGTCTAGGAATTCAATGTTGTCCTCGCACTGTGCTGACCCGATTCTTGTAGTCAATGATCTCCTGTATACCTTGCATAGTCACCTTGCATCCTTTATGTCTTCAAAGTGGCTTTGCACCTTTCTGCCATACTTCCTCTGTACCCCTCCTCAGATTACCTCTTGCTACACAGGGCTGCTTTTGTCTTAGCCCTGTAAGCAGTGTTTCTCTCCTTCAGAGGCTCATACACCTTAGGGGTGAGCCATGCATTTGGGTTAGCTCTAATAGTCATACTCTTGGTATTTGTTACCTCATCAATGCAGTTTGCATGCCATTACTAGATTTGTTTCTTCATGGGTTTCTCTCCAACCAGTTCAGGTTTGTAAGGTGGTGATAGCAAGATGGTATAATAGTCAGAGTTTCCCCCATTTGTGGAAGCTGCACTGCCTTATAAGCGTTAAGTTTATGTAAACCTTGTCCAGGATATTATCGCCCCCTTGTAGGAACGTCCACATGCTGATGGTCATGTAGGTATACTTCTTTCAGATCTGCTTTATTAAAGCCACCAGTTGCCATGTGTACAAAGTCAGGATAAAAAATAATCAGATACTCCAGACTGCCACGACTTCATCTGGTCTGATGAAGTGGTGTTCGTCTACCACAAAAGTGCTCACCTTTTTGTTACTTCTTTATTAATATGTATTTTTTATTTTATTTAGTCATGGCAGTCTGGAGTATCTTTTTTTTTTTTTTTTTTTACTAGTTGTCGTTTCTAGACTCCATACTCCTAGTCAGCAGTCCTTGTAGTTTGACTTTTACAAAGTCAGGATATTTGCTCTGCAGCTCACCCGTGTGACTGAATTGTTTATTTAGAGCCTCATTGGTATGAGCACTAGGTGGGATACATACCACTGTTACACTTACCCTGTTTAGCTCCCTGGGCAAGTAAAATGGTCTACATTTAATAAGTACTCAAAGCAGTGTGACAGTATGATTCCACAGTTGCTGAACCAACTTTTGTTAACATAGACTCTACCTCCTCTGGCATTACCACACAGTGTATGTTTTCTGTCTGCATGAAACAGCGTAAAATTGTCTTAAGTTTACTGCACAATCATTTACCTTGTCATGCAGTCATGTCTCAGTAATTAAAAAAAACAAGTACTTCTCAGCTTGTTCTCAGTGGACAGTTCCAGTCTCAAGTAGTCCATCTTGCTATCCCGTGAACTCACATTAGCTAGCAGTATAAGTTGATAGTTGTAGTACAGGCCTGTAGGGGTTTGCTTTTTACTTTACATTAATCCTGCTCTTCAACCTCTTTTCCTTTTTCTCAATCTCTTTCTCTTTTTTCTTGTACAGCACATTTCAGAAACCTATTCTACCAGTTTCAGGCTCTTTAGAATGTGAAGAGTTAAAATGCACAGCTGTTGTAGCTCTGTGCAAGTAGTAGGCCCCAGATACTGCACAGACTTAAAGGCATCCAACCAGCAACATGTAGATGTCGATGGTTTAATTTCTAGTAACTTCTGTCTACTGTAAGTTATTGTACCTTCAACTGGGAGTGCAGAAACCGATTTTTTCAAGATTTTCTGTGCAAAAGAATAAAAAATATGCATATCTCTAGAATGAGATGACACAGCCTCAGCCACACAGGATACCGACATTTTTTTATGCTGAAGGAGTTGAGGGACGTTATGTTTAAAAGTGTCAGATATCCATGGAAACAAGATTAATCAACAGTATGTTCTGGCCTTCTCAGGGTGGGGGACGAGTCTTTGCAAGGATGTCTGTGAAACAGTGTGGACTGATAACAAATGTTAAAAACTTGCAGAGCAATAAATCTGAAGCACAGGTGGTCTACTTTTTAAAAAGGCAAATTCACATGAAGCTCTAAGAAGTGAGGATCATGAGGATATAAAATATTTACAAATGTTATTCGTTAAAAGCTGTGCTATGTCACAGTTCTACACACACAAAAAATGATTTTATATATATATATATATATATATATATATATATATATATATATGAGGTATTTTTCTCTATTCTTTGAGACTGATCTAAAACTTTTAGTAGGCAGTCTCCCAGTGATGTTTACGGAATAATCAAGTACTTTGCACATCCTAAAGCATTATTCTTGACTCAAGACTAAAAGCTCTGTGTGGCTGAGGCCGTGTTAGCTCACTGTAGAGATGTGTATATTTATTTCTGAACTTCAACATTTGATGCCGTGACTTGGATTCTGAACTTTGGTATTGCTGCAGAGCAGTGTGGAATAAATTACAAGGGCCCAACACAGAAAACTCTTCTGTGAATTCCATGCTGCTTTGTATGGGATAGTTAGAGATTCAGATAACTAACTATTCAGGGTGCGCAAACCAGCTAGATTAAAAATGTGGAAAATGTTTTTTCTCTCTTAGATGACTGTAGTTAAAGTGGAAAGAGTGAATAACTGTTTTGTTGAAAGACTGAGTTTGTTTGTTAGGTATATGTACAACAATAGTGGGAGGACCCCCACAGGAAATAAGAAGTTTTTAATGTGTATGCTCATATAACAAAAGAGAAAATTAACACAAGGAGGTGCCTTGTGTTGAGGGCTGCACCCTCAAGACTAAAAGGTAAGAGGCATAAGAGATGTTCTGTGTTGTTTAATGTATGACTGGAGAAAAAAAAAGGTAGTATAACTCATGCCAGTTATTCACTCATTCCACTTTTTTTTCCAACCCTTATTGTCGTAGGGTGGGTTGCTAACTGGGCCCCTTATTGTTTGGAATATACATCTCAGAAGTTCATGCGGCTATATCGGGGCTGTGGCTGACTAAGTTTGCTGATGACTGCTAATTAGGTGAAATCACTGAATCCCCAAGTGATGTCAATATTTTTCAAGAGGGATTTACAAAAACCAATGATGTGGGCCAAAACTATGGACTCAAACTCAATGCAAAAAAAATGCATTATCATCACCTTATGATATCCTTGCAAACTATCACATATATAATACTATCATAAGTAACAACTCAGTAGTGAGTGACTTGGGAACACAAGTTGACTGTAGCCTAAACTTTGACAACCATGTGTCTACTGTGATAAGGAATGCATTCTACGTTGCATACCTCATTAGCAAAGGCATTGCTTCAAGAGAAAAAGAGGTCATAACACCCCTGTACTTGACCCTCATCAGACCAGTAATTGAGTACAATGCTCCCTTTGATATGTATCCTACCAGGCACCTACAGCAACTCCAGAGACCTCAGAGATTTCTAATCAAGAAAATTCAGTGTGTCCAGTACACGTCATACATTTACAAACTGAAGTCACTGTCACTGTACTCAGCAGCATAAAGACTACTTAGAGGAGACTTGTGCCTGGTCTACAGTGTGATCTCAGATCCAAACCTAATGGAAATGCTGCACATCTGCAAGTCAGTCGCAACAAGCATCACCTGCTCCAGGGACCTTAACCTGGCCTGTGACAAACAGGACCTGATGGAGAGACAGATGTATCTTTCAGAGGTTGCCTCTCCTCTGGAATAGGGTACCAATTTACATCAAACAAAGCCCTCTATGGCCCTTTTTTAAGTGCAGCCTTGGTGACTAGATAGGAAACTGTAGATTGCTTTTCACCTATGACCCTTTTAGATATAGGCAGTCGCTGCTAACCAAGATCTTGAGTTTAGACGAGATCCTTTACATTAGGTTTCTCTAGTACTACATTAAGACATTTGGTTCAATACCGCAGTAACCACCTATGAGCATATAGTATGCTTGGTCATAGGGTGTGTGTGTGTGTGTGTGTGTGTGTGTGTGTGTGTGTGTGTGTACTAGCGGGTGTGGATAAATCAAGTTCATGAGCCCACAGCATATTGGGACGTAGGTGTCGCTGTGTGAAAGTACCCTCAGAGGGTCCAAAAGAGTGGTCAGTCCTGGACACAACACCTTTGCAATCCATTATCCTAATTGCAATGCCGGAGTTGTAAATTTTGAGCTTGTGATGGGACAAAAGCAAGGGGGTGCTGTGGAAGAAGGTTGATCGAAACCTTTCCTCTGTCACTGCATAACGACAGAGTCCCTACGATTTCCTCCCTAAATGGTGTGTGAATTGATGTAGTCATTTTTCTGAATTATCAGGATCCAGGATCTACAAGGTCAGTCTTAATAGGAAAAATGGGAGCAAAGGTAAGCAGGCAGGATCAAATCCCTGTAAAGGGAACACCTGCATATTTTACATATTAGAATTATGGAAAGGAAAGTTGTTAAGTATTTAAATGAGTGGTTTCAGTTTATTAAAAACTGCTCTGGTGAAGTATTTCCCTTAAAAGGAACTTATGATATGAAATAATTAGTGAATTTGAAGGGTATTTTGGAAAAAAAGAAAAACAAGATAAGTGGGGAACAATATGCAGTATTTTATTATTCATATACTGAAGCTCTTAAAAGGGAAAATAAATCAGCATTAAGGGGATTACAGGATACTAATAAGAAGCTGCTACAACAGGTGAAAGACTTTAAGAAGGCAGTACAGACCAGCAAAAAGGGATCCCTTTATCCTGTCTTGGCAGGTTTGGAAGAAACTGGGGATGGCCAAAAAGCAGAGAATTCAAAAGAGGAAGATAATCCCCCCATAGCTACTACACCCCAGCCCCATATTTACCAGTATGGGTGGCTCCTGTACAGATTCTGCTGTTTTTCAGACCCCTGCATTGGACATCTGCTCAGCATGGTACTGTTACATCTCAACCCAGTTCCTGTTCAACCCTCATTTTCAGAACAGGCATCTGCAATCGGGGAGGTTGTTTCTTCTCATTCTCATTTCCAACAAGCCTCGACCTCTTCAAGAGAAGCACTAGTATTTGATATACCCACACCCCACTACACACGCTCACAAGACAGGGCAGGGCAAGAGGTTGTTGCCTCTGAAGAGGATGTTTTCGTACATTTTAGGAAACTACTAGGGAATAATAATAGAGAGCTGCTGATTTGCATACTATGTCCAAACGTTTTCCAAAAATTAGAGAAGATCTGTTAAGGTTTAATAAGAAACTAAAAACTATAATCAAATGTTATAACCCTACTTTGACAGATTTAAACCAGCTGCTTTGGGTAGTCGCTTCAGATGAACTAAAAAAACAAGCTACTTAAAAAGGCTAAAATAACTGATTTTACTTTGACAGAAAATGCACTAACCAACAAAAGGATAGCATTGTTAAATAAAATTACAGAAGTGTCAAAGAAACCTCTAACAGGCTAAAGCTGGAAAACTTCAAAAAATATATGACACAAAATGTAAAAACTAAGAGGAGTTCCAGAGACACTGCAGAGTACATAAAAAGAAACTTAGTTTAATAAAAGTGACAACGTAAGCGCTTTCACAACAAGTGCTTACGAAGCACTTACTGCGAAATTGCTTACGTTGTCACTTTTATTAAACTACGTTTGTTTTTACATACTCTGCAGTGTCTCTGGAACTCCTCTTGGTTTTTACATTTTGTGTCAAAATTACAGAAGTGTTTCAAGTTAGGATAGATTGGTCTAAGATACAGACATGTAAGCAGAATAAAGAGGAAGCCCCTGCAGATTACTTGAGCCGCCTCAAAGGATTATTGGCTAGACATTCAGGAAACCAGATCCAAAAGAACAAGCTAAGCCAGCTACTGCAACTGCTTTTGTGAAGGGTCTGCAAGCCCCTGTACAAAAATCAAATAAAGCAAGTGTTTATAGACTGGCAGGAAAAGGACTTGGAGTCCTTACTAACTGCACCAAACCACTGTACTGAGTATCAGAAAAAAATGGAAAAAGGATACTGAAGATAAGCTGTTAACTTTGCAAATAAAATGGTTAAAAGCCCCAAGGGGGCAAAGCAGAGGAAGGGGGAGAGGAATTGTTAAAGGATTTAATAAAATTGCTGGTTGAGGGGAACAAGGTGCAGCAGGTTGTCAACAACGAGCTGGCACTGCACCTCCTGCCTCATCTGATGGAAATTGCCTCAACTGTGGAAAAGCAGGACACTGGAGAGAAGGAATGCCCAAACAAGCAAATGCAGAGTCTCCAAGATACCTGGACTGAATAGCAGTTAAAGTATAACAATGTTGCATTTCCTCAAATTGCAAGGAATCAGAAATCACTGTATTGACTATGTCAAAATAATAAAACAAAAATAAATCTTAATCCTCTGCTGCCAATAGATCAAAAGAGACCCCATGTTAAGGTAAAAACAAATTAAAAAAAATTATTTCCTGGTGGACACTAGAGTCACTAGGTCAGTATTAAAAGTTACCTCAGATAGTCAAATACCAGTATCCAAACAAATTAAAAGCAAATGGAGTAACAGATGCTATTGTCACATATGTTTCAGTACCTATACCCATTTCTTTAGGATCAATTTAAAAAAAAAAAGACATTCTTTCCTTTTGTGCACTATTGCACTGGTAAATTTGCTAAACAGATACCTGTTATGCAAACTGGGTTGCACTATTTACTGTACACCAAAAGGGGTATATTGAATGTTCCAACAGAATCAGAGGGAAGTATTAGCAGAAGGTGAAGAACAGCCTGATTAAGGCATACAAAAACAGCTGAAAATTGTTGCAGCAAGTACCTGCTAACTTATGGGCTAAACGTGCTAATAAAGTTGGTGCATTAAAATCTGTAAAACGAGTAAAAATAAAATTAAATCCATCCAAACCTCTCCCTAGAATTCTTCAGTATCTACTAAAACCAAAAGCAAAGCAGGAAACGAAACCTGTAATTCAGTCATTGATACAAGGAATAACAGTGGCAGCTAAAAGCCCTTGTGATGCTTCTAATCTCCCTGTGAAAAAGCCTGGAAAGGATACTTGGGTTTGTGCAAGATTTGAGAGCTGTAAATAATGTAGTATTACCAACCTTTCCTGTGGTTCCAAATACAGCAACAATACTGAATTGCATACCACCTAGAGCAAAATATTTTTCTGTAATACATCTGTGTTCAGCATTCTTTTCTATACCTATCCACCCTGAAAGTCCGTTTCTGTTCACCTTTACTTATAAGGGACAGCAGTATACATGGAGACGGTTAACACAGGGATACCCTGAATTTCTTCATTATTTTCTCAAATTCTAAAAAAGTACTTGGAAAATGTGACATTTTCAAGTGTTTCTGTATTAGTGCAATATGTAGATGATTTACTAATAGCATCTAATTCTTTTCAGCAGTGTCAGCAGAATACATCTTTTACCTATTCTTGCAGAAAAAGGAAATAAGGTATCGGCAGAAAAGTTACAGCGATGGTCAGCTGAAATCTCAGGGTAGCAGTCAGATGTTACCATCTCATATTAAAGCAATAGCTAAAACCCCACGTCCAACTACTCAATGTCAGCTTAGATCTTTCTTAGGTATGACAGGATATTGCAGACAGTAGATTTCTAACTATGCAAAAATTGCTAAACCTTTGACAAATCTAGAATAGACTTCCCATACATGTTTAACAGACTTCCCATACATGTCAAACAGAGCACCTCACTGGCCTTCTTCAAGAGAAATCTTGATGAGTGGATGGGAAATAGAAAATCCACCCCGGGTATCACTCCAGTGGCTCTGCTCGACAGAGGCACTTGAAAATAAGGTTGGGTGGTACAATGCCAGGGTAATCCTATGGGGTAGGCTTGTAAAGGCTCCAGGGCCATTAGCCTAGTACACACCTATGCACCAATAAAACAGAATCCACCAGAGTCCCTCCCTTGAGACAGTAAAGAAGAAAATTCATTTCAATATTTAAAGCAAGCTTTGGCTACTGCCCCAGCTTTATGGTTACCTGATTATGAAAATACTTTCATTTTATTTTGCCATGAAAGAAATGGATTTGCTCAGGGAGTGTTTGCACAAAAAACATGGGGACAACTATCATCCATTAGCTTTTCACAGTACAGCACTTGATTCTGCTGCAAAGAGGTTTACACCATGTTTAAGGGCAGTGTCTGCTACCACCATTCTAGTCAATCTTACGCAGTCACTAGTGCTCAAGCATTATCTTACAGTAGCCATCCCTCAATCTGTATCATCTCTTACTTAAAATAAAAACTCAACCCCTCTCAACTGTATGTCTACCTAAATATAAACTTACTCTTCTATCTGATCCAGCTTTCTCTCTCTCATATGCTGCCCTGTTTGAAATCCTGCATCTTTGTTATCTACTGCTGAGAATGGTGAAGAGCATGACTGTGTGTGTGACTAATTATCTGCTTTCGCCTAGGAATGAATTAAAGGACACTCCTACACCCAATGCTGAACTAGATCGGTTTGGGGATGCTTCCTGTGAAAGAGATCAAAATGGAAAATCGGTTGCAGAAATATCAGTCTGCACTAATAATGATGTTTTGCTTCAACAAAGACTAGATGGCATAAATTCTTCCCATGTAGCTGAGTTAGTGGATCTATAAAGAGCTTGTGAGTTAGCCAAAGGCAAAGTTGCCAATGTCTGTACCAATAGTTGCTATGCTTTGGTGTAGCACAACATTTTGGGCAACTTTGAAAGCAAAGAGGAGTTTTAACTTCAGCAGCAACTCGGATTAAATTTTTTTTTTTTTATAAATGCTCTATCAGACTCTCTTTTGTTACCTAAATAATTACCTGTAGTTAAATGAAGTGCCCATCAAAAGGGCACTGATACTGTTTCAAAGGAAAATTATTTGGCAGATAAAGCTGTTAAGCAAGTTATAAAAGCACTCTGTGAAAATTTTCATGTGATGTTATTGCAAAACAGTGATGATGCATTTGATTTTAAAAGAATATCAGCTTTAGAAGCTGAAGCATCACAGGGAAAGGTTCAGAGGTGGCTTAAAGACAGATGCAGTAAATTTGCTGATGGGTTACGGAGACATCTGGATAGCAGACTGGTGGTGCCTGCCTCCTCACTACCTTACCTGGTAAGAGCATAGCATTCACCAGCCCATGTAGGTAAGACAGCATAATTTAATCAAATTACCCAAAGTTGGTATGCCCTTCACGTCTCCTTTTTGATACTTCAGTATGTTAATAATTGCACAGTACGTCTAACCTATGTTAGCTAAAACTCATATGTTAAAGTTGCATGCTTACCACCACCTTGGGGGGCCTTTTGTTAAAGTGCAGCTGGACTTGGTCCAGATGCCAAAGGTCTGTAATCTACAATTTATATTGGTGGTGGTTTGCATGTTTTCTGCATGTCACAAAGCAGATTCTGTAACAGCTGTTGTATTTAAATTTATACCTAGATTTGGTGTAGATTTGGTGTACCTTGTACTATCAATAATGATCAGGGAACTCATTTTACTCGTTACATCTGAGTGATACCTCCAGGTGCATCTGCAGTTAACTCCTACTGACACTTCCAGGCGTTAATTACTGCTTGTTAATATTTGCATCAATAATTCCAAAATCATGCTATGTACAATGTTTTAAAAGATTTCATCTTAAAGCTTACACAATGGCAAACTCAAATGCATTAAATATTATTCCTCTGTCTAGTGCAGGGTAAAGAGATTGTAAGTGTTGTTTTTATCACATTAATTTGTATGGATATAATGTTCACATTTTTCTAAATACTTGAATAGCCAAGTAACACAGACAGAACTCCTTAGCTTTATATGAAAGCTCTCAGCTAGATGAACAAAATGCTGCTGACAGTGGGTGTAACTTGATTGGTTGCTGGGATAATGCAAGTTGTTTACAAAATATTACAAACATAATGGTTACTGCGTTTACTGTGACTTATAAAATTCAGTTCACGACCTAGAACCTAAAGAATACTACCACTATAAAAATAGTTTGTGCTGAAGGGATTGCCATTCATACTTTCATAATCCCTCTTGTTCCAGAGATATGAATATTTGGTTGAAATGTGAGGTCGTAATTTGATTCTGTTGAAAGGCTTAGGCTCCGCCCATTGGAAGTTACAGTGCAAACGTCCTGAGCTCCATTGCAGTTAATGGGTCAATACACACACACACACACACACACACACATATATATATATATATATATATATATATATATATATATATATATATATATATATATATATATATATATATATATATACACACACATATATATATATATATATATATATATATACACACACACATATATATATATATATATATATACACACACACACACACACACACACACACACACACACACACACACACACACACACACACATATTTTTAGTTTCTCTCTAAAATAAATTGTTAATATCTTTTTATAATAAATAGTGCACATGAAATTCTGTACCATTTATAATGGAAAATGTATTTAACATAAAAATATGCACTTTAGTATGTTTAATTGAATAATTGATGTGAATTAAATTTAAATGGATGTGGCAATTTCAGTGATCGATGTTTTTTTCGGACCACTAAATCTGGTTTTCTAGCATCTATCTTTTGAACTGCTGGTAATGGATGATCCCATGTGATGTAGATTTCATAATTTTCTATGATGTTTTGTGGCTCATGTTTCCAGTGTTTTTCAGCCACTTCAATACCATAAAACTTGCAAAATCCCCAGTGCAACAGTCTTGCCACATTATTATGCCTTTCAGTATACAGTCCTTCTGCCATTAGTATATGGCAACCAGCAACAGTTTCCAATTCGGTTTTACAAAACCTACATTTGTCTGTTTCACCCACACATTCAGTGGACTTTGTACACCAATGTGTACGTAAGCACACTATCTTGGGCCACCAATATTAACCTTTCATCTCTTGGTTTGAATTTACCTCTTAACCATTCCAGTATTCCTGATCAACATGAGGTTCTTCCAGAAGTTTTCTATACTTGCAACTATATGCATTTTCGACATTTCTTGCCTTATTCCTATATTAGTGACTCATGATGGACAAAAAAAGGTTAGGCAGTTTCATGGAGCAAAGCGCCAAAAGATCTGGAAAGTACAACTAAACGCTACACACTTTTTAAATGGTTTGGCAAAGCATTTGGTAACCTGGGAAGTAGTACATTACATAGTATATTACAAGGTATCATTACAATAATTATTCTTCTTTTAGTTGTTTTAATATTTTCTGTTCTAAAGGCTGTGATTACAAAATGATTAATTTTACCTGCACGTGCAATGACACTTATAAAGACAGCAAATGATAAAAAAAATTATTAAAGATGTTAAATATTATGATGCCAAAGCATATTTTATCAAATTAAAAAAAAATTAAAAAATAATTGTGGCTGACACTCAAGTGTCAAACAGCGAACTGTTAGGTAACATTATTATGACTTGTTTATTCTTCACAAAATGCACATTAACTTGTTTCTTCACAAATGACAAACTGTTTATACGTGTATGTTAAAAACAAAATAAAAATAGATGCATGATTATGCAAGATATATTCACATATGTAAGAAGCTTTATATTTCAAGTGTCTTAACAACTGTATCCTCTCTGTACTGACAGATGGTTGAAGGCAAATTAAGTGCTGAAGGAGATAAAGGATGTTATGTTTAAAAGTGTCAGGTATCCGTGGAAACCAGATTAATCAAAAGTATACTCTGGCCTTCGCAGGTTGGGGGAATGAGTCTTTGCAAGGATGTCTGTGAAATAGTAAGTAATGGTACCAAATGTTACAAAGCTGCAAACAGTACAGTTGTGTACCTACCATAAATGTAGATGTTCGAGTGTATTCACTGTTGCAGTCATTACTGGCAGGCTACCCGCAGTCGGCCAGAGTTCCAAAGTCTAGGTCTGGCGTCGGTTGCTGTCGCCTCTTCCCTGACGTCAGTGCGCCAGGGGTATATAAAAGATGCAACCGACGCAGTTTTCTTCAGTTTTTCTTGCCCCAGATGTCAGGTGCCCCCCAAATTGGAAGGTTGAAAAAAAAATTATGCCAAAAAGCATGCATGTAGTAAAATTGATCGAAGTTTGCCAAAGCAACAACACCCTGAAAAGGGTAACATAATATACAGGAAACTGAAAAAGGGGGGGGGAGGATAGGGAAGGGACAAATGCATACAATACACCACCTCGGATGACAAAGGTACTTCTACATACTTAATAAATAGTAGGAGGATATATTCATTTGTAACTGCAACCCCAGGACAGAGTCCCCAGCTACCTGAATCCATCAGTGAACGGAATTTCCGAGCACCCGAGGGAGCCAACCCCTCTCACCCCATGATGCAAGATCCAACACTAGGGAAATAAGCATGAGATGAAGCCCCATGGCTGCTGCACAAATATCATCTAGAGGAATCCTAGCCTTGAAGATGCCGCCGAGATACTGACACTGTGAACCGGGTTGAATATGCATACACACCCTCCCTTCCTGAAGCTTGATAGCCCAATAAGATGCACTGTGAAATCCAGCGACAGAGAAACTTTTGAAACTTTTGAAATTAATTAATTTTGCAAAGGAAATAAACAACTGGTCGGATTGCATGACCAGCCTAGTCCTGTTCAGATAAAAAAATCTAAGTCTAATGAACATCTAATGATGACCTTATATTCACACTTGTTTTCAGGAAGTTAACAGAACTGGGGGAAGGTTGGACTGATTGATTGATGTTTGCACTTTTAGCGAGAAAGAGCGGCTAGGAAGTTCAAGGTGAATTCCGGTCGGTCCGAAAACCAAGTCAAGGATGAAATACCAAGTTGGAGGTTTAGCTGATAATGCTTGAAGTGGCCGATACCTCTTGGCCAAGAAGTGGTGATGTAGGAAAAGAATTTGATAGGACAAGGCCGCTGGCTTGGAAGCGAGGGGCCTCAAGGCCTGTAGAGGCAAGGAGGAACTGCTTGTTTCGAGAGCTTGTTTTATAGGGAAAGCTTTTTTTTAAGTTTTTTGAAAAAAAAACACAATTTAAGAGGATTTAGAGCTAGAGCTGGCCGGCGGGAGAAATGAGTCATGGCCAATGTGATACTGTGGAACTGCTGACTGTGGTTAGAGAGGCACCATCGTTAACAATTAGCGTTAAAGAAGTCAAGGCGAGAAGGATCTCAGGAAAGGAAGGGCGAACGCCCAATAAACCCGCCGTTTAGACTTGCAAACGCTTCCACTTTCTTCGCAGGTTTTTCTAGTGCCACTTAAAGGAGCCTAAACCGTACCTGCCACGGACCGTGACGAATCTGAAGTGTGGCGGTGGAGTGGAACTGGAGCAGCCAAGGGTCGAGCTTCAATGGTGGATGGATGTCGGAGGAGGATGGGGAGGATGGATGGAATGGGATCTCTTATGGTGGATAAAGAATCCGAAGAGACTTCAGAGGCCGTGACGGAGAGGAAGGGGAACCAGATCTGCTGCAACCAAAGGGGGGGTGAAATGAGAGAGGCAGAGGAAAGGGTGTGAGAGATCAGGCGTGCGGTGGAGCATCAGACACTAAGGTGGGATAAGAGGGGTGAAGACCGGTGGCCAGGAGCGAAAAAGAGCGACCTTGGTGTTTGAGGAGAGGCAAAAGATCGAGAGCTTAAAGATCGCAGTGACTGTGTATCGCGAGGGAGAGGCGCAAAGATCGCATGAAGGGGAGGAATTGAGAGCGTACCTGTGGCAAGGACAGAGCTACTTGTTGGATTGAGAGGAATGGTGTGAATGTCAGAATGAAAAGTAATTGGGAAGCTACCGCTAGGGATGTTGGACCGACAGCGAATGTGCGACAATTAGACCAGACTTATGGATTCTCAGACAACCCAAACTCTCATGGCTTGAATGTCCAGATTGAAAGACCTGTTTCCAAGGCAAGAATTGCTGCAAGTAACTAAGACATGTTGTCCCATCTAATCTGACTTGACATGAGAAGAGGTCTCTGGAAGAACGCCCCACGCTTAAGTACGGTCCCTCATCTCGCCCCCACCCCGAGTAAGGTTCTGAATGTGCCCCACGCCTTGGAGAGCCAGCTGGGAGAGTGGGCGGCCACCCGAGATCTTGGCGCCCGTGGCTTGTGCTCTGCATGGGGGAGAGGAATGCAACGGGCGCCTCTGTGAGATCCTCGGGAGTGGAAGGTATGACCACCATGGCAAGCAAGCCAAGGTATGACCACTGATGCCTGCTGGGGAGAGTAAGTAGGAGCCCACTCCACAAAGAACCGGAACAGAATCCTGAGTGGACGAAGCCAACTTGAGGAAGAAGAACTCTGTGAACTGAGATGGACCCTAGAAGGTGTCCGCAGAATCCTAGGCCTAGCCTATCTTTGAAGGAGAATGGAGCGCACCTGAGCTTAAGATTGATGTGGCCTGTTTAGCCAGGAAGCTGAATAGAAATGATGCCCAGAAAAGAGTTCCTGTATAAATTCTAAGTAGATAGTCGTCCAGGAGATGTTCTTTGTGGGCCGTCCCCCCAGGGAAGAAAAGGACCAAGACCCCTGAAGCCCTCTGAAGGCCAGGTAGAGTAGGCTGTGAACTGAAGCCTCAAGTAGCCAGCCAAAGGGAAGGACCCTTTTGCTGTAAACCTGGGGCCCAGCTGAAGCAACAGGACCTCCTGAGTTGTGAACACCCTGGATGGTAGTACGATCCTAGGGGGAAGGACCATCCAGTGATGTTGCTGCTCCCAGCCGATAGATTCTTGAGTGATTTAATTCGAATCCATCTTTGGGAGGTGCCTTGGTTCAAGAGAGAGGTCTAGGATTGGTCTTAGTCAGTGATTCTTTGGCCCTGAAAGGAAGGATAGATGATGTCCGACTTTGACTCTGTTCCGGGTGGGGACTGCCAGTCTCAAGATGGTCGATCTGAGGATTGGTCTTTAGTTCCCCGTGGCTTTGGTGGGGCGGATTTCTTTAAGAGATCCCCTGAAAGGGATGGGATCTGGGGTTGGGCTGGATGGCTGAACTCAGCCAGAAGTCGTTGGCCAATCAGGGCCCTCCAGAGGTCCCCCCTGGACGCCCCGACTGCCTCCAGAGTGAGCAGAACGTAACCTCTCAGAAGGCTGCGCAGGGACCCCTCGATATGGTCTGGTGAACCCAAGTCCTTGGGAGCCCCCTGAAGGCATGTAGGGCTGTGCCCCGAACCTCCCCCACTGCCTCCCACTGTGGACTTCTGACCTTTGCAGGGCTGGGCCTGCGCTGGCTCCCTGTTTACCGGGTTCCTGGACCCGGTTGGCTCCTGGGCCTCTGCTCTGCTCTGGGTCAAGCCCTGTCACGTTTTGCCACTGAAGGCAGAAGAGCCTGAGCAGGCTGGAACAGCTGCCACTGAAACACATCAGAAGGATCTTCAATGGCTCCTAGGCGCGGGCCTCTGGGGTGCAGAGAAGCGGGATTCGACGGCAGACGGCGCCTGACCCAAATTCAAATCGCCTGGGTGTACGGGCAGCTCTATGGTTTTTGTGAAACAGAGAGTAACCATCATTCTAGGCGCTCAAGCATGAGCGCTTTGAAGGCTCAGAAGATCCTCGTGACCTGGCCAGGCTTGACGCCCAGATGCTTAGTATTCAGAACACAGCCCTCTAGCGCGCCTTCCGCTAGATGTCCTTCTCAGCGCATAGAAGAAGAGAGCTGAGACCTACATCCGCTATGTGCATCGGAGTGCAGAACCCGTCCTCCTGGCTCGAGGTGGACCATGCACCTGTGAAGCCAGTCTGGATCTCGCTGCATCCTAATGACATAAAGTGGCCTGTTCTCAGCTCTTTGGGAGAAGGTCGGCAGTCCACGCTAACATCCCTCTTGGGCAAGCGGCCATCATCCGAGACGGTTCTTGCCACTCCTGGACTGAGGCAACTCCCATTGGGGGGCAGGGCACGGTGCCAACAGACTATCTACCGAAATGCCTTTACCCAGAATCCGGACTCGTCCGCTGAGACAAGATCACCCAAAATACCTTGGGAATTATGATGGCTCCATGGGAGACATCCTGGCGGTGGTAATAAGAGTCACTCAGGGGGCTCCCAGGGGACACCTCACGTCTAGACTGACCTTTACAAATGCCTCCAAGAACACCTTGTCCGTCCACATAAGACTTAGGCAGACCAGGGCCTTTATTCCGGAGATTTCCATGATGCAGGGGCCGGAGGGCCTCGGGGCCGGATGCCCCTCCTCCCCCTTCCTCCATGAGGAGCGGAGCCCAGAGACTCGGGGGCGCCAATGACCACTGCACAATAACATGGGAGGGGATCCTGGCCCGCACGATCGAGCTGTCAAGAGCAGATCCGAAAGGCATGCGCCGAACTGGCGCCGGCCCGGACTGGCCGTCCGGGGCCGAGCCGGGCCGAAGGGCCGGATCCGGCGGGAGCGCTGGGACGGAGCCGAAGCCGCGAGCGGGTCCGAGAAGCGGCTGGCTCGGGCGGCTGCTCCACAAACGCCATCCCCAGCCGCACCGACCAAGGGACGACAATCGAACCCCTCGATCCGGCGGAGGGATCGGTGTGCACCAAAGCTGCTGCTGGGGCGACAGCGCTCCCGACACATGCCAGGGGAAGGAGATCCCATCCAGAAGTACCATGAGCAGGTCAGAGCGGGGTCGGTAAAAATGCACTCTGCGGCTCCGACGGATCCGGGCTCCATAGGCCTCCTCCTGCACCCACCCCTCGCCGGGGATCCTCCTCTTCCAGTTGCCCAACCCGCACACAGGGGGAGAGCCGAGAGGAGGGAGACTGGCCTGGGAGCTTCCCCAGAGAGGCCGCAAGAGCACGGGCATCTGAATCTGGGCCTGGATGAATCTTCATCTCCTCTCCAGATCAGTCCTGGAGTGCCTCAAGTGATCTCTCGGTGGTCGGGAGGTTGAGTCCAGGCTTCCTCCAGGCATGGGACGGGATCGGAAACGAAGGATAAGAGACCCGGAGCAAGAGCCGACTGAGTTCCCGAAGGAAAGGACCGGAAGCCGATAAGCTGGAGTCCGCAGGCTCGCTGGCTGGCCCTGCCAGCACCAGGTGCACAACGCCGCATCCGGCTTCTCCCTCAGTTGCGGTCCAGCATTTTGAAAATCTCCAGAAAATCAAGGGGGTTACCGGCTAGCAGGACCAGTCACACGCCCTGCACCAAACCACGGTGCCAGCTCCGGCGAGCAAAAGGCACAAGTAAAACACCAGTGGTGGGCTCAGTGCCCTACACACACTAACCTCACCCTCCCACACTAAAACTGTTAGTAATACAACCAAAAAGAGCATCCACACCAGTGAGTAAAATAAATATTTCCTTCATCTACAAGCAAATACACCAGATAGGTTGTAAAGAATAGAGAAGAACAGAAAAGTCCCAGCAAAGGAAATGGGGATGGTGGGAGGGTAACCTGGACTGCAACAGTGAATACACTCGAACATCTACATTTATGGTAGGTACACAACTGTACTATGTTCATCGTGTTTCACTGTTGCAGTCATTACACTTGGACTGAATCCCAAAGCTGAGGATGGGTGGCTGGGCCTAAATAGGATTAGGAGAGGCTACCAGGCCCTGCAGAATGTACAGTTTTGTACCTACCATAAATGTAGATGTTCGAGTGCTAATACAGCTGCAGTAATCACAGATGGGTTTTCTGCCGTCAGGCGGGTCCTCGGTCGGCCGAATTCCAAAGTCTAGGTCCGGCGTCGGTTGTCATCGCTTTCTTTCCTGACGTCAGTGCGACAGGGGTATATAAGACACAGCCGACGCCGTATTCTTCAGTCTTTCTTGCCCCAGATGTCAGGTGCCCCCAGAAGGAAGGCAATACATAAATTGTATATATATATATATATATATATATATATATATCTATCTATATATATATATATATATTTATATATATATACACATATATATATATATATATATATATATATATATATATATATATATATATATATATATATATATATATATATATATATATATTCAAGCAATGCAATATAATCAAAAATGAGTAGTTGCAAGCAAATACACCATAGAAGGATAACCCAAATTAGGTTGTATGAGGAGGTGTTAGCCACTAGGCCTTTACCAAGAGGGGAAGGAGGAGGGAAACCTGTACTGCAGCTGTATTAGCACTCGAACATCTACATTTATGGTAGGTACAAAACTGTACTATGTTCATCGTGCATACAGCTGCAGTAATCACAGATGGGTAGAATCCCAAAGCTACGCACAGGGTGGTAGGCACTAGGTGAAACTGGGATGAGCCAGAATGCCCTGCAACACAGCAGTGGCAAAGCCTGCTCTAGTTTTGGAATATAAAGGCAGGTGGTAGTGTTTTGTGAAGGTATGCACAGAACTCCAAGTGGCTGCCTCCAAAATATCTTTGGTAGGAACTCCTCTGAGGAAGGCTGTAGAGGTAGCTGTGGCCCTGGTGGAATGGGATCTGATAACTGTAGGGACAGATTTTCCATGATAGGAGTAACAAAACCGTATGCAGTGGCCTATCCATTTTGAAATTGTCTGTTTGGTAACAGGCTTTCCTTGAGCTCCTACAGCATAGGACAGAAAAAGTTGTTCTGATTTCCTGAAAGGCTTTGTTCTGTCCAAATAATAACGCAGCTGTCTATGGATGTCTAAGGAGTGTAGCAGCTTTTCCCCTTTGTTTTGAGGATTAGGGTAAAAGGTAGGTAAGTGTATGGCTTGATTTAAAGCTACCCCGGATACCACTTTAGGCATAAATGACGGGTTGGTTCGAAGGGAAACCCTGTCCTGATGGAAGATGAGAAAGGGCTGCACAGCCATGAGGGCTTGTAGTTCCGAAACCCTACAAGCTGAGGTAATGGCCAGAAGGAAAGCTGTTTTCCAGGACAAATATTGCAAATCTGTTGAGGCAGCTGGTTCAAAGGGAGGCAATGTTAATTTTTCTAGAATGTAATTAAGATCCCAGGCTGGCACTGGTTGTTTCCTTGGTGGTCTTGTATTCTTAGCCCCTCTGAGGAACTGTCTTAAGAGTGGGTGAGAGAATAAGGGTGGATCCGTGTTGAATTCTGCAGAAATGGCTGAGGCATGGATTTTTATGGAGGAAAATGAAAGTCCACTATTCAGCAGCTCAGATAGATACTGTAATACCGGAGGCAAATTCAGTTTTCTAGGGTCCTGGCCTTTTTTCTCATTCCAAGAGCAGAACCATTTCCATTTTGCGGAGTAAGCCTTTCTAGTAGATGGTCTTCTGGCCTCCAAAATGACATCCTGCACCTCTTTGGGGAGTAGGGTCTGTTGTGGTGTTAAGGAATTTTCCATTCAGCGAGATTGCGTGTTTTCAGCTGACTGTGAAGAGTTTTGTAGTTGTGCTGAGTCAGCAGAAGGGGCATTAGAGGTAGGGGCCAGGGAGGAGTATGTGTTAGGCTCCTCAGGAGTGGGTACCAGTGTTGTCTTGGCCAGTCTGGAGCAATCAGTATAATCTTCGGTCTGTCTGCTCTTGCTTTCAAGAGCACCTTGGGCAGAAGAGGCAGAGGTGGGAAAGCGTAAACTGTCCATGCTGTCCAACTGAATGAAAGGGCGTCCACTCTCCAGGCCTTTGGATGAAAGGTCCTTGAACAAAACTTTTCCAATTGATGATTCCTGTGGGAGGTGAAGAGATCTATGTCTGGCCTCCCCCACGCTTGGATTATCTCTGTAAACATTTGAGGATGCAACTTCCATTCGTGTGGATCTGTCATATTTCTGCTTAGATTGTCTGCCAGTGTGTTTTCCAAACCTGGCAAGTACTGTGCTTGAAGTTCGATTTGCCATTCCAGAGCCAAGTTCCAAAGTGTCATGGCTAGTCTGCACAGGGGGTATGAATGTGTTCCTCCTTGTTTGTTTATGTACCACATTACTGTGGTGTTGTCTGTTCTTATCAATAATTGTCCTGGATGCAGGAGGTCCTTGAAAGCTGTAATTGCATTTATCACTGCTAGCATTTCTTTTTGATTGATGTGAAGGTGCTTTTCCTTTTGGGACCATTTGCCCTGAATGCACCTGTCATGTGCGCCCCCCAGGCGTAACCTGAGGCGTCTGTTGTGATGACTTGATTTGCTTGAGGCTTGCAGAATGGGAGACCTGTGTTTGTTTGACATGCTTGGGCCCACCATAGAAATTCCTTTTGCAAACATGGAATTATTGGTATTATTGTTTCCAAACTGTGGCTGTGTTGAGACCATAGGTTTTTTAGGTACCACTGAAGTTTCCTCATATGCAACTTTGCACATGGGATTAAAAGAATGCAAGATGCCATGAAGCCCAGAGCCTGCAGGATTTTCCTTGCAGTAAGCCTGGTACAATTTGCTAGTATTTTGAAGTACTGAGTTAGTTGCTCCTGTTTTTCTGGCGTAAGATAGGCCCATCTTGGTGTTTGTGTCCAAGTTGGCACCCAGGAAAGTTATTTTCTGAGATGGTGTTAGCCTGGATTTCTCTTTGTTGATTGTGTATCCCAGAGAATTCAGTAACCGTGTTGCATAGGCCAGATGTTCCAGAAGTATGTGCTTGCTGTCCGCTTGGATCAGGTAGTCGTCCAAATAAGGGTAAATTTGTATCCCTTGAAGTCTGCAGTAGGCAATTACTGATGCCAGGCATTTCATGAATACTCTGGGTGCAGTAGATAAGCCAAAGGGCAATGCGGAGAATTGTTAGTGGATTGAACCTGCAAGAAATCTGAGGTATCTTCTGCAGCTTTGTCTGATTGGGACATGCAGGTATGCCTCCTTGAGGTCCAATGTTACCAGCCAAAACTCCTTGCCCAGCATGGGAAGAAGCTGCTGTAATGTGAGCATCTTGAATTTTGGTACAATTAAGAATGTGTTTAGGATGGATAAGTCCAAAAGTGGGTCTCCAGTCGGTTCCTTTCCTTGGTACCAGAAACAGCCTGGAATAAAAATCTTGACCTTGTTCGTGAGTAGGTACCTCTTGAATAGCTTTCATGTCTATGAGCTTTGAAATTTGAAGTTGTGCCTCTGCCCTTTGATTGTGCGGCAGGTTTGGCATGCCTCTCATTTTTGGAAGAGTGTGAAAATGAAATCTGTAGCCTCTGCTTATAACATCCAGGATCCATTTGTCTGTTGTGACAATATGCCAATTTCTTGTAAATAATGCCAGCTTTCCTCCCAAGGGTGCTGCCAGCTGAGACTTGCTTGGCATGGAAAGGAGGAAGTCATTGGGTTTGTTTCCTGTATTGTTGTGCACTGTCTTCGTCACCTCTTGGTGCTGGAGTTTGCCGTTGCCTGCCTCTATATGATCCTTGTGATTGCCCTCTGCCCCTTGTGCGCCTGTATCTACCTCTTTGGGGCTTGTCCGTGGCTGGAAAGGACCAGTTTTTAGCAGGCCAATTTCTGCTAAAACGTGGTGGTTGAACCTGTAGAAAAGATTTGACAGTTTGCATAGATTTGGCTTTTTCTTCCATTTTCCGTAGTATCTCCTCGGCATTAGTACCAAATAGCACATCCTTTTGTAAAGGAGCATCTAATAGTTTAGCTTTCACATGATCAGGCAAGATTTGTTCCCTAAGCCATGCATGTCTACGAATGACTGATCCTGTAACAGCAGCTCTACTTGAGGCCTCTAGGGCATCATAGCCACATTGTAAGGTGTGTTTACCCACTTGTTCTGCACTATGCATCATATCCTGCAACTCCTTCAAATCTGGTTCTTCATGTTGAGACATTTTATTTCTTAATTGTGATAACAGAAACTGCTGATATTTAAGCATATGAAACTGACAATTTAAGGCCCTCATGGCTAGGGTGGCCGAGGTATATACCTTTCTTCCCCACCTTTCTAAGGATCTTGACTCTCTTTCGGAAGGTAGTGGATTCTTAGCAGTAGAGGCCTTCATTCCCTTGGGGCCTTGAGAAATGGTTTCAGGGTCAGCATTATGGCTTTTGTAAAGAAATTAGTGAGAGTTGGGAACTCTGTAGTACCTATCAGGCTTGACTGAGGCAGGGAATCCAGATTAATGCAAGCCTCCGAATAAACATCATCAAGTATGTCCAAGACAGGAGGTATCGCCAGAGGTCTGTGTTGAGGTAACAAAAGAAATTTCCTAAGTCTTTCTTGGAATCAGAAAAGACTTGGCCTTCCCAATGGAAGTGTTCCCTCAAGGTGTGCAAGGTTTCCCCAAAAGAAAAATCCTCAGGAGGAGATACAGAAGGAATGGACTGCTCTGCATCAGAATCTTCAAAAGGGGAGTAAGCGTGTTCCACTACATCAGAATGTTCTGAAAAAAATGGAGCCCTGATCAGAAGAGGGAGAATCTTCCTCCACTCTGGGTCTCTTGTCTGGAGGGGGTTGGGAACCTCTGATAAGAGTAATTAAATCCTCAGCCATTTTAAGCATCTGCTTTTTAGGCATGGGGCCTGGAGATAGGGGCCCTGTGCAACAGGCCTCTTGGGATGCCTGGCTGATTTGGACTTAGTAAAGGCCTTAATGGAAAAGGAAGATGAGGGTCTAAAGACACCATGGGTGGAAGTGGACCTGTCCACATTAGGAGGCTCAACGCTCACAGTGGCTTCGGTGGTTGTAGTCTGGGTATGGGCCGAGGTACCTGCAGTTTCGGTTACAGAAGACACCGCCAAAGAAGTGTCGTTGGTAGTCAGGGACTGCATAGGCGTCTCGCTGAGAACCGGACCACGTGTAGCCGGTTTTGGCATGGTGTCGGTGGGGACCGCAGACTTCGCATGTCGGTCCTTGTGTTTTTTGGACAAAACGGTAGTCGGAGTCTCCGACGACATTTTATAATCAAAGGCTTTACCAAAAAAAGTGTTGGGCGAACTCCGCCCGACGCTTAATAGTGCGTTTATTGAAAGTAGCGCAAAAGCGACAGCCCGAGATGTTGTGGTCTGGGCCTAAACAAGGTATGCAGAGGGAATGGAAATCCTTATGCGGTATTTGCTTCCCACAAGAAATACAATTATTAACTTTTTCTGACATCGGTCTGAGGCAAGAAAAGTTTCCCCAACGGGGTACTTAGCTTTAATGAAGACTTCGGTTTCCAATTTTTCGTAAATTCAGGAGCTGGCTGACCGGCACTTGCGAACTTCTTCTGCTTCGGGCACCGCGCGGCAAAAAAGACTGAAGAATATGGCGTCGGCTGTGTCTTATATACCCCTGTCGCACTGACGTCAGGAAAGAAAGAGACGACAACCGATGCCGGACCTAGACTTTGGAATTCGGACGACCGAGGACCCGCCTGACGGCAGAAAACCCATCTGTGATTACTGCAGCTGTATGCACGATGAACATCTGCAGTGGCAAAGCCTGCTCTGGATTTAGAGTAGAGCAGTAAGTGGTAGTGCTTGGTGAAAGTGTGCACTGAGCTCCATGTTGCAGCTTCTAAAATGTCTTTGGTTGGTACTCCTCTGAGAAAGGCTGCTGAAGTGGCTGCTGCTCTGGTAGAATGCGGCCTAATGCCCTTAGGCACTGATTTGCCATGTTGTGCATAGCAGAAGAGAATGCAGTGTCCTATCCATTTTGAAATAGTCTGCTTTGAGATAGGCTTTCCTTGTGATCCTGCAGCATAAGCTACAAACAGTTGCTCAGTTTTTCTGAAAGCTTTTGTTTTGTCCAAGTAGAATCATAGCTGTCTGTGTATGTCCAAAGCGTGCAGAAGTCTGTCCCCTTTATTCTGGGGATTTGGATAGAATGTTGGCAAATGAATGGTTTGGTTAAGAGCCACTCTGGAAACCACCTTTGGCATAAATGTTGGGTTTGTCCTTAGAGAGACCCTGTCTTGATGAAAAATGATGAAAGGTTCCACTGCCATTAATGCCTGTAACTCTGAGACTCTTCTTGCTGAAGTTATTGCTAGGAGCAGAGCAGTTTTCCATGATAAGAATTTTATATCAGCTGTGTTGGCTGGCTCAAAAGGAGGCAGTGTGAGCTTCTCTAAAACAAAATTGAGTTCCCAAGTAGGTATTGGTGCTCTCCTTGGGGGTCTTATGTTTTTTGCCCCTCTGAGGTACTGTCTTAGTAGTGATGTGAAAAAATAGGCGGTTCCATATTGTAATGAGCTGAAATGGCAGAGGCATGGATCTTAATTGATGAGAAGGATAGGCATTTGTCCAGCATCTCAGTAAGGTACTGTAAAATCTGAGGTATATTTGGGACAAATGGTTTGGGTCCTTGTGCTTGGTTCCAAGCACAGAATCTCTTCCATTTTTCTGCATAAGATTTCCTAGTGCTGGGCCTCCTGGCTTCTAAAATGACATCCATAACAGCTTTAGAGAGAGGTGTGGTCTGAGTGGCTATATTATCTGCCATGCACCCAGATTTAAGGTTCTGAGTTGACTGCGCAGAATCTGATTGTTTTGTTGAGTCAGAAGATGAGGAATTTGAGGTAAAGGCCAGGCTGGGCCTTGAGACAAGCTCTTTAGGATTGGGTACCAGTGCTGGCGTGGCCAGTCTGGGGCAATCAGGATCATTTTTGGCTTCTTGTCTGACTTTTAGGAGCACCTTGGGAAGAAGAGGCAGTGGAGGAAAGGCATAAACTGTCAGGGTTTTCCAGCTGAATGATAGAGCATCCACTTTCCATGCTTGTGAATGATAAGTTCTTGTGCAGAATCTCTGTAGTTGGCAGTTGTGAGGGGAGGCAAAAAGATCTATGTCTGGGCGTCCCCATTTCCTTGTTATCATGCTGAAGACCTGTGGATTTAGTTTACATTCGTGAGGATCCATGAAATTTCTGCTTAGTTCGTCTGCCAGTGTATTTTTTGCTCCTGGTAGGAATTGTGCCTGCAGATGTACTTGATAGGTCAGTGCTGGGTTCCTCAAAGTCATGGCTTGCCTGCAGAGGGGGTAGGAATGTGTGCTCCCTTGCTAGTTTATGTACCACATAACTGTGGTATTGTCCATCTTTAGTAATAGTTGTCCTGGATGTAGTAGATCCTTGAAGGCTGTCAGGGCATTCTGTACAGCTAGCATCTCTTTTTGATTGATGTGAAGATGCATTTGTTCCTTAGGCCACGTGCCCTGAATACATTGAATACATTTTCCTGCCATGTGTGCCCCCCAGGCAAAATCAAATGCATCTGTTGTTATTGTCTGCCTGGCTGTGGGTAGGGAAAGGCTGTCCCTTGTTGTGGTGACAGGCCCAGTACCACCATCAAAACTCCTGTTGTAGGCAGAGAATTAGAGTTATTATTGTTTCCAGGCTGTGGCAATGTTGAGTCCAAACACTTTTTAGATACCATTGTAGTTTCCTCATATGCAGTCTTGCATATGGAATTAGTAGAATGCAGGATGCCATGAAGCCCAGGGCCTGCAGAATTTTTCTTGCAGGGAGCTGGGTCTTTGTTGCCATCATTTGAAAGTAATGAGTCAGTTGCCTTTGTTTGTCTGGCGTGAGAAAAGCCATCTGGGCAGTTGTATTCAAGCTTGCACCCAGGAATATTATCTCTTGAAAGGGCACTAGTTTTGATTTCTTTTCGTTTACTGTGTACCCTAGGCAAATTAGTAATCGTTTTACAAATGCCAGATGCTTTAGTAGAATGTCCTTGCTCTCTGCTTGAATAAGGCAGTCGTCCAAGTAGGGATATATTTGAATTCCTCTGTCTGCAAAATGCAATTACTGGTGCCAGGCATTCTGTGAAGACCCTGGGAGCAGTAGATAAGCCAAAGGACAGTGCAGAGAATTGGTAATGCACTGAGCCAGCTATGAATCTGGGGTATCTTCTGCAAGATTGTCTGGTTGGTACATGCAGGTATGCCTCCTTGAGGTCCAAAGTAACTAGCCAAGCCTTCTTGCCCATCATGGGTAGAAGTTGCTGCAATGTTAACATTTTGAATTTTGGAACATCCAGGAAAGTATTTAGGATTGACAAGTCCAGTACTGGTCTCCTGGCTTTGTCCTTTCTGGGTACCAGAAAAAGTCTCGAGTAAAATCCTTGTCCCTGTTCTTGCTGTGGTACTCTTTGAATAGCTCCCATGTCCATGAGAGCAGAAATTTGCATTTGTGCCTCTGCCCATTGGTTTTGTGGCAGGTCCGGCATACCTTTTGTTTTTGGAAGGGTGTGAAAGTGGAACCTGTAACCCTGAGAAACAATATTCAGTACCCATTTGTCCTGGGTGATTATGTGCCAATTTTGTGAGAAAAGTGCTAGCTTTCCCCCTAAGGGTGCTGCCAAAAGGTAAGTGCTTGGCATTTGTAGAAGGAAGTCATTGGGACTGTTTCCTATAAGGTTGTGATTTGTCTTCTCCTCCTTTGGGGGCTGAGGCACCCCATTGTTTAGGTCTGTAGGAGCCTTGGGGCTGAGATCTGCCTCTTGGGCATCTGTATCTGCCTCTTTGTGGCCTGACACAGGAAAGGACCAATTTTTTGAAGGCCAGTTTCTGCTAAACCTAGGTGGTTGAACCTGTAAGAAATCCTTTACTGTCTGCATTGCTTTTGCTTTATCCTCCATTTTCTTTAACACCTCTTCTGCCTTAACACCAAACAAAGTATCATGCTGTAGTGGAGCATCCAATAATTTTACTTTAACATGTTCAGGTAAACTTTGTTCTTTCAACCAAGCATGCCTTCGAATGACAGAGCCTGTAACTGCGGCTCTACAAGAAGCCTCTAATGAATCAAAACCACATTGCAGAGTATGCTTACCCACTTGTTCAGCTGCATGCAATAAATTTTGCATTTCCTTATTGTCAGGACTTTGAGTTTGTAAGCATTTTCTGTTTTAACAAAGACATGAGGTACTGTTGATATTTAAGCATGTGAAAGTGGCAGTTTAAATCCCTTACAGCTAACGTAACAGAAGTGTAAACTTTTTTCCCACATCTAACCAGAGCTCTAGAATCCCTATTAGAGGGGACAGGGTTTTTTGCAGTGGAAGCCTTAACCCCTTTGGGACCCTGAGAAATTGTTTCTGGGTCAGCAGCAGGGTTTTTATAAAGAAATTTATGAGAGTCAGGGAACTTGTAGTACCTGCCTGGCATGACTGGTGCAGGGGGTAAAGAATCAGGTGACAGACTGGATTCAGAGAAAACATCAACAACAATATCAAGCACAGGGGGGATAGCCAGGGGCCTGTGCTGAGGCAATAAAAGAAAGTCTCTGAGCCTTTTCTTGGATTCTGAATAATCCTGGCTCTCCCAATGGAAATGATCCCTCATGGTGTGCAAGGTTTCCCCCCAAAAGAATAATACTCAGGCTGAGAGGCTGAAGGTATAGATTCGTCTGCATCAGAGTCCTCATAGGGCGGGAGAGAATATCCCTGATCTGAAGAGGAATCAGAGATAATAGAAACCTGGTCAGAGGAATCAGTCAGTGTCTTGCCTAGGCCTTTTATCAGGAAGGGGATGGGAACCCCTGATCAAAGTAATTAAGTCCTCGGCCATTTTAAGCATCTGTTTCTTTGGCATGGATGACTGTCCAGAAGAATGCTGTACTTGTTTCCTTGTCTTTAATGGTGTTTTTGACTTTGCCTTGTCTGCTGCAGTTGACTTAATAGTAAGCTGTGAAGGTCTGAAAACACCCTCAGAAGCAGATGCCTGCACAGCGGCTCTGGACCCATCAGAGGGAATAGTTTCCGCAGGCCCAATACCTTGAGTTTCCAGAGGCCTAGGTGTCTCCACGTGGGAGTCGGATACGGCTGTGGCTCTGAGGTAGCAGGTGTCAGGGGCTGCGAAAGCGCCTCACTGAGAACCGGCGACTGGCCTAGAAGAGGCTTCGTCAGTTTTGGACCTCTGATGCCTGTCCTTTTCCTTGTCTTTGCGTTTTTTATAAATTCTGGTCGTCTGTTGTTCCGACGGCATTATGTAGTTAAACCTTCAACCAAAGTAATGTAAAGCAAAATCAAACCGACGCTTAATAGTGCGTTTGTTGAATCTAGCACAAAACCGACAACTAGTAACGTTGTGGTCAGGGCCTAGGCAAGGAATACAGTAAGAGTGAAAGTCCTTATGAGGTATTTGCTTCCCACAAGAACTACAATTGTTAACTTTTACTGACATCGGTCTGGAGCAAGAAAAAGTTTCCCCAACGGGGTACTTAGCTTTATTGAAGACTTCGGTTCTGAAATTCGATTTAAAAAACCTCAGGAGTGGGCCGACCAGCACTTGCGAACTGCTTTTGCTTCGGGCACCGCGCGGCAAGAAAGACTGAAGAAAATGGCGTCAGTTGCATCTTTTACACCCCTGGCGCACTGACGTCAGGGAAGAGGTGACAGCAACAGATGCCGGACCTAGACTTTGGAACTCTGGCCGATTGCAGATAGCCTGCCAGCAGGATAACCCAAGTGCAATGACTGCAACAGTGAAACACGATGCACATCAATAAGTCTTAAGCACAGGTGGTCTATCTTTTAAAAAGGCATACTGTCAAGTGTTCGCGTGAAGCTCTAAGCAAGGATCAAAGGACATAAAATATTTAAAATTTCTATCATTTGTTAAAAGGGTACTTGCGTATTATTGCAACCAGATTTTGATGAGCCATAATTAGCAGTGTTGCTGGGAAAGGACTGAAAGTAAGAGTGAAACAGTGTCTTCAAAGTGCTAACTACTAATTTATCACTTCCATCAGGCAGCAGGAACAAGAATAATGGAAAAATTCATCTTCCTGCTTAGCGTGCATTACGGAGGTCAGGTAATGTGAAGTAAAATGAAGCTGGCTGTTAATACAGCAACGTCCTTACTGATAGAACATAAAGTCTTAGTTCATCAAAATAACATTTTGGAAGACACAACTACTCTTTGTTGTTGGACTGGGACTTTCAGGTCGGTTAGGTTCATAGTAGTCGGTTACCTTACTTTTGGCTCTGCATAACTTTGAGGACACCTTTTCACTCTTATTGGCACTCCTTTCCTGGCAACACTGCTACCCATGTTTTACTTGTCCTATCCTCCCAAAAACCTTTTAAGACTAAATCAATGAGCATTGCAGTCACTCATTTTAATCACCGAGCACTGCAGTCAGTCGGCAAAGACATGTATCCGTATTTCATGCCATTTGAAAAGTGGAACTGAAAAGGAAAGTTCCCCATGCTTCTTGATTTTTACCTGTCCTGTCCATCATACAAAGTTGTTTATAGAAATCCCCGATCACTGCAGTCATTCATGTAAGTCAACAATTGCCATTATAATAAAAGTAATACTAATCATCTCCAACAAGTAAGACAGCATGCAGTCCTGTTTGCAAACCAGCTGGATGGAAGGGACATTTTAAAAGAATGTGATTGGCAAACTCTGTGACATGACCCCTATGCAGTATAACACAACAAAACTATAAATATTGAAAATATCATGGTTATAAGTGTGCCTATATAATATTAGTGTGTGTGTGTGTGTGTGTGTGTGTGCTTTTTAATCACACTTATGTGTATCGGCACCAGAAGGGCTCGGAAATCAGACGCTACTTATGTCAGGAATCTGGTTGCGATAATACACAAGTACCGTTAAAAGCTATGTTACATCAAAGTTATGCATGCATAAACTTGATAAAAATATATATAAATGAGATATACTCTTCTATTCTTTGAGATAGATCTAAAAATTTTAGTAGGCAAACTTCCCAGTGCTGTTTATGGAATAAACAAGTACTTTGCATATCCTGAAACATTATTCTTGACTCAAGACTAAAAGGCAAAACTCTGTTATTTATTTTTAAACTTTAATATATCCAACCTTACAATGTTAACAGTCTTCTCTTGATAAATCCCTGGACATGCATTCGTAAATCAACCTGCATGACGATCACTCACTTCAAGGATATTAACCAATCTTCTGACAGAAATAAATCATGTTGAAGAGAGAGAGATAGTCTCTCAGAGACTACCCCTTCTCTTGAACAAGCCTCCCATTCATGTGAAGCAAAGCCCTTCCCTGACACTCTTCAAGCACACAGATGGGTGTGGCACCCACGTCCCTCATGGACAGAGGTAGTCCGTATTAGATACCATTTAAAGATGTGTCTACCTTGGATAGACACGCCCCAGGTCGGACATTAGATCCAAGCCAAAAATTGCACCTTGGTTAACAAAAGGCACCAAAATAAAAATAGAAAGGAACATACTCTGGAATCTGTAGAGGAAAACCAAATCCCCTACAGACCTGCAGCTCTACCATGAATTTAGAAACAGCACAAAAAAAAAATCAGTGTACCAGGATAAGAAAAACTTTTTTCTAAATCTACAAACAAAATATCAAAGAAACTCACGAAAATTCTGGGCAGGGATAAATAAGGTACTTCAACTAGGCAAACCTACTCCCCCATCCACAACAGTTACCAATAACCAACCAGGTGACATAGCTGATACTTTTAATAGATACTTTACAGAAACCATACTACCCCTTGCCAACCAGCTACAAAACCATATAGCCAACCTTTCCCCAACCTCCCCAATACCAGATCTCTCTTTTAGCCTCCAACCAGCATCAGCCGATTATATCAGAAATCTATTGGCCAAACTAAAACTTACAACTCTAGCTGCTTATCAACTCCCAGATGAATCCTTCAAATTGCATCAGTTGTGTCAGTTGCAATCCTTATTAATAAATCACTAACTGAATCAACTATTCCCCCCATTTGGAAAATTGCTCATGTAATCCCCCAGCACAAAGATGGTAGTTCTACTGATATATCAAATTACAGACCTATAGCAATACTCTCTCCTTTAGCCAAAATCTTGGAACGGTGCATTCACAAACAACTCATGCAATACCTCACTAACAACAGACTCCTATTCCAGTCTCAACACGGGTTCAAACCAGCCCACAGCACAACTACTGCATTACTAACATTTACAAATACCATCAACCTTTATAGAAATAGTGGTAAGTTATCATCTGCACTCTTCCTAGACCTGCCAAAAGACTTTGATATGGTGAACCGCTCTCTACAAAACCTGGCCTTAGACAATCACTCTATTGCCTGGTTTAAAAACAACCTAGAGGGAAGACAATAAGCAGTTCAATGGCAGAAAAGCCTATCCTCTCTACTTCCAGTATCCATAGGAGTTCCACAAGGCTCAATTCAAGGGTCCCTGCTATTTTCCATCTTCATCAATGACCTGCATACTGCCAGCCCAGAAGCCAACATCATTCAATATGCAGATGATTCTACACTCATCTGCTCTGCGTCCTCAATGACAATTGCAGGAAATTACCCAGTCCACCTTTACCTTCAGTTGAAAACTGGCTCATTAACAACTGTCTAATATTAAATCCTAAAAAAAAAAAAAAAGTTGTTACTGTTCACCTCCACTCACAATATCAAATCACTTCCAATCTTTAGTATCACTTCCAGAAATGGCACATTAATTGCCCCTGACTCCCATACTAAACTGCTGGGAGTGGAAATTGATAATCTAAAATATGACCTGCATGTAAATCAGATAATTAAAAATACACATAAGAAACTGGGCTGCCTTTACAGGACTCGATCTTTCCTATCCCATAATGTCAAAGCTACCATTGCTCGCACTCATCTCCTTTCAACTCTATTGTATGCATCCTAACTAACCTATCCAAGTCTGAACTAAACAAACTTTCTGCATGCTATAATAAAATTGCAAGATTTGCCATTACATTCGCCAATTGAGTCCATCACTGTCTTTCTCTCAAATAAATCAACTGGCTGGAATTTCCCCACCTCCTCCATCTCAACCAACTTGTACTTGCTCATAAAATACTAAAGCAACCAGACAGGATACAGTCACTAAAAAACATAATTATGCCACAAACCACCTCAAGATCTCTCCAATCTAGTTACAAGCTTCTACTTAATGTCCCCAAATCAAATAACAGCTTGGGATTCTTTATTTTCTACTTACGTTGTTAAATCATGGAATGCTCTCCCAGTAGCCTTAGCTCACACTTATTGGATCACTGGACCTGCCTCTGCTCATCCCATGGCTGATCCTGCTTCCTCCTCACTTACCCTGTCAATAACAGTGTTTACCTACATTAAACTACCCTACAAATTGATCCTAATCTCTACCATGTTATAAATCTCTACCATGTTAACTAGCCAGGAAATGTACCAAAGACTCTTTACGTATTATGATATGTCCTAATCTGGCTTATACTATATAATGAGCCTGTTATTTTATGAAGAATTTATCTCTATTTATGTTATTATTTCAATGTATGTAACTATTTCATGATATAGCTGCAACTCAATGCATATTCATTATGTAATGATGTTTTTTGTGCTCCATATCTTCTTATATGCATACTGATATTGTTTGTTTGCCTTATCTTGTTATATGTATGCCAAGTTACTTTGTCAACTGGAGCTTTTCTTTCTGGGCCTCCGCTGAAAATGGATATGTATCCAGTCGGACTTTCCCAGTTAACAAATGTAAAATAAATAAATAAATAATAAATGTGTATATACAGCCAGCATAGCAAAGCCTGAACGCCTTCTTTTCCCATGGTATATTTTTCCAAGGCAAGAAGTTACCTTCTATTTAGTGATAGCATAGGTAATTTTAAAGGTCCCCTAACCCCAAAAACTTGGAGGCATATCCAAATGTGTACACAAATGCTCTGTACAACCACAGGATCATATGAGATTACTAGGCTATCGACCCAGAGGTCATTTTAAGCCTAGCCATTTCAACCCAATGTAATATCGTTGAGGTACTAGTCAATACCCAGGATTGCATTTAGTGATGACTGCACTATCCCCAGAAAGAATTCACAATGTCCCATCCACTCATCCAGGTTCCTCTTGAACAGTGTCATAGAGATGCTCTGTCTCACATGAACTGGTAGCCTGTTCCAAAAACGTGGCAGTCGCTGGAAAATAAATCTGTCCCTTCAGCATGTCCTATTCAAGCTACAGTCTATATTTAAGTTTCTCAAACGGGTAGCCCTAGACCTATTTGATTTACAGATATGCAGTAAGTTCATTAGGTTTGGGTCTTGGGTTGCTCTGTAAGCCAGGCATAAGTTTCCCCTAAGAAGTCTATATGATACGGAGTACAGTGACAGGGATTGTAGTCAGTCCGTGTAAGACACTTGCTGGAGGTCCTCGATCATCTTTGATAGAAACCTCTGAGGTCTCTCTAATTGCTGCAGGTGCTTTGTATTGGTACATACCAAACGGGGCACTATACTCAATTATGGGCCAGATAAGTTACGAGTATAGGGGGGCTATAACTTCTTTTGCTCTCAAGGCAATGCCTTTACTAATCAAGTGAGCTAAGTGGAAAGCTTTCCTTACACATGTGGTTGCCGAAGTTAAGGTCGCGGTCAACCTGTGATCCCAGGTCCCTTACCACTTCATAGGTACTTAGAGTATTGTTATTGATTTGATAGTGTGAAGGGACATTGTTTGTGCTGAAGGAAATGATGATGCATTTCTTTGCATTCAGTTTGAGGCCGTAACTAATACATCAGTGGCTGGTCTGTGTGAGACCATTCAGGACTATGCTGACATAATTTGGGGATTTAATAATTGCATCTAGTTTGCAGTCATCTGCAAATTTGGTCAGCCACAACCCTTTAGTTTTGACCTGAATTTCTGAGAAGTATATACCAAACAGTAGGGGGCCCAGCACTAACCCCTGTGGCACCATGCTGGTAACACGTCTGCTGGTTGATGTGGAGTCACCCACTTTGATAGTACTTGTCCGGTTTGTGAGCCACTTTGCAAGTCATCTTACAATAAAGGGGCTTACATTCAGTTTGCTAAGTTTACCAGTAATGCCCGAATGTGGGATTGTGTTGAAAGCCTTTACCAAGTAGAGGTATGCTGTGTTCACAGATTTGCTCTCATCAATGACCTTGGTCACACTTGCAAAAAATCCACCGGATTTAACAGGCAGAAATCTGCCCTTCAAGAAGCCAAATCTGGTAGGATCCAGGGTTTGGAGGTCACCTATGTCTTTATCTATGAAGTCATTAATGATACGTTTCACGGCCTTACAGATGTGGCTGGTCAGGCTTATGGGTCTGTAATTCCCTGGGTCTGTTGCCAGGCCACCTTTGTGGAGGGGAATAATAAGAAGTTATGTACTCACCATAACGTTCCATCTGAGTAGGTGGCTTCATTAGTCTGCAACCTGTGGGTCTTGGATCCGATATCGGATCCGAGCCGACAACTATTTATACAGCTATGGATCCGAGCTCCTAGCTCCTCCCCTCACCCATAATCCCCTGCCAACCCCAAATGACCTCAGATCAAGTTTGCTCTCCTACGTATACCTGGAAAGGTATCCCAACAGGAAAAGGCAGGATAATACAACAAAACTAACTCTTCTGAAAGCCAGGGGGAAGGAGGAGGGGATGGTTGCAGACAAATGAAGCCACCTACTCAGATGGAACATTATGGTGAGTACATAACTTCTTAATCTGGAGTAGGGACTTCATTTGTCAGCAACCTGTGGGACAGAGTCCCCAGCTACCTGAATCTTGGGCGGCCATCATGGAAGGATGTTCCGGAGCACTGTGGAGCCAAAGGATGCTCTCCCTCTGGAAATGACGTCCAGTTTGTAATGGTTGATAAAGGTATGAGATGAGGCCCAAGTGGCTGCCGAGCAAATATCATCCAAGGGAACTCCAGCTCTAAAGGCAGCAGAAGTAGATATGGAGCGAGTGGAATGTGCACGGACTCCTTGAGGTGTGGGCCTCCCAGAAGCTTCATAAGCTAGAAGAATATATTGAGAAATCCAGCGTGATAAGGTGACCTTCGAAACGGCTTTACCCAAACTGAATTTGGCAAAGGAAATGAACAGCTGATCGGATTGTCTGTGACTAGCAGTCCTATGAATATAGAAACGCAGCTGCCTGTGCACATCTAAAGAATGCAGCTTGTACTCTCCTTTATTTTGATAATTAGGGAAGAAAACTGGTAGGTTGATGGACTGATTGATATTGGTTTCTGAGGCCCCCTTGAGTAGGAAGGAGGGATTGGTCCTGAGGTACACTCTATCCTGATGAAAAACCAAGTAAGGGGGTTTTACGGAAAGAGCTTGAAGTTCCGAAACTCTTTTCGCTGAAGTGATGGCTATCAGGAATGCTGTTTTCCAAGACAGGTATTTAAGATCGGCCGAGGGAGCTGGTTCAAAGGGAGAAGCAGTCAAGGCTTGAAGAACTGGTGATAGATCCCAAGGGAGTATGGCTTCTTTGATAGGGGGCCGGAGCAGAAAAGTACCCTTGAGGAAGGTTTTACATAGTTTAGCTGACATCAAAGGACCTGTCTCATGTCCTACATGGTAATGGGAGATGGCTGCCAATTGTACCTTGACTGTCGAACAGCTAGCCCCTTGCTGAAAAAGTCCGGTGAGGAAGTCCAACACGGATGTTAATAGAGCAGTGAAGGGGTCCAAATTATGATGTTCTGCCCAGACGGAGAAGCGCCTCCTTTTACTGCGGTAAACTTTCCTGGTGGAAGGTTTATGCGCTGCCACCAAGATGGCTTTGACTGGTGAAGAGATGCCGGGAGTCCTGATTAAGAGTGGAACTGGAGCAGCCAAGCCGTCAGCTTCAGGTTGTCCAGATTCGGGGTCGGTAAGCCTGATGGATGGGAGATTAGATCCGGGCTGGGATCCAGAATCCAGGGAGGATTCACCAAGTGAGACCACAGGTAAGGAAACCAAGTTTGCCGAGGCCAGAATGGGGCTATGAGGATTATTCTGCTCCCCAACCGAGAGGCTTTCTGTAAGAGCTTTAGCATCAGGGGTAGAGGAGGATAGGCATAAAGTAGACCGGGCGGCCAAGCATGCACTAGAGCGTCTCTCGGGGCTTCCCCTGGTGGGGAATCAGAGCGAAGAAGCTGTTGCATTTCGTATTTGAGGGAGAGGCAAAGAGATCGCAGCAGGGTTGCCCCCATTTTGCAAATATCCTCTTCGCTACTCGGGAGTTGAAAGACCACTCGTAAGGGGAAAGAATAGTGCGGCTGAGTTTGTCCGCCAGAATGTTGGCCCATCCCAGAATGTGTGTTGCGATCAGAAAGCGGTTGGTGGAGATCGCCCATTCTCACACCCTCATGGCCTCTCGGCAGAGAGGATAAGACCTGGTTCCCCCCTGTTTGTTGATGCACCAGACAACTGACATGTTGTCCGTCTGTATCGCAATAGTTCCTATGGGAAGAAGGTTCTGAAGTGCTTGCAATACTAACAGCACCGCCCTCATCTCCAGAACATTGACATGCAGGGAGGTGTCTCTGTCGTTCCACGTGCCTTGGACTGTTCTGCCTGAGCAATGCCCCCCCCACCCGAGGCGAGAAGCATCCGTGGTCACCGTGACGAGAGGAGGTGGAGCGCAGAAGGGTCGGCCTGTATGGAGGTCTGAGGACTGAAGCCACCATAACAGGGCCCTCCTGCAAGCCTTGCTGATAGAGATAGGGTGATTGAGTGGAAGAAGCTGAAAAGACCACTGTACTTGGAGGGTCCACTGTAGTACCCTCATATTTAGACGAGCGCATGGAAGAAGCGTTATTGCCACTGCCATGGAGCCCAGTGCCCTCAGGACCAATTCCGCCGGTGGAGCTTCTGATTGGAGGATGGCCCGCACATGAAGTCTCAGATTCTGTAGTCGTTCCGAAGTGAAGGAGGCTCGCAGACTTCTCGTATCCAATCTGGCCCCTATGAACTCTATCACTTGTGTCGGAGCAAGGGAGGATTTGTCCGTATTGATCGTGATGCCTAACTGGGGGGCTAGGTGGAGAAAAAAGTCTCTGGCTGAGCAGAGTAAATGCCGTGTTGGGGCGGTCAGGAGCCAGTCGTCCAGGTACGGGAAGACATGCATTCCCTGGAGTCTCAGGTGGGCTGCTATCACTGCTAAAACTTTGGTGAACACCCTGGGGGCTGTGGTGAGGCCAAAGGGAAGGACCCTGAACTGATAAGTGGCTGGCTCCCAGTCAGAAGCGGAGAAACCTCCTGGATCGTCTGTCCATTAAAATGTGGTAGTACGCATCCTTGATGTCTATTGAGCACATCCAGTCGTTCTCCCACAAGAGGGGGAGAATGGATTGAAGAGTGACCATTCGGAATTTCTCCTTGGTTACTGACAGGTTCAAGAGGGAAAGGTCTAGAATTGGTCTCAAGTCCCCCGTCTTTTTTGGCACCAGAAAGAACCTGGAGTAAAACCCTAATCCGAGCTGGTCTGGGGGGACGGGTTGGATGGCTCTTTTTTTTAGCAGCTGCTGGATTTCTGCGGCTGCAGCCTCCCTCTGACCGGGTGGTACATCGGGGAGGTTCCTGAGTCTGGGGACATATTGCATTGGGATTTTGTAACCTCTGGATATAATCCAAAGCACCCAGTGGTCTGACGTGATGGACTCCCATGCTGCCAGATGCCTCGAGAAGTGCCCCCCGACAGCCTCCAGAGTGGAGCAGTCGGGCAACCCTTCAGGGCTGTTGCGTGGGCCAATCAGAGAAGGATTCTCTGGACCCAAAATTTCTCGGGGCCCCTCTGCCTCTAGGGCGGCGTCCTCCCTGTCCTCCTCTGCCACAGAAGGACTGGTTGTCCGGAGCAGGTTGGGAATGTTGCGATTTCCGGAACCACATCTTCTTCTGTCCCTTTTGGTTCTTGGAGAAGGACCCCTGGGGAACAGAGAAGCGGACTCCGACGGCAGACGTCTTCCTGTCCTTCTCGCTCTGGACAAGTGTCTTGTAAACGGTCTTGCCAAACAAGGCAAAACCATCAAAGGGGGCATTTGCAAAGGATGCCTTAAAGGGCTCCGCGAAGTCACAATGTCGGAGCCAGGCCTGGCGTCTCATAACTAGGCCCGCTCCGCTAGCTCTAGCGGCTCCCTCAGTGGCGTGAGACAACAGCCGCATAGAGGTATTGGAAATAGATCTTAGAGTGGCCATACGAGTGGAGTACAACTGCTTGTCCTCCGCCGACATGGACTCCGGGGGGGAAGCAGCGTATTCTTTAATAAGATCCCGTTGCATCCTGATGACAAGTGCCATGTAGTTCAGGGACCTTACTGGGAAGGTCGCTGAACTGAATACCCGCTTCCCAAGGCGATCCATCGAGCGGGACTCCTTGCTCGGTGGATGGACCGAGGGACTCTCCTGAGCTAGTTCCCTCTTAGTGGCTGCCGCCATCAACATGCTATCTACGGGGGAACCCTTGCTCCAGTGGGACCGGTCTGCGGTGGGGCGCAAAATCCTATCCGGGAATTTAGGGACTGGCTCCACAGTGTCTGGCTCCTTCCACGCCCTGGTAGTAACAAGGTCCACCAGGGGGTCGGCCAGAGGGAACACCCAAGAGGTAGACGGGCCTGCTTCGAATGCCTCCAGAAACACAGACTCGTCGGAGGAAGCCTTGGGGGCAGACCCCCCCCCCCTGATCCTGAGCATTTCCATGATGTCTCCAAAGGAGACATCCTCAGAGGGTGACCTTGGGGAGCCTTCCCCTTCATCCAAGTCCGTATCCTCTGTTAAGGACTCGGGGGAGTCCACGTGCCTCCTCTTACACTTATGCTTGCAAGGCACTTCCTCGGGGGGGGGGGGGGGCTGTCCGAGGAGGTCTCACCAGCAATGTCCTGTTCCAAAGGAACAACCTGGGACATCGAAGGAGGCTGTCCCTGTGGCCGGGTGATGGAAGCCTGACCCAGCAGAGAGGGAGTGCAGGGTGGAGCAGAGACAAGGGCCGGAGGTCTGGATGCTCTCGACAGAGCCCTCTCCACTACATAGAAGGCCGAGGGGGAGTCGCTCTCCCTGGGCTCCGAGAGCCGACTCCCACTCGGATCCGATGAAGGGATCGGAACCAGCGCTGAGACAGTCGGATCCGAGGGACCAGTGTGCTCCGACCTGGATGGAGCCGAAAGCACACTGAATCCCTCGGATCCGAAGCTCGGGCCATGGCTCAGAGAGGCCGGATCCGATGATGGAACAGACAGACTCGAGGGCAGGGTCGGATCCGAAATACCCAGTACTGTCGGCGCCGACCCACCCCCGGCTCCAACGCTGCCCGGCACCAAGCGCTCCAATCCCAGGAAGCGGGTCGGAGAAGGAGCTATCTGAGCAAAAAAGGGTGTCGAGCTCCCCCCCAAAGGGGGGGGGGGAGGCAGGAGCACTCCCATCTGCAGCTGGGCTTGGATGAACCTTCTCATCATCCGGTCCAAGTCTGCATCAGACAGGCTGTAGGTGGATCTTGACGAGGCAAGCCTGGAATGCCGCCTCGATGGAGATCGGGTCTCCTCCTCCTCGGTTCCCGGGGAGAAGCAAGGTGATCGGAGCCGAGGAGGAGGAGACCTGGAAGCCATGGAGGGAGAAGCCCGCTTAGCTGGGGGGGGCCGAAGCAGAGGCCTCGGCCCGCCGCTTGTGGTGCTTCTCCCTCCGTTTCTCCCTCCTGGCCTCCCTGTCCTCCGGCACCTTAGTGGGAGTTTGAATCCCGGCCGGGGGAAGGGAGGCAGGAATGGCCACAACCACAGGCTGAGGAAATGCCACGGGAGTAGAGGAGGCCGAAACCGAATCCAGGGGCAAAGGTCCCGCCAGGACCAGCTTCGACCTCTGCTCCTTCAGTGCCCTGGGATTGAACGCTGCACAAATGGTACATCCCGAGGACAGGTGTTCAACCCCAAGGCACCGCACACACAGAGTGTGGCCATCTGCCAGAGAGAGCTTATGGCCACACTCGGTGCATTTAGAAAAAATAGGTTTTGGGGCCTCTGACATACCCAAAACTAAATAAAAGCTACACAAACACACTAGCCCCAAACGCAAGCACACACAAGCACACTCCAACGACCAGCGAGGGGAGGGTAAACACTAAAGATTTAAAAATTAACTGACTAACGGGAAACCTAACACACACACACACACTGATTAAATTACGGAAAAGTAGGCTGATTAGACAAAAAAGACACTTATCTCAAAAAAATTGCCAGGAGCTCGAAATCCAGCTGACACACTCAAGAGCGGCAAACTAGATCTGAGGTCATTTGGGGTTGGCAGGGGATTATGGGTGAGGGGAGGAGCTAGGAGCTCGGATCCATAGCTGTATAAACAGTTGCCGGCTTGGATCCGATATCGGATCCAAGACCCACAGGTTGCTGACAAATGAAGTTCCTACTCCAGATCTGTAGCTGCTCTCCACTCCACAGGAGCAAAGCCTGTGGTTAGGCTACGATTGAAAAGGGTACTTAGTGGTGATGCTAATTCATGTTTTAGTCTGTTTGGAAGACAGCCTGAGATGCCACCTAGTCCCATAGAGGTGGTGTTCTTTGCCTTGGACAGGGCTTTGAGGACCTCTCTTCAGATATGCAAGGTGGGGGAGGGGGTTTGGGGAGGGTTTGCTGTAAGTTAGGGGGAGGAGATAAGGGAATGAAATTTTGGCCAAACCTATCTGCTAGCAGGCTCGCTATCACTGTGGTGTCAGTGTGTCTGATACCGTTGGCCACCAGTTCTGCACATCCTTGGGTCCTACCATTTAGGTTATGTAGATAGCTGTAAAAGGCCTTATGGCAGTACTTGCTAGATTTCTCTCAAAGGAGCTCTTGGAGGATTGACAAGTTGTCTTATTTGCCTGTTAAGTCTGAGGAGGGTGCTTTTCCATTGTTGGGTCCTTGTCTTTGTTTTCTTGGATAGCAACGTTTCACATTTATTGTAGAGTTTGTTGATGCTGGAAGTCCACCATGGCAGCTTGATTTTGCTTAGTGGTCTAACTTTGACTGTATCTGATACAGCCGAGTTTATACACTTATGCAAGTGATTGTACAGGGCTTTATTGTAAGCTTCAGCATATAAACTTTCAGCTTGGGGTGGGGCTTGGAATCCATTTATACCTTCACTTAGAAGGGTATAGTTTGTCTTGGTGAAGTTTTTAGTCTGATTTCACCCTTTCTGGTGTTAGTTTCAGTTAGAAGGTGACCGATTTGTGGTCAGTTTTAACTAATGAGGGTCCAACAGTTGCAGCACTGCATAAGTTTGACATGTTGGTGAGGACCAGATCTAGAATGTTTCTTCCTCTTGCCGGGGTATGGACAATTTGCTCCAGGGCATTAGAACTCACAAAGTCAAGGAACTTTTGTGCTAGCGAGTTTGGGCTAGAGTAGGTTTCCCAGTTGATGGTGGGATAATTGAAATCTTGCATAAACAGTGTGTTCGGTAAAATTTGGATGGTCTTCAGTTTGGTTAAGTAGGCTTCGTGGGTGTTGTGAACCGTGGAGGGGGATCTATAACTGGCTTGGACTTGAATGGGGGTGTTACTCACCGTAACCTGGAGCATCTCCATGGAGTTGTCCAGTCTACCTAGACACGAGGTGAATTCATCCCTAATATTGATTGAAACATTGCCGTCTCCTGATTTTCACATGCTCATTTTTGAGGTGTAAAGGTCTGGAAGGCATTGTAGCCTTGCAGGGCCAGGGTTCTCACTGAGGCCTTAAACCAGGTTTCTGTGACTGCACAGACATCTAAATCTTCCAGTGACAGAAGTGCTTCCAGGGAGTGCAGTTTTTGGTTTAAGCTCCTAGCATTTAACAGCATGACCCTTATTTTGTTCTGATTGCTAAATTTCACATTGGTAATGTTGTTTTTGAGACCTTGCCTTAAAAAAGGCACTATGGGGGAGGCAAGAGCATTTGCCAGCAGCCAAAAGCCTAGGGGTGCCAGGTGCAAACAGCCTCTGGCAAAGCAGCATAGTTTGTCAACCATAGCTTCCCAGGCAGAAAGAAACTGGATCCCCCTGGAATTACACCAAAAACTAAGCCAATTGTTGAAATCAATCATTTTTTGTTTATACTGTGGCATAATTCTTGGTGAGGATAGCATGCTGGTCAAGGCTAGGGACATACCTGCCTGAGACAAATACTCAGAGAGCTCACCCATGTCTCTCTTCATATCGTCCAGTGAGGTACACCTCAGGTCGTTCACATCATCATGAACTATGACACAGTCATAATGGTACTTGCTGCTGAGAGACCCAAGTACATACGTGATTTGGTGAATCCTGGCATTGGACAGGCAACTGATGTTGACTATTTCCTAGTCCAGCTTGGTGAGTGAGATATCTGTGTGTCTCACTACTGAGTCTCCAATGACAAGAAAACTTGGTGTTTGAGTTTTACGTCTTATGAACTTGGTGGGTGAGACACTGCTGTTGCTATGTGTCATGAGTGCTGTGGAGACTGTGTTACCTCTATCAGACTTGTGTTTTGGAGGTCTCTGGTGTTTTTTCAAGTTTTTCAAGAGAACCGCCGCATATGTGGATTTATGTATTTGATGCGCACTATGTGTATGAGTAGTCATACTATGTTAATATGTAGTGATGGGTGAGCTGACAACCTTCTCCATGTTACTGTTTTGAGTGAGAGAGAGCATGGATTCTAGATTCTTGGTCTAAATACATCTCTCACATTCTGTACTAGGCTGTGTTATTAGTAGGGGGTTGTCTGTGTACATAAGACAATTGCTACACTGCCTCAAGAGATCCAAGTCAACAAGGTTGGCAGGAGAAACAACGGTGGTCCAACTGTCCATAATGATAGGGTGAAGACTGTTGTCACTGGGGTAGCTTTTCAGAAACAATCATGGAGGAGCTCGGCGAATGGATATTGTTGAATTTAACTGTGGCGGTGTGCAAACAATCAGAAACCTGTTCAGATGCCAGGCCTAAATACCAGAAGCCAAAACTTGAAAAAAAAAAAAACTAACACAATTCAAAAGGACTGATGAGGATGCTTATTCCAAGCCCTGGACCAGCCTCCCTTTAACAGTCAAGTGCCAATCAAACAAAAGTGTAAACGGGCCCCTTCCAGTCCAAGACGGCCTGGAAAACGTTTCAGAACAAACAAATCACTACAAACAGTTCCAGAAGCATGCTACAGTTACTAGCTACCCTAGTTTCAGCAGGAAACACTAGAGAATATTTAATACAGCAGGAAAAACAAAAGAAAATCAGCCATGAAGCTTTAAAGAACGATTTAAACAGTTAACAGATCGGTTAATTAAGTAGTGCTTGGTAGGAAAACCAGAACAGACAGCTTTAAAACGGTGAAAAAAAATACAGTAAAAACTTAACAGTGGAAACAACAAAACGGTTTGCTAAACAGTGAAAACAGCAATAAAATTTGATTTTACAGGCACAGTGTAGCAGGCAACTGCAGTATAACAGTGTAGTTTAGTACACAGTAAATAAATACAGTACAAAAGTAGGTAGGCAATGTAAAACTGCAGTTTGTTTGTGTCTTTCGGCTTTTCCTGGTTAGGGGTCGCCACAGTGAAACTCCAGTCTGCTAATGATTGGTAGTTGATTTTTACATGCCGAGTTACCAGCCCTGACGCACAACCTTCAACGAAGGTACGACCATTCACGCATGTCTCCACGCAGAAGACGCTCTAGCCGAGAATCGAACCGGACAGCGTCTTACTGTGAGGCGACAACACTACCGCAGCACCACCACTGCGGCCACAATTTAAAACTGCAGAAAATAGTATAAATAAGCAAAAAAAAACAACTTCTGGTTTTAAAGGAACCACTTAAACAACTTTATAGAAATGGCAGTACCTGACCAAACTAAACAAATTCCTTTCTGGAAGTAAGGAGAGTGACCAACAAACAAAATTCATCTCAACATGCAAACCAGGAAACTGGTCAAGTCTTTAAAAGCTAAATATTAGACTAGCTGCTTTCTCTGTGTTTTAAAACTTACTAATGTAACTGCTGCACTGTATACTTTATGCCTGGATCAGTTACAGTAGTTTTGTGATTACAGCTATATGGACTTTCTGACTAGATGCCTGCCCTGTGTTTTAAAACTTACTAATGTAAATGCTGCACTGTATACTTTACACCTGGTTCAACTACAGTAGTTTTAGCTGTGTTATGGTGGACTAAGCTATCTTGCTGTGTCTTTTATCCATTGGTTAATGCAATTGTTTGCTTACTGTTTTTACCTACTCTTAGTTACTTATTTTTTCCCTTGTCATAGATTTCAGTTATGCTTTAGTAAATAATGCTCACTGCAACTGCTACAATTGCCTGCTGTCTAACTGTGGCCGTGTGTTCTACTATGTTCAGAGGAATGTAACAAATGTCACCCTGTTTGCACATCTCTATTATGTTTTTTCTAAGCATATTTTTGGTTAACCTTTAGGAACATTTTAAATCTAATTTCTGTAGCACTGCATTTGTACTACTGTGCTACAGCAAATGCTAATATGGAAGTCTCAACAATTTGTGTTTTTATTGTTTGAGGTTGTCTTTCTGTCTTCTCTAAAATACCTCCATCTATGTTATGTGTGCTAAACATAACTGGCAACAATTTTTCTTTTTTTCTTTTTTTTTTCTCTTCTCAGCTATCAGCCAAGCTTTATTACATTTCATCTCCATAATGTTAGTGTATTGTTTAAAGTTGTACATACCGAATAACTGGTTGCAATGAAAATCAGTCAACATACAGCTCTGCTATCTCTCACCTCATAGAGTGTCATTCTTTTTATCTGCAATGTATGTTGGCTTAGTTTTACATTTTAAAATATATGTACTTAAGACATTATCTACTGTCTAGCAAGTCAGTACGCTGTAAAGTAGCTCGGCAGCAAGAATCCCCCATTCTTAAAAGACTCTCTGCTAGTGTCAACAAACTTATGTCTATTAATTGCTGGACTAATCAGCCTGCTTTAAGACATTTCTTATCTGAAAGTACTATACATCAAAAACTCTCTTTCTTACTATTAACAGTACAAAGCCTTTTTCTGTTAAAGAGTTTTTACTGAGTGTTTCTGGGCTGTGCTTACCTCTGGGCTTTGCTCAACTCACTCCATTCGCCCTCGCTTTACTCTACTCCCATTCCTTCTACATAATAGTCATCGATAATAAATCTTCCCAATACCTCAAACATTACCTCTCCAAACAACACACACTCTCTCTATCTTGATGTGGGGACATCCACCCCAACCCAGGGCCCCCAACTACAGCTTCCTCTGCTAAAAGCCTAAACACTAAAAATATTCTTCTAGCAACTCTAAAAGTACATTTTTGTACCTACCATAAATGTAGATGTTCGAGTGTATTCACTGCTGCAGTCATTACACTTGGGTTATCCTGCCGTCAGGTGGTCCCCGCAGTCGGCCAGAGTTCCAAAGTCTTGGTCTGGCATTGGTTGCTGTCGCTTCTTCCCTGACGTCAGTGCACCAGGGGTATACAAGATGCAGCCAACGCCATTTTCTTGAGTTTTTCTTGCCCCAGATGTCAAGTGCCCCAAATAGGTAGACAATACATATCGCTAATAAAATGTACATAAAAAATAAAACAATACCTTCAGTTACACGCAAATACACCACATAGGTTGCATAGGGTATAGATAAGTCCCAGCTAAGAAGAGGGGATGGAGGGAGGGTAACCTGGACTGCAGCAGTGAATACACTCGAACATCTACATTTATGGTAGGTACAAAACTGTACTATGTTCTTCGTGTTTCACTACTGCAGTCATTACACTTGGATAGAATCCCAAAGCTGAGGAAGGGTGGCTGGGTCTATAATGCATTCAGGGTGGCTATGAGGCCCTGCAGAACTGCAGTGGCAAAGCCAGCTCTGGATTTAGAGTAAAGAGGCAAGTGGTAATGCTTGGTAAAGGTGTGCACTGAACTCCAAGTTGCAGCTTCTAAAATGTCCTTGGTAGGTACTCCTCTAAGGTAGGCAGTTGAAGTGGCTGTTGCCCTGGTGGAATGTGACCTAATGTTGCTAGGTACAGTGTTTCCATGCTGTGTGTAGCAGAAACGGATAGTGATCCACTTTGAAATGGTCTGCTTTGAAATAGCCTTTCCCTGTGATCCTGCAGCATATGCTACAAACAATTGCTCAGTTTTCCTGAAAGCTTTTGTTTTGTCCAAGTAGAAGCGTAACTGCCTGTGCATGTCCAAAGAGTGCAGAAGTCTCTCCCCTTTATTCTGGGGATTTGGATAAAATGTTGGCAAGTGAATAGTTTGGTTAAGAGCCACACTGGATACCACCTTTGGCATACATGTAGGGTTTGTTCTTAAGGAAACCCTGTCCTGATGAAAAATGATGAAAGGTTCCACTGCCATTAGTGCCTGTAACTCTGAGACTCTTCATGCTGAGGTTATTGCCAGAAGCAGAGCAGTTTTCCATGACACAAATTTTAATTCTGCTGAATTGGCTGGCTCAAAAGGAGGTAAAGTTAGTTTTTCCAAGACGAAATTGAGGTCCCAAGTTGGTGTTGGTGCTCTCCGGGGCAGTCTTATGTTTTTACCCCTCTGAGGTACTGTTTTAATAATGGATGAGAGAAAATAGGAGGATCCGTGTTGTAATGAGCTGAGATGGCAGAGGCGTGGATCTTAATGGATGAAAAGGATAGGCCTTTGTCCAGCATCTCAGTTAAGTATTGTAATATCCGAGGAATATTTGGAACAAGAGGGTCAAAGCTTTGAGCCTGGTTCCAGGCGCAGAATCTCTTCCACTTTTCTGAATAGGATTTCCTGGTGCTGGGCCTCCTGGCCTCCAAAATGACATCCATAACAGCTTTAGAGAGAGGTGTTGGCTGTTTGAGTAAGTAATCAGCCATGCAGCCAGGTTTAAGGTTTTGAGCTGGCTGTGCAGGATCCGATTGTTTTGTTGAGTCAGAAGATGAGGAATTTGAGGTAAAATCCATGCTGGGCCTTGCGCCAAGTTCTTTAAGATTGGGTACTAGTGCTGGCGTGGCCAGTCTGGGGAAATCAGGATCAGTTTTGGCCTTTTTTGTCTGGCTTTTGGAGTACCTTTGAAAGGAGAGGCAGTGGTGGGAAGGCATAAACTTTTAGGATTTTCCAGCTGAACAAGAGAGCATTCACTTTCCATGCTTGTGTGTGGTAAGTCCTTGTGCAGAACTTCTGTAGTTGGCAGTTCAGAGGGGAGGCAAAAAGATCTATGTCTGGGCACCCCCATTTTTGTGTTATCATGCTGAATACTTGTGGATTTAATTTCCACTCGTGAGGATCCATGATGTTTCTGCTTAAGTCGTCTGCTAGAGTATTTTTCGTTCCTGGCAGGAATTGTGCTTGCAGATGAACTTGATAGGTCAGTGCTGTGTTCCACAAAGTCATGGCTTGTCTGCAGAGGGGATAGGAATGAGTGCCCCCCCCCCTGCTTGTTTATGTACCACATAACTGTGGCGTTGTCCGTCTTTAGTAATAGTTGTCCTGGATGCAGAAGGTTCTTGAAAGCTGTTAGGGCATTTTGTACAGCTAGCATCTCTTTTTGATTGATGTGAAGATGCATTTGGTCTGCGGCCCACTTGCCCTGAATACATTTTCCTGCCATGTGTGCTCCCCAGGCGTAATCTGAAGCATCTGTTGTTAGTGTCTGCCTGGCTGTGGGTGAAGTGAAAGGCTGTCCCTTGTTGTGGTGACATGCCTGTGCCCACCATCAAAACTCCTGTTGTAGGCAGGGAATAAGTGGTATTACTGTTTCCAAACTGTGACAGTGTTGAGTCCAAACACTTTTTAGGTACCATTGTAATTTCCTCATATGCAGTCTGGCATATGGGATTAGTAGTATGCATGACGCCATGAACCCCAAGGCCTGCAGAATTTTTCTTGCAGGGAGTTGGGTTTTTGTTGTCATCACTTGAAAGTACTGAGTCAGTTGTCTTTGCTTGTCTGGCATGAGATAAGCCATCTGGGCCATTGTTTTTAAGCTGGCACCCAATATTATCTCTTGTGAGGGCACTAGTTTTGACTTCTTTTTGTTTACTGTGTACTCTAGGCAAATTAGCAACCTTTTTACAAACACCAGATGGTTTAGAAGAATGTCCTTGCTCTCTGCTTGAATAAGACAGTCGTCCAAGTAGGGATATATTTGAATTCCTTTTTGTCTGCAAAATGCAATTACTGGTGCCAGGCATTTTGTGAAGACCCTGGCGCAGTAGATAAGCCAAAGGGCAGTGCACAGAATGGTAATGCATTGAGCCAGCTATGAATCTGAGGTATCTTCTGCAATTTTGTCTGATTGGGACATGCAGGTATGCCTCTTTGAGGTCCAAAGTAACAAGCCAAGCCTTCTTGCCCAGCATGGGAAGAAGTTGCTGTAGTGTCAACATTTTGAATTTCGGCACATCCAGATAAGTATTTAGAGTAGCTAGGTCCAGTATGGGTCTCCAGGCTTTGTCCTTTCTGAGGACCAAGAAAAGTCTTGAGTAAAATCCTTGTCCTTGTTCCTGTTGTGGCACTTTTTGAATAGCTCTCATGTCCATGAGGGCTGTAATTTGTTTTTGTGCCTCAGCCCATTGATTTTGTGGCAGGTCTGGCATTCCTTTTGGCCTTGGTAGAGTGTGAAAGTGGAACCTGTAACCTTGAGATACAATATTCAGAACCCATTTGTCTTGGGTGATCATATGCCAATTTTGTGAAAAAAGTGCTAGTTTTCCCCCTAAGGGAGCTGCTAAAAGGTAAGTGCTTGGCATTTGGAGTGGGAAGTCATTGGGACTGTTTCCTGTAAGGTTGTCTCTTGTCTTCTCCTCCTTTTGGGGTAGAAGCACCCCACTGTCGTGGTCTGTAAGAGCCTTGGGGCAGAGATCTGACTCTTGGGCGTCTGTATCTGCCTCTTTGTGGTCTGTCTTACACTGGAATGGACCAATTTTTAGAAGGCCAATTTCTGCTAAATCGAGGTGGCTGTACCTGCAAGAAATCCTTCACTGTTTGCATAGATTTTGCCTTATCCTCCATTTTCTTTAATACCTCTTCTGCCATAACACCAAACAAGATATCATGCTGTAAAGGAGCATCCAATAATTTTGCCTTAACATGATCGGGTAAAACTTGTTCTTTTAACCAAGCATGCCTTCGAATCACAGATCCTGTAACTGCGGCTCTACAAGAAGCCTCTAATGAATCAAAACCACATTGCAGAGTATGTTTTCCCACTTGTTCAACTGCATGCAATAAATCCTGCATTTCCTTATAGTCAGAACTTTCTGAGCTTGTAAGCATTTTCTGTTTTAACAGAGACATTAAATATTGTTGGTATTTAAGGATGTGGAACTGGCAATTTAAAGCCCTTACTGCTAAAGTTGCAGAAGTGTAAACTTTCTTCCCCCATCTGTCTAATGCTCTAGAATCCCTGTCAGAGGGAACTGGATTTTTAGCAGTGGAAGCCTTTACCCCTTTGGGACCCTGGGAAATAGTTTCTGGGTCAGCAGCAGGGTTTTTATAAAGGAATTTGTGAGAGTCAGGGACTCTGTAGTACCTATCTGGTTTGACTGGTGCTGGGGGCAAAGAGTCAGGAGTTAAACTGGATTCAGAGAACACATCATCCACAATATCTAACACAGACGGAATAGCAAGGGGCCTGTGCTGAGGCAATAAAAGAAAATCTCTGAGCCTTTTCTTGGATTCTGAATAATCCTGGCTCTCCCAATGGAAATGCTCCCTCATGGTATGTAAAGTTTCCCCAAAAGAGTAATCCTCAGGAGGAGAGGCTGAAGGGATTGACTCTTCAGCATCAGAGTCCTCATGGGGGGGGGGGGGGGGGGTAAAGAGCATCCCTGGTCTGAAGAGGAATCAGAAGAAATGGAAACCTGGTCAGAGGAATCATAGTCTGTATCCTGCCTAGGCCTTTTATCAGGAGGGGGATGAGAACCCCTGATCAGAGTAATTAGGTCTTCAGCCATTTTGAGCATCTGTTTTTTAGGCATGGAGGCCTGTCCAGGTGAATGCTGTACTTGTTTCTTTGTCTTTAATGGAGTTTTAGACTTGGCTGTTGTTTTGATGGTAAGCTGTGAAGGTCTGAAAACACCCTCAGAAGCCGATGCCTGCTCAGTGGCTCTGGACCCATCTGAGGGGTTAATTTCCATAGGCCCAATACCTTGAGTTTCCTGAGGCCTAGTAATCTCCACGTGGGAGTCGAAGGCAGCCTGTGGCTCTGAGGTAGCGGTTGTCAGGGGCTGCGAAAGCGCCTCACTGAGAACCGGCGACTGGCCTAGAAGAGGCTTCGTCGTCAGTTTTGGACCTCGGATGCCTGTCCTTATCTTTGTCTTTGCGTTTTTTGTGTATTCTGGTCGTCGGTTGTTCTGACGGCATGGTATAATTGAACCTTCGGCCAAAATAATGGCGAGCAAAATCAAACCGATGTTTAATAGTGCGCTTGTTAAATCTAGCACAAAACAGACTAGTGACATCGTGGTCTGGGCCTAGGCATGGAATACAGTAGGAATGAAAATCTTTATGAGGTATTTGCTTCCCACAAGAAATGCAATTATTAACTTTTACTGACATCGGTCTGAGGCAAGAAAAGTTTCTAACGGGTACTTAGCTTTATTGAAGACTTCAGTTCTGAAATTCGAAAATCTCAGGAGTTGGCCGACCGGGACTTGCGAACTGCTTTTGCTTCAGGCACCGCGCAGCAAGAAAGACTGGGGAAAATGGAGTCGGCTGCATCTTATATACCCCTGGCGCACTGACGTCAGGGAAGAAGCGACAGCATCCGACGCCGGACCAAGACTTTGGAACTCTGGCCGACTGTGGGACCGCCTGATGGCAGGATAACCCAAGTGTAATGACTGCAGCAGTGAAACACGATGAACATCACATGTAATATCTGTAACAAAACCACAGAAGTTCATGCTTGGTTAAGTTAATACACCCCAGACATCCTAGAAATCACAGAAACTTGGCTAAAACCCCATATCCATGATACTGAAATAACAGCTCCAGGTTATAATATACTCAGAAAAGACCGATGCAACAAAAAAGGTGAATGGGTAGCCTTAATTTAGCTCAACACCATCACCATGACATCTCACCTTTCCTTAAAGAAATACCAACTTTTAGCAATTCTGAAATTCTAATTGGAACCCTACAAATTAACAAAACAACTATGCATTATTGGTCTATATATCTATATATCTATATATATATATATATATATATATATATATATATATATATATATCCTGGGCAAAAGAACCAAACCATGGAAGACATCTTCTCTTGGATCTATAATTATTGGAGATATCAACATTAACTGGCAGGATATGATGATGGACTCCCCTGCTAATAGCATAAACCTCTACGGTTATACCCAGCACGTTACCAGTGCCACCCATATGCATAACAGCAATACCCACAGTGCAACTCTTGACTGGATACTTGTTTCTAAATCCAGACAAATACTCTACTCCCCACACTCTACTCAATACTATTAGTGATCACCTACCCATATTCACGTATAGATACACACCACAAAGTGCAAGAACCCACACATACAAAACTACCAAAAATATTAGAAACTTTGACCTGCAAAAGTTTAATAAAATCCTAAAATGCACTAAATGGAACCCACTTAAAACACTACCACTAGAAGATGGCCTTGAATACTTCAACAATATATTTCTAAACATCCTTGACAGAACTAGCCCCCCACCACCACCACCACCAAAAGAATAAAAACTACCCATGCTGCCTGGCTAACAAAAAATACCAACTTGTACAAGATAGAGATAAAGCATGGAAGGAATGGCACAATAACAAATCTGATGCTAACCAAATCAAATATAAACAGCTATGAAATAAAGCAAAGAAAATAGTGAACTTGGATAAAAAACACACTTTTCCAATCAATTGGCAAATCACAAAAACAACCCAAAACTATTTTGGAAACATCTCAAACCTGCTTACCCGGTGCTCTAAACAAACTCCATCACCATACCCTGACAAAACCCCCTCAGAGATAGCCAACCTGTTTAACTCTCACTTTATAAACAGCATCAGCAGACTGTTAACAAATCTCACCTCCACAACTACTTCAAGCCCCATCTCTGATCCCCCACTACCCTTATCTCAAGACTCCTGCACAACAAAAAAAAACTTCACCTTCTCAACAAACTAGTACTACATATCTTCTATCCCCTTTTCACTTAAACCTCTCCCTACCTTTCTCATTCAAAAACTACTTCAGAAACTAAAATCATACTTCCTCTCCTCTGAAAACCTTCCCCCTGAATACGTAAAACTTACTGCAGAAGCCATAGCATATCCTGTCAGTATCCTTATAAATCGCTCTATAGCAGAGTCCATTGTCCTTAACCTCTGGAAAAAGTCTATAATCACCCCTTTACATAAAGGGAGTAATTCCATTGAACATTCCAATTATCGACCAATCTCCATCCTCTCTCCTCTTTCCAAACTCCCGGAAAAATGCATACATAAGCAACTGTTGTCCCACCTCATCCAAAACAAATTCCCCCTATCCAACATGTTTTTTGCGGGTCTACTTCACTTCATCTAAAGCTCATTTGCCTGACATTAATTTCACCCTGCTCCCCCTCAGCTGATAACCTACCCTCTTACTTCCCACATATACCTGATGAAACCCTAGCCTATCAGTATCCATCCTGATCAACCTATCTATCTCTGAATCATACGTTCCATCAGTATGGAAAACTTTCTACACATTACCCATACATAAAGGAGGTAATTCTTCTGATATATCAAACTTCAAATCAATTGCTATACTGTCTCCCCTCCAAGATTCTTGAGAAATGCATTCACAAGCAGATAATGCAATACCTTCTCCAACAGAACCGTCTAACAAACACACAACATGGATTTCGTCCCAAACACAGCACTACAACTGCACTAATATCCTTCATTAATACTGTATCACTGGCCCGTGACAATAATAAACTAGTCTCATGTCTATTCCTCAACCTGTTCAAAGTCTTTGACACGGTCTCCCATCCCCTCCTCCTAGACAAAACTCTCTCACCTAAGATTCTCTCCTCCCACCATATCCTGGTTTTCCAGCTATCTCTCTAACCACCAGCAAGCTGTTAAATGGCACTCTGCCCCCCCCCAAGCGTCCCAATGGGTGTCCCCCAAGGATCCATACTGGGGCCACTGGTCTTCAATATTTTCACCAACCTACTTTACACGTCTTGCCCCAACTCCACACTTGTACAATATGCTGATGATTCTACAGTCATCACCATTGCTGACAATCCATCTGACCTCCACTCTACTACCCAAGCATCATTCAACACCATAGAGACATGGCTTTGTGACAACAAATTAATTCTCAACCCTAAGAAAACTAAGCTCCTACTCTTCCTGCCAAAAAAACCTCAGCAATCTCAAAACAACATTTTCCACCCTATCTAGCAATGACACTGTCATTACCTCTGACCATGGCACTAAACTGCTAGGAGTCATAATAGATGATCAGCTTAAATTTGATCTCCAAATCACCACCTCTATCAAAAAGACTCACCAGAAACTTGGACTCCTTTACCGAAACAAAAGACATTTAATCACCTCAGCTAGAATAACTCTCTCCCATGCATTTCTTCTTCCCACCCTCCTTTATAGCTCTCAGTTATACACAAATCTTAACACCACACTCATAACCATACTTGAAACTACGTATAATAAAATTGCCAGATTTGCTGCAAACCAAACCTACAAGTCACACCATTACCTATCTCTTAAACAATTGCAGTTGCTTGAATTCCCTTATTTGCTGCTACTACAGCAACTGTTAATTATCCACTCCATCCTCTATCTACCATCTTTCTGCCCTAGCCTTCAATCAATTATAAGTAAATATTCCCCAGACAGGACACTACGTAGCTCAGATCAAGACTTCCTACAGATCTATAAACCCAAAAGCAAATCAGGGTGTTTACTCTATAACTATAACCCTGCTACAACTTGGAACCAACTACCCCTAGACATTAGGTCCCCTGACCAAACAAAACATTTCAAACTAGCCACTCGGGAATACCTAATAAATAAATGGTCCTGCCATTGTAGTCATCCTCCCTGAAACTACCTAACCTTAGCTTCTGTCCCTCATCCCTCCTTTCTTTCCCACTGTCTGTCTTAATATTCATCTACCTCTCTCTCGTTGCTTAACCTCTACATTACTTTACTACTCCATCTGTACCTATACTGTATATAACTACTTAGGAATAATGAACAATTCCCTACATTGACATTGTACCCACGTGTTTGTTGTAAGAATTCTGACATTGTACTCTACTGCTTTTCTGTATGATTTGTTGTAAATGCTTTTTGCAGTTTGATCTCTAACATTTGTACCCAACTGTTTTCTGTAAAATTTTATTGTAAAATGTTATTTCTCTAATTGTTTTAGCTGCCAGTGCAATTTTCTTGCTGACTGTATGTAAAATGTTAATACTGATGGTGGAGCTTTTCTCCTTGGGTCTCCACTAAAAACGAGCTAATGCTCAGCTGGACTAACCCGGTTAACAAATGTAAAATAAAATAAATAAATAAATAAATAAATAAATACCGCCAAGGCATCTGACACAATACCCCATTCAGATACTATAAATAAACTCACAAAATTGGGAATAAACTTCTACATCACCAGATGGACAGCCAAATGGCTCATGGATATGCCACATGTCATTAGAGTGGGAGAATCAACATCCAGCAAGAGGCCAGTCACCAGTGGAGTACCTGAGGGCTCAGAATTTGGCCTTCTCTTGTTTGGGATATACTTCTCAAATGTCAATGCAAAGTAGATGGCCTTTGGCTGACCAAGTTTGCTGATGACTGCAAGATGGAGCAATCACTGACTCACGAAATGAAGTAGATATCCTAAAGAAAGGACTGAAGCAGACTACTGACTGCTGTCAGAGCCATGGCCTCAAACTAAATGTGAAGAAGTGCATAATAATACCATTTGGGAAATGAATACTCCTGCAAATTATAACACTGACAGCCCTCCCCCTAACTGTGGATCCAGTGACAAAAGATCTGGGTATTCAGAGAGACAGTAATACAAACTTTGACCACCATGTGTTCACAGTGGTGAGGAAATCCTTCTATGTGGCTCAGCTCACTGCACTTGGTCTCCATCAAACCAATGAGTAAAATGCACCCTTTGGCATGTACCTTGCCTGGCATCTGCACCAGTTGTAGCCTCCTCAGAGATTTCTCACCAAAAAAATACAGGGCATAACCAACATGTCAAATGCGGATGATTAAAGGCCCTATCACTGTATTCAGTTTCCTAACGATTACGGAGGAGTGGTCTATGCCTGACCTACAAGGCAGTCTCTGACACAGCCTTGTTGAAAATGTTGAATATTCACAAACTAACTGCACGAGGGTTGAATGTTTTCCATTTACTGGACTCTGTCTTTTAAATGTTTTCTTAGCATTATTTATTTTACAGTAACAATTTATTTCTAATTTTTGTTATATTTGGCACCTTTAAGGCTTTTTAAGAAATGCAGGAAATTGTGACATTGTTTCTGAGAAAGATCCTGCTCTTCTAGAACGAAAGCACTGAAACTATTAAACTGCATGCTGTGACTTTTCTGGTCAGTGTTTTTTGTTTAATTTAAGTTTTACAGTCTGCTGGGTCATGACGTTTTTCATTATGGAGCTTACAAAAATTTGGGAAAATAATCAACTTTCAGCAGAGAATGTTAACTTTAATGCAAGGAATGGAATTTGGTTTGCAACCAAGGATATATCTGAAGGGCCTAGAAAGGAAAATACAACAAAACAGGGTAGATGTCTGAAGACATTTCTGAATTTGGTAGTATGAACTCAGGCAGAATTTACATATTACTCCAAAAGGTACAACAACTGGGCTAGACTAGAGTACAATTATATTTCACAGGAATATGTACATTTAATGGACAGCTTTGATATACAACCAGTAATTATTTCAGATCATGCGTCAATAATAGTCAAGCAAAAATAAAGAGTAATTAAATAAAAAGACACTGGCACTTTACTATCTGTTTTAAAAAGATGAATTTAAGGAATAGTAGGTACTGGAAATTTTTCAGGTGTTATTACAGAAGATAGAAAATATTCAGAAGTTGTAGCCCATAAGCGGGATAAAGTGAAAGTGGGGTTTAGAAATAAAATAAAAAAAGAGATATGGTTAAGAAGTAACAAGAATTATTTACAGGGACTGAAAAAGGTTAAAGTATTGCAGAATAAGAGGAATCCAACAAGACAAGATGAGGCACACCTGCAAAGCGCTAAAGATAAAATAAACGAGTATCTGGATAATATGCATGAGTGTAGAAAGATTGCTGTTTAGCAACTGTTTTTTGATGCTATTCTCAAGAGCACAAAAACTTCTAGCACAGCAACTTAGGCAACAGAAAGTAGAAAGGGTTGTTGCCAAATTAGGGAACCTATAACAAGAAAAATAACCAGAGATCCTGTAGAGGTATTTTGGAAATTTTATGCAAAATTTGTCTATAAAGCAGAGAAATGTGTAAATCAAGGAAAAGCAAAAATGGAAATATTTATGGAAGACTTAAGTATGCCAAGGTTAGAGATGGATGAGGCTCAAAATTTACAGTTAAGATAGGACGAGATGAGATAAAAATGGTGATGAATAACCAATCTGCAAGAAAGTCTTCAGGAATATATGGCATTCCAGTGGAAGTTTAGAAGCCAGGAGGGAAGAAAGTGATAATGATCTCTTTAACAGTATTTTAAAAGTAGAGGAAGCACCAACATCCTGGAAAATAAAGAGCTGTGGTGGTTGTAATACTTAAAGGTGGTAAAAACCCATCAGATCCAGCTTCATATAGGCCGATTTCAATTTTAAACCACGAGTATAAAGTGTTTATATCTATAACAGTTAAAAGAATGGCAAAGGTGCTGCCAAAATTCATGGAAATGGATCAGTGTGGTTTTATCAAAGGGGTAAACATTTCACAACATTAACAGAACAATGATGATCCAGAGGGAAGCACAATGTAAGAAATTACTGCAGCTGTTGGTGGGTCTTAATGCAGAGATGCAACATTTGCCACAGTAAGCTTGGATCTTACAAGCACGGCAATGGAAGCATTTGCATTCCCTGAAATAATAAAAGGTTAACTAGGAGGATATAGGAGGGATCGGAACCAAAAATAAAAGTGGCAAGGTTTTTCTCTGATAAGTAGAGTCTCAACAGAGGAACCAAGAAGGGGAGTCCTCGTTCCCCTTTCTCATTTGCTTAACATTTAAGACCACTAGCAAAGTAGATAAGGGCCTCAGAAATTCAAGGATATAAATGGCACAGAAATCAAGAAAAGTTGGCTTTATTTGTATAAGATATTATTTTAACCTGACAAAACCATAAAATGGGACATTTCAGTGTTATGGAATGTTCTGAAACAGTTTCAAATTTTTTTGGGATATAAAAATAACGAACATAAAACAAAGGCTATAGTTGTAAACTATGTACCCACACATGAATTGATTCAGCAATACATATATTTTTGTGACTATGACAGAATGAAGTATTTAAGAGTATGGGTTAAAAAGGATTCTGTTATGGCAGCTATGGATATGTGGCAAGAGACTAAATAAAAGACAATACAAAAACTGAGAAAATGGAAGCGCTTGTCTATAGACATGGATAGCAACATGCAAGCGGTAAAAATTATTTTAGTCTCCTTAGTTTTATAGATAGGTCATGCATATTTTTATCAACTAGAGAAGAAGTTGTGGATAGTAATTAATAAAGAGTCGAAGGATTTTATATGGAGGTTAAGAAGGCAAAAGTTACGTGAGAGAAGTTGATCCTTCCAATAAAAAAGATGGTTTACGATTACCTGATTTCAAGGGATATTTTACAGCTACACAGTTAAGGCTTTTATACAGAACACAAACACAAGCAGAAAGCTACAATTCAAAGTGGCAAGGGATTATGATGAAGCGGGGGGGGGGGTGATTCAAGGAAAAAGCAGAAAATAGGTTTTTGGATGTAGATCCTTAAGCAGAAAAACAACAGTCCTACAGAATATTATATTCATAAAGCAACAGAAAGTATTTTTTTAAGAAATAAGCCAACACAAGAATGGAGAAAGGAGATTCTGCAGATAAGAATGACTGCAATTAGGGGTATAGAGAATAGACAAGAGGGGGCTGGAATTTACTACAGAAAGCTGGCAAAGGAACCAAGGTATTGACAACAAATAATTAAAGAGGGAAGGGTAATAAAATGGGAAGACGCCAAGTAGACAGTTCGACTGCAGGCTAAAGACTGCCCTATCTATCAGGAATTAATATTACATTATAGTCGAAGAGAAAGGGATATGGAAATCCTAAGTGAAAGACGCGCACTGGTAGAGTTTTAGTTGAATCTAAGCTGCTGTTAAAAAAGGGATAATTAGCTCTTGTTCTTCTTTCGGCTTTTCTGGGTTAGGGATCACCACAGCAGAACTCCGGTCCGCTAATGATTGGCAGTAGATTTTTTTACAGGTGCCGAGGTGCCAGCTCGACGCCCAACCTTCAATGAAGGGATGGCCATTCTACGCATGTCTTTCGAACGCCACTCGACCGCGGGGAGGACATGCAGACGCAACACAGAAGGCGCTCCAGATGAGAATCGAATGGGAGAACCTCTTGCTGTGAGGCAACAACGCTACCGCTGTACCACCGCACACTTAGTAAGGTGCATAAAATACCACACAATAACTATAAGAATCGATCAGAGGAGATCAGAAAAACTGAGAAGACAGTAAAAATGCAAGGACGTATGTATGCCTCCCAAATATCCAACAAACCCCAGGATTCAATACAGTCTACAGGGTCGTTTTTTCTCCATGTGCTCATTGTGGTGTGATGCACATATGGCCATGGAAAGTTTTAGATCCAGTAAGCACCATGTACAGGGGAACACAGACACACACACAGACACACACACAGACACACACACACAGACACACACACACAGACACACACACACAGACACACACACACAGACACACACACAGACACACACACACACACACACCATGTAAACACCAAGGTATGCTAATTACAGCATAAGCAGCTGAATTGCACGCTAATCAACCAATCCAACATGATGAAGCTATTCAATAAGCTATAAAACATCTGTGGAGATTCCATGCTGGCTTCTCCTACGTATTCCAAAACATTTGGAATACAGCCATGGAAATGAATCTACATGCACAGAACCATGTCAAATGCTGCATTTACAAGGTAAGTCTTGAACCTGGAGTGTATTGTGTAATAATAGGAATGAGTGACAAGTGACATATCCTTGAATCACACTAAAAGAGCAGCATATTCTTGTGTGTGCCATAACAGTAACTCATCTTCGCCCCTCCATAAAAGAACAGTCTACCCTTGTTTGTGCCATAACAGTGAATCACCTAAGCCCCCCCCCAAAAAAAGAACTGGAAAACGACAATTTTTCAAATGCTAAAAGTTCTAGCAAAGGAACTGTCCCTGAAATATTTGCACATATTTATCAAACAGCATTTCATTTACATGTACTGGCAGTCACGTATACTTCAAAAATGGCTTGGCAAACATGCCCCTGCCATCAATACACTTCTAACTAATGCATACGGATAAAAGTGCAAAAGCTTATGCTTCAGATATTTCTTAAATATTTATTTATTTATTTTATAGTTTGCCAGGATAGTCCATTGGGGAACGAGGAGTCCGTTTTCAATGGAGTCCAACATATGCAGATTTTAGCTGACCAAATGGAAGCATACCTTCTAAGGTGCAGTACTTCTCTGTACAGATATATCCTGAAGAAATAACATTGTGTGCAGTCTTTCCAGTTTAAAAGAATGTCCCCACCATCAGTTTGCCTAGCTACACAGTTGCTTTTCAATCATGTATATTCAGGGCTGTCAACACAGTGAAGATGCAGCTGAAGTGTGAACTCATGAGAATTGCTGAATCCCAAAAAACTGGATCTGTGTAGGGACATAAACATAGTGCAACCACGCCTTCAGTGATTGATTAGTGTTTGGGAGAAGGAAAAACACAATATCACTGCGGGCTGCCTTACTTGCAGTGGGTGTGTCAGGTCACATCTACCAGGTGTTAGATGTAAGGTTTGAAGTATAATTAAGCAGCACACAAGTCACAGGTTGTGTTCCTTCACATCCAACCTACCTTTCATTTTTTGTCAACTGCACATGATATTATTTCCATTTAATACCTTCATACATCTTAAGGCCAATGAAATAGGATGGCTTATACACTATGTCTCAGATTAATGCTCAGGTACATGAAGAATGTCCAACAAACACAGAAATGTAAGACAACAGTTGTATATCTGCAAGCAATAATCATGACAGGTTGCATGACTACATCCAAAACTACTAAATGTACAAATAATACTTGCATGTTTTGATATCACTGTAGATACTGTTGCAGTCTTTTGTGTACGTATTAAGTTTCTTGTTGCAAAGTTGTTTGTATGGCAAAGAGGGATAAGGCACTCATCCTGTGTTCTGAGGGTGCATTGGTGTGAGTTAAAATCCAGATCTATGTTGTAATATCTCAAGTGTACTAGCATTTCCTAGTGTGTATGTCATGGATTGCTTTCATTTCAACTACCTCTCCCTTTTCTTTTCTGTTTTTTATTTTTATTTGCCAGTGTTTGTGCAATGCACCGTGTAGTGCAAACGGCTGAAATGGAGAAAAATGAATGGCAGGTTTGGCTGTGCTTATCTAGCTTGCGAAGTGCAGCAGTGTGCAAACTAGACAACTGGCTCACCCAGCCGAAAATAGAAACCGGATGCATTCAATTAATACTATTGAGCATCGTGCAAACAAGATATGTGACACTGCACTGCAGTTAATAGTGAGACCTTAAGAATGATTAGTAAAACAGGGAATGTCATGTAGCTAGCCCTGTGGCAGCAGGTGTTAAGTGTAGGGCTGGAGTACAGACGGTCCTGAATTCTACTACGTGGTGTGTAACCTTTGTTTTAATGTTGTGACACTGCAGTTTATAAGCAATGAACTGCAGCATACACAAGTGTTTTCTCAACCTTCTTATGACAACAGGTGTAAGTGTAGGACTGCCATACACATGGTCCTGGGTTCGAATACAGCATAGTCCATACATTTTTACTGCTGTTCCACTTCCCATTATGTCACGCTCACTTATAACACTTGACGTGGTGTAACTGATATTAATTATATGTATGAGGGCTGAGGCACTAGTACTGTGTTAGTTATGTATTCATTTATCTATGTATTATTACATTTATTCCTCAAATGTATGACTATGGGTACATCGTGTACTATATTCCTGTAAGTATGTTTCTGCTATATGGACTGCCATGGCCTTCACACATTTGTCTAACACACATACACAACTGCCTGTACATCCAACCACCTTGGATTTCCTTTGCTTGCTACTGTTGTGTGCTTACCACCACACAAACATGGAGCTCACAGGTGCACACTGCCAAAAACCATGTCTGTGTGATGGTAAGCAAAGCATAACATTTCAAACAGTGTGCAAACTCCCAGTAAACGTGATAAATGGAAATGGTGGGAAATCATCACTCTCCATTGCTCTCGATCCATGGTAGACATGGCAGGTGTTTCTGGAGAAGGTGTCAGATTTAGGGCATAGAGATGGGGTGTTCAGAAGTCCAAGATTTTTACTGGACTCAAGTTAAACACCACAGTGCCAGGCTTCTGCAAAGGGACTATTCTGGTTCCCAGTACAAGTCAGAAGCTTGGGATAGTTTGGCCCGGAGTGTAACCATTGCCACCGGAATCCTGTGCACTTGTGACTAAAGTAGGCATCTCTATAATGACCTATGGCAGAGGAAAAGGTATGCCCTCAATGCTTGGATCAAGGAATTTAGGACTGCAGACATCCCACAACTGTTTAAGTATCAACTACAGAGAGTACTTGTAAGACTTAAAAACTGCATATAGGCAAGACTGGTATTCATAATGGTATTCTGTTCTGTTTTTTCCACAGCAGCCTTGGACCGTGAGGTCAATGTAAGAACCCATGGGGCTAGATTGGAGTGGATGAGGGAAGCGTGTGGTAAGTATGCAGCATAACAGCAGTGTTATTGTAGCATTAAAAGTTAAACATAGCTTTTTTTAATATTTTATAGACTTGTAACAAATCCAACATGCATATCTCAACTGTAAAAGCAAGTATGCATGCATTAGTCTGTAGCACAAACCATGAGTACAATATTAGACTTTAGTTGGACAATGTGGGTTCAAAGTCCACACTTCCCAACTATACGATACTGATATTCTTCAATTATGTGTAACTTAAAGGTTTAAAGTGAAAACTCCATACCAGTGGCACACATGCCCTTCTGTAAACTGTAATCTGTATAACTGGAACACATATATGTGCAATATATGAACATGTCAAGGAGTACTTGCTGCAATACAGTCTGGCTCTGTTAGGAGCTGATAACCTAAAAGTAAAAGTTCTTTGTTAGGAGATAATAGTCTTAAAAGTAATGGTTACGATAATGCAGTCAAATAATTGTATTAATGTATTGTATGTCACATATGAAGGTACTAATCTTAACCCTTTTCTTTTCTTACCCCAACCCTTATCTCTCTGTTTTTATTTTATTTTTTTGTCATATTTTATTAAGTGTCATCAAAATCTGTCCATGTCTTCCATGTGTACCACATCACTTAATGCTTCACAGCACAGCAGGGTAGGCCCTCAGGATCTGCCTGCCCCCCCCCCTCCACCGGCTCCAGCACTGTTGTCCTGCACGTTTGAGAGACAACCTAGCAGCACCACCTCTGCTGCCCCTGCACTACCTGTTCCCTCAGGTAGTCCTGCGGTCTCCTCCAGGAGCAGTAGCGGAAGTGGTGATTTTAACACCCACACCGAGATGCCAGGGATGGTGCACAGGGTCGTGCACCACAATGTTGGTGCATGCCTACACTGGCTGGAGAGGCTGCTCTCCATTTTTTACACAGTAGTAGGAAGAGAAAGAGATGTCAAGTACTTCTGCCAGCGACACGTGACAGTGAAGACAGTCCAATGGGTGAGAACTAGTTTCTCACTGTCACCCAACTTGGCGACCATGGGTTCTGGATGTCCCCCACCCTCACCCCTATCATGGTGTCCCCCAACCTTTTGTGTCCACCACCATCCCGGTCTCATCTGTCTTGTCTGTCTGCAATTGTTTACTCACCTTCTCAACTTACCTGACCCAAAGATACCTACATCCCTTCCCCAACATTCCTCTCATTCTCTCAAAAAAAAAAAAAAAAAAAAAAAAATTGTCCCATACATAGCTCTCTATTTCACACGTCTTCTTGATACACTTTATTCTCTCCAACTGGCTATACAACATGACTGTGTTGTGGCCACCCCTTTCTCTCTGGAGATGACCGTCCAAATTCAGTTAATATTTTGCACATATGCTCACTTTACAATGTTAAAAAAATGGATAGCTATGGTCCTTTCCTACCTCCCTCCTTCACTTTCCTGCCCTGCTTTCCCTTTGTTTTTCCTCCTGCTTGCTCCCCATTTCACCACTGTCCTATCTTCCTTATTTCTTTTCTTTAATGCATTATTCCATGATGATGCGCATCACGCAGCAAAGATAATGTGAAAGGTAGTTAAAAAGTATTACATACGGCTGTACTTGAACCCAGTACCATCTGGCCCCAAAAAAGGAATGCATAACTGCATTAATACGTACTGCCACAAAGTCAGTTAAGCAGCAGGTGTATTCCAGAGACTCAGTGCTGTCAGACTTTGCTCTTCCCCCTGCTTGCTCCCCATTTCACCACTTTCCTGTATACCCCATTTTAACACACTTAATTTGGTCAAAAAATGAACTGTACACAACACACATAAGTAGCAGAAAAAGCAATATATCCATTCACTTTTTGGGCTCCATGTTTGCAAGAAGTTGTGCATCATACACCAATGCACACAGACAGTGAGTAGTGACAAAATGCTGCAGTTACTTCCATGCAATGCTGCTTAACCGCGATGCACTCTGCCAACACACAGCAACACATCCTGTATAAACAAATTCATCTCATTGCATTATGACTCTGCAATGAAAAGTATTTTAAAGTATTAGATATACCTGTATTCTAACCCAAAAAAGGAATCTAGCAATGCATTAACACATACTGCCACAAAGTCAGTTAAGCAGTAGGTGTATTTCACAGACTCAGTACTAACTGTCAGGCTTTAGCAATGCGTCTCGCATTTGTGCACTGCTTGCCTACGTGCAAACATGTGCATCTCACATGCATATGTACTTTGCTAACTGTCAAACAAACACGATGCTCATAGAGCTATCAAAATGTTTACATTACGCTGTATTATAGGTTCATAGGTTCATACTAGGCTATCTGCCCTAGGGCATTTATAAGCCTAGCCAGAGTATGTTTGGCTTTCACCACCCATTTTAAATTAATTTTGCTATGCCCTTTTTCGAGGTTAGTATACTGTGCCTCTGTCTAACAGTGACACAGAAGTGATACCCAGGGTAAACCTACGATCTCCCATCCACTCATCAAGATTCCTCTTGAAGAGAGTCAATGAGGGGCTCTGCCTAACCTGGACTGGGATTTTATTCCAGAGTGAAGGGAGCCACTGGGTTATGAATCTGTCCCTCCAGCATGTCCTATTTATTTCAGTGCTGAGGTTCAAGTCTCTCGAGCGTGTAGCTCGAATGGATTTGGATTTTTTGAGGTGCAGCATGTCCCTTAATTCTGGGTTGGACATGGCTTTATACGTCAGGCACAGGTCGCCACTGAGCAGGCGGTATGCCACTGAGTAGAGCTGGAGTTTCTTTAACCGGGCAGCATATGGCATCTGTTTGAGCCCTTTGATCCTCTTGGTGAGGTACTTTAGGGGTCTTTGCAGTTACTGCAGGTGTTTGGTAAGGTACACCCCAAAAGGGGCATTGTACTCGATTATGGGCCTGATGAGGGATGAGTAAAGAGGCACGATGACCTCCCCTAATCTAGATGTGAATCCCTTCATGATTAGGTGGGCTATATAAAATGTTTTTCTAACCACTTTGGCCACGTGGTTGTCAAATGAGAGATTGCTATCAACCTGGGTCCCCAGGTCCCTAATTACTTCTTCTGTACTTAATGGATTACCACCTATGTGGTAATTTGTGGGCACTTTGTTTTTGCCAAAGGGGATGACTATACACTTTTTGGCGTTTAGCTTGAAACCATGGCTCTGGCACCAGTTGTCTGTTTCTATGAGGCCCTTTTGGAGGATGTTTGTGTTGGCTGGAGAGTCGATTATGGCGCCCAGTTTTCAGTCATCTGCGAACTTGGTCAGCCACAGTCCTTCTGTGTTGGCCTGTACCTCCGAGAAATATATACCGAACAAGAGAGGTCCCAGGACTGAGCCTTGTGGGACGCCACTTGTAACTGGATTGGAGTCTGACATGGCTCCAGCAATTCTAACCATGTGGGTTCTGTCCTTGAGCCAGTTTGCAACCCATCTAGTGACATAGGGGTTTATATTTAAGCTGGTGAGCTTATCTATAATGCCCGAGTGGGGTATTGTATTGAAGGCTTTTGCGACGTCCAGGTAGGCTGTGTGGACCACCTTCCCTTCGTCAACGGCCTTGGTGACTGTTTCAAAGAAGTCGACCAGGTTTAAGAGGCAGGATCTGCCCTTAAAAAAGCTGAACTGGGCAGGATCCAGTGTCTGTAGGTCCCCAATATCTTTATTTATGAGGTCCATGATCCTTTCCATAGCTTTGCAGACCAAGCTAGTCAGGCTTATGGGGCAATAGTTTCCAGGGTCCGTTGAGGCACCACCTTTGTGGAGAGGGACCACTGTTGCTGTACGCCACTCTTTGGATACATATCCTGTAGTAAGGCTAAGATTGAACAGTAGTTTTATGTTTGGGTTTAGCTCTTCTTGGAGTTCATGTAGGACGCAGCCCGGGACACCATCTGGTCCCATTGATGCTGTGTTTTTGCTTTGGAGAGGCGGCTCTTACCTGCGCATCTGCGATGTCAGGGGCAGCACTCTGCTGGGATAGATATTTGCCCTTTTGGTGGGGAGGGGGGGGGGAGTTTGCGCTGAACCTGTCAGCTAGGATATTGGCAATGTCTGTGGGTTTGGTGTATTTTTTGTCATTTTGGACTAATTCTGAGCATATCTGGGAATTCCGACCCAGGTTCCTAACAGAACTAAAGAAAGCCTTGTGATTACCCTTAGTATCCTGTGCAATTTTTCTCTAGAAGCTGGCCTTAGACGATTTTATGAGTGCCCTTAGTTTTTTGCTAATACTGATCAGAGATGCCTTCCCTTTTTGGGATTTTGCTCTATCATGTAGTAGCTTCCTCCTTCTATTGTATAGTTTGTTTATGGCTGGGGTCCACCAGACAGGACGTCTGCCTTTGGAGGATTGGGTCTTGGTTTTATTTGGGATTGCGTGATCCATGCATTCCTGAAGGTGTTCATAGAATGCATTTATAAAGGATTCTGCGGTCTAGGCCGTATTTTCCACAGGCCCAGGGGCTTTGAAGGATTCCACCTCAGTTTTGAGGAGTGTGAAATTTGCTTTAGAGAAGTTTTTCACTGTGGTTTTCTGGGCAGGGGGTGGGGTCGGGATGTGAATATCTAGTGAGATCAGTTTATGGTCTGAGCTTACCAGTGAGGGATACACTTCTGGTCTGGGCATAGAGTCCCCATGTTGGTGATGATCCGGTCCAGTATGTTTTTCCCTTTTGTGGGAGTGGTAACAAGTTGTTCCATAGCATTTGAGTTTATGAATTCTAGGAACCTTTGGGCTAGGGTGTTGGAGCTAGAGTAATGCTCCCAGTCTATGTTTGGGTAGTTGAAGTCGCCCAATATAATGGTGTTTGGAGAGACCTTCATATTTTCCAATGTTCTCCGGAAGGCCGAGTGGGGTTCCTGGTTTTGGGAGGGTGGTCTGTCGCAGGCTATAAACTGGAAGGCAGTTTTACCCACTGTTAGATGCACATGGATAGTCTCTGATGCTTCGTACTGCTGTTTACGGTCCAATTTCTGGTTATGACATGAAATTACATGTGTAAACATTAAAAACTGAGGGCACTATCTAACAATATGTCACATATTTGCAATACATCCATCTTTTTCCAACCCCCCCCCCCCAGCACTCCAACCCTGGTATCTCAGTACTTTTTACACACATATATCAACCACGGTACAAAATGTAATATCAAATATGTGCTATGCAATGCACTTCAATCTGGTAACATACAGAACTTCAAGCATTGACCCATATGCCTAAAACACTTACCTGCAAGGCTAGGGAATGAATCAGCATGGACCTTATCCACAGAGACATAGGTGACCTTCAACACACTTGACCTTACCCATTTGATTGGGTAGATCTTGCCTACTGAACCTTGTGGACTTGGACAGTGACCCCACAGACCTGGATGAGGGATAACAGGACATGCCGCCTATATGTTGACTTTTCCAAGGACTTTGACACTATTCTCAATTCATGTGTCATAGTGAAGATCTCCCATGTGGGAAATGAGCCATACAGTAGTACTGAAATAGGCAACTGTCTCACTGACATAACACACACACTCAAAGTTGTGGACTGCACCTGCATCAGTAGCCAATTACCATTAGAATACCACAAGGAATTGTGCTGGGTCCTCAACTGTTTGCAAACTACCTCTCTGATGTGCAGGCAATGGTAGATGTCCTGTGGTTTACCAGGTTTGCAGATGACTGGTAAATGGACACACTAATATAGAGTCCCCCAATTATGGTAACATATTACAGAAAGAGTTGCCACACACAAATGACTGGTGCCAAACTCATGGACTGAACCTTAAGGTATACAATGGATCATTGTCCCCTTTGGCAATAAAGTACCCCTGCTAATTATGATGTACATAGCACCCTTCTAAGCTTGAATAACAGTGTTATGAGACTTGGGAACACATGTTGATAGCAATCTATATTTTCATCACTATGTGTCCATAGTGGTGGCACACATTCTACATTGCACACATCAACGTATTGACATCACATCCAAGACCAGGGTAGCCAAACCTTTGCTGTACTCTACCCTTTTCAGACTACTCATTGAATACAATGCTCCATTCTTTCTGTACCTCACCAGACACATGCAGCAACTGGAGAAAACAGAGTTGTGCAAGGGAGACTCCAGGCCCTCCAAACATGACATACATGGAAAGACTGAAATACCTGTCAGTGTACTCATCATGCAGACTACTGAGAGGTGAACTATGTCTGCCCTACAGAGCAGTTTCAGACTCTGCCCTACTGGAAATGTTGCACATCTGTAAATTAAATGTGACAAAAATAAGTTGACACAGGATTCTCAACCTAGCCTGTGACATAAACAGAACATGCTGGAAAGACAGATATAGCCCACGACTCATACTCCTCTGTAACAGGCTCCCACTACATGTAAATCAGTGCAACTCAATGATCCTGTTCCAGTACAAACTTGATTACTGGTTGGGGGATTATAAAGTCACCTCTGGGGTAGTACCTATGTCCCTCATGAACAGGACCAGTTGGTGCTGCTCACAAAATTGCTCTGCTAACAACAACCATCCAACTATGCTCAATAAGGGCACTAGTGTTTTTACACAGCTAGAATTCTAAACATTGTAGGGCCATTAGGCTAGTAGCTTCCTTTGTACATATGAAGCTATAAGCCTATGCAGGTCGCCCTACATTTTGTCTCCCAAATGGTATGCTGTCATCTACTGTAAGTTCACCTGCAGTCTTGTAAAAGTAAGACTTGTGCCATGGCATTTGCATAACGTACTGTGTTCTATAGTCTCTGTACTTGGAAAGGTAGGGGTTCTGTTCTCACTGCAGTCAACTGGGCGTGTCTGTATCTGTGTCGAGCCAGAACAGCAAAACTGTGTGTCCTACAGTTAATTGCTCCAATTCCATGGACTGACTGTATTTTGATGCCTGCACATGCCTAACATTAATTTCGTGCAGGCTTCTCAACTTCTTCTCTTCAACATGTACTACTGATGTCATCCACTATAAGTTGACCTGCAGACATGTAAAAGTCAGACTTGTGCTGTGGTACTTGCATAAAGTACTGAGTTCTGTAGTCTGCTACTTACATAGGTAGGGGTCTATTCTGACTGCAGCCAACTGCGTGTTTGCGTGACATATGTTGCTTGACATTACACACAGCATTTTACATTAGCATGCAGGACACTGTTATATTTTCCTTAACAGACACTGCTGATGTCATCGGTTATATCAGATTTTTGGATATGCACTACTCCCACCAGTGCAGAGTCAGAGACTGGCCTGGAGGCCAGGCAGAAGTCACCTTATCCTATACAATAAAGATTACAGTGACACAGCTTTTAATCTATCCACATACAGCATGGCATGGTTTGCATGCCCTGTGTTATCTTGCTGAGAAAACCCTGTCGTGTTTCCAGCGGATATACGTGTCTGGTGAGGTACAAGAAAAAGAAAGTATTATTCTCTATTAGCCTTGTGATGAGGTTTGACTACAGTGCTGTCATACAATCCTAAGAACTCAGTATGATGGTGTGAATTAGGCTGTGCATAACATAGGCTTTCAACACCTGTGTGGACACTTGGGGGTCAAAGTTTAGAGTGCTATCTACATGTGTTCCCAGTGCTTGCATCACTGGGTTTCTGTATAGAAGGACTGTCGTCAATGATGTGATTAATACAGAATTCCACTTTTCAGATGGACAACATTACAAGCACACATTTCTGCATTTACTTAAAGATCATGTGCCTTTGTCATCATTCAGATGTGTGTGTTAGCTCCCTCTGTACTATATTATCACCACTGGTGGACTCAATGATTGCACACAATATGTAAGAATCGGCAAACTTGGTAAGCCAAAGGCCATATACTTCAGCCTGAACTGTCGAGAAATGAGAGTTCAGCTTTCACATAACGTGTTCTGTCAGTGAGCTAAACGGTTACCCCTCAACTGATCTAAGGGTTAATCACCAGCTTGGAGGTTTGTGTGGAAGATTATGTCAAAACCCTAGCTCAGATCATGACAGGCAGTATGCACGGTCTTACCCTCATCCAGGCCCATCACATGGAATCAATGGGCAATGACAACATCACAGATCACCTATGGAGTGACTCAGCACATATACCTTCCTGATACCATTGAATATACAGTTCAAAACACCCTCCATACTGCCTATGGTCCTATACAAGGGTGCACATCAACATGCATTCACCTGAGTTGGAGGGACAGCACCTGATGCATGCATGTATAGAGACATCCTGACTGTTCTCGACTGTGAGCTAGACCAACACGTCATCATGGACTTCTTCTACATGTACACTAGTAATATTCCAGGTGTGTGCAACAGACTTGTATGAGTTGTTAATGCTACATCAAGTCCATTATATCCAACAGATGTCCTCAAAGGGCATGCATGATGTCAACAGTATCATCTTGTGTAACTTCACCAGGTGAAGGCATGTGACAAATCCACACTGAGGTATTCAATCAACACTGTCTTATGTGGCCATAAACAACTACAACACCAAATGGGTAGACCAGTGTATGACATATGTGGCATCTCACTATGTTGAAATGTGTACTGTGACCTATATGTCAGGTCCAGCGATCAGGTTGGTACATCAGGAGTGTCTGCTAGGCCCTTTCCTGCCCATTAGTTAGGTGATGGGACATCACAGATGACATACATATGCTGTGTCCAAACAGCTGCCTGAAGGACTACAGATTGTGAGCAATCAGTGACTCCAACTGTGATATTAGTATAATATTGACAGCATCAACACATACCAAATTCCACTGCCACAGCCACGACAAGACCTGCATTGACAAGAAGCATGGAGGGATTTGTTGAAAAAAATATGGGGTGGCCACAGTGGTGCAGCTGTTAGGATTGTTGCCTCACAGCAAGCAGTTCTTCAACTCGATTCTTGGCAGCGGTGCCTTCTGTGTGGAGTCTGCATGTCCTCCCTGTGATCGCGTGGGTTTCCTCCCACACTCCAAATACATGCAGCAGGTGGACTGGACAGTCTAAATTAGCTCTAAGAGCAAGTCTGCGTCCGAGTGAGTGGCATGGATGAATTACCGCTGCAGGGCTAGCCACCAGCGGTACAAACCTTGGCTTGAGATGATTGTTAGTGTTGAAGTGACACCCTGACCTACGTGCAAAAATGGGAAAAGGGGTTGAGGATGGATGGATTTGTTGAATCAGGAAACAAACACACCACCTGGGTATAAAGTGGATATTACACCTTATAATCAGACCAATAGGTATATGATCCATATCCTGGGGTAGATGGTAAGTGGTACATCCACCAGCATGTGGTCACAGTGCTGACTACTCCCTTGAATGCAACACAAGTATTGGGTATGAGAAGGACATGCACATCAGAGGCCATGATATCTTCATGGTTTCCAGCCCTCATCGCACCAATAACTGTGTACAATGCTCCTTTCTCTGTGCACCTCCTGCCACATACTTCTAGTGATGTATAACTGAAGTGCATCACCTTTGTCACAGTGACCTGTCACACAGCTTATCGGCCACACCTAGATATTCTTTCTGTGGAATATACATGACTGTCTGATGGTGAGGAACACCACTTGAGTTGTTAAACCAGATGCATGTGTGCTACCTGCACTGCTTATGCACACACTACTTACATAGATGTTTGACAACATTAATGACGTATATCATTCATGACAGGGTGGATTGTGTAATATATATATATATATATATATATATATATATACATACATACATACCATGCACACAAGACAACCAGCCTGTACCGCCCATACTGTCGCATACGAGTACAGAAGTTTCCCTCCTAACACCTCCTGCAGATATTACAGTATGCATGGTTACCCTCAGAGTGTGGATATATTATAATAGTTGTTCAAGTAAGTGTGTGGGTGTGTGTGTGTAGGGTTATCTCATCACTCCACATCACATATGCTATGTCAGAGGCATGAGATTACTGGAGGTATTATTCTGATATTGTCCATACCTTTGGTTGGTTCTTGTAATGGTTTCCGCGATCCTTTACCTGTGGCCAGCTTGCTGAAAACCTCTGCTGAGAATGCACTAACCTTCAGTCATATCAGTTTGCACTGCTTCACAACATGCACCCTATCCCAATTGTATGGCAGATCCCTGACAGGTGTCGTCTAGCTTACTCATGTAAGGATGCTTAGCTCACACAGACATCCTTTCCCATTGTTATGTCACCTTGTGTGACTGTCATAGGCAACATATGTACAGTATGTACTGTACCATACAGATATACGCTTGGTGTTGCTGATACAACAATCTTCCACTGACAATGCCCTTCTCTGCTGTACATGAGGGAGTTTTATTTGTCCTCCTTCACTGTGTTTACTCCTGCAATTCATCTGTGTGTCCCTATTCAATACACACACATCCTCTGAGTGATCATTTTATATGGGAGTTCATGTCCTGTTACAGATCATTAACATAGCTTCAATACGGAATGCCAGGAATGGGATACAACAATACTCTGCACTAAGTACACTGTCCTGTACTGTGTTTGGACCATATACTTCACATTCATACATCTCAACTCTACAGATATTCACATGATGTCCAGATGTTTTCCTTATCAAATATGTTGCTTTCTACCATATCTCTAGGATGGTCTTTGGACTGATGTGACTCAATAATATATATATTTGAGTCCATACCTCTCAAATGTCCAGATTTGTGTAGAATGTCCAGTTTTTTGTCTCATATTTGTGATCTTCTCCTCATAACGTTTTTGTTTTCTGGAAAATCACTGGCATGTCATTGTGCAGTGAAGTCATAAACCGATGACTGACATTTGAGTTTCAAACTTCATGCTAATGTACCACCTATTTATTCTATCAACTTTCTAAGTTTGGAAGTGCAATATTAAAAATCTGTGCCTATTTTTGGGTCTTTGCCCCCCATTATGGTCCCTCTGTCCCCATATTTTGCTCACAGAGGATGACAGGTATGTTTGAGTTTCATTCTACCAGATGTCTATGCGACATCTATGGCAAATATGTCCCTATTACTGGTTAAATATCCCTGCATTATGTTGGCCTTTGTGGAAATAGGTTGCACTAACAGATTCACAGCTATCTGTGAAACTCTTTTGGTCCTTGTTGCATTCTGTGCAAATCTGTGGACCATAGATGCTTTGTTTTATAGGGAATTGATATCAGAGTTCGCTTACACAGTTTGCTAGCCAGTAACACTGTTGCCAGCCACGAAACCTAGCTTAGGCATGCCATGCCTCATTAGTATGCATAAAAATACAGAAAAAAACAAAAACCCTGTAATAATTAAATCCGGAATAAATAAATATTCAAATAAATCAAAATAAAGTAAATATTCCGGAACCACGGGGAAAGTAAAATAACACAAAAACACTGTTTATTAGCTTTCACGGTCAATACTGCTTCCTCAGGCTTGTATCCCAAGCCTGAGGAAGTAATATTGACTGTGAACAAGAAGTTATGTACTCACCATAACGTTCGATGTATGTAGTCCATCTCGCCTCACATTCTTATCCGTGGGTTCGGAGCCGAATGTCGGCTTCGACTCGGCCAACTTTTCTAGCTCAAAGTCTTTCTACTGGCTGAGCTAAGAAGGTATCCCATGCTGCACTGCTCTCTATCCCAAGATCTAGTTTGCTGCGAAACCAAGCACTCATACTCCATGCAAAACACCTAAGGAAAGGAAGAACAAACCAACAATGAAGGAAGCTCTGAAACCAGACCTAACCTCCAGATCCGCCAGGACGGGGGAAGGTAAGTGGGTACGTAAGAATGTGAGGCGAGATGGACTACATACATCGAACGTTATGGTGAGTACATAACTTCTTGATGTTATGTAGTCCAATCTCGCCTACATTCTTACCCGTGGGACAGCGTCCCTAGCACCTAAATCCTGGGAGGCTCAGTGGAAAATACTCCTGAGCACTGTGGAACCAAAGGAAGACCTGCCCCTAGATACCACATCCAACTTGTAATGAGTAACAAAGGTGTGAGGAGATGCCAAAGTAGCCGCAGCACAAATATCATCCATAGACAATCTGGCCTGATAGGCTGTAGATGTAGATACAGACAGAGTAGAGTGAGCCTTCACCGGGAACGGTAAATCTTTACCCCCTGAGGAATAAACAAAGGAAATACATCTGGAGATCCACCTGGACAGAGTGACTTTGGAAACAGGAGACCCCATTCTGTTTTCTGAAAAGGAAACAAACAATTGATCAGATTTTCTGGGGTCTTTCGTTCTGTGCAGATAAAAACGTAATTGTCTGTGTACATCCAATTGATGGAATTTGAATTCTGCCTTGTTTGAGAACTGGGGAAAAAACATTGGCAATTCAATGGATTGATTAAGGTTACTAATTGACGCCACTTTGGGAAGAAAGGAGGGGTTTGGGTCTAAGAGAAACTCTGTCCTTATGAAAAATCAAGTATGGTGGTTTGATTGATAGAGCTTGAATCTCTGAAACGCGTCTGGCTGACATCACGTAAAAAGACAGACTTCCAAGTTAAGAATTTTAAACCACAAGTAGCTGCAGGTTCAAAGGGGGATAAAGTAAGAGCCTGTAGAACAAAGTTTAAATCCCAAGGCATAACAGGTTCCAATACCGGAGGACGAAGTAACAGAGTGCCCTTCAGGAAAGCCTTACAGAGTCTATGAGCCATCAGACTAGGCTCATTTGTGACATGAAAGGTAGAAATCGCCGCCAATTGGACTTCAATGGTTGTGGCCGCTGAGCCCTGGTGAAAAAGCATAGACGAGAACTCCAATACAGATGAAATTGGAGCAGTGTAAGGGTCAATCTTTTGGGTATGAGCAAAAATAGAAAATCTCTTCCATTTGCTGTAATAAATCTTCCTGGTCGAGGGCTTATGAGAGGAAGATAAAATATGAACTACCTCCAGCGAGAAATGATGAAGTCTAACTAATGACGGAAGTGGAGTAGCCAGGCTGTCAACCGCAGAGTCCAAAGAGATGGATGGAGCTGCCCTGAAATGTGCGTCAGTAAGTCTGGTTGTGGGTCCAGAATCCAAGGAGCATCCAAGAGGTAGGGATGGAGAAAAGGGAACCAAACCTGACGAGGCCAGTGTGGGGCAATCAGAATCATTCTGCTTCCCAAGGATTGCGCTTTTTGAATAACCTTTGACAGCAAGGGGACCGGAGGGAAGGCATACAGTAGACCAGAGGGCCAATCGTGGACTAGAGCGTCACTGAGCGACTCCCCCTGAGGGGGGGATCAACGTGAAGTAGCTGCTGCATTTGGCATTGAGAGGGCTGGCAAAAAGGTCGCAGCAAGGCTGACCCCACCTGCATAATATCCGTTCCGCAATTTGATAGTGCAGGGACCACTCGTAAGGCATCAGAATAGCTCTGCTTAGCCTGTCTGTGATCACGTTGGACTTCCCCAGAATGTGCGTTGCCACCAGAAAACATTAGAAAGACACTGCCCACTGCCACACTCGCATGGCCTCTCTGCACAGGGGATATGACTTGGTTTCTCCCTGCTTGTTCAGATACCACACCACTGACATACTGTCCGAGTGGATTGCAACAGTCCCGAGAAGAAGAAATCTCCAAGACATTGATATACAGATGCATCTCGTGCTCTTGCCACGTGCCTTGGACTGCCCTGCCTTGATAATGCCCCCCCACCCCATCTGGGAGGCATCTGTGGTCACCGTGGCAATCAGGGGTGCCGGAACGAAGGGCTTTCCTGTGTCCAGATTGTTAGTGCGAAGCCACCAACTGAGATCCTGTTTGCACCTGTCCGTAAGTAGAATGGGGTGAGAAAGTGGAAGACGTTGAAGAGACCACTGGGCAAAGAGAAGCCACTGAAGGAGTCTCATATGTAACTTTGCTAGAGAGACTAGCATAATCATCGCAGCCATAGTACCCAACAGTTGGAGACCCCATCTTGCTTTCGCTCTTCTCCGAGGGAGCAGGGCGTGAACTTCTTGTTGTAGGACTCTGATTCTTTCCTGTGGTAGAAACGCCCACATGAGGACGGTGTCTAGTTCTGCACCTATAAAAGTGACACGCTGTGAGGGCAACAAGGCAGATTTTTCCCAGTTCAATGTTATGCCCAACAGATTTACAGTGGCGTCTCTGGTCTGAATTAGTAGATGCCTGGTGGTGGCAGTGAGGAGCCAGTCGTCCAGATATGGAAACACTTGGAATCCTTGACGTCTCAAGTGAGCAGTCACCACTGCCATGCATTTGGTGAACACCCTGGGGGCTGTGGTGAGACCAAACGGAAGGGCTCGAAACTGAAAATGACTGTCTCCCAGCCGGAATCGTAAGTGACTCATGGATGCCCTGTCCATTCTGATGTGGTAGTAAGCATCCTTGAGGTCGATGGAGCACATCCATACTTCTTTTCCCAACAATGGGAGAATAGACTGCAATGTGATCATTCGGAACTTGGACTTTTGTAAAATCGGCTGAGATCTAATATGGGTCTCAGGTCCCCTGTTCTTTTTGGCACCAAAAAGAATCTTGAGTAAGTCCCTAATCCGATCTGGTCTGAGGGGACATGCTGGATGGCTCCTTTTCCTAGCAGCTTTGAAACTTATGAAGCTGCGTAATCCCTTTGACTGGGTGGAACATCCAGGATTTTTTTGACTGGAGGGGGGGTCTGACGAAAAGGGAATGACATAACCTCCAGAAATTATTCTTAAAACCCATTGATCCTGGGTGATGTCTTGCCAGGCCTCCGGGTATAAAGAGATTCGACCCCCGACTGGCTCCGGAAACACCCAGTCCGGCCTCCCATCAGGAGCGACGGTAGGGAGAACCATGAAAGGAACGGCGGTCTCCCGAGTTGCGGGGCCTCCTCTGCCTCTAGGGCAGCGTCTCCCTGAATAACCCCCCCTCCCCTGCCTCTGGAGGGGGCTCACCTTGTGCACCGGGAAAAAACCTCTGTGATTTCGTGAACCACATTTTCCACCCCTCTGGGCCTTGGGATAAGGCCTAGAGGGAAGGGAAAAACGGATTCCTACAGCAAACAGTTTTTCCCTCCTGCTCGCACCTGGTGAGGGTGTCTTTCACCTTGGTTCTGAACAAAGAGGAACCATCAAAAGGGGCATTGGTGAATGAAGACTTGAAGGCCTCCGCGAAATGACAAAGGCACATCCAGGCCTGCGTCCTAAGAGCAACTCCTGAACTTGCTGCCCTACTCGCTCCCTCGGCTGCATATGAAATCAGCCTCATGGAGGAGTTAACAATGGAATTGAGGGTATACATCTGGGCATTAAACGTCTGGGTCACCACCTCAGAAAAGTTACCAGTGAGAGTATCTCCAAGTTCCTTGAGGAGATCTCTCTGGAGCCGTGTAAAGTGAGATAAATAATTCAGTGACTGTAAAGTAAAAGTCGCTGAAGAGAGGGGTAAGCTTCCTGTACAGGTCCATGGTCCAAGACTCCTTGTTAGGAGGATGGACGGTGGAAGAATTCTTGGCTAATTCCTTCTGAGTGGCCGCTGCCATCACCATGGCATCTACAGGGACTCCCTTGGACAGAAATTCCTTACCTGGGGGAGCAGACAGAAATTTATTGGGTCTCCTGGGGACTGGTTCCACAAAGTCAGGGTTCTCCCACACCATTTGACAAATCAAATCCAGGAGTTCGTCGAAGGGTGGAGACACCCAGGAGGTGGAAGGCTGAGCGCCGAAGGCCTTCAGGAAGACCGACTCCTCCTTGGAGGGGGCTTTGGATGACCAGTCAACTCTGTTTCAAGATCTCTAGGATATCAGAGAAAGAAACATCCTCAGAGGATGACTTGGGGGATCCCTCTGATTCTTCGAGGTCAGTATCTGATGTGAGAGACACATCGTGGGAGTCTATGTGCTTCCTCTTGCATGCTTTCTTTCTAGGGGGCTCCTCAGGGAAGCACTCTGAGGGGCCCTCAGAAACTTGAGGACCACTCATAGGGGTACCCTGAGGCCTTGGGGCTCCACTGTCTAAAGATAGGTGGTGATCAGAGACCCACACCGGTGTAGTAGGGGACAGAATGACCAACCCGAGTGATGTTGCTGATGATTTGGCCAGCGCACTCCGCATGGCCTCAAAGGCTGGTCCCCCTGAGTCCAAGTGACCAGCCTCCAAAGCCACGACAAGAGTCAGACTTTCCCGTGCCGAAGCACCGAGAGGGAGACTAGGAACCGAAGGATGTCCAGAAGCCTCTCCCTCGGGTCCGACTGAAGAATCCAGAGTCCTGAATCCCGTGGACGGCGCCGACGGGATCAGAGCTGACATCAGCAACGATAAGCCAGGAGGGGCCATCGGAACCGACCTGGAGACATCACACTGAGCCGAGCACTCCGGCTCAAAAGGCTGAGATGCACTCGGAGGAGGAAGTATCGAAGTAGGTTGCAGGATGGGCTCCAGAGCAGACTTGGACGGAGCCGAGAAGAATTTTGCCAAGAGTGGATACTGAAGGAGTCTCTGCACTACTCTATCGACGTCTACATCCGATAAGGTCCTGGAGGATTTAGAGGACAGGGAGGGAGATCGAGACCTCCTCTCAGGTGATACTTGCGTAATGCTAGGCAATCGGCTCCGAATAGGTTCCAAAATTATTGGAGCTGATGCCGGTTCCATCACAACTGACACTTCCTGCGGCCCAGAGGACAGTGGAACCGAGGATGTCGAAGCAGATTTAGCTATTTTCTCCGGTGGCTCCGAGGAGACTGGAGCCGGAGACCTCTTTTTAGATTTTGTGGTTTTAGCTTTAGAGCTGGAAGCAGTTTCCAGACCCTCTACGAAGGAGGGTTTCAGAAGTCCCTTCAAAATCAACTTATTCTTTCTTTCCTGAAGGACCCTAGGACTAAAATGCATGACATAAGCTCCAGGACTCCTGGAGATGGACTGCTCCCAGACAATATACACAGACAGAATGTCCATCGGTAATGGACATTTTACAACTACACTTTGAGCATTTCTTGAAGCCCGAGGGCTTGTGCTCCTTAGAATCTTTAGACATAGTAACCAACTACTACCAAGAACCAAGACAAAAAATTACAGGTAAAAAAACAACTGGGAAACAGTCACAGTCTTACACCAAACTCAGGGCGGGAAAAAACTACCACTAACAAAAATCTCTAATGAACGATCCTCTGACACACACAAGAGCGGGGGGAGGACTAAAACCTCTAATTTTAATGGTTTTAGACCGGAAAGTTTGTGACACAGGGAAGCAAGGGGACAGACTAGGTCCTCTAACTGAAATGGACCTAGCCTGTTGGAAACAGCTAGTGGGATACCACAGAAACAATCACACACACACAACTTTTTCACAAAATAATACCAAACGCACAATAGCTATTAAAATAGCTTTTTGTTTGCAATAAATTCTCTCAAGAAAAGAAAAAAGGGTACTTAGCCACAGCCAAGAGCAAGACCACGTCCGAGCTACACGAGCGGCAAACAGTGCAGCATGGGATACCTTCTTAGCCCAGCCAATAGAAAGACTTCGAGCTAGAAAAGTTGGCCGAGTCAGAGCAGACATTTGGCTCCGAATCCACGGGTAAGAATGTAGGTGAGATTGGACTACATAACATACAGTGTTTTTATGTTATTTTACTTTCTCAGTGGTTCCAGAATATTTATTTTGATTCATTAGCATGCAATGCATGCTACACTACACCTTCGCACTAAGTAAAGATGGTGCAGGAGGTACACTTTGAAATGCCAGTGCATCAGGAGAATCTTCTTTGATGGAGCCTGAATCAAGACATTGTCCAGATAAAAGAAATTATGACTCCCTTGAAGTCTGTAAAATGCAGCAGCAGGAGACAAGCACTTTCTGAATATCCCTGCAGTAGTGAAAGACCAAATAGTAAAGCAGAAAACTAAGTGAAAAAGTAATGCACAAAACTAAGAATTCCCTGCAGAATATGTGGGTAGGTGTAACTTACATCGAAAGTCACCAGAAAAAAAATAAATAAATTATCCTGGTTTCCCATCTTTCCTGACCTAGAGTAGTCCAAATACAGGCTTTGCTGTATTCTGGACTTTTGGAAAGTTCCTGTGTTGCCCATTTCCTTCCTTGGATAAAGGGAGGCTTCTTTGTTTACCAGTGACAGTGGGGAGCTTAGAGCAGCCTATCTATTCCTGGAGGAGTGTTCCCAGCACAAAAATCTGATAGTCTATTGGCCGTTTTGGGCCAATTTCTAGCTCTTTCAAGTCTCCCTGTATAAAACCCGCTTTGGCGCGTTTTTTTGCGCTTGTTACTAAGCAGCCAAGCTCCTTGTGGTCCTGCAGAGTGGTGCTAGCAGCAGAGAGGCTAAAAGAGCGACTGCTAACCTGATAAAAGTGTTTTCTTTCCTGCTACTACCAGGGCGACTGTCCGATCTAGTTAAACTGCAAGTATTTCTGCTTCTTGATCTGTTTTAAACTGTTTAAAGTTGTTTTTGCACCTGCACTTTTAAAGTTTGTCCTGTTTGTTGCATTTACTTGTTGAGGCTACACACTCAAGTGCGCTAGCATGTTACATATTTATTGCATTTTCCTGCTGTTTGTTGCAAAAAAGAAAAAAAACAAAAAATGTATCCTTGTTTCCTGTCTTTCCTGACCTAGAGTAGTCCAAATACAGGCTTTCCTGTATTCTGGACTTTTGGGGCCGTTTTGGGCCAATTTCTAGCTCTTTCAAGTCCCCCTGTATAATGGCGCAGCTTTGCGCATAGTGCAGCATCGGGCAGCTCCGCTTAATTGGGTTTAAACCATTCTCGGCTCCACAAAGTCTGCTCTTCACTTTTTCCCTTAGAACTGATCTAGTTCTCATAATAAACACCCTATTCCTACTCTAAAGCCTGGCACTTGCTCACTAAAGCTATTATATAAGTCAGCACTAAAAAATTAAAATCACTACACCCTCACAAACTCCCCTTGAGTACCTTGTTCTTCATTGGCCCTTTTTTTCAATTATAAAGGAATTCCCAATACTATTCTAGCATGTCCAAAGGTCAGTTGTCAATCTCCTCTCCGGTCCAGTTGGTGAATCTGGGAATCTTGAGGCAATGTTACAACTGCCTCATGTACACAGACAACCCTCTCCTCCTCCCAACAAATTCCAACACATGTGAGAGATGCAACCATATAGCCAAACTGGAGGCTAAGCTCTCTCAACTCAGTACTGGCATAACCAGTCAGGAGGAGGAGAAGGAAACCACACTCACTACAATTCCAGTCTCACACAGACCTACCACGACAGCAAACCAAACACAAACACACAAAAACATACTCGGAGGCTCTAAATAAAAATCTGCCTAAGCAGCAGAGACCTCCAAAGCAGACACCCAAGCAACCGCTACCCCAAAACAAAACACGTGCAACACATAGCTCACAAAACCAGTGTGCCGAACAGTCACAGCCCTTAAGGCTAAACAACACACCTGATACACTTGTAATAGGTGACTCTATCGTCAGGCTCACCAGGCTGAACAAGGAGAAGGTCACAGTGAGCTGCCTGTCAGGCGCTAGGATCCGCCACATAACACAAGCACTCAGGTCACTCCAAGGCAAGTACAAATACGACTCAGTCATTGTCCATGCAGGTGTGAATGACCTGAGACGTACCTCCCTGAACTACATGAAAAGAGACATAGAAGAGCTCTCTGAGCATGTAGCCCAGGCCGGTATGACCCTGACCTTGAGTAGCATCTTACCCTAACCAAGAATGATGCCACAATATGAAGACAAGATGATCAATTTCAACAATTGGCATAAGTATTGGTGTCATTCAAAGGGGATCCAATGCCTTTCACTCTGGGATGACATGCTGGACAAGCCACGATGCTTCGCTAGGGACGACTTGCACCTGTCACCCCTGGGCTTTCGGATATTGGCAAAGGCTCTTGCCACCCCCATAGTGCCTTTTTAGGCATGGCTCAAAAGACAAACCCACCTTCATAGGTATCACAAGGGATAAGAAACAAAGAGTAATGCTACTCAATGCCAGAAGTCTAAACCTCAAGATGCATGCACTCGAAACTCTCCTTAGCATGGAGAACATCGATATCTGTGCAGTAACAGAAACCTGGTTCAAGGCTACCAAGAGCACCCCAGCCCTACCAGGTTATACCTCATACCATGCTTTTCGGCCCCAAAACTTGGACCGAACCACAAAAGGAGGGGGAGTATCAATATTCCTCAAAGATACCCACACCTCCAGGTTGGTGGCACAGCACGAAGCATCAGAGACTATCCATATGCAACTAACAGTGGGTAAAACTGCCTTCCAGTTTATAGCCTGCTACAGACCACCCTCCCAAACCCAGGAACCCCACTCGGCCTTCCTGAGAACACTGGAAAATATGAAGGTCTCTCCAAACACCATTATATTGGGCCACTTCAACTACCCAAACATAGACTGGGAGCATTACTCTAGCTCCAACACCCTAGCCCAAAGGTTCCTAGAATTTATAAACTCAAATGCTATGGAACAACTTGTTACCACTCCCACAAGAAGGGGAAAACATACTGGACCTGATCATCATCAACATGGGGGCTCTATGCTCCAGACCAGAAGTGTATCCCTCACTGGTAAGATCTGACCATAAACTAATCTCACTGGATATTCACATCCCGACCCCACACCCTGCCCAGAAAACCACAGTGAAAAACTTCTCTAAAGCAAATTTCACACTCCTCAAAACCAAGGTGGAATCCTTCAAAGCCCCTGGGCCTGTGGAAAATACGGCTCAAACAGCAGAATCCTTTATAAACGCATTCTATGAACTCCTTCAGGAATGCATGGATCATGCAATCTCAAATAAAACCAAGACCCAATCCTCTAAAGGCAGCATCCTGTCTGGTAGACCCCAGCCATAAACAAACTATACAATAGAAGGAGGAAGCTACTACATGATAGAGGAAAATCCCAAGAAGGGAAGGCATCACTGATCAGTATTAGCAAAAAACTACAGGCACTCATAAAATCGCCTAAGGCCAGCTTCGAGAGAAAAATTGCACAGGACACTAAGGATAACCACAAGGCTCTCTTTAGTTATGTTAGGAACCTGAGTGGGAATTCCCAATTATGCTCAGAATTAATCCAAAATGACAAAAAATACACCAAACCCACAGACATTGCCAACATCCTAGCTGACAGGTTCAGTGCAAACCCCCTCTCCTCCCCACCAAAAGGGCAAATATCTATCCCAGCAGAGTGCTGCCCCCCGACATCTCAGATGCTCAGGTAAGAGCCGCCCTCTCCAAAGCAAAAAACACAGCATCAATGGGACCAGACGATGTCCTGGACTGCGTCCTACATGAACTCCAAAAAGAGCTAAACCCAAACATAAAAAGTACAGTTTTGTACCTACCATAAATGTAGATGTTCGAAGATCCACATTGCTGCAGTCCTTACTTATGGGTAGTCCGCTGTCCTCGGTCGGCCCGAATACCAAAGTATTAGGCTGACGTCGGTCATGGGCGCACAGCCCTGACATCAGAGCGTCAGGGTATAAAAGCGCATGACCGACGTCATATCCTCAGTCTTTTCTTGCCCCAGATGTCAGAAGGCCCTAAAAGAAAGGCCACAGCCAAAAAACAGAGTACCTTCCCAAAAGATATGCCCAACTACAGCCATCACCCAAACCATATAACCATGCTAAGCTACAGAGGGGAAGGAGGGAGGGAAAATTGGACTGCAGCAATGTGGATCTTCGAACATCTACATTTATGGTAGGTACAAAACTGTACTATGTTCTTCATCTCACATTGCTGCAGTCCTTACTTATGGGTAGAATCCCAAAGCAACAGGAAAGGGAGGTTGGAAAAATCATAAAGCATTAGGGGCTGCTAAAATGCCCTGTAAAATTGCAGTGGCAAATCCAGCCCTAGACTTAGAATAAAGAGGAAGGTGGTAATGTTTAGAAAAAGTATGTACTGAACTCCAAGTGGCTGCTTCCAAAATATCCTTTGTAGCTACCCCCCTTAGAAAGGCAGTAGAAGTTGCAGTAGCTCTAGTGGAATGAGGTCTGATCCCAGTCGGAATCTCCTTACCATGATGGGAATAACAAAAGAAATACAAAACTCAATCCATTTAGAAATAGTTTGTTTTGAAACAGGTTTACCCTGTGAACCCAAAGCAAAAGAAACAAACAACTGCTGAGACTGTCTGAACTCCTTGGTTCTGCTCAAATAATAACGCAACTGCCTGTGAATATCCAAAGTATGCAAAATCTTCTCCCCTTTATTTTGAGGATTTGCATAAAAAGTAGGCAAATGAATAGTTTGGTTTAAGGCCACACTATAAACCACTTTAGGCATAAAGGAAGGATTAGTACGCAAAGATACCCTATCCTTATGAAAAATCAAGAAAGGCTCCACTGCCATAAGGGCCTGTAATTCAGAAACCCTTCTTGCAGAAGTAATGGCCAACAAAAAAGCAGTTTTCCATGACAAATACTTTAACTCGGCAGTAGCTGCAGGCTCAAAAGGTTGTAGAGTAAGCTTTTCCAACACAAAATTGAGATCCCAAGCAGGAGTAGGAGCTCATTGGGGGTCTTATGTTCTTTGCCCTCTGAGAAACTGCTTAAACAAAGGATGAGAGAATAAAGGAGGGTCACAGTCATAATTAGCCGAAATGGCTGCAGCATGAACCTTTATGGAGGAGAAGGACAAACCTTTGTCTAATAACTCAGTAAGATATTGTAAGGAAGCACTCAAATTAGGCTTGGAAACATCAAAGTCCTTCCCTTTGCTCCAAATAAAAAATCTCCTCCATTTATCAGCATAAACTTTCCTTGTACTAGGCCTCCTGGCCTCCAAAATAACGTTCAAAACTTGTTGTGGAAGCTGAGAACCTCCAGAATCTAAAACAGAATATGCCAGGCTGTTAGATGCAGAGACTGAATTCTGACATTGAGAAAGTGATTGCCCTCCTGAGACAAAAGGTGTGGAATCAAAGGCAGAGGCCATGGAGACTCTCGGACCAAACTCCTCAGTAGTGGGTACCAGTGTTGTCGAGGCCAATCCGGTGCTATCAGGATCATGGATGGCTTGTCTTGTCTGGCCTTCAAGAGAACCTTGGGCAGAAGAGGTAGAGGTGGAAAGGCATATACATGAAGATTGTTCCAACTGAATGACAGAGCGTCCACCTTCCAAGCTGTGGGATGAAACCTTTTTGTGCAAAACTTTGGCAACTGGTAATTTAGTGGGGAAGCGAACAGATCTATGTCTGGAGTTCCCCATGACACTGTCAACTTTTGAAATACCTGAGAATCCAATTTCCACTCGTGAGGATCCACTATTTGTCTACTCAATACATCTGCTAAGGAGTTCTGTGCTCCTGGTAGAAATCTTGCCTGAAGATTGAGGTTGTAACTGAGAGCTGTCTCCCACAAAATCATCGCTTGTCTGCAAAGAGGGTACAAATGAGTTCCCCCTTGCTTGTTGATGTACCACATGACAGTTGTGTTGTCTGTTAGAATCAACACCTGCCCTGGGTGAAGTAAATCCTTGAAAGCCATTAATGCAAATTGTACTGCTAACATCTCCTTCAAGTTGATATGCAAATGTTGAAGTCTGGCAGGCCACGTGTCTTGCACCCATTTCCCATTGAGGTGTGCTCCCCAAGCCTTGTCCGAGGCATCCGTCGTTAGAATCTGACTCGCCTCTGGTCGGGTCACAGAGAGTCCCTTGTTTAGGTGACATTCCTGAGCCCACCACAAAATTCCTTCTGAATGCAAGGTATTATTTGAATGACAGTGTCTAGATCCTGGCAGTGTTGTGTCCATAGATTTTTGAGATACCATTGAAGCTTCCTCGTATGCAATTTGGCATTGGGAAGCACCAGAATACAAGATGCCATGAACCCCAAGGCTTGAAGGACTGTCCTTGCAGTCAGCCTGGACTGTAGAGACATTTGATGGAAATAAAGTGAAAGACTTTTCTGGTTGTCCGGGGTCAAAAAGGCCATCTGGGAAGCTGTATTCAGTCTCACACCCAGAAAGCACATGTCCTGAGAGGGTACTAGACTGGACTTTGTTTCGTTCACAGAATACCCTAGGCATCTTAACACTACCATCACATACCGTAGATGCTGAAGAAGCTTGTCCTTGTCTTGTGCAATAATTAGGCAATCGTCCAAATAAGGATAAATTTGTATTCCTTCCATCCTGAAAAAGGCTATCACTGGAGCCAGAACCTTTGTGAACACTCTGGGCGCAGTAGATAAGCCAAAGGGCAATGCAGAGAACTGATAATGTAAATTTCCAGCTCGAAACGCAGGTACTTCCTGCAACTGGGCCTGATAGGAACATGAAGATAAGCCTCTTTTAGATCCAGAGTTACCATCCAGTGATCTTTTCCCAGCAGAGGCAAAAGCTGTTGTAATGTCAACATTTTGAACTTTGGAATGTCCAAATAAGTGTTGAGGAGAGATAGATCCAAAATCGGTCTCCACGTGTTCCCTTTCTTTGGTACTAGAAACAGGCGGTAATAAAACCCTAGACCCACTTCTGAAGGAGGTACTGGCTGTATGGCTCCCATGTGAAGAAGTAATGAAATCTGTTTGTGAGCCTCCATCCTTTGCCGAGGAGGAATGTCTGGCATACCTTTGAAAGGAGGCAATGTATGGAAATAAAACTTGTAACCTTTGTTTATAATGTCCAACACCCATTTGTCTTGGGTGACTAAAACCAATTTTGCTTGAAGAGCTAGCTTTCCTCCCAAAGGAGCTGCCAGGCAAGAAGAATCTGGCAGCTGAAAATGCAGGTCATTGGGCCTGTTTACGAAAGGACTGGCCCCTACCCTCACCAGCAGATTGAGCAGGCGAACTCCAGGTTCTAGGCCTAAAGGTACTCTGAGCTCTGCCCCTACCACGCCTAGATCTACCCCTAGACTGGGAATCAGAAGAAGGGTCGTCCACCCCTTAGCAGGCCAATTTCTACTAAACTTAGGAGGTTGAACCTGCAAAAAATCTTTAACAGTCTGCATAGACTTAGCCTTGTCCTCCATTTTCTTCAAAACAGACTCCACAGGAGGACCAAACAACACTTCGGACTGTAAAGGGGCATCCAGAATTCTAGACTTAACATGTTCAGATAAATTCTGATCCTTAAGCCAGGCATGCCTACGAAGAACTGAACCAGTGGCAGCCACTCTAGAAGAAGCCTGCAAAGCATCAAAGCCACACTGCAAAGAATGTTTCCCCACCTGTTCAGAAACATGCACCAAATCTTGCAATTCTTTACACACTATGCCCTCCGCCAAAGCATCCACTTTAGATTTTAGCTGAGAAAGGAGGAAATTCTGATATTTCAACATATGAAACTGGCAATTTAAAGCCCTCATTGCCAAAGTAGAAGAGGTGTACACCTTCTTACCCCATCTGTCCAAAGCTCTAGCTTCCTTATCTAGAGGAACCGGATTCTTTACAACAGAAGCCCTAACACCCTTAGGCCCCTGACTAATAGTTTCTGGGTCCGCCCTAGGACTCATATAGGTATTTATGAGCCTCAGGTACCCTATAATACCTGTCCAGTTTAACTGGTGCAGGAGGCATAGAATCTGGATTAAATGAGGCCTCGAAAAACATCCTGAACAACATCCAAAACAGGAGGAATAGCCAAGGGTCTGTGCTGTGGTAAAAACAAGAACTCTCTAAGCCTCTTTCTGGAATCTGAGTAATCCTGTCCTTCCCACTTAAAATGTTCCCTCATAGAGTGTAAGGTTTCTGAAAATGAAAAATCCTCTGGAGGGGAAGCAGAAGGAGTAGAATCCTCTGCATCGGAATCCGAATAAGGAGGAAAATCTTGAATATCCTCAGCAGAAGACTCAGAATCATCTGAGGCCTGCTCCAAAATTTCCAACTCTGGCTCTACCCTGGGCCTCTTATCAGGAGGGGGCATGGAACCTCTAATTAAAGTAATCAAATCTTCTGCCATTTTAAGCATATGCTTCTTAGGTACAGACCCTGAAGAACCAGAACTAACTCCAGAAGAAGGCAAAACAGACCTGCCCTTAGAAGGAGCCCTAGAAACAGTAGCAGAAGGCCTAACCCCCTTAGGCAAAGAAGGAAGAATAGTAACCTGAGAGGCCCCTTCAGCCTGACCTGACTCCTGTGATGCCACATCCTGTAAAATCAAGGTTTCCCCCTGAGACTCAACCGAAACTTCAGCCGGATCCACCAGTTCCACTGCAGTCTCTAAAGGACCGGCGTCCGAAATGGACGAATCATCCTGTCTAGGCTTTACAGATTTGTCTTTACGCTTCTTCGTGGAAGTGGGCGTCGGAGGATCCGACGGCATATTATAATTACACCGTTTGCCAAAAACTAACCTAGCGCAATCTAGCCTTCTCTTAATAGTGCGCTTATTAAACCTAGCACAAAACTGACACCCAACTACGTTGTGCTCCGGTCCCAAGCAAGGGATACAAAGCGAGTGGTAATCCCTATGCGGTATCTGCTTCCCACAAGAAATACAATTATTCACTTTTTCTGACATCCGGTAAATAACTGAGGCAAGAAAAAACAAAAATGCTCCCCAACGGGGTACTTAGCCCAACTTGGTATGTCTGAAACTCCGAAAACGAAAAATTTCAGACAGCCGAACGGCACTTGCAACGCTGCTTCTGCATCGGACCATGCAGCAAAAAAGACTGAGGATATGACGTCGGTCATGCGCTTTTATACCCTGACGCTCTGATGTCAGGGCTGTGCGCCCATGACCGACGTCAGCCTAATACTTTGGTATTCGGGCCGACCGAGGACAGCGGACTACCCATAAGTAAGGACTGCAGCAATGTGAGATGAAGAACATCTACTGTTCAATCTCAGCCTTACTACAGGATATGTACCCAAAGAGTGGCGTACAGCAACAGTGGTCCCTCTCCACAAAGGTGGTGCCTCAATGGATCCTGGAAACTATCGCCCCATAAGCCCGACTAGCTTGGTCTGCAAAGCTATGGAAAGGATCATCATGGACCTCATAAATAAAGATATTGGGGACCTACAGACACTGGATCCTACCCAGTTCGGCTTTGTTAAGGGCAGATCCTGCCTCTTAAACCTGGTCGATTTCTCTGAAACAGTCACCAAGGCCATTGACGAGGGGAAGGTGGTCCACACAGCCTACCTGGACCTCGCAAAAGCCTTCGATACAATACCCCACTCGGGCATTATAGATAAGCTCACCAGCTTAAATATAAACCCCTACGTCATTAGATGGGTTGCAAACTGGCTCAAGGACAGAACCCACATGGTTAGAATTGCTGGAGCCATGTCAGGCTCCAAACCAGTTACAAGATGCGTCCCACAAGGCTCAGTCCTGGGACCTCTCTTGTTCGGTATATATTTCTTGGAGGTACAGGCCAACACTGAAGGACTGTGGCTGACCAAGTTCGCAGATGACTGCAAACTAGGTGCCATAATCGACTCTCCAGCCGACACAAGTATCCTACAAAAGGGCCTCATAGAAACAGACAACTGGTGCCAGAGCCATGGCCTCAAGCTAAACGCCAAAAAGTGTATAGTTATCCCCTTTGGCAAAAACAAAGTGCCCACAAATTACCACATAGGTGGTAATCCATTAAGTACAGAAGAAGTAATTAGGGACCTGGGGACCCAAGTTAATAGCAATCTCTCATTTGAAAACCACGTGGCCAAAGTGGTTAGAAAAACATTTTATATAGCCCACCTAATCATGAAGGGATTCACATCTAGATCAGGGGAAGTCATTGTGCCTCTTTACTCATCCCTCATCAGGCCCATAATTGAGTACAATGCCCCTTTTGGGATGTACCTTACCAGACACCTGCAGCAATTGGAAAGACCCCAAAAGTATCTCACCAATAGGATAAAAGGGCTCAAAACAGATGCCATATGCTGCCCGGTTAAAGAAACTCCAGCTCTACTCAGTGGCATACCGCCTGCACAGAGGCGATCTGTGCCTGACGTATAAAGCCATGTCCAACCCGGAATTAATGGACATGCTGCACCTCAGAAAATCCAAATACAATCAAGCTACGCACTAGAGAGACTTGAACCTCAGCACTGAAATAAATAGGACATGCTGGAGGGACAGATTCATAACCCAGAGGCTCCCTTCACTCTGGAATAAAATCCCAGTCCAGGTTAGGCAGAGTCCCTCATTGACTCTCTTCACGAGGAATCTTGATGAGCAGATGGGAGATCGTAGGTTTACCCCGGGTATCACTTCTGTGTCACTGTTAGACAGAGGCACAGTATACTAACCTTGAAAGAGGGCATAGCAAAATTAATTTAAAATGGGTGGCGAAAGCCAAACACACACTGGCTAGGCTTATAAATGCCCTAGGGCAGATAGCCTAGTATGAACCTATGAACCTAAAAGCCTGAGGAAGGAGGATTATAAACAGCAAAAACATCAACATTTGGAAACCTGGAATCTTTAGAAAGGTGTTGAGAGGACAGACCCAAAATGGGTCTCCAATTTTCCTACTTTCTAGGAACCATGAATAGTCTGAAATAAAGACCATTTCCAAGATGGCAAGACAGAACTAACTCTTTTGTTCCCTGAAAGAACAACTCTTTGAGGATTGGTACATTACTGGAAACCTGAAGGGTTCCTGAACAAACAGTGGGAGCAATCCAAATCCCCTTAGTTGTACCAATCCTCCAGCAGCTATTCTCTCAGGGAACAAATAGAATGGGTACAACACATTTGTCTGTTGCTACTCATTCCCAAACAGGAAAAGTTAGGGATAGCATTTTGGAAAAAGGAACAGCAAATTGACCTGACATCCAGTTGGCATATGAAAGCCAAAAACTTCTACATGCTCATACATCCACAATATGACCTCAGTCCATGGTCGCAGAAGTATAAGCTCCTCAGATTATCTAAAAGCCTAACTAAACAGAGTACAGAAAAAAAAACAGTCAGCTAAAAGAAGGGAAGAGAAACTGCCACCCCCCCCCTCCCCGGTCCACATGGTGAATAGAGATGAGTAACACACAGCAGAGGAGAAGATAATAGGGATGCAGTACTACAAAGCTATCAGTAGGGCATCTGCTGTTATGGGGTTAGTTCTTATACAACTGTTCTATGTCCTTCCTTAGATCACTGTTGCAGTAATACCGATGTGTGCTTTCCTAAGGTTAAAGCTTAGATGGTATAGATGGACCAGAGACAGGAGAGATGTTTACCAATCCCAAGAGTATAGATCTGGCAAAGGAAGTCCTTGATCTATAAAAGGCAGCGATTCAGTAGTGTCTTCTGAAAGTGTGTACATAGAACTTGGTAGCTGCTTCCAGAATGTCTCTGGAGTCAATGCCTTAAAAGAAGGCACCAATGTTTCTAGACATTCCTACTCGGGAAGACCATCGTCAGCTCTCACAAGGTCGAATTTTTATCCAGACTGGTCGCCTCTGAACCCATCATCTGCACTGAGGAATCTGGAGCGGATTAAAAATCAGGAATCTTTGGACCCAAGTTATCAAACTTCAAACAATCAAATGCTATGAATGGTTTGACACAAGTTTACCGGCCCCAAGTAACAATATGCATCAAAGCAAACAGCATCATAATTACAGGTGCCAAAGTCATCTGCACTGCAAACATAAGGTCTACCCACGCTGAGAGGCCTGACATGCTACTCAGTGATGATTCCTTTACTCCTGGTGCCAGAACTGGGTCTGGAGGAGGAACAGAAGCATGGATGGTCTATGGAATATCATTGCCCATAGTAGGAACAGTCTGGGTCTAGACAAAACAGATTAAGGTATTAATGAAGCCTGACATTTAATCCCAATCAACCCTGGCTGGACTTTCCATGCATCTGCAGGATCTGACTGAAACTAATTTTAAGAGCTCTCTCTTTCTCTCAGAGGAAACACTACCAGAGTGCTTTCTGGGTGTGAATGACTCAGTAAGATGTCAGGACTCTTGCTTACGGGGAAGAATGTTTTAGGAGGAGTAACCGCAGTCAAAACTTAATCAGAATTTGCTGAGGAAGCTACCCTTGGTGTTTTGGCTAGTGGCATCTTCTCCAGGATAGGCTGATCCTTAACTTTTCTTTTTTTTCCCCTCTTACCTTTTATCAGAGTTTGTTCTGAGGAGGTAGTAGTTGGTGAAGAGTCCACTGAAATTATACTTTTAACTGCCAACTTATAAATTTGCTCTGCCAAGGTCCTGGCACTGAAATTCTTGCTAAGGGGAAAGCTGTTGGATAGGTGTGACATTCCTACGCAAAACAAAAGCTCAATCATGCAGGTCCTGCAATGGAATTTTGTGACCACAGGACTTGCACTTCAGGAAGCCTGACTTCTCCCCTTATTATAAAGCTAATGATGACCAATACACAAAAGCTGAAACATTACACCACAAAAGTACTAATAGTACTTCGCAGATTTGTCCCGTTAAACTCTTCTGCAGCCAAAGAAGTGACTGAAGTAGGGAAGGGAAGGGGAGGTAAGACTGGGAGAAAATATCTGAAAGACGCAACAGTCAGCAAAAGCACTGAAGAAGCCTAACCACTGCCTACTGATGAACGACTGCAAAAGAGATGCTAAAAAAGCAATAAATAATACTTAGCTGCACCAAAAAAGGCTAAAAATCATACTCTAAATGCTCAAGCTGCTCAGGAGATGATGTCTCAATGGCAGCAAAGAGGTCTTGAGAAGGCTGCAACAGGGGGTTACAGGTAAGGAGAAGCTCAAGCTGTGAAGAGTTCAAAAAATGTCAGGAAGACTGACCCTGCTAATAGGAATTACATTCCTGACAACATAAGGAATGAGAGTAACTATTTTGTCTTTAGAATTAAGCTGAATTACTTCAGTATTCATACTTTGGAAAATACTTCAAAACGTAATACACAGCAGTTTTGCTTTCCCCAAGCCACACTTCCCAACCTATCTATTTCAAGCTTCTCTAATAGTGCTGCTGAGATTTTTTTATACCACCTCCTGAAGTTGCTTTATATAAAGTTCTACTTGTAACTAAGTATGCATGTATGTATGTATTTGTGAAGATATGTGAAGGCTGCCAGCCTAGCTAGAATTTTGTAGATAATTCTATGTCATTGCAAATATGAATATAATCCACAGGTTTGTCCTCTTAAATGTAAGAAAACTGTGTCAAATGTTGAGCTTCAAAAATGTAACCACAGTGCACTCTGCCGGAAGAAAGCTGATAAGTCAAGCATTGTGACTGCTTGATCTCAAAGCTCAGAGACAATGTCTGGACTGAGGAATTCCTTCTATTGTTTTGAGACCAGAGTTAATTGCTAGACTTTACTCATATAATGTCTTTTATTGCTGTAGTTTCCTGGCCAGGTGCAAGATCAAAGAAATGTTAAAACTCTAAGTTTCTGTTAGCCTGGGAACCAGAGAAGAATTATATACTCTAAAATGAGTCAGTGGTGATGTATTATTTTTAAGACTTTCTCAGAGAAAGAGAGAGATAGAGAGAATGAGAGCATTTTGGATTTTGTCTAAAGAACATATACTCACCCGTACTCTGCATTTGCTCTATATGTAAAGTTTAGTTAGAACTGTGATTGCTCTTAAAGTTAGATAGGAATTTAGTCAGATTTAGTCTAACTGTTTTCTATATTTATGTCAGACTACTCTACAGTATTATTTTAAGGATTTTCCTGTGATTTCTGAACTCTTGACTAGCACTGTGTTGACCTGAGAAGATTTGTCTTGTGTTTTTATTTATTATTATTAAATATTTTTAAATCTTTCAACTGTGGCTATTTTGTGTAGAGATAATTTAAGCTCTAGAGTAAATTGCACGTATATTGTGATACTTCAATTCTCAGCTAGAGCGTCTTCTGCGTGGAAATATGTGTGAATGGGCGTATCTTCGTTGAAGGTTGTGCGTCAGGGCTGGTAACTCGGCATGTAAAAATCAACTACCAATCATTGACGGACCGGAGTTCTGCTGTGGCAGCCCCTAACCGGGAAAAGCCGAAAGACATAACAGCATTGTGATACTGTACAAAGCCACTCCAAATAAGCCTTCCTGTTCGTCACCCTTACTAACTGGATAATGATACTGCACAGTAATAACTGGACACTCTTTGGTAAGGGCCTTTTTAGTAGCTAATAAAGAGTAGTTGTGGCAGTGATTACTACCTTATAGCCTGACAGGAGGGGGGCATAGCTGGAGAACATGTGCCAGCCTTCCCCAGAAGTGTCTGTGTGTTGGAATATAAACCAAATTTCAAAGTGTGTCAGCTACTTGGGCAGGGACACGAAGCACTTTTTGGACAGAGAGAGCAGTGGAGGTTTTGGCTTGACTACTGGGCTGAGATCTGTACCCTATAGCTGTGGCAGTGGGAAGTCTTATTGGGGTTCTGGAGAGAAAGGGAGAAACCAGCCCCAGACTGACTGTGATCTCTGTGTGCTCTTAAGGGAAACTGTACTTTACTGTGTGTATATTTGTTATCCTTCCCAATGTAGATGTCCCTCACTGGTGCTAGTAGTGAGAATTGAGGCAACTTGATTACTGGGCCAGTGCACCGGTGTCACAGTATTTATACATATATTTTTTTAATTCTCACTATGGGAGCAAAAGCACACTGTTAAATTTCAATATTATTCATACAATGCTCAACTGAAATATATTTGCACTGTCAAGACTTTGTCAAAATCTACACTTCTCAATAGTCTTATGTTACTACAGTATATATTACCAAACTAAACTATTTTGTTAGTGTAGTGTTTTAGCTTTCTGCATAGTACTGTATAGGTACATAATACTATATGGTTACTATTTTGTTTGTTTTGAATACATTTTAAGCATTTTTTTTGTATTTATGAACAGACTAGTAGTCTGGGTTATCCCTGTTATCAAATCAGATGAGTAAATAAATAAACCGTCTCTCAGATTTTATGAAGAATGTTTCATTAGTCTACAGTCCACTAATGTCGAAGATAATTTCGAAGACACTGCAGCTCTGGAGTTCCAGGAGAGGATAGGTGCTTTGACTCAGAATGTTTGCGCCCATCTCCTAAACCTTTTTATAATGCTCTTTATCACTTGCAAATCAAATTTCCCATCTATACTACATCTTTACCCACATTGTCTCCCTTAATCTATTACTGGTAATCACTTTGCAAAAATCATGCAATATGGACATAACTATTCTCTGCTTCCTATCTATCAGCTGTGCTTGAAGCAAGTAGTATATGACACTTGAATGCATTGTCACTGCACTTATTCATGCTTGTACAAACATTGCCAAATGGTTCACTCATATTTGCAGATTCTGTATTGTTTCTCTCATTTTGTAACTTGTTTACTGCCTTACTAAAGGACCTGGTTGTACCAAAAAGGATCACCTGCCCCATGCACGTGCACGGTAAGCAAATGAAAAAAAAATTATAATAATAAAACTTAATTTGTGCTATGGACCAGCACACATTTTAGCAACCCACTCCAGCTGTTGTACAGTTTCATTCCTTTCAGAACCTACAAGGTCAACAAGGCCACTCTCAGCTCTAGGATGGTCCTGAATTAGGAAAACTAAAAGTGGTCTCCTTACAGACTATGCTACTGTTAGGGATTAAGGGGCAGAGATTTCCACACTGGCTTTTGATATATAACAAATCCAGAGAATGCCAACAATGGTGTGGAAGAAGGAGCAGACTGAAGACAGAATGATGACTGGTGCCAGTGGGATGGATCTAACCAACAATGCTGTGACTCTACTTTCATGTTTGCCAAAGAAATGGGTGAACACTGTTGTCATTAACCCCAGGAGATACATGTGTGTGCGTTTGCGGGCTTGGCCACCACAAAGATGCCATAAAACAGGCTAGATCCCAAACTCAGGCCCTTTTCATGAAGAGAAAGGACTGACTGATCAGTGTTCAAAAATACTTTAACAAAAAGGATCTTCTGTACCAGGAATAAGAAGGACTTCTTCCAGCAGATTATGACCATCATAGAGTACAGTTGTGTACACCTACCATAAATGTAGATGTTAGAGTGTCTTCACTGTTGCAGTCATAACTGTAGGGTGCTCCTGCCGGCAGGCAGCCCGAGGTCGGCCAGAATCCCAAAGTCTGGGTCCGGCGTCGGCTGTACAAGCTAGTACCCTGACGTCAGTACGCTTTGGTACATAGCCCTCAGCCGACGCCATCTTCTCCAGCCTTTCTTGCCCTAGATGTCAGAAGTCCCCAACAAAACAAAAATGAATCCAATAAGGAAACACAAATACACCACGGAAAAGGGAGAAAAAAGAGGGGATAGGAGGGAGGGAAACCCTGACTGCAACAGTGAAGACACTCGAACATCTACATTTATGGTAGGTGTACACAACTGTACTATGTTCTTCGTGTTTCACTGTTGCAGTCATAACTGTAGGGTGGAATCCCAAAGCAGTGTAAAAGGGGAGGAGGCTTTAGATAGAAGAAGGGGAGGCAAGAATACCCTGCAAAACAGCAGAGGCAAAGCCTGCCCTGGTCTTAGAAAACAGAGGGAGATTGTAGTGCTTGGAAAAAGTATGCACAGAACTCCAAGTGGCAGCTTCCAAGATATCCGTGGTAGGGACTCCTCTGAGGAAAGCTGTAGAAGTGGCAGCTGCTCTAGTAGAATGACTTCTAATGGTACCTGGAAACTGTTTCCCATGATGAGTGTAACAAAATCTAATTCCATAAGCAATCCATTTGGAAATAGTTTGTTTAGAAAAAGGTTTTCCAAGAGAACTGGAGGCAAAAGAAACAAACAATTGATTAGACTTTCTGAACTCTTTAGTCTTGTCCAGGTAAAATCTTAACTGTCTGTGCACATCTAATGAATGCAAAATCCTTTCCCCTTTATTTTGAGGATTTGGAAAGAAAGTAGGAAGGTGAATTGTCTGATTTAAAGCCACTTTCGAAATCACCTTAGGCATGAAAGTAGGATTGGTCCTCAAGGATACTCTGTCCTGATGGAAAATAAGGTATGGTTCCACAGCCATGAGAGCTTGCAACTCTGAGACCCTTCTGGCAGAGGTCAATGCGAATAAAAGAACAGTCTTCCAAGATAAAAACTTAATATCTGAAGATGCAGCAGGCTCAAAAGGAGGCAAAGTAAGTTTTTCTAAAACATAATTAAGATCCCAGGCAGGGACAGGAGGGGTCCTGGGAGGCCGCAAATTTTTAGCCCCTCTCAAGAATTGCTTCACCAAAGGATGAGAAAAAACAGGAGGATCAGAACTGAAATGCGCAGAAATAGCAGAAGCATGAATCTTAATGGAGGAAAAGGAAAGTCCTTTAGATAAAAGTTCCGAAAGGTAAAGCAAAATAGAAGAGAGATCAGGTACCAGAGGATCCGAGCCTCGGTCCTGCATCCAAATACAAAACCTCTTCCATTTAGAGGCATAGGATTTCCTAGTGCTAGGCCGTCTAACTTCCAGAAGAACATCCAAAACTTGTTTGGGAAGACTAGAGGAAATCAAATTCCTTTGAAGAGCCAAGCTGCCAGGCAAAGGGTCTTGAGATTGGAATGTAGTAACTGACCCTGATGCTGGGACAGAAGCGAAGGGTTCAGAGGAGAATCCAAGGAGGCCCCAAGAACAGGTGCTTTAAAGTTGGATACCAAAACTGTCGAGGCCAATTTGGAGCAATCAAGATGAGGAACTTGGGCTTGTCCTGTTTTATCTTCAGTAATACCCGAGGTAGTAGAGGAAGAGGAGGGAAGGCATATCCTGAAAGGCTTCTCCAGCTGAAGGACAGGGCATCCACTCTCCAAGCTGTTTTGTGGAAGGACCTGGTGAAAAAGCGAGGCAGCTGATGATTGAGATGGGATGCAAACAGATCTATCTGGGGACATCCCCAAACTGCAGTAATCCTGTTGAATAAGTTGGTGTCCAGCATCCATTCGTGAGGATCTGAAATGTTTCTGCTAAGGCTGTCTGCTAAGAGATTCTGTTCCCCTGGAATGAATAGAGCCTGGAGATGTAGATTCAAATTTAGAGCTGTGTCCCATAAAGCCATAGCTAGTCTGCAAAGGGGGTACGAATGAGAACCCCCCTGCTTGTTGATGTACCACATGACCGTGGTGTTGTCTGTGCGAATTAGCAGAGGCCCTGGTTGCAAAAGGTTCTTGAAGGCTAGAAGGGCATTTTGAACTGCCAACATTTCCTTCAGATTGATGTGCCAGTGAAGATGGTCCTTTGTCCAGGTTCCCTGCTGGCAATTGTCTAGAAAGTGTGCTCCCCAAGCATAATCCGAGGCGTCCGTGGTTAGGATTTGAGTAGGTTGAGGTAGACGAAAAGGCTTTCCTTCATTTAAAGCGCATACCCTGGACCACCAGAGGAACTCCTCTGAAGGCAGGGGATCAGAGGAATCAGAATATCCAGATCGTGGTAATGCTGTGACCATACACTTTTCAGATACCATTGAAGCTTTCTCATATGAAGCCTTGCGTTTGGAATCAACAGAATGCAGGAAGCCATGTAGCCCAGAGCCTGCAGGAATTTCCTTGCAGTGAGCTGAGATAGAGTTGCTAAGGTGCTGAAAGTAGAAGCCAGCTGAGTTTGTTTTTCTGGAGTGAGGAAGGCCCTTTGTAAGGTTGTATTTAAGAGGGCTCCCAAGAATACCATTTGTTGAGAAGGGATCAAATGTGACTTTTTTGTGTTCACTGAGAATCCCAGTAGGAGGAGAAGACGTTGAACAAAGTCCAGATGTTGAAGTAGAAGATCTTTGCTGTCTGCCTGAATAAGGCAGTCGTCCAAATAGGGGTAAATCTGGATCCCCTGAAGTCTGCAGTAAGCCACTACTGGTGCCAGGCACTTGGTAAAGACTCTGGGCACAGTAGATAAACCAAAGGGCAGTACAGAGAATTGAAAGTGCCTCGAACCTGCCTTGAACCTGAGGAATTTCCTGGGTTCCTGCCTGATGGGAATATGTAAGAAGGCTTCCTTTAAGTCCAATGTCACCATCCAGGCGTCCTGAGAGAGCATTGGAATTAGTTGCTGCAGAGTAAGCATCTTGAATTTTGGAATTTCCAAAAAGGTGTTTAACACAGAAAGGTCCAGAATAGGTCTCCATGAGTTTTGTTTTCTGGGAACCAGAAACAGTCTTGAATAAAAACCTTTTCCCATCTCCGAGAGTGGAACAGGCTCTATGGCTCTCATGGCCAGAAGAGCATCCACTTGAGTTAAGGCCTCTGACCATTGATGTTTTGGCAGATCTGGCCAACCGTGAGCCCTTGGCAAAGTGTGAAAGTGGAATTTGTAACCCTTTAAAATCACGTCCAATACCCATCTGTCCTGGGTAATACGAGTCCAATTTCTGTAAAAAAAAGACAGTTTTCCTCCGAGAGGGGCATCCAGGTGAAGGGGTCCTGTAGCCCAACCGAGAGAGTCATTGAGTTTGCTTTCTTTGAGATTAGGATCTGTCTTCTCCCCTTCTAGGTGAAGAAGCAGTCCATTGTCTAGATCTGTAAGAGGCCTGACCTTGACCACGACCTCTGGAGCGTCTATATCTTCCCCTTTGAGGCCTGTCAGACGTGGGAAAGGACCAATTTTTAGAGGGCCAATTCCTGGAAAATCTAGGAGGATGAACTTGCAAGAAATCTTTTACAGTCTGCATAGACTTTGCCTTTTCTTCCATCTTTTTAATAACTTCCTCAGCCTTGGATCCAAAAAGAACATCATGTTGAACAGGGGCATCTAATAACTTAGCCTTAACCTGTTCAGGTAAACTTTGTTCACGAAGCCAGGCATGTCTCCTGATAACAGTACCAGAGGCTGCAGCCCTGCAAGAAGCATCCAAAGCATCAAAACCACAATGTAAACTATGTTTGTTCACTTGTTCAGTAGCATGCAAGACATCCTGAAGTTCCTTATCCTCTGCACAAGCAGGAAGGGAAGCAAGCTTTTGCTTTAAAACAGACAAAAGAAATTGCTGATACTTAAACATATGAAACTGGCAATTTAAAGCCCTTACAGACAGGGTAGCAGAAGTATATACCTTTTTCCCCACCTGTCTAAAGCACGAGAATCCTTCTCAGTGGGAATAGGATTTTTAGAAGTAGCAACCTTAGCAGCCTTAGAGCCCTGAGAAATAGTTTCAGGATCCATGAAGGGTTTTAAATAAAAATAAATGAGAGTCAGGAACCCTATAAAATCTATCAGGCTTAGAAGGAGCAGGAGGCATGGAATCAGGATTCAAATTAGCCTCAGAAAAAGCATCATCTACAATGTCCAAAACAGGAGGGATAGCTAAAGGCCTATGCTGAGGAAGAAGAAGAAATTCCTAAGCCTCTTCTTGGAAGCAGAATACTCCTGTCCTTCCCAATGAAAATGTTCCCTCATCTCATGCAAGGTTTCCCCAAAGAGAAATCCTCAGGCGGAGGCAGAGGGTAAAGAGTCCTCAGCATCCGAATCCTCATAAGGAGGAAAGGAATAGTCCTGATCTGAGGAAGAAACAGAAGATACAGAAGCCTGGTCAGAGGAATCCAGAGTAACATCCTGTCGAGGCCTTTTCTCAGGAGGGGGGTGAGAACCCCTAATCATTGTAAGCAAATCTTCAGCCATCTTTAATAATTGCTTTTGTGTCCTGGGAGTAGATTCAGAAGCAGCTTGAGCAGGAACTTTAGACTTAACAGGAGTCTTTGTCTTTGCCTTTGAAATAGTGATGTGAGTAGGCCTGAAAAACCCCTCAGAAGCCGGTACCTGCACAGCGGTTCCGGACCCATCTGAAGGAGCGACGTCCGAAGGTCCTGCAGCAGTTAAAATAGTGGGTCTTGATGGCTCCCCATGGGAGTCCATATCGGCCATCGGTTCAGAAGTGGCGGACGACAGGGGCTGCAAAAGCGCCTCACTGACGACAGCCGAACCGGACGCTGGCTCCAGCTGCAACGAGTCCTGTTTGGACCTCGGAGGCCTGTCTTTGTCTTTGCGCTTCTTCTGAATTCCGGTAGTGTCCGACGACATTCTATAATTGAAGCGGCTGCCAAAATAATTTAAAGCCCAATCGTACCTGCGCTTGATAGTACGAGAGTTGAACCTGGCACAGAACCGACAACAAGAAACGTCGTGGTCAGGGCCTAAGCAAGGTAGACAGTTAGAGTGGAAATCTTTATGAGGTATTTGTTTCCCACACGTTATACAATTATTAACTTTTTCTGACATCGGAGGAACAAGAAAAAGATTCCCCAACGGTGTACTTAGCTTTGAGAAGAGAAGTAAGAACTTCGGACCAACAACAAAATACGTTGTTCGAAAATCGCCAACCGACTTGCGAGCTGCTTTCCACCGCACGGCAAGAAAGACTGGAGAAGATGGCGTCGGCTGAGGGCTATGTACCAAAGCGTACTGACGTCAGGGTACTAGCTTGTACAGCCGACGCCGGACCCAGACTTTGGGATTCTGGCCGACCTCGGGCTGCCTGCCGGCAGGAGCACCCTACAGTTATGACTGCAACAGTGAAACACGAAGAACATCCTGTAATTATCAAAGGCTTAGGCTCAAAATGTCCCCTTATCTGTTTGTAGGATTTATCCTTGCATTTTTGCAAGTGAACCAAGTCCCAAAGTAATCAATATGTGGTTGCACCCATAACACACTGAACAATGCTGTCACATGCCTGCTTGAAGGAGTGTTTTTTACCACATAAAATATATATGCATACCACAACTTTGTGGTGATTTTAAATTCTTAAAAGTTATTTTCAAAATAAAATAGTTACTTCTAATAGGTCAGTACCTTCTTTAGAGTCTAAACCCTAGCAGACACTTTTCTTACTTGTATGTCATAAGTGCAAGGACATAAAGAAACCAAATGTGAAGTATGAAGTCAGATTATTGATGAGTTACTACACATGACTCACTTTAATAGAAAACTTGCACTTTCCTGCACTGGCTCACAACACCACAGCTAACTATACTGCACTACTTTTAGTTTTTTAGATGCTTACTCTTACCAAGATGACCATTTTTTAAGAAATAAACAAAGATGTCAGCTGTGTGCAGTATTCTGTTCAGGCTAGGGGTACACACAATTCACAAGACTAACTGCCATGTGTGTGTTGTGACCAGCCTTGAACCTATCTTAGATCTGTGCCAGCATACTGTGATTATCCAGAAAGTATGTGTCGTTGCTGCTGCCCACTTATTCCAACATTCTTTCGTTAGAAGGCCCAGTATATTTAACGGGTGACTGCCTCAACCTTGTGCTCATCTCCTCCTTTCAACAGTAGGCTAAGGCATAACACCCCTGATCTAGCTTCTTTGTCTAAGCAATGTGATCAGTAGGGTTATGTATGCAGCAGTTTGTTTAATAAAGGCTAGAGGTATGCGGTCACGTGGTCTTTCACTTTATATAAAAAGCTCCTTAAAGACAGGTGCACAGTTTATTACTAGTCAGACACTTTCAGTGACCACACATAGCCCAGCCATGCAACACCCAGATAGATTAGTGTATGGATTTGCCACACTGCGCATCAAAGATCATGCTACTTTCCCCAATGAAAATCGGATGACATCTATCCAATAATGAAGGTAGAACATAAAGGAGGTCTATGTTTTACACTAAAAGGCAATGGGTGCTTGTTCCGTAAGTATGTGAACTTTTGTCTGAGGAACTCTCTCCAAAAAGGTCTTGTTTATGTTGGGAATGAAGGCTGTGGTCTCTAAAGCATTATTTCTGCGGTGGAAGAGGTTGAGCAGGACAGGATCTTTTAGAGCCTGGAGGTCAAGACTAACCAACACATACACAAGACAGAGGGTTTTTACTCTGTCTTGATTGTTTAACTTAGTTCTTTGATTTTTTTTTTCATCGTTAGAAAATGTTGCAGCTTTTCTAGTCAAAGTGTTTGGAGAGGTTCATTCCAAATGGTGACTGTTTAGACAAAAGAGGAGCACAGGGCCGTTTTTTATACTGCTGGACCTGAAAGATGTATCTTTAGCAATTAACTGAACAGGGTAGATGGATTTCCTAATTCACATGCAATGATTAAAGAAGAATTAATTTTCAACAAAAATATTTAAATGGTACAGCTGTGTAAGAAACTTACCATAATTGCAGATGGTCAAATTTGTTTCCTGTTAAAGTAAACCATTCTTGGGACTTCTCCTGAAGGAGGTCTGATGGCTGGCCCAAACTTCTGCAGTTCAGCATCAATGCCCCTTTCTACCTCAACATTTGGACATAGGTGGCATAACCTCACTAGCAACAACTGCACTTCTTTCTTGACTTGAAGATAGAGTTTGTATGATCTGAAGCTGCACTATCTAACTGCTTTGACTGAAGTAATCCCTGGGAAGGCAGTCCAACCACAAGGGCCCCTAGGCTGCAGCTCATGGTCCTAAGCCAACCTGAGCAGGCAAAGCACCTGGTCATGGTAAATACACAGGGAGAATAGCAGTAAAGTCAATTTTGATACCCACCCCAAATCAAGGATGCCCACGGTAAGTAGAGAAGAGAAGTGGTGGGATGGAGGTGACTGGTACTGCACAGTGAATATATTTAAACATCTACAATTACAGTAACTTTCTAACACAAGTGTATTCACTGTGTAGTTTACTGTTGCAGCAATAATTCTTGAGAAGACTCCAAAAGCTTATGGGCCAGCAGCTTGGCTGGCCAATGGGAAGAAAATAGGTTACAGGAATACTGGCAGAAGAGCCACAGCAAATCTTGCTCTTGCTATGCTTACAGACCACCAAGTATGGGTGGCACTAATCTCTGTGGTTAGCTGTCCAGCTTTCTGCAACAGAAGTCTCAAGACCTACTACTGCAAAACCAAACTGTATGATAAACCTCTTTAATGACTATGTTGATCTTAAATGGAATGTCAGTTATGTGGTAACCAGTAGGCTAGATGTCCTTCCTGAAGTCAAGTAGAACATAGTTTTTGGTGCTAAAGTCCCTTCTATCTAAACTTAAAAACTGCTCCCCATCAGCTGATAATTTACCTCCGCAATTCCTAAGAATTGTTGCTAACTCTATTACCCTCCCCATCTCCATTTTAATCAATAGATTCATTTTCGAAAGCACTGTCCATAACATCTGAAAAAAATTCTATGTCATTCCCCTTCACAAAGGTGGTAATGCAACTCACCTGTCCAACTTTAGACACACTGATATACTATCTCCCTTGTCAAAAATATTAAAAAAATGCATTCAAAAACAACTCCTTAGTCAACTCCTCCAAGAGAATCTCCTTACCCCTCTCAGTGTGGTTTCCGCCCAAAGCACAGTACTACTACTGCTCTCATATCCTTTATAAACACCATTGCACATTGTCGTGACAGTAACAAGTTACGTTTCTTGCTTCTAGATTTATCCAAAGCTTTCGACACTGTCTCCCACAGACTGCTTCTATCAAAACTAGCTTCTCTAACCCTAACCAGCTCTTCCCTACCCTGGTTCTCCAGCTACTTCTCAGACTTCAGGCTGTAAAATGGCAAACTACCTTTCCTCCCTTCCTTTCTGTTCAAACAGGGGTGCCCCAAGGCTCTACAGTTGGACCGCTACTTTTCAATATCTTTATTAATGACCTCTACTCTTCTTGCCCAAACTCTACCATTATTTAATATGCTGATGATTCCACTATCAATTCTTGCTCTGACAAGATTTCTCATCTCCATACCCTCACCCAACAGTCCCTCCATTCAGTTGAAAGATGCCTTACTTCTAATCAACTCTTACTGAGCCCCAAGAAAATTAAACTCCTCCTTTTCCTCCCTACAACCCTTCAGCATCATAAAGCTACCTTCTCTGTCTCCGCACTTGACAATACAGCCATCAATACTGAACCTCACACAAAACTCCTTGGAGTTACTATCGACAAACATCTAAAATTTGATCACCACATTCAGTTATGTATTAAAAAACTAATCAAAAAATAAATTCATCACTCAATCCTCCAGACTTTCCCTTGCTCAAGTCTACCTACTCCCCACTTTACTCTTTGCAGCCCCTATTTTTACAAACCTGCAATCTAATCTCCTGGATAAACTAGGAAGTACCTATAACAAAACAGGGAGATTTGCTACTAACCTGCCTTATCGCACTCATCACTGTATAGCCCTAAAAAATCTGCAATGGCTTGAATTCCAGCACCAAATTTTACTATCCCAGCTTGTCACAGCTCATTAAGTCTTACACGACTCGTCCTTCTGCCCCTCTCTCTCTCTCTCTACTCTTATTCAGCCTTACATCCCTAGCCATACTCTTTGGAGCTCTCAGCAGAACCTAATGCATGTCTATAAGCCCAATGAAAACATTGGCAAACTACTCTATTCCTACTCAGTCACAAATGTTTGGAACAAACTTCCATCATATGTCCGATCAATCACCAACACCATCTCCTTCAAAATGGCATTAAAAGACACCTACCGTATGGCATGGTCCTGTCTCTGTTCTGAACCAACATAACCATACCATCCTGTCAATTCTTTAAAAGTCCTCCCCCCAAGCTGCACCTTTAATAACAAGAACTCTGTCATCTTAGATGACTTTATCCCCCATACAGCCTTCATCCTTCTCTAGCCTCTAGCCATTCTTCTTTCTCCCCACCTAGGCTGCTTTCTCTCCAACCTTCTACCTGACCTTTCATCCTGCCTTGCTCTATCTCAACTAACTGCCTTTTTTTCTGGCTGTCTCATCTTTACATTTTAGAATTTAAGAGTATGTTAAATTTTATTTATGCTTACATGTCTGTATAAAAAAAAAAAAAAAAAGTTATGTACTCACCATAACGTTCAATGTTTGTAGTCCATCTCGCCGCCCATTTTTACATATGGGTTCGGAGTCGATCCTCGGCTCCGACTTGGCCTATTACAAAGCTCAAAGCCTTCTAGTTGGCTCGTGACTAGTTAGATATCCCATAGTGCACCAGTACAATCCCCAGATCTTGTTTGCTGCTAAACTATAGAAAGACAGAACTAAAGCTATCCAGGAAGAACAACAGTGATGAAAGGTCTCCACCTTATTATGGAAAAATTATTCTGTCTCCAGATCCTTCCAGGATGGGGGTAGGTAGGTGGGTTCGTAAGAATGAAGGGTGAGATGGACTACAAACATGGAACGTTATGGTGAGTACATAACTTCTTTATGTTCTGTAGTCCTATCTTGCCTTCATTCTTACATATGGGACAGCGTCCCTAGCACCTTATTCTTGGGTGGCTCATGGAAAATGACTCCTGAGTACCATGGAACCAAAGGAGGGTCTACCCCTAGAGGTCAGGTCCAATTTATAATAAGTAATAAAGGTATGAGGGGCAACCCAAGTTGCTACTGCACAAATATTGTCAATTGGAACTCTGGCTTGGAAGGTTGCAGATGTAGAGTGGGATTGTGTAGAATGAGCCTTAATCTTGAACGGTAAAGACTTTCCATTGGAAGAATAAATGAAGGAAATACAGCTCGAAATCCAATTCGAAAGGGTCACTTTGGAGACTGGGAGACCTAATCTGGAGTCAGAGAATGATACAAACAACTGGTCTGCTTCCTGAGTTCCTTAGTCCTGTGAAGATAGAGCCATAATTGTCTGTGAACATCCAACTGATGAAATTTGTATTCTGCTGCATTAGAATGGTGAGGGAAAACACGGGCAGCTCCATAGTTTGGTTCAAGTTATTATGAGAGCAAACTTTAGGGATAAACAATGGATTTGTGCAAAGAGAGACTATCTTCGTGGAAAATCAAATAAGAGGGCTTGATAAGACAGTGCCTGTAACTCTGATACTCGTCTAGCAGATGTGATGGCTACTAGAAACAAAGTCTTCCAAGACAGAAACTTCAGTGGACACGAATGAGCAGGTTCAAAGGGTGGAGAAGTTAATTTGGACAGGACGAAGTTTAGATCCCAGGAAGCTACTGGTCCCGGAAAAGAAGGTCTCAGCAAAGTAGCACCTTTAAGGAAAGTTTTACAAAACCAGTGTGACATCAGCTTAGACTCATGTTGACTCAAATGAAAATTAGATATCGCTGCCAACTGAACCCTAATTGTGGCAGCAAGAGATCCCTGGTGGAAAAGTTCAGACAAAAATTCTAAAACCACTGGAATGGATGCAGTGTAAGGATCAACATTCTTTTCTTCAGCCCAGAAAGAAAACCTTCTCCATTTGCTAGTGTATAACGTTCTAGTGGAAGGTTTATGTGAAGATGTGAGAATGTGGGTTACAGCAGGTGAAAAATCATGAAGCCTGACTAGGGATGGAACTGGAGCAACCATGCTGTCAAGTTGAGGGTGTGGAGGCTGGGGTGAAGAGAGCCTGACGTGTGTCAAGAGGTCTGGCACTGGGTCCAGAGTCCATGGATCGTCTAGTAGATGAGGCCCGAGAAAGGGGAACCAAATCTGACGAGGCCAGTAAGGAGTGATGAGGATCAATTTGCTTCCCAACAGTTTCACTTTCTGAATCACCTTGGATATGAGAGGAAAGGGAGGGAAGGCATAAAGGAGACCCAGAGGCCAATCATGAACAACTGCGCCTCTCGGTGACTCCCCCATGGGGGGGGGGGGATAAGGGAAAACTAGCTGCTGTATTTGTAGTTGATTGGACTGGCGAAAAGATCACAGCAAGGCTATCCCCATTTGCGGAAAATCTGTTCTGCTATTTCCTGCCTCAGAGACCACTCGTGAGGCATCAAGACTGCCCGACTGAGTTTGTCGTCTATCACGTTGGTTGTCCCTGGGATGTGCATTGCCACTAGAAAGCGCTGGGAAGATATCGCCCACTTCCAAACACGAATCGCCTCCCGCCAAAGGGGTAAGATCTGGTTCCACCTTGCTTGTTGAAATACCACACCACAGACATGTTGTCTGATTGGATTCCTCCCAAGAGGAAGAAGGTCGTGAAGTGCTTGCAACGCTAGAAGCACCGCCCTCATCTCTAGGACACTGATATGCAGGTGAGCCTCGTGATCTTGCCATGTGCCTTGGGACAGTCCTGCCTAGATAATGCCCCCCCCCCATCTGTGAGGCATCAGTGGTCACTGTAGCCACGGGTTGGCGAGGAAGGAATTGAGTTGCCTGTCATTAGTTGGTCGGGCTGAATCCACCAACGGAGGTTATTTTTGCAAGACTATGTTAAGATGATGTGGTGGGATAAAGGCAGTTGTTGAAAGGACCACTGGGACGATAGAAGCCATTAAAGAATTTGCATATGTAATCTAGCCAGAGGGACTAGCATTATAGTGGAGGCCATGGTCCCTAAGAGTTTCAGCACTGTCTTTGCCTGGACTTTTTGAAGAGGAAGTAAACAAAGAACTTGTTGTATGAGGTTCTGTGCCCTTTCTGCAGGAAGACGAGCTAACATGACGACTGTGTCTAGCTCTGTGCCTATAAAAGTCAAAAATTGAGAGGGCGATAAGGCAGACTTTTCCCAATTTATAGTAATCTCCAACTGGGCACAAAGCTGGATCATGGAATCTCTGGTTTGAAGGAGTAGATGCCTGGTGGAGGCGGTCAGGAGACAGCCCAGGTATGGAAAAGTACAGTTGTGCACACTTACCATAAATGTAGATGTTCGAGTGTATTCACTGTTGCAGTCATCACTTTTGGGTTATCTGATTGCAGTAGCCTTCAGTCGACCTGATTAACAAAGTCTTGGGCCCTGCGTCAGTTGCTGTCTCTTCTTCCATGACATCAGGTCGTCAGGGGTATAAAACATGCAGCCGAAGTCATTACATCAGTTTTTCTTGCCCCAGATGTCAGGTGCCCCTTTAATGGGAAGCAATTAAATCTATAAATATACAAGGTTATACCTCCAACAAAAAAACAAATACACCAAAAAGCTTTTGAAGATAGCAAAGGAAAGTACAGGTATATCCCAAAAAAAAAGAAGGGGGCTGGAGGGAGGGTAACCAAGACTGCAACAGTGAATACACTCAACCATCTACATTTATGGTAAGTGTATACAACTGTGCTATGTTCTTCGTGTTTCACTGTTGCAGTCATCACTTTTGGGTAGATTCCCAAAGCTAAGGATGGGAGGAGGAATTTAAATAGAATTAGGGCCAGCTAAAAGGCCCTGCAAGACTGCAGTGGCAAAGCCAACTCTGGATTTAGAGAAAACTGGCAGATGGTAATGCTTGGTGAAAGTATGTACAGAACTCCAGGTAGCAGCTTCTAGGATGTCCCTGGTAGGGACGCCTCTGAGAAAGGCTGTAGAGGTAGATGCAGCCCAGGTAGAGTGGGGTCTGATCCCCTGTGGGATTGGTTTTCCATTTTGTTTGTAGCAGAAATTAATGCAATGGCCTATCCATTTGGAAATGGTTTGCTTGAGCCTTCCCCTCTGCCCCTGCAGTAAATGCCACCAGCAGTTGATCAGATTTCCTTTGAGGTTTAGTTCTGTCCAAGTAGAATCCAAGTTGTCTGTGCACATCTAAGGAGTGCAGAATCCGCTCCCCTTTGTTCTGTGGATTAGGAAAGAAGGTTGGCAAATGTACGGACTGATTAAGGGCCACACTGGATACCACCTTGGTCATGAAGGAGGGATTGGTCCTGAAAGACACCCTGTCCGCATGAAAGATGATGAAAGGCTTCACTGCCATGAGGGCCTGTAATTCAGATACCCTTGCTGAAGTGATTGCTAAAAGGAAAGCTGTTTTCCAAGAAAGGAATTTTAAGTCTGTAGTGGCAGCTGGCTCGAAAGGAGGAAGAGTGAACTTTTAGGTTGATAGGTTTATACTAGGCTATCTGCCCTAAGGCATTTATAAGCCTAGCCCAGAGTTTTTGTGGCTTATGCCACCCCTTATGTTAAAAAATACTGTGCCCATTAGTTTGTTGTGCCTCTGTCCAGCAGTGACACAGAGAGGATTCCCGAGGTAAACCTACGATCTCCCATCCACCGGTCAAGATTTCTCTTGAACAGAGCCAGCGAGGTGCTCTGCCTCACATGGACCGGGATTTTATTCCACAACATAGGGAGTCTCTGGGTGACAAATCTATCCCTCCAGCATGTCCTATTTATATCTGTGCTAAGGTTTAAGTCACTTGCTCTAGTGGATCTGGTAGATTTGGATTTTTTGAGGTGGAGCATGTCCATTAATTCCGGGTTGGACATGGCCTTGTATGTCAGGCACAGGTCACCTCTGAGCAGACGGTATGCAACTGAATAGAGCTGGAGTTTCTTCAGTCTGGCAGCATATGACAGATTTTGGAGTCCCTTTATCCTTTTGGTGAGGAACTTTTGGGGTCTCTCCAATTGCTGCAGGTGTCGGGTGAGATACATCCCGAATGGGGCATTGTACTCGATCATTGGTCTGATAAGTGAAGAGTACAGGGGAACAATGACCTCACTTGATCTGGATGTGAATCCCTTCATGATCAGGTGGGCAATGTAGAAGGTTTTTCTAACCACTTTAGCAATGTGAGTGTCAAAAGAAAGGCCACCGTCAACCTGGGTCCCCAGGTCCCTGATGACCTCTTCTGTGCTTAGTGGATTGCCACCTATATGGTAGCTTGGGGTTACCTTGTTTTTCCCAAAGGGTATGACTATACATTTTTGGCATTTAACTTCAGGCCATGGCTCTGGCACCAGCTATCAGTTTCCGTGAGACCCCTCTGAAGGATATCTGTGTCCGATGTACTTTCCACTATGGCTCCCAGTTTGCAGTCATCTGCAAACTTTGTCAGCCATAGTCCTCCTATGTTAGCCTGTACTTCTGAGAAGTAGATGCCGAACAACAGGGGCCAAGGACTGAGCCCTGTGGGACACCACTTGTGACCGGCTTGGAGTCTGACATGGCGCCAGCTACTCTAACCCTGTGGGTTCTGTCCTTTAGCCAGTTTGCAACCCATCTTGTGACATATGGGTTTACATTTAAGCTGGTAAGTTTCTCTATAATACCCGAGTGGGGTATTGTGTCGAAAGCTTTTGCAAGGTCAAGGTAGGCTGTATGGACTGCCTTTCCTCATCAATGGCCTTGGTGACTGTTTCAAGAAGTCGACCAAGTTCAAAAGGCATGATCTGCCCTTGACAAAGCCAAACTGGGTCGGGTCCAATGTCTGCAAGTCCCCTATGTCTTTGTTTATGAGTTCCATTATGATCCTCTCCATAGCTTTGCAGACCAGGCTTGTTAAGCTTATGGGGCGGTAATTACCAGGGTCCATAGAGGCACCGCCTTTGTGGAGTGGGACCACAGTTGCCGTACGCCACTCCTTGGGCACGTATCCTGTGGTAAGGCTAAGATTAAACAGCTGCCTTATGTGCGGGTTTAGTTCCTCATTGAGTTCGTGTAGCACACAGCCGGGTCACCATCTGGTCCCATTGATGCTGTGTTTTTAGCTTTAGAGAGAGCAGCTTTCACCTGCGCATTGGAGATGCCTGGGAGGCTGCACTCTGCTGGGATAGTTATCTCTCCTTTTGGGGTGGAGGGGGGGGGGGTGAAGTTTGCACTGAAACTGTCTGCCAGTATGTTGGCAATGTCTGTGGGTTCAGTGATTTTTGTATCATTTTGGACTAATTCTGAGCATATCTGGGAGTTTCCACCCAGGTTTCTAACATAGCTGAAGAAGGCCTTATGATTGTCTTTTGAATCTATGGCAATTTTTCTCTCAAAGTTGGCCTAGGATGATTTTATGAGTGCTCATATTTTTTTACTAATAATGATCAAAGGTGCCTTCTCTTTTATGGATTTTGCTCTATCATGTAACAGCTTTCTCCTCTTATTGTAAATTTTGTTTATGGCTGGGGTCCACCAGACTGGACGTTTGCCCTTGGTGGAAAGAGTCTTGGTTTTATTAGGGATTGCCTGATCCATGCAGTCCTGGAGGTATTCGTAGAAGGCATTTGTAAGGGCTTCCGCAGCTTGGGTTGTGGTTTCCACTGGCTCGGGGGCCTTGAAGGATACCACACCAGTCTTGAGTAGTGTGAAGTTTGCTTTAGAGAAGTTCTTCACTGTGGTCTGTTTTGTTTGGGGTGGGGCGGGATGTGGATATCCAGTGAGGTTAGTTTATGATCTGATCTCACTAATGAGGGATATACTTCTGGTGTGGAGCATTTTGTCCCCATGTTTGTGATGATGAGATCTAGTATATTTTCTCCTCTTGTGGGAACGGTGACTAGTTGTTCCATGGCATTTGAATTTATGAACTCCAGGAACCTTTGGGCTAGAAAGTTTGGGCTTGAGTAATGTTCCCAGTCTATATTAGGGTAGTTGAAGTCACCCAATATAATTGTGTTTGGAGATACTTTTATACCCTCCAGTGTCTTCAGGAAGGCTGTGTGGGGTTCCTGAGTTTGAGAGGGTGGCCTGTAGCATGCTACAAATTGTAGAGCAGTTTTGCCTATGGTTAATTGCACCTGGATGGTTTCCGATGCTTCGTGCGTTGCCACCAACCTGGAGGTGTGGGTATCCTTGATGAATATGGATACACCCCCTCCTTTTGTGGTGTGGTCCGGGTTTTGGGGCCGGAACGCATGATATGAGGTAAAACCTGATAGTGCCGGGGTGCTCTCAGGAGCCTTGAACCAGGTTTCAGTCACAGCACAGACATCGATTTTCTCCATACTGAGAAGGGCCTCGAGTGCGTGCATTTTGAGATTTAGACTTCTGGCATTGAGCAGCATTACCCTTAGTTTCTTCCCATTTTTGTTTTCTAGGGTGGTAGGTTTAGAATTTGAGCCTTGCCTAAAAAAGGCACTATGGGGGTGGCAAGAGCATTAGCCAATATCCGGAATCCCAGGGGTGACAGGTGCAAGCCGTCCCTTGCGAAGCAGCGTGGCTAGTCAAGCATGTCATCCCAGGCACACAGACACTGGATCCCCTTTGAATGACACCAGAAATTGAGCCAATTGTTAAAGCTGATCATCTTGTCTCTATGTTGTGGCATCATTCTTGGTGAAGGAAGGATGCTGCTCAGGGTCAGGGTCATACCTGCCTGGGCTACATAATCAGAGAGCTCCTCTATGTCTCTTTTCATGTAGTCCAGGGAGGTACGTCTCAGGTCGTTCATACCAGCATGGACAATGACTGTGTCATATTTGTACTTGCTGTGGAGTGACCCGAGTGCTTGTGTTATGTGGCGGATTCTAGCGCCCGATAGGCAGCTTACTGTGACCCTCTCCTTGTTCAGCCTGGTGAGTGGGATGTCAGTGTGTCTGACTATGGAGTCACCTATGACAAGTATGTTTGGTGTTGTATTTGGCCTTAAGGGCTGTGACTGCTTTGCACACTGATTTTGTGTTTTATGTGCTGCCTGTGGTGTGTCATGAGGTGGCGGTTGCTTGGGTGTCTGCTTTGGAGGCCTCTGCTGTTTAGGTAAATTTTTGCTCAGAGCCTCCGAGTATGTCTTTGTGTGTTTATGTGTTTGATTCATTGTTGTGATAGCTTTATGTGAGACTGGTTGTGTGGTGTGTGCAGTTGCTTTCTCCTCCTGTTTGGTCTTGCCAGTCCTGAGTTGAGAGAGCTCAGCCTCCAGTTTGGTTAAATAGCTGCATCTCTCACAAGTATTTGTGTTATGTGGGAGGAGGAGAAGGTTGTCTGTGTACATGAGGCAATTGTAAAATACAAAGTTGAGGTCCCAGGCTGGAGTTGGAGCTCTTCTGAGTGGTTGTACATTTTTGGACCCACTGAGGAAGTGCTTCAGCAGTGGATGAGAGAAGAGAGGTGGTTGTGTGTTATAATGAGCTGAGATGGCTGAGACGTGAATTTTGATGGAGGAGAAAGACAGGCCCTTATAAAGCATCTCAGTTAAGTATTGTAAAATCTGAGGTAAATTGGGCACTGTTCTGCTCATCCCTTGAGCTTGGTTCCAGGCACAGAATCTTTTCCATTTTTCAGCGTAAGACTTTCTGGTACTAGGCCTCCTTGTCTCTACAATGATATCCATCACTGGTTTACTGAGGGATGGTAAAGGAGAAAGTATGTAATTAGCCAGGCTGCTAGATTCAGTGTTTGAAGTTGAGGGTGCAGAATTTGGTTCTCCTGCTGAGACAATAGAGTAGGAGTCTGAGGCATGTGCCATGGGGCCCACAGTGACGCACTGCGCAAGAGGGGGTGTACCAGTGTTGGCGTGGCCAGTCTGGTACAATCAAAATCGTCCTTCGTTTGTCTTGTTTGATCTTTAGTAGTACTTTGGAGAGCAGAGGCAGAGGAAGAAAGGCATAAACAGATAGGTTTTTCCAGCTGAAGGACAGAGCATCCACTTTCGAAGCTTGTTTGTGGGGAGTCCTTGTGCAGAATTTGTCCAACTGATGGTTTTGGGGGGAGGCAAACAGGTCTATATCTGGGCTCCCTCATCTGCTTGTCAACATGTTGAAAATCCTTGGTTCCAGTTTCCACTCGTGTGGGTCCATGAGGTTTCTGCTTAGTTCGTCTGCCAGTGTATTTAGATTTCCTGGCAGGAATTGAGCTTGTAAATGTACTTGACAGCTCAGGGCTGTGTTCCACAATGCCATGGCTAGTCTGCAGAGGGGGTAAGAATGTGTACCCCCTGCTTGTTTATGTACCACGTAACAGTGGTGTTGTCCATCTTTATCATTAATTGCCCTGGAAGAATGTGGACCTTGAAGGCTGTCAGAGCATTCTGTACAGCTAACATTTCTTTTTGATTGATATGCAGGTGCATTTGACTTTGGTTCCATTTGCCCTGAATGCACTTCCCTGCCAGGTGGGCCCCCCCCATGCACAGTCTGATGCATCTGTTAAGGTTTGGGCGGCAGGGGGTAGTGTGAATGGTAGTCCCTTGTTTTGGTGGCAGGCCTCTGCGCACCAAAGGAACTCTAGGCGTAGGAAGGTATGATAAGAATCATTGCTTCTAGATCCTGTGAATGTTGACACCATAGGCTTGTGAGATACCACTGCAGTTTCCTCATATGCAGCCTTCCATATGGAATTATTAAAATGCAGGAGGCCATGAACCTCAAGGCTTGCAGTATTTGCCTTGCAGATAACTGGGTTTTGCGGCCACTTGCTTGAAAGAGGTTGCCAAATGAATCCGTTTCTCTGGCGTGAGGAAAGCCATTTGGGAAGTTGTATTCAAGCTTGCTCCCAGGAATATAATTTGTTGACAAGGTACCAGGTGTGACTTCTTTTTATTTATGGTGTACCCCAGACACGTCAGTACCCTTTAAACAAAGGCCAGATGATTCAAAAGTATTTCATGGCTTTCTGTCTGAATTAGACAATCATCCAGATATGGGTATATCTGAATATTTCTTTACCTGCAGACTGCAACTTCTGGAGCTAGGCACTTTGTGAATACCCTAGGCGCAGTAGATAAGCCAAAGGGCAGTGCAGAGAACTGATAATGCATGTAGCCTGCTTTGAAGCGTAGGTATATTCTGCAAGACTCCCGATAAGGATGTGCAGGTATACTTCTTTTAAATCTAGTGTTGCCAACCATGCATCTTTGCCTAGCATAGGAAGCAGCTGGTGAAGAGTCAGCATCTTGAATTTTGGAATCACCAGAAAGGTATTTAGAGTAGAAAGGTCCAGGATAGGATGCCATGTACTGCCTTTTCTGGATACCAGGAAAATTCTCGAATAGAACCCTTGTCCCTTTTCCTCTTCTGTTACAACTGAATAGCCCTGATGCTTAAGAGAGAGTACTTGATTTTGGGCCTCTGCCCACTGATTTGGGGGTAGATCTGGCCACCCGCTTGGTGTTGGTAATGTGTGGAAGTGAAATCTGTATCCTTGGGACACTATATTTAAAACCCATTTGTCCTGGGTGATGAGTTCCCAGTTTTTGGCCTGCAGACCAATCTTTCCGCCTAAAGGAGCATTCAGTTGGGAAGTGCTTGGAAGTTTTAGAAGCAAGTCATTGAGACTGTTTTCCATAAGGGGGAGTCTTACTACTCCCTGATTTGGTTGCGGAAACCCCCCACTGCTTAGTCTTGTGTGTCCCCTGGGAATGAAACCTGGGGTTTCTGCTATGTCTGGGTTTGGCTTGAGAAGACCTTGAAGAGGCTGGAAAGGACCAATTCTTAGAGGGCCATCATCTTCATCATCACTCCTGACACTCTTCTCCACCCACTCCATCCTGCTTCTTATTCTTAATTCTAATTCTTAGAGGGCCAGTGCCTACTAAATCTAGGAGGCTGGACTTGTAAGAAATCTTTAACAGTTTGCATAGATTTAGCTTTATCTTCCATCTTTTTAAGAACTTCCTCAGTCTTGTTGCCAAACAGACGGCCCTGATTTAAGGGAGCATCCAACAATTTAGCTTTAACATGATCAGGTAAAGATTGCTCCTTAAGCCAAGCATGCTTTCTGAGCATAGAACCAGTAACAGCAGCCCTGCAAGAGGCCTCTAAAGAATCAAATCCACACCGCAAAGTACATTTTCCACCCTGTTCAGCAGAATGCAGATTTACAAAGATCAATCTTGCAGGGCTGCTGTTACTGGTTCTATGCTCAGAAAGCATGCTTGGCTTAAGGAGCAATCTTTACCTGATCATGTTAAAGCTAAATTGTTGGATGCTCCCTTAAGTCAGGGCCGTCTGTTTGGCAACAAGACTGATGGCTTATACCCCATCTACCCAGCGCCCTGGAGTCTCTATCAGAAGGGGTAGATTTTTAGCAGTAGAAGCCTTAATGCCCTTGGGTCCCTGTGAAATGGTTCATTGGCAAGCCATGGAACGCCCTCCCAATCTACCTCAGAAATACTACCTCTCACAAACAGTTCAAAAAGAACCTTAAAGAATATCTCAAGACACTATGGCTATGCCCATGTCCTGGACCTGATTAAGCTAATATTTCATACCTTCACACCAAATCTATCCAATCCTCATCTCCTAATTCTTGTTCCCTTATCACTTATCTGGAAATTCATTTTTACCACAAATATAAGATGGTGACTCTTGAACTTGATATACTCTATTAGTATATTATATTTCCCTGTCATGTTTTCCAGATGATTATCTTTGTCTCATTATACTTCTATGTAAATGGACTTTTTTTACTAACCTTGTAAATGTACAACGTCTACTTATTTATACTTTTTGTAACTTGCATTGTTATAACCTGGATTTTTTTATATAACTTGTTTTGAGATTTTGTGTTTTGAGATTTTGTGTTTTAAGATTATGATTGGAGCTTTTCTCCTCGGGCCTCTACTGAAAAAGGATATGCAACCAGTTGGACCAGCCCGGTTAACAAATGTAGAATAAATAAAATAAATAAAATAAAAATAAATGCATTAAATCCTGTAATTCTTTATTTTCCGCACAGACAGGAATCAACATAATTTTCTGTTTAAGCAATCCAATAACGTGTTGCTGATACTTTAACATATGAAACTGGCAGTTTAAAGCCCTAATGGACAAGGTTGCAGAAGTGTAAATCTTCTTACCCCATCTACCCAGCGCCCTGGAGTCTCTATCAGAAGGGGTAGATTTTTAGCAGTAGAAGCCTTAATGCCCTTGGGTCCCTGTGAAATGGTCTCTGGATCCGCAATAGGATTTTTAAAAAGGAACTTGTGTGAATCAGGAACCCTGTAATATCTGTTAGGTTTTCTGGGAGCAGGAGGCAAAGAATCAGGGGCCAAACTAGATTCTGAAAAAGCATCATCAACAATGTCTAGTACAGGAGGAATAGCTAAAGGCCTATGCTGAGGCAGGAGTAAGAAATCCCTAAGCCTCTTTTCTGAATCAGAAAAATCCTGGCTTTCCCAGTGGAAATGCTCCATTAGAGCATGTAAGGTTTCATCAAAAGAAAAATCCTCTGGAGGGGAAGCAGAGGGAAGAGAGTCCTCTGCATCAGAATCCTCATAAGTAGATAAAGGCAAATTCAGATCAACAGAAGAATCAGAGAAATCAGAATCCTGGTCAGAAGATTCATAAACAACTTCAGTCCTAGGTATCTTAGAAGGGGGAGGCTGGCTTCCCTTGATTAAAGTTATAAGATCTTCAGCCATCCTTATCATTTGTTTTTTAGGCATAGAGGTCTGAGCATGCGGCCTGGGCATCAATTTTTTAGGCATGGTTCGAAATTTAGGTCTAAAAGAAGAAGGAGGCGTCGGTTCAATATGCAAGCCCGTAGGCCTGAATACACCCTTATAAGCCACTGCCTGCACAACAGCTCCGGACCCAACCAAGGTAGAGACATCCGCAGGTTCCATAGTTGAAGCATCTCACGGCATACCGGACTCCAAATGGGTCTCAGTAGACTGCGAATCAGAAGTAGCGGATATCAGGGGCTGCGAAAGCGCCTCACTAAGTACTGGAGAACTGGCGACTGGCTTAGGAGAAGCGTCGGCAGTTTTAGACCTCGGCGGCCTGTCTCTGTCTTTATCCTTGCATTTTTTCAGAATCCTGGTAGTCGGATGGCTAACCGATGACATTTCTGGATAATTAAACCGAGAACCAAAATATTTAGAGGCGAAAATATACCGACGACGGATAGTGGGCTGATTAAATAAAGCACAAAACCGACAGCACGGTATGTCATGGTCAAGTTTACATACAAATGAAAATCTTTATGAGGTATTTGTTTTCAACAAGTAATGCAATTATTAACTTTTACTGACATCAGTAAGGAGCAAGAAAAAGTTTCCTCAATGGGATACTTGGCTTTAGTTTAAGACTTTGGTTCTGAAACTCAAACGAAAATTTCAGGAGTTGGCTGACCGGCACTTGCGAACTGCTTCTGCTTTGGCACCGCACGGCAAGAAAGACTGATGTAATGGTGTCGGCTGCATGTTTTATACCCCTGACGACCTGACGTCATGGAAGAAGGGACAGCAACCGACGCAGGACCCAAGACTTTGTTAATTAGGCCAACTGAGGGCTACTGCAAGCAGATAACCCAAAAGTGATGAGTGCAACAGTGAAATACGAAAAACATCACTTGGAATCCTAGACGTCTCAGGTGAGCCGTCACTACTGCCATACATTTGGTGAACACTCTGGGGGCTGTAGTGAGACCAAAGGGCAGAGCACAAAACTGGTAGTGACTGGCTCCCAGCCGAAAGTGTAAGTGGCCCCTCGACGCGCCGTCTATTTTTATATGGTAGTACGCACCTTGGAAGTCTACTGAGCACATCCAAGTGTCTTTCCCCAACAGAGGGAGTATAGACTGCAGTGTCGCCATCCGGAACTTGTCCTTCTTTATGGATTCGTTTAGTTGCTGAGGTCCAAGATGGGCCTCCAGTTCCCTGTACAATTTGGCACTAAAAAGAATCTGGGGTAAGTTCCGAATCCTACCTGGTCCACGGGGACAGTTTGGATGACTCTGTTTGCGAGCAACTTTTTCACCTCTAGAGTTGCTTGATCCCTGTGATTGGGTGGAACATCTGGGATCTTCTTGGGAACGTGAGGTGGCAGAGAAAAGGGTACTGAGTAACCTCTGGTGATAATTCTTTGTATCCATTTGTCTTGGGTGATGCTTAGCCAGGCTTCTGGATACAAAGAAATGCGACCCCGACTGGCTCCAGAGAAGCAGAGCCGGGCCCTCACATCAGGAGGGCTGATAGGGATGACCTCAAAACGAATTACGGCCTCTCTGGTTTTGAGGGGCGCCCCTGCCTCTAAGACGACATCTACCATTTGCTCCTCCTCCTCTGCCTCTGGAGGAGCCACCCTGTGCATCCGGGAAAAATCTCTGGGACTTCTTGAACCACATCTTACCACCTCTATGACACTTGGGATATGGTCTAGAGGGGACAGTAAAATGTACTCCCACGGCAGACAGGGTTTTTCCTTTTTGCTCGCACCTGGTGAGTGTGTCTTTTACCGTAGGTCCAAACAAAGAAGACCTGTCAAAGGGGATGTTGGTAAGGGAAGACTTGAAAGGCTCCACAAAATTACACACGTGCATCCAGGAGTGTCTCATAAGGGAAACCCCTGAACCCGCTGCCCTGCTTGCTCCGTCGGCTGCATAAGAAATCAGCCTCATGGAGGAGTTAACAATGGAATTCAAGGTGGACAACTGAGCAAACACCTTATCAGGGACTCCTTCAGTAGATGTACCTTGTAAAGCATCTCCCAACACTTCAAGGAGATCTTTTTGAAGCCTCGTAAAATGTGTTAGACAGTTCAGCGATCTGAGTGTGAATGCCGCCGATGAAAACATACGCTTCCATTATCTAACCATCGTTCAAGACTCCTTGTTTGGTGGATGGACAGATGAAGTTTCCGCTAGTTCCTTCTTAGTGACCGCCGTCACCACCATGGCATCTAAAGGCACACCCTTGGATAAGAATTCCTTCTCTTTGGGAACAGACAGAAATTTATTGGGTCTCTTGGGGACTGGTTCCACAGCATCAGGAGTCTCCCACACCTTCTGACTGTTAGTTAGGTCTGTTAACCTGTATAGTTAGGTCTAAAAGCTCATCAAAAGGTGGAGACTCCCAAGAAGCTGAAGGTTGAGACCCGAAAGCCTTCAGGTACAAAGACTCTTCATCAGAAGGGGTAACAGTGGGCCAGCCGCCCCTCTGCTTAAGGATCTCCAAGATAGCTGCAAAGGAGACATCATCAGAGGACGACTTGGGGGAACCTTCTGACTCCTCGAGGTCAGTGTTGGAGGTAAAGAACTCATCCTGGGAGTCTACATGCTTCTTCTTGCATGTCCTCTTCCGAGGGGGCTCCTCAGAAGGATATTCCAGGGAGGTCTCGGAAGACTGGGGGCCACCAACCTGGGGCTTCTGAGGCTGCAGGTCTCTGCTATCAAGAGAGAGGGTAGATGCTGAGACAGAGGCCAGTGCCTGAGGGGGAAGAGTGTCGGTACCCTTGAATGGAGCTGATGAGTGGGACAGCACACTCCTTATAATCTCGAAGGCAAACTTCCTCGGCTCCGAAGAGACAGAGGAAGCCATCGGCTCCGAGACAGATGTAGGATCCGATCTCACACTAGACGCACCGAGAGGGAAACTCGGAACTGAAGAAGTTCGTGTCCAAGTGTCCCCGTTGGGGCTGACCGGTGAACTTCGGCAAACGAGATCTGGAGATTGTACTAGTGCACTATGGGATACCTACCTAGCCACGAGCCAACTAGAAGACTTTAAGCTTTGTAACAGGCAGAGTCGGAGCCGAAGATCGGCTCCAAACCCATATGTAAGAATGAAGACGAGAGAGGACTACAGCACATCATATATTCTGTAAATATGTTCATTACTTTACTGTAAGCTGTCTTATGATTTTTGTACATTTCTTCTATTGTATATATTCCATTTGTTAATTTTTAATTGGTAATTTCCATCGTCATATTGTAATGTCTGGAGCTTTTCTCCTCGGGTCTCCGCTGACTAACCCGGTTAAAAAATGTCAAATTAATAAAATCTTATGGCTATAGTCGGTACACCAAGTTTTGGTTCTGGCAAGCTCCTCTTGAAGGACATTGGTGTCCATTAGGCAGTCAAGAACAGCACCCAGTTTACAGTTATCAACAAACTTGGTTATCTAAAGATCTTTGACATTTCCTTGACATGACAGGGTAGTTTTACTGGACATTTGGAAAATGGTATGACATTACCTCTGGACATAATGCCCCTGATCCAATTGTTCTGTATGATGACACACCACTCAATTTGGACACAAGGAAAGATGACCCACAACTACCTTCAAAGTGGCAAAGTTGGCAGCTGCTCAAGAGTTACACTTCTGTTCCCACCAGGTGAAAGACCATGCAAGTCTTGCTGAGGCAGACCACCTCTGCCTCAAGGCAGCAGCCAATGCAGAAATTCTTTCTAACGTGGAAATTTCTGTCAAACTTTTGCTGGGGCTATTAGGATGTGCTACACCAAAGATCGCTCGCTCATTTTTGGTCAATTTGGAACGATCTTTGAGAAGCTGAGAATTTAACTCCAACAGCTGTAAGCATCTTGCCTTGATGCTCACACAGTTGCAACTTGTAATTTACTTCTGGAGCAAAGAGTGTGATGCCATAAAAAGAGGCATTCATTAAAGTCACCTTAAAGTATTCTGCAAAGCCATTTAACTGCAACCAGGCCTGGAAGTTCACAGTGATAACGGAAGAATGAGCTGCTCCACCATCAGCATTGTGAATAAGGTGCAGACACAATGACACTATAGAATTCATGGTTGCCCCTGGAGTCTCCAACTGTTTGCGAGGATCTCCAGGAATGTGACAACTATTTCAATACTTAAACAGCACTGCTTGCCAGTTCCATCTGAAAACATCATCATATGCACCATGCAGTTTACTGCATAATGTCCTTTCCTAACCTATCTGTCTTTCTTGAATTTTTGTACAGAAACAGGGTCCTCATAAACCAAGTGTTTATTGCCCACCCCTTACAGCCTCTATTGAATCCTTTGTCAGACTGTGTGAAAATGATATCTTTGCCTCATTAGGAACTTTTAAGCTAAAATTTTGTAATTTAAGTACTGATGAAAAGAATGCTTTGCAACAACTACGAAATGAACCTTCTCTCAGTATCAGACCTGCTGAAAAAGGAGGTGCAATTGTTGTGCTGAATTGATCTGATTATTTAACCAGCATGTATACTATGCTAAATGATGTTCATACTTATAAGAAGATCTTAGTGAAAGATGTAAATAGGTGCATTACAAAGGTTTAGTTTAAACTACTCCTCTACATCTATTGACTTCTTAGATGTTACTGTATCGAGAAATACTGAAGACACCCTTGAGATGCAGCTTTATAGGAAACCCTGTTGAAGGAATAGTTTACGTCATCGGTCTTGCATGCACCCTTTGTGTATTTTTTCTAACATTCTTAATGGCCAATGTTTAAGAGCTTCTAGGTTGTGTACCAACAATGTGCTTTTTGAAGAGACCATGTATAGAATGGGTGATGGTTTTAATGTTAGAGGGTATTCACAGACCTCAGTAGATAACTCTAGGGGGACTGCTTTAACAAATCGATGCACTATTGGTGCTCCTTATTTTTCCTCAATTAATCACACCTTGAATAGAGGACAGTCTGGTAACATGGAACGTTCTCCTAAGACATTTTTCAGGTATTCTAATAATATACATTATTGTGACGTCATTGGCCTGTTCTTCTAGCCGATGATAATGTAAGACGTGTAGTTGGAGAACACCCTTCCTTTACATTCAGGAATAGCATGTCACTTAAGAGGCTTTTACGCTATGGCCCAAGGTCTGTATATTCCACACCCTCAGGGAAGACGGGTACCCATAATTGTAAGGCTTGTTCTGCTCTCTCTCTCCTGATCCTTGTTTTACACACCATGTCACAGGACATATTTTTACACCAAGGTTTGTGGCAATATGTAGGAGTAGTAATACAGTTTATCTCGCTACATGCTGTTCATGTAATGGTTTTTACATTGGTAAGACCAGATGTCAGCTCAGAGAAAGGATTCTTGAACATCTAGGGAACATACGCAAGCAGGTTACATCTAATGCCCTATCTAATCATGCCTTATCTTTTCCAGGCCAGAGTACTTTTATGTTCAGGGTTTTGCAGGTACTGCATCCCAGCAAAAGAAGAGATGATTTTAACAACGCTGTTGAATTATGTGAACTGAAATGGATTATCTCTATGAGGGCCTATGAATTTCCAGGATTTAACAGTGGCACTTTGCCTTTTGTACATCTTTTGGACTTTTATTTGTCTGGACCGTGGTGGGTGACTCACTCATATTTTTTGGATTTCTTGAATTTTTTGTATGAAGGATGGATGGATGGATGGATGGCTTGGGTATCTTACAGGAGCCTCCTGTCTGGTGGCAACTAACATCACAAAAGAGTGCAGAAGAAGCTCCTTACTCCAATGTGGCGTACCCCTGGGGGTTCACTGCATTCTATCATGCTTTTGAGGTATGGATTCAACAACATCTCGTTCCCTCCATGCTCTACTGTAGACTCCTGCTTTCACCCCACTTAAATTCTAGGGACTCCCCACTAAGCTCTCCTTACCCCCACTCCACTATACTCTCATACTTATTCTTATTTCTCAAAAGATCCAAAACTAGCAGACTTTAGTTGACTCCAAGCATGTAAATATTGTTTCATAGAAAAAAAAAAAACACTGTCGTCAAGTTGTTAAACTGTCTCATAATGTATATTACACTCTGCAACTCTCAAATGTATGAACCCTACTCTTGTATTTCACTTTGTAACCTTTATTTTCAATTTTGCAACCTATACTGTATGGTATTTCACTTTGCAACCTTTATTTGCATTTTGTAACCTATATTGTATTATACTGTTCATGGAGCTTTTCTCCCTGGGCCTCCACTGAAAATGGGCACTTCTTGGCCCAGTGGACTTCCCCAGTAATCAAACTGAAAATAAATAAATAAATAAATGTCAATTTGTCAGGAGGGGCAGCCAGGCCACTGGGGGGAGGGGGGGATCTAAAGGCTTCCTGTAGGATCTCTTCTCTGCAGGTGGGGTCAGTGATCCTTGATCCCCTCTACCACATCACATGTCTGGGATGGAGATTTGGGGGGGTGGAGTCAATGTGTTTCCTCTTACATTGTCTCTCTGTCGGACTACTCGGGGAAGAATTCGTCCACATATCTTTGGGGATAGCCTAAACTACACTGTAAATACCCTGTGTGCCTTTCTGCTCCTTTCCTTGGTCCTGAATGTTTAAGCTAGACAAGATGATCAACCATAAGGTCCAAAAGATGGAAGCAATGGAGCAGGTGCCTCTTCCAGCAGAGATATCTTTGATGATGTCCTCAGTGCCGCAGGCCATGCTGAGGCATCAGAGGCAAAACCTGCTGACTCTAACTGCACTGGTGCTGAGATCTGAGCAGACACCATGGGAAAAAGCAGGGCCTTCATATTAATGCTGTGGGTACCAGGACTGGTTTCAGTACTGAACAGTCAAACGCTGAATACAATGACACCAATAAAGGCCCCATAGCTTTGTGCAAAGATCCTCTCTGCCTAGTGTGGGACAATTCATTCTTCCTCAAGAGTTGGGTTAGGATCAGACTCTGCCATTATCTTAGCCTTTGGCCACCAAAAAACTCTTGAGCTCCTCCCTTATCCATAATGCTCCAACCCCTAACATACTGCAGATCTTGTTTGCTGGTTGACAAAGTAGGAAGTACAAATATAATTTCCTGACAGAAGAAGCCACATCTAGAGCTCAACATGAAGGACAGTGGTGTCCTTATAAACTCTTGTTCTTCCGGAAATCAACTGTGAAAAGGTTGGGTGTTGGTGGGTGGGGAGTTGAAGAAGAATGAAAATGGGCAACACAGATAAAATGTTATGGTACGTAACTTCCTTATTTAATGTTGTCGGGTGAGAGATGTCTGGAGTTGGATCCAGAACCCAAGGTGGGTAAAACTAGATAAAGCCAAAAAAAGGGGGAAACAAATCTGCCAAGGTAAGGTGCTATAAGGATGATCTTGGTTCTTCAACCGGAAATCTTTCTGCAGAAATTTGGGATCAGTAGAGTTGGAGGATACACAGATAACACCGGGAGGTCAACCATATAGTACAGCATCCCTCGGCAATTCTCCCAGCAGGGGGATTAGGGCAAAGAAGCTGCTTTACTTGTTTTTATGGAAGATGCAGGATGCAGAGGGACAGCAGCAAGGCTGGAACCATTGGCGAAAAATAATTTCTGCCACCTTCATGTTGAGAGACCACTCGTGAGGTAGTAGAATGAACCTTCTCAAGTTGTCTGCTATTCATGTTGGACTTCCCTAAAACAAATGTTGCTATCAGAAAATGGTTGGATGAGACCATCCACAGCCACACTCTGACTGCTTCTCGACACAAGGATAAGACCTGGTTCCTCCTTGTTTGCTGATGTACCAAACCACTGGCATATTGTCTGTGTGACTAGCAATGGTCTCAAAAGGAAGAGAGTCTTGTAATGCCTGCAGTGCAAAGAACACTGCTCTCATTTCCAGGACATTAATATGCATGTTGGCCTCTTCAGGGGACCAAGTGCCTTGGACTGTTTTTCCCCAGGAAATGCCTGCCCCCCCCAATCTGGGAAGCATCAGTGGTCAAAATGGTCTTGGGCTGAGGAAGAAAGAAGGGACAGCCTTGTAGAACCTGATCTGATCGAATCCACCACTAAAGGTATCTCTTACATGCACGAGTGATTCTCATTTGGACTGACACGTTTGTAAAGAATATACCACCGTGTTGCTAACATCCACTGAAAAATTCTCATGTACAAACTTGCTAGAAGAACTAGGACTATAGCCACAGACATTGATCCCAAGGCTTATAGAAGCAATCTGGCTGAAATTGTGGTACTGTGCACTATTTTACCGACATGACATCTGATTGTACAATTAACAGAGGAAGAGAAGCTGTTTCTGAAACTATGTTGAAATTTGTTCCTATGACTTCCAATGTTTGAGGTGGTTCTAACTGAGATTTGTTGTAATTTATGGTTATCCCCAGATGTGAACAAGTCTGAAGCACCTGATCTTGCCCTCATTAATAGATGCCTGGTCAGGCTGGTAATGAGCCAGTCATCCAGGTATGGAAATATCAATCTCTGCAGTCTGAAGTGAGCTGCTACCACCGCCATGCATTTGGTGAACATCCTGGGGCCTGTGGTGAGGCCAAAGAGCAGTGCTCTGAACTAATAATGATTGGCTCCCAGCCGGAAGCATAGATACCTTCTGGGTTATTTGTTCATTTTTATGTGATAGTACACATCCTAAAAGTCTATCGAGCACATCCAGTTATCCTTGCACAAAAAGGGCAGAATGGACTGAAATGTGACCATCCAGGACTGTGTGTCAAACTGATTTGTTCAAGCTGCTGAGATCAAAAATAGTCTCCAGTCCCGTTTGCTTTGGCACTAAAAAGAATCTTGAGTAAGTTCCAGATTCCATCTGGTCTGGTGGGACATCTTGGATAATGCTTTTCCTAGCAACCTTTGTATTTCTAGTGTTACTGCTTTCCTCTGATTGGGTGGAACATTGTAAAATTTTGTTTTCAAATAAAGGAGGAAAGGAAAAGGGAACTGCATAACCTCTGGAAATGATCCTCTGCACCAAGTACAGGATCATAGGATCACAGGAGGTTACTAGGCTAATGGCCTTGGGGCCCTTACAAGCCTAGCCAAGAACTTATCCCCAAAGAAGAAACCCCAATCAGCACCTGTCGCCCCTGTCAATGAAGGACACGGGTGGAACCCCCTGGGAAAAGCTTGTGGTTTCCCATCCACTCATCAAGGTTGTGCCTGAAGAGAGTCAGTGATGTACTCAGTTTGACATGTATGGGAAGTCTTTTCCAGAGACAGGGCAGTCTCTAGGAGACAAACCTGTCTCTCCAGCAGGTTTTACTAATGTCATATATTAGATTTAGGCCTTTCGATTGGGTAATGTGTGAGGAGTTAGACTTGCGGAGATATGGAGCATCTGTACTAGGGCAGGGTCTGAGATTGCCTTGTAGGCGAGACACAGATCACCTCTGAGCAATTTGTACGATAAAGTGATGGTGATTTGAGCCTGTCCACAAAGGACAGGTGTTGGATGCCATGGATTCAATTTGTGAGGTACTTCTATGGCATTTCCAGCTGGTGCAAGTGTTTGGAGAGGTACATACCAAATGGGGCGTTGTACTTAATTATTGGTAATAACCTCCTTTTTTCTGGATGAATTCCTTTACTTATGAGATGAACCAAGTAAATTTTTTTTCTGACCACTGCCGCTACTTGATGGTTGAATGTGAGATTGTTATCAACCTGTGAACCCAGGTCTCTCAACACACGTTGCATGTTTAGGGGGTTGTCATTGATGTGGTAATCAGTAGGGGCCATGTTTTTGCCGAATGGTATAATACATTTTTTTGCATTTAACTTAAGGCCATGACTTTGGCATCATTCATTTGTCGCTGTGAGAACATCTTGTAGTATGTTAACATCATTTGGGGAGTCAATGACAGCACCCAACTTACAGTCGTCTGCAAACTTGGTCAGCCTTTTGTCTTTGCCTGGACCTCTGAAAAGTAGATGCCAAAAGTAGGGGTCACAGGACAGATCCCTGGGGAACACTAGTGACAGGTCTGCTGTCATAGGTGGAGGCACCTACTTTGACCTTGTGGGTCCTATTGATGAGCCAGCTGGCCACTCACCTGATGAGACAGGGATTTACGCCAACTTTGCTAGCTTTTCGATGATGCCAGAGTGGGGGACTGTGTCAAAGGCTTTGGCCAAGTCAAAGTAAGCTGTATGCACTGACTTTCCCTCATCCAGGGCCTTGCTGACAGTCTCAAAAAAATCAACCAGGCTCAACAGGCAAGATCTGCTCTTGAGGAATCCGAACTGAGTGGGGTCAAGTACTTGGAGACTACCTATGTCCTTGTTTATGAGGTCCATAATAATATGCTCCACGGCTTTACAGATCAGACTTGTCAAGCTAGTGGGGCGACGGTTTCCAGGGTCAGTAGTGTCATCACTTATGTGCAAGGGAATGACAATGGCAGTTCTCCACTCTGCTGGAATGAAGTCTGTATTTAGGCTGTGGTGGAATAGGGTACTCAATGACGAGGCTAGTTCTCACTGCAGATGGTGCAGAATACAGCCTGGGATATTATCAGGTCTCATGGAAGCTGTGTTCTTTGCCTTGGATAGGGCCATTAACACTTTATCTACAGAGATGTGAGGTGCAGGACAAGTATTAGAGATGTCAAATGGGCCTTTGGGTGGCGGGGGGACAGGGGGGGTTAAGTTTGCACTGAACCTATCTGCTAGCAGGTTGGCTATCAGTGTAAGTAACAGTGTTAAGAACTAATTCTGAACAAACCTGGGCTTTGCCATGGAGGTTCCTGATGGAACTGAAGAAGGCTTTGCGATTTCCCTTTGGTTTGGAGGCTAATTTTGATTTATAATTGGCTTTGGAGGTTTTCTCTAGTGATCTAATTTGCTTGTTGAGGCTAAGAAGGGAGTTTTTCCAATTGGGAATTTGAGCCTTTTTTACCCTTGGTCAACAGTTTCTTTCTTTTGTTGCAAAGCCTGTTGATAGAGGATGTCCACCAGATAGGTTTCTTTTGCAATATCTAGACAGGCTCTCTAGTGCAGGGATAATCGATGCCCCAGCTGCTTCCAGAGGGGGACAATCGGGCCTCCTTTCAGGAGTGCTGGTAGGATCTGTCAGAGAAGGAATCTCTAGATCCCTGGTTCTACAGGCCTCCTCTGTCATGTGGTGGCATCTTCCATACGAGTTCCCCCCTCTGCCCTAGGGGAACCATCTAAACATGGATGTTGGAAATGACCCTGAGACTGTCTGAACCACATCTTCCGAACACCTTGTTGATTTCTAGTGAAGGTTCTTTGAGGGGTCGAAAAACATATGCCCGCTGCATATAGGGCCCTCACACCTTTTTCATATGTGTTGAGTGTGTCCTTCACTTTTGGGACATACAACAAATTGCCAAAGGGTGCACTGACAAATGAAGACTTGAAGGACTCCAAAAAATCATACAAGCACATCCAGGCATGCCTCCTGATGGAAATGTCTGAACCCATTGCCTTTGAGGCAACTTCAGCTGCATGAGAGATAAGCTTTATGGACGAATTAGAAATGGATTGTATGGTAGCTAACTGTGAGGTCACAGAAGTCTGAGTCTTGGCAGTGGTGGTCCCAGAAAGGGAATTTGACAGTTCCTTTTATCAAGTTTCTTTGTAGTCTCAAAGCGTGCTAGGTCGTTCAGCGACCTGAGAGTAAAGGTCGCTGAAGCATGCACACACTTCCCAAATCTGTCCAATACCCTAGACTCCGTGTTAGGGGATGAACAGGAAAACTCTGGTCAGCAAGCTCCTTCTTGGTAGCCGCCGCCAAGACCATAGCACTTACGGATATTCATTTGCTCCAAAACTCCTTTCCTACAGGTGGTGTAGGGAAGGATCCGATCCGCTCTTTTGGGGACTGACTCAACTGTGTCAGGCTCCTTCCACGCCCAGCTACAGATCAAGTAAATGAGCTCATCTGAAGGGGAAGTTACCCAGGAGGAAGACAGGCCAGCTCCAAAGGCCTGCAAGAATACAGATTCCTCTGGAGAAGGGTTATTGGAAGACCAAGCACCCTTCTGCTTAAAGATTTCAAGGATGGCTGCAAAAGAGACATCTTCGAGTGGTGATCTTGGAGACCCTTCCCCTTCATCAAAATTGATATCTTCTGTGATTGATTCTTGAGGGGAGTCTAAGTGCCTCCTTTTGTACTTCCTCCTCCTATGGACTTCCTTGGTGAGGTTCTCTGGAGAAATGATGAAAGAGACAGAGATACCCTGCTGCCTAATCTGGAGACTTTGGGCTGGCTGTCTCTGTGGCATAGAATGATGGGGCTCAAGCTGCAGAGATACACAGGATGTAGAGGGAAGATCCAAGGGAGTAGGATCTGTCCATCCTGCAGAAGCAGAGAACATTCTCTTGAGTACCTCAAAGTCAAAATACTCTGGGAAGAAGGAAAAGAATGGAGCGGTGAAGCCTCATTTCTGCTTCATTAGCTCCCCATGCCCCGAAGACAGTCCACCCAAAGCGGAGGTTGGAGCCAATCTGTCCAATGCCAAGGCTCTGAGGGGAAGAGATAGCTCCAAAAACTTCAGAGCCAACTCTAATGCCTCAGATCCAACAGGAAAGCTTCGGCTCACAGAGTCATCTCCTTCCAAAAACATCACAGCTGGAGTACTCTGAGATGGTTTTGGTGCCAAAGATACCAACATCTTTGGATTTAACCCAGAAGGCTCAAATGCAGGGGCTCCAAAATGACAGGCTGGATCTGAGAAGAAGTTGATACTATTGTAGTAGTAGAAACATGGGCCTCCTGACCCAAAGGGGGTAGGAGTCAGACGAACTTCCATCAGTATATGCGCAGAAATCATTCTGTACACATTGGCCCTTGGTCAGACTTCTGGAAGAATGAGAGAAAGCCACCAATACAGACCTAGAGTGGCAGCATAGTTCGAGGTAAGCAGAAGGTACTCTAGATGGTACCAGGTCTAAAGATGGGAAATGCCTTGCCCTAGGCGAAGGCCTTGGATCGAAGAAGCCTTTTCTGATCCTGATGCCGGCTGGACAGCAGCAATTTTCTGTTCTGACCTATGATTATTCTTTGGTGGTTTTGTGGTAGGATCCGATGAAGTAGAGGACCCCAAAGACCCCAAAGACTTGGTTGAAGGCTCTATTGTCTTGAATTTGTGAGACTGAGCCTCAGAAATAGCTTCTGAAATGGACGTTTATTCTTCCTATCTGCCACTGCTCATGGATTAAAAGCTTTGTGGATAGAGTAGTCTATCTGAAGATGGTCTGTGCCCAAACATGAACAAGAAAGTACAGTTGTGTACCTACCATAAATGTAGATGTTGAGTGTATTCACTGTTGCAGTCATTACACTTGGGTTATCCTGCTGGCAGGCTAACCGCAGTCAGCCTGAATTCCAAAGTCCTGGTCCGGCATCGGTTGCTGTCGCCTCTTCCCTGACGTCAGTGGCCAGGGGTATATAAGATGCAGCCGACACCATTTTCTTCAGTTTTTCTTGACCCAGATGTCAGGTGCCTCCAAAAGGGTGGGCTAAAAACATTGCTTATAAAGAGCATGCACTAAAATAAACAATACCTTCATCTAAAAGCAAATACACCACAGGTTGTATAGAATAGAGAATTACAGATAAGTCCCAGCAAAGAAAGGGGGATGGTGGGTGGGTAACCTGGACTGCAACAGTGAATACATTTGAACATCTACATTTATAGTAGGTACACAACTGTACTATGTTCATCGTGTTTCACTGCTGCAGTCATTACACTTGTGTTGAATCCCAAAACTTAGGTTGGGCGGCTGGGTCTAAATTCACTAATGTTATTCATGTAATTGTGTTGTGTGTAGACAGCTCATACTGGTGTCTAAATTATTTTTTATTTATTTTACATTTGTTGACCGGGCTAGTCTAGCTGGATATATGTCCATTTTCAGTAGAGGCCCGGGGAGAAAAGCTACAGTTTTTATTACAGGTTTATTTAATTGCTAAACAATGATTATAGTAGCATGAAACAGGTAAAACCATACATAGTAACGTCATACATAGTAATTACAATAAATATAACAAAGTTTGCTAAAAATGCTTTAAGGTGAGTAGGGAAAGGTATTAGTGTTATAGGAAGAGTAGAAATGAGAAGAGAAAGAGAAAGAAAAGAAAGAGGAGACCGGATTAGTCTGGGTTAGTACAAGAGCATAGCCAGTGATTACTGAAATACAGTTTTAGATTCTTTTTAAACAGTGGGAGAGACATGAGAGATGTGATCTCGGTGGGTAGTTTATTCCATATTTTTCCAACAGCATTGGAGAACAGTGAATCACCTGCTACATTGTTAGTTTTAGTAGTATTGATCAAAAGTTTGTTTGAAGAGCGTAGGTGTCTCAGGTTATTGTATGGTATAATGAGACAGGTAAGTATTGGGGTTTTGTTAGGTTGGTAAAGGGTCTTGTGCACTATAGTAAGTTGTTGGAGTTTGAGGTGGTTAGGGAGTTCGAGCCATCCTAGTTGTTTTAGGTTCAGGCAGTGATGGGTTCTGAAGGGGGATCCTGTAGCAAATCTAGCAATATTATTATGGGATGTTATTAGTTTATTGAGGTTATTTTTAGAGAGACTGGTAAATATAGGTGAGGCATAGAGTAGAGCAGAGATTAGGTGCGTTCTAGCTATTGTGGTCCTAGCTAGCTTATATATCCTAGCTTATTTCTATATAATTGTGCTGTTACTGGTGGATAGAATCATATTAGACAACCTCGACAGAGTGCTGCTCGCTATATTTTTATCTGCGACTGCACAACAGTCTTGAGGTTTTCTAACAGATGTTTTTCCAATTGGCTCAGTATCTGCATATACTAGTTGTTGGTTCAAGACATTTTCCTGCATATACAGTAGCTATTTGCTCAGTTTGTTTTTTTGTAATCTTTCTAATATATCTTTACCATCTCAAAGTGCTTACTCCTCTCTGTACTCTTTTTTTTCTAGACCTAACACCACTCAAGTATTCAACTGCAGTACCATCTTTATCATTCTTATAAGAAAAGCGCAATCTGGGTCAGAACGGTCTGCAAACAGCTAAAGTTAACTTTGAGTATGTGTCTACCTGTTTGAGCTAATATTCATTTTCCCCTGGAGAGCACTCTGCTTTGGCTTGTAAGCAGCCCCCCCACTCACACTCACTCACCTTCCACTTTCTCTCTTATTCCCCTTCTATTAGCAAATAGTATCCATAACTGATCAATACTGTGTGTTTGTTAATTTATACTGAGACCACAGTAGCCTACTGATACAAGGTTATCCTGTTTTTCCACCTGAGAAATGGTTAAGAAATGACTTACAGTTTCAGAGCAGTCCTTGGTCAATTGTGATTGTTTCTTAAACACAAACTTTTCTTTGCATTGGCTCATTAGCAACAGTACAAAGAACTGCCTGCTCACACTCTTGTTCTCCCCTCCCCTTCCTTGTTTATTACCTTAAGACAATCCCAAAGTTAATAAATATTACCTGTGGCAGGCACCATTTTTACAACTACAACCACCCTTGTCACTATCATATGTTCATTTATCAGTTAACTCTGTTACCTGATTGTTTCCAGCCCCCTTCATAAGAGCAGCTAACAGGGTCTCTACCCGCTTCGCTCCCCACCCTGCCCCCTATTCCCTCCCGCCCCCAGTGGTCCCACCTTTATTACACTCACAAACCCCTCCCATCTTTCTAGTAGCCAACCACAGCACTAACCCAACACTACCTCCTCCATCTTCCCACTACTATCACACCTCCTCAACTAACATGTACAAGCATACCTTACCTATGCTCACGGCATGCACTCTCCTTGCATATCTTGCACCCTACCAAAGCTCCATCATTCCCCCACTCAACCACTACCACTGTACTACTACTCACACCACCACTCATGTTTCACCCTCACTCAGCTCCCCTCCCACCAACTCAAGAAACATCCCTATGCAGCCCCCACATATTCTACCAACTATATTACTCAAACATAAAGCATCCGTACAACTTAACACAGTAACCCTCCCACCATACCTATTACCGAAAGAGCACAATCAAAGTTTTCCTTATAAACAAACACATTTAAAAAATAATAACCTCATGCATATCTAAACTAGCCCTAAGTGGAGTTATCCACCCCAACCCTGGCCCTACCATCTCCAACCCCAATCCTCATAATCAGACTAGAAACCACAACTTCTCCCATATTACAGCAAACAGAAAGCCAAGTGACTTCCTTCTATTAAGCCTAAATATTAGAAGTATATCCAACAAAGTCCATGAACTCCATGCCACCATAGACTTGTACTCCCCAGATATAGCCATCCTGACAGAAACCTGGCTAAAACCTCACATTACCAGTGAGCAAATACTCTCTAAAGGTTATGGCATACTAAGAGTAGACCGGCTAAACAAGAAAGGAGGCGGTGTAGCTATAATATTTAAACAGCATCTAAATATCCAGATCTTAAAATCATCAGCTCCACAAATAGGCAATGAAGAAATAATACATACCAACCTCAAAATAAAGCAAAACAAAACCATAAACATAATTGGATGCTACTTCCCACCTGGCCAAAACATCCCTCCACTAGAAAACCTCCTCAGCTGGTCTACCCACCATCTCCCCCAAGAAACATTCATTTTAGGTGATTTCAATATTGACTGGCAAGCCTGTTCTGGCAACCATCCAACCCATCATATAAACCTTCATGGCTTCACCAAACTAGTCCAGTTGCCAACCAGGATAAATAAAAACTCCAGCAATCACACTACCCTGGACTGGATACTATTCAGTAACAGCCCCCAGTCATATAGAACAGGCTGCTTATCAGATAGCCTCAGTGATCACTCCCCAACATTCCTACTCAAAAAATACCTATACCAAGCTAAACCTGTCATCTACAGTCAAATACGTAAAAAGCAAAACTTTAACCCACTCACATTCATCTCATCCCTCAAAGAATGTAACTGGCATCCTCTAAAGTACTTAGTGTATCTTCGTGATCCTCTAAAGTACCTCAGTCTTGATGATGCAGTTGAATTTTTTTAATACAACCTTCCTGAGCATCCTTAATTACCATGCCCCATAAGACTTTCCAGAAACAAAGCACAACCCTCCCCATGGCTACAGAAAACCACTAAATCAGAAATGAAAAACAGGGATAAAGCCTGGGGGCACTGGCGCAAAACCCCCTCAACTAGACAAATTCCTAGAATTATGCAACAGAGTCAAAAAGCTAATAAAACAGGACAAATTCCAATACTACCACAGTCTGCCCTAGACTCCTCTCAACACAGCCCCAAACAATTCTGGTCTTCCATAAACTCCATCCTCCACCCAGGCAAAATCAGTACCCCTCCTCCTAACATCCCTCACTCCTCAGAAAATATTGCTACCTCATTCAACACACACTTCACACAAACCATACTATCACTCGCCAAACAAAACAACCCCCCTCCCCTCCAACTAGTAATCTCCCCACTGCCTTCTCTTTTTCTCCTGTACCTACCGCCAACATAAAAAAAACTCTTAACTAAACTTAAGCCCACCAGATTAGCAGCAGACAACCTCCCAAGTGAATACCTACAAATCGCAGCTGATGCTCTCGCCTACCCAGTATCCATCTTGATTAACCGATCTTGGTCAGAAAGTTGCGTTGACACACTGTGGAAAGTATCACATACAATTCCCCTCCACAAAGGCGGACCCTCCACAGAACTAACCAATTACCGCCACATAGCTATTCTCTCGCACTCTCCAAAATACTAGAGAGATGCATACACTCTCAGGTCTCAGACTACCTCCTTACTAACAGCCTCCTTTCCAATACTCAGCATGTTTTCGACCAAACCATAGCACCACCACTGCCTTACTCTCCTTTACTAACACTATCCCTCAGAATAAAAACAATGGCTATCTCTACTCTGCTACTTTCCTAGACCTATCTAAAGCATTTGACATGGTCCCACACAAATAACTTATCTCTGTCCTCAATAACCTATCCTTCTCACAGTCGGTCACCAGCTGGTTTCAGAGTTACCTGTCTGACCGCCAACAATCCGCTCTATGGCATAATGACACATCGCCCCAACTACCTGTCTCCATAGGGGTTCCCCAAGGATCCATCTTTGGACCCCTACTCTTCTCTGTTTTCACCAATAATCTAGCCTCTGCCACCAAACATGGCACACTCATACAATACGCAGATGACTCGACCATCATCTGCTCAGCCCAGTCCCTACCCAAACTGCAAAAAGTCACACAGGAAGCCTTTTCCTCTGTTGAAACTTGGTTATCCGATGCCAAATTAATACTCAACCCAAACAAAACTAAACTACTCATCTTCCAACCCACCAAACATATTTAAAACAACTCTCACTTTAACATCACAGCAAAAGACAACACCACTATATACCCAACTGAACACACCAAATTGCTAGGAGTGGAAATAGACAATAAACTAAAATTTGACATTCACATATCCTTGAACATAAAAAAAGTCCACAAAAAACTAGGAGTGCTATACAGAAATAAGCAACTTATCACCAAAGCAGCAAAGATTTCAATAGCAAATTCCCACCTTATCTCCACCCTACTTTATGCCTGTCCAATATATACCAACCTAAGGCAATGCGATCTCAACAAGCTAGAGACCTGCTACAACAAAATCGCCAAATTCGCCAAAGAGGCATCCTACCGTAGTCACTACTGTCTCTCACTTGCTGAACTGGGCTGGCTTGAACTCCCTCACCTCCTTCAATGGTATCAACTCTCACTCGCCCACAAACTAGTAAATCACCCACTAAATGTCCCATCACTCCAGAATCTACTCCAACCCTATCGCACCACCAGACCACTAAGATCCAGCAACAAAAATCACTTGCAGATCACTAAAGCCAATAACTCTGCTGGTGAAGCACTATTCTCTTGCACCATAGCCAAATTATGGAACTCCATCCCACCCACAATTACCTCCATACCATCATGCACCCACTTCAAAACTTTACTAAAAGCACACCTAAAAACATGCTGGCTATGCCCTTGCAACTCCTACCCTAATATCACCCTCCCCATCCAACCACTACCTTTCTTTCCACTCCACTAACTACCTTGATTATAGCAAGCTCAGATGCCCATAAGCCAGTACTTATTATACAGCAGGAACTTCTTCTTGTAACATTTGTTAATGTCTGTTATGTACTTCACAGATAAAGATTCTAGTTGTCTACTGATGTACTATGTTCTTCATCTGTAAATATGTTGTAAGTAATTGCTATGTAAATTGTTAATCGCTATGTAATCCAATGTAACTACTGTCTGTTTATTTTAACTGTGGAGCTTTTCTCCCCAGGCATCCGCTGAAAATGGACCTACGTCCAGTCGGACACTCCCGGTCAACAAATATAAATAAATAAATAAATAAATAAAAAATGAATAAATAGAAATAGGAGTGGCTATGAGGCCCTGCAGAACTGCAGTGGCAAAGCCTGCTCTGGATTTAGAATAAAGAGGTAAGTGGTAGTGCTTGGTAAAAGTGTGCACTGAACTCCAAGTTGCAGCCTCCAAAATTTCCTTAGTTGGTACTCCTCTGAGAAAGGCTGCTGAAGTGGCTGCTGCCCTGGTCGAATGTGGCCTAATACCCTTAGGCACTGATTTGCTATGCTGTGCATAGCAGAAACGAATGCAGTGTCCTATCCATTTTGAAATCGTCTGCTTTGAGATAGCCTTTCCCTGTGATCCTGCAGCATATGCTACTAAAAGTTGCTCAGTCTGACAGTTTTAGTTTTGTCCAAGTAGAAGCGTAACTGCCTGTGTATGTCCAAAGAATGCAGAAGTCTCTCCCCATTATGCTGGGGATTTGGATAAAAAGTAGGCAAATGAATGGTTTGATTAAGAGCCACACTGGATACTACCTTTGGCATAAATGTTGGGTTTGTCCTTAGAGAAACCCTGTCCAGATGAAAAATGATAAAAGGTTCCACTGCCATTAATGCCTGTAACTCTGATACTCTTCTTGCTGAAGTTATTGCTAGGAGCAGAGCTGTTTTCCATGATAAGAATTTTATCTCAGCTGTATTGGCTGGCTCAAAAGGAGGCAGTGTGAGCTTTTCCAAGACAAAATTGAGATCCCATGCAGGTATTGGTGCTCTCCTTGGAGGTCTTATGTTTTTGGCCCCTCTGAGGTACTGCCTTAGCAGTGGATGTGAAAAAATAGGTGGTTCTGTATTGTAATGAGCTGAAATGGCAGAGGCATGGATCTTAATTGATGAGAAGGATAGGCCCTTGTCCAGCATCTCAGTTAGGTATTGTAAAATCTGAGGGATGTTTGGAACAAGCGGTTCAATTCCTTGTGCCTGATTCCAAGCACAGAATCTCTTCCATTTTTCTGCTTAAGATTTTCTGGTGCTGGGCCTCCTGGCTTCCAAGATGACATCCATAACTGCTTTAGAGAGAGGTGTGTTCCGAGTGGTTATAGTATTCACCATGCAGTCAGATTTAAGGTTCTGAGTTGGCTGTGCAGGATCTGATTGTTTTGTTGGGTCAGAAGATGAGGAATTTGAGGTAAAGTCCAAGCTGGGCTTTGAGACAAGCTCTGCTGGCGTGGCCAGTCTGGGGCAATCAAAATCATTTTTGGCTTCTCTTGTCTGACCTTTAGGAGTACCTTGGGGAGGAGAGGCAGTGGTGGAAAGGCATAAACTGCCAGGGTTTTCCAGCTGAATGATAGAGCATCCACCTTCTATGCTAGTGTGTGGTAAGTCCTTGTGCAGAATCTCTGTAGTTGACAGTTGTGAGGGGAGGCAAATAGATCTATGTCTGGGTATCCCCATTTCCTTGTTATCATGCTGAAGACTTGTGGATCTAGTTTCCACTCGTGAGGGTCCATGAGGTTTCTGCTTAGTTCATCTGCCAGAGTATTTGTCTTTCCTGGCAGGAATTGTGCTTGCAGATGCACTTGATAGGTCAATGCTGTGTTCCACAAGTTCATGGCTTGCCTGCAGAGGGGGTAGGAATGTGTGCCCCCTTACTTATGTACCACATGACTGTAGTGTTGTCCGTCTTTAGCAATAGTTGTCCTAGCTGGAGTAGATCCTTGAAGGCTGTCAGGGCATTCTGTACTGCTAGCATCTCTTTTTGATTGATATGAAGATGCATTTGGCTTGCGGGCCACGAGCCCTGTATACATTTTTCTGCCATGTGTGCCCCCCAGGCATAATCTGATGCATCTGTTGTTAGTGTCTGCCTGGCTGTGGGTAAAGTGAATGGCTGTCCCTTGTTGTGGTGACAAGCCAGTGCCCACCATCGAAACTCCTGTTGCAGGCAGGGAATCAGAGTAATTACTGTCTCCAGGCCGTGGCAATATTGAGTCCAAACACTTTTTAGATACCATTGTAGCGTCCTCATATGCAGTCTTGCATATGGAATTAGCAGAATGCAGGATGCCATGAAGCCCAAAGCCTGCAGAATTTTTCTTGCAGGTAACTGGGTCTTTGTTGCCATCATTTGTAAGTAATGAGTCAGTTGCTTTTGTTTGTCTGGAGTGAGATAAGCCATCTGGGCAGTTGTATTTAAGCTTGCACCCAGGAATATTATCTCTTGAGAGGGCACTAGTTTTGATTTCTTTTTGTTTACTGTGTACCCTAGGCATATTAGTAATCTTTTTACAAACGCCAGATGCTTTAGTAGAATGTCCTTGCTTTCTGCTTGAATAAGACAGTCGTCCAAGTAGGGATATATTTGAATTCCTTTTTGCCTGCAAAATGCAATTACTGGTGCCAGGCATTTTGTGAAGACCCTGGGAGCAGTAGATAAGCCAAAGGGCAGTGCAGAGAATTGGTAGTGCACTGAGCCAGCTATGAATCTGAGATATCTTCTGCAAGATTGTCTGATTGGGACATGCAGGTATGCCTCTTTGAGGTCTAAAGTTACGAGCCAAGCCTTCTTGCCCAGCATGGGCAGAAGTTGCTGTAGTGTCAACATTTTGAATTTTGGAACTTCCAGAAAAGTATTTAGAATAGACAGGTCCAGTATTGGTCTCCAAGCTTTGTCCTTTCTGGGTACCAAGAAAAGTCTTTAGTAAAATCCTTGCCCCTGCTCTTGCTGTGGTGCTCTTTGAATAGCCCTCATTTCCATGAGAGATGAAATTTGCTTTTGTGCCTCTGCCCACTGATTGTGTGGCAGGTCTGGCATACCTTTTGTCCTTGGCAGGGTGTGAAAGTGGAACCTGTAGCCCTGAGAAACAATATTCAGTACCCATTTGTCCTGGGTAATCATGTGCCAATTTTGTGAGAAAAGTGCTACCTTTCCCCTTAAAGGTGCTGCCAAAAGGTAAGTGCTTCGCATTGGCAGTGGGAAGTCATTGGGACTGTTTCCTATAAGGTTGTGATTTGTCTTCACTGCTTTTGGAGGCAGGAGCACCCCATTGTTTAGGCCTGTATGAGCTTTGAGCCTGAGATCTGCCTCTAGGGCGTCTGTATCTGCCTCTTTGTGGCCTGTCAGACACTGTAAAGGACCAATTCTTAGAAGGCCAGTTCCTGCTAAATCTGGGTGTCTGAACCTGTAAGAAATCCTTAACTGTCTGCATTGATTTAGCTTTATCCTCCATTTTCTTTAACACCTTTTCTGCTTTAACACCAAACAAAGTATCATGCTGTAATGGAGCATCCAATAATTTTGCTTTAACATGATCAGGCAGACTCTGTTCTTTTAACCAAGCATGCCTCCTAATCACAGAACCCATTACAGCGGCCCTACAAGAGGCCTCCAAAGAATCAAAACCACATTGCAAAGTAGGTTTTCCTGCTTGTTCAGCTGCATGCAATAAATCCTGCATTTCCTTGTTTTCAGGACATTAAGTGTTTGCCAGCATTTTCTGTTTTAGCAGAGACATTCGGTATTGCTGATATTTAAGCATGTGAAACTGGCAGTTTAAAGCCCTTACAGCTAAAGTAGCGGAGGTGTAAACTTTTTTCCCCCACCTGTCCAGAGCTCTAGAATCCCTATCAGAGGGAACAGGGTTTTTTGCAGTGGAAGCCTTGACCCCTTTGGGACCCGGGGATATATTTTCTGGGTCAGCAGCAGGGTTTTTATAAAGAAATGCATGTGAATCTGGAACCCTGTAATACCTGTCTGGCTTAACTGGTGCAGGGGTAAAGAATCAGGAGACAGACTGGACTCAGAAAATACATCAACTACAATGTCTAGTACAAGAGGTATAGCAAGAGGTCTGTGTTGAGGCAATAAAAGAAAATCTCTGAGTCTTTTCTTGGATTCTGAATAATCTTGGCTCTCCCAGTGGAAATGCTCCCTCATGGTGTGCAGGGTTTTCCCAAAAGAATAGTCCTCAGGAGGAGAGGCTGAAGGGATAGATTCTTCAGCATCAGAGTCCTCATAGTGAGGAACAGACTATCCCTGTTCTGAAGAGGAATCAGAAGAAATAGAAACCTGATCAGAGGAATCATAGTCAGTGTCTTGCCTAGGCCTTTTGTCAGGAGAGGGATGGGAACCCCTGATCAAAGTAATTAGGTCCTCGGCCATTTTAAGCATCTGTTTCTTAGGCATGGAAGACTGTCCAGAAGAATGCTGTACTTGTTTCTTTGTCATTAAAGGTGTTTTAGCCTTTGCCTTGGTTGCTGAAGTGGTCTTGATAGTAAGCTGTGTAGGTCTGAAAACACCCTCAGAAGCCGATGCCTGCTCAGCGGCTCTGGACCCATCTGAGGAAGTAGTTTCCGTAGGCCCAATACCTTGAGTTTCCAGAGGCCAAGTTGTCTCCATGTGGGAGTCGGAGGCGGCCTGTGGCTCTGAGGTAGCGGGCGTCAGGGGCTGCGAAAGCGCCTCACTGAGAACTGGCGACTGGCCTAGAAGAGACTTTGTTGTTGGTTTTGGACCTTGGATGCCTGTCCTTTTCTTTTTCCTTGCGCTTTTTATGAACTCCGGTCGTCGGCTGTTCCAACGGCATTATATAGTTAAACCTTCGGCCAAAGTAATGGAAAAAAAAATCGTACCGACGCTTAAATCTAGCACAAAACTGACAACCAGCAACATCGTGGTCAGGGCCTTGGCAAGGAATACAGTAAGAATGAAAATCCTTATGAGGTATTTGCTTCCCACAAGAAATACAATTGTTAACTTTTACTGACATCGGTCTGGAGCAAGAAAAAGTTTCCCCAACGGGGTACTTAGCTTTATTGAAGACTTCGGATCTGAAATTCAATTTTGAAAATCTCAAGAGTCGGCCGACCAGCACTTGAGAACTGCTTTTGCTTCGGGCACCGCGCGGCAAGAAAGACTGGAGAAAATGGCATCTGCTGCATCTTATATACCCCTGGCGCACTGACGTCAGGGAAGAGGCGACAGCAACCGATGCCGGACCAGGACTTTGGAATTCAGGCCGACTGTGGGTAGCCTGCCAGCAGGATAACCCAAGTGTAATGACTGCAACAGTGAAACACGAACATCATGAGTGTCTGAGAAAGGCAACTTGTGCCCGCATTTCTGGCACTTCTTAAAGCTAGAAGGGCCATTTTCAACACTGAAGAGAATAAAAAAAAAACTCTTCTTTTACTTTTAAACTATTAAAGGTAGAAATATATTAAAATTAAAGAAACAGACAAATTACCAACAATGATAATTTAAACTACACTAAGAAAAGTGTAAGTGAGAAAAAGGTATACCAACTATGGTAAACTACACTACACAAATATGTGTAAAAAGGGAGGATTTGAAAATAGAAAAACTGTTAAAAGTTTGCAAAAAAAAAAAAAAGAAAAAAGAGAAATAAACTTATCTCAAATCTCAAACGTTCGCAAGTTTAAGGTGACTACATCCAAATGCAAAAGCAGCAAATGAGATCTGAGGTATATTAGCGGTGGGTGCATTATAGGTACGAGCAGAGCTTGAGAGTTTTTTTTGGGTGGCCACAAGCTGAAATAATGGCCAAGTTGGATCGAACTGTTGAGGAATGAATGAAAATTTACACCATCAGATTGATGTAGCTAAGGAACGAAGAAATTCCTTTAAGGTAGTATGACAGTCACAGCCTCAGTTTTGGAGGTGTACAGTTTCAGACAATTAGAATTACGCTAAGAATGTACGGCATCAAGATGACTTTCTTATTGAGGCTAACTGTATTCCACACACAGGGCTAGGGTAGAAGGGAGTGAAAGCTGTTGGTGATGGGAGTCGAGGATACATGTAGATTTACTATCAAATGGTAATGGTACAAGAGCAGAAATGTCCGTGTGCTAAATAAAGGCCAGTGGACATGGACAGAGGCAGTTTTTAAGAAACCTAAGGGCTGATGAATAGTGTTGCAAGTACGTTTGTTGGGAAACAGTTGTACACTCATTTGGTAGTCTACCATATGAGCAAAATCATGGGCATCTCTATTAAGAAGGCTGAGAAAGGTGTTTCATACAGTAGATGCTAGAAGAAATTGGTCATATACTATATGACATCCAACATGACATCCTTGCGTTATGGTATTAAGAAAAAGACACATTGCAGAAAGCAAGCATAAAGCATTAATCAAAGGTATTTGGATAAGGGATGCAGAGCTTTTCAAGGTTCTAGGCACAAGGGAGGAGTCCTATTAGTGAATGAAACAGGGATAAAAAAAAAGAGTGGTTATTTAGGAGATGATCATCACTGTTGATACCCCAACCCCAGGTGCAAAAATGGGAAAAGGGGTTACTTACTCATGGATGTATGCATGGATTTAGGATGTAATGGTTCCCTGGGGGTTAGCTATGTTCACTATTTACAGTGCTTACTTTCCACGAGGTACTTCTCAGAGGGAGTTTAGCGAGGTAATGGAATAAGTCCTCCTTTTTTTAACACGTTTATTGAATTATCACTTGCGACATAAACATACAGTTATATAAAAGAAAACAAAAGTACAGTTTTGTACCTACCATAAATGTAGATGTCCGAACAGGATAGCATCTGCAGTCATAACAAATGGGTTGTCCTGTCGTCAGGCAGCCCTTCGGTCGGCCGGATTCCAAAGTCTGGGTCCGGCCGCTGATGTCGCACTTCACCCGACGTCATCTCTGCTGGTCTTCGGGTATAAAGGCATCAGCCGACGCTATTTTCCTCAGTGTTTCTTGCCCCAGATGCCAGTTGCCCTCTTGGTAAGCTAAATTTTGGATAAATGCCAATGTTTCCAAAAAGTAGAAGGCAAACACAAAAAATAATAATGTATGTACATATATACTAACAAATACACCATAAGAGACTCCCCCCCCCAGCTAGCTATTAGGAGGGTAAATACCCTAGGAGTACCACAGAGGGAAGGAGGGTGGGTAATCCTGACTGCAGATGCTATCCTGTTCGACATCTACATTTATGGTAGGTACAAAACTGTACTATGTCCTTCAAGGATGCATCTGCAGTCATAACAAATGGGTAGAATACCATAGCCAAACTAGGGGAAGAGGAAGAAGAATTATGGTGTAGTTAGGATCCCTTGCAGTACAGCAGTGGCAAACCCTGCTCGGGATCTAGAATATAGAGGTAAATTATAATGCTTGGCAAATGTATGCACGGAGGTCCAAGTAGCCGCCTCAATAATGTCCTTGGTTGCCACTCCTCGTAAGAAAGCTGTGGTAGTGGCTGTAGCCCTTGTAGAACGAGGTCTTATGTTCTGTGGAATTGGTTTTCCGTGGTAGGAGTAACAGAATCTTATGCAATTTCCTATCCATTTGGAGATTGTCTGTTTGGAAATTGCTTTTCCTTCCCTTCCTGTTGCATAGGCTACTAAAAGCTGGTCAGTTTTTCTGTCACCTTTGGTTCTGTCCAGGTAGTAGCGTAACTGTCTATGTACATCCAAGGTATGCAGCAGTCTTTCCCCTGTTCTGTGGATTGGGAAAGAAGGTAGGTAGGTGGATTGCCTGGTTTAAAGACACTCTGGATACCACCTTAGGCATAAATGTAGGATTAGTTCTCATGGACACCCTATCTTGATGGAAGATTAGGAAGGGTTGTACTGCCATTAAGGCCTGTAGTTCCGAAACCCTCCTTGCTGAAGTAATTGCCAGTAGGAAAGCAGTTTTCCATGATAGGTGTTGAAGATCTGCTGTTGCTGCTGGTTCAAATGGAGGGAGTGTCAATTTTTCTAGCACAAAGTTCAAGTCCCATGCTGGTAATGGTGGTTTCCTAGGAGGTTTTACATTTTTGATCCCTCTGAGGAACTGCCTGAGTAGAGGATGCGAAAAGACAGGTGGATCGAAGCTGTATTCTGCTGAAATAGCTGATGCATGTATCTTGATGGAGGAATAGGACAGGCCTGTATATAGAAGCTCTGCCAAGTACTCCAGGATGTTAGCAATATCTATGTTCGACACATCTTTTCCTCTTTCAGTACTCCAAATGACAAATCTTTTCCATTTTCCTGCATAGTTCCTTCTGGTTGAAGGTCTGCGGGCTTCAAGGATAATGTCTTTAACCCTTTGGGATAGGTCTGGGTTAGTTGCTGCTATGTGATGTTCCAGGCAGTCAGTTGCAAGGTTTTTAGGTTTGGGTGCATGATGTTGTAGTTGTTCTGAGTTAACATCAAAGGCATCAGGGTATTGACCACATTCTCCCCTGAGACATGCTCCTCAGCAATGGATACCAGTGTTGTCTTGGCCAATTCGAGCTATCAGGATTATCCTTGGGCGTTCCTCTTTGATTTTCAGTAGTACCTTGTGCATCAAAGGAAGAGGTGGAAATGCATATGCTGTCAGGCCTTTCCAACTGAAGGATAGAGAGTTCACCTTCCATGCAAGTGGGTGGTATGTCCTTGTGCAGAATTTTTTGAGCTGGTGATTGAGTGGGGATGCGAATAGGTCTATTTGTGGCATTCCCCATTTCTTTGTGATGGCCTTGAAGATGTCCGGGTGTAGCATCCATTCGTGAGCATCCGAGGTGGTTCTGCTTAACATGTCTGCTAGGGTGTTTTCTTTTCCCGGCACAAATATTGCCTGTAACTGGATGTTGTAGCTCAGAGCCATATTCCAAAGGTCCAGAGTCATTCTGCATAGGGGGTATGAATGAGTACCTCCCTGTTTGTTGATGTACCACATGACTGTGGTGTTGTCTGTCCTTATCATCAAATGGCCTTCTTTGAGGAATGGTCTGAATTTCTGGATTGCTAGCTTTACTGCCAGCATTTCTTTTTGGTTTATGTGCAGGTGCAGCTGGTCTGGAGTCCACAATCCTTGTATGCATTTGTCCAACATGGGCGCCCCCCAGCCTAGGTCTGAGGCGTCCGTTGTGATGGTTTGGCTTGCTTGAGAGTTGTGGAAGGGCAAGCCTGGGTTTGACTGGCATGCTTGAGCCCACCATAGGAACTCCTGTTTCAGGCATGGGATTAGTGGGATTTTGGTTTCTAAGCTGTGCCTGTGTTGAGACCATAAATTCTTTAGGTACCACTGTAGCTTTCTCATATGCAGTCTGGCATGTGGGACCAAGATTATGCATGATGCCATGAAGCCCAAGGCCTGCAGTACTTTTCTTGCTGTTAGTTTGTTCTGCTTTGTTAATGCCAAGAAGTAAAGAGGAGTTGTTTTGTTTTTCTGCAGTTAGGAATGCCATTTGTTTTGCTGTGTCCAATTCCGCACCCAAGAATGTTCTTGTTTGGGATGGTATCAGTCTTGACTTTTGTAAATTGACTGTGTATCCCAGGGCTTGTAGTAAGCAAATGACTCTTTGTAAATCTGTTGTCAGCTTGCTTTTGTTGTCCGCTTGTAACAGGCAGTCGTCCAGGTATGGATAAATTTGGATTCCCTGTAGCCTGCAGTGAGCGATTACTGATGCCAGGCATTTTGTGAATACTCTGGCGCAGTAGATAAGCCAAAGGGCAATGCTGAGAATTGATAATGCTCTGATCCTGCAAGAAATCTGAGGTATCTTCTGCAATTTGGTCGTATGGGGACGTGCAGGTATGCCTCCTTGAGATCTAGAGTTACCAGCCAACACTCCTTGCCCAGCATGGGAAGAAGTTGCTGTAGGGTCAGCGTTTTGAATTTTGGGACAATGATGTATGTGTTTAAGACGGACAGGTCGAGAATAGGTCTCCAACTTTTCTCTTTTCTTGGTACTAGGAAGAGTCTGGAGTAGAATCCTTTGCCCTGTTCTGTTATTGGTACTCTTTCCACAGCTCTTATCTTTGTTAATTGCGCTATCTGCTTTAGAGCTTCTGTTTTTTGATTTGGAGGTAGGTTTGGCATTCCTCTTTTTACTGGTAAGGTGTGGAAGTGGAACCTGTAGCCTTGGTCTATGGTTTGCAAAATCCACTTGTCTTTTGTGATATAGTGCCAAATTTTCGAAAATAAGGCTAACTTTCCGCCTATAGGTGCTGTTATTTGCTCCCTGGTAGGCGGTGTCAGAGCCAAGTCACTGTGATTGTCCTGTTGCAGTGGCAGTGGTTGTGTCTGTGCCTCGGTTATTGCCTTGCCACTGTCGTCCTCTGTAGGCACCTCCTCTGGATTGATTTCTGCCTCTAGAGCGTCTATTCCTGCCTCTTTGAGATTTTGAGGAGTCTGGAAAGGACCAATTTTTGGCAGGCCAGTTCCTGCTAAACCTTGGGGGCTGAACCTGTAAGAAATCCTTAACTGTTTGTACAGATTTTGCCTTCTCTTCCATTTTCTTCATTACTTGCTGAGCAGGTGTACCAAATAGACTGGCCTTATCCATAGGAGCATCTAACAGCTTTGCTTTAACATGATCCGGCAAGACCTGTTCTTTCAACCATGCATGCCTTCTTATCACTGTGCCAGTCATGGCTGATCTAAATGAAGCCTCCAGTGCATCATAGCCACATTTTAAAGAATGGTTACTAACCTGCTGAATGTTATTCACCATTTCTAAAACATATTTCTTATCTAAGGAGTCATCAGTGGACAGCTTCTTAGTTAACTGATCAAGCATAAACTCTTGGTATTGGATCATATGAAACTGACAGTTTAAAGCTCTAGCTGAGAGAGTAGCAGAGGTGTAAACTTTTTTCCCCCATCTCTCTATGGACCTGGATTCCCTTTCAGAAGGAATAGGGTTTTTTGCTGAGGTCGAGGCTACTGCCTTAGGCCCCTGGGATATAGTCTCATGATCTGCAAGTGGGGCCTTGTATAGGTGGTGATGAGTGTCTGGCACCCTGTAAAATCTATCTGGTTTGGCAGGGGCTGGAGGTAAAGTATCAGGAGCAGTGCAAACATCATTAAATGCATCATCCACAACAGGCAGTACTGGAGGTATAGCTAAGGGCCTATGTTGTGGTAAGTGCAGAAATGTCCTAAGCCTTTTTCTGGAATCTGAGAAATCTTGTCCCTGCCATTGGAATTGTTCTCTCATGGCATGTAAGGTTTTCCCAAAGGAAAATTCCTCTGGTGGAGAGGCAGATGGAATGGATTCCTCAGCATCGGAATCTTCATAAGTAGAAAAAGGAGCCTCTGGCTGATCTGTAATGTCTGAGTCATCCGAAGAATCATCAGAGGCCACTGGCTCGGGGGGGCTCTGCTCTAGGTCTCTTTTCTGGGGGCTAAGAGGCCCTGTCTGGGTGAGATTGGGATCCCCTAATTAAGGATATTAAATCCTCTGCCAGAGTAAGCATTTGTGAACTAGAAGTGGGCCTGTGTGAGGGGGGCTTAACAGGCACTGATTTAACAGTTTTGGCTGCTTTAGCCCTGGCAAAGGCCTTAATAGACATGGCTGCAGGAGGCCTAGCAGCACCACGTGCTGGGGTAGAGACATCCAAAGGAATGGTGTCTGATAAATCACTAGGAACCACAGTAGTAGGCAAAACTTCTGAGGCAGATTCAACTAAGGTAGCAGGAGCCTCAGTAGTAGTCATGGATTCGGCTGAAGATTGACCGGTTTTCTCGGTTTCGGCCAAAACCGAGACACTCACGGCTTGCTTAACCGTGGTTTCGGCCGAAACCGCGGACAGCGAGTGCCGGTCTTTTCTTTGCGTTTTTAACAATTTGGGTAGTCGGAGGATCCGACGGCATAATGTACGCAAAATCTGAGCCGAAAAACTGTTCAGCAAACTCCGACCGACGCCTAAGCGTTATCGGTTGAAGGAAGCACAGGCGAACAGGCTGCTACGTCGTGGTCTGGGCCTAAGCAAGGCAGGCAGTAAGAGTGGAAATCTTTATGAGGTATTTGTTTCCCACAAGTTAAACAGTTATTGACTTTTTCTGACATCGGCTGAGGCAAGAAAGAGTCCCCAACGGGTACTTAGCTTTTAGAAGTCTTGAAGTAGTATTCGGTAGTAGTAATCTCTGGATCTGACCGACCGGCACTTGCGAACAGCTTCTGCTTGAGCCAAGCGGCAAGAAAGACTGAGGAAAATGGCGTCGGCTGATGCCTTTATACCCGAAGACCAGCAGAGATGACGTCGGAGTGCGACGTCAGCCGAAGCCGGACCCAGACTTTGGAATCCGGCCGACCGAAGGGCTGCCTGACGACAGGACAACCCATTTGTTACGACTGCAGATGCATCCTTGAAGGACATCCATATTGACATGTTCCTGGCTATAAACATTACACATCACATTGTGTTTGTACAACTAGCATCAATCCAACATTATAAACATTTCTCACTTCCTGCCTTCCCTTAAATCTCACTCATCCTCCAAAATGTTACTCTGCATGTATTTTTCCCATAATTTCCATTTTTTTTCTCTAACTTGTTCTTACTCTTTTCTAAAGATCAAATTTCCAGTACTTTTATCTCTGCTACAGTATTAAATGTCAAATACAGTTGGTTTAGACATTGTCCTCCATTTTCTAGTAATTGCCTTTTTTGGCAGCTACCAGAATTAAGCTTAGCAATGGTTTACTATGAAACAGGATATTCAGATCCTGCATCCCAACTCAAAAAATAATTTTCTTAGTTACATCCATTTGCTCACCCAATATTTCTAACAGAGTACTCTGTAGGTAAGTTTTGAAGTCTGCCAGTTTATTACACTCCCAAAATATATGTTCCGGTTCCTAATTCTTCTCCATCACACCTCCAAGAGTTGCCATTTACCTGAGGAAAAAAATCATTGCAGTCTGTCTGGGGCATAAAAGTACCAATGCAAACACTTCAAAGTAAAAATCCTAAATCTTTTAGACTTTGTTGAATTCTTGGGTGCCATACATATGTCCTCCCATTGTTTTCTTGTGAACTGCTTATCCAGTCTCTCTTCTCAACCTTTTCTAAACTCCTCTGATTCCTATAGTTATTGTACAATATTTTAAATGCCCTAGTTATCACTTTTTCAAAAGTAGCTTCCTTCCTAGATTCAACTAAAAATTCTACCAGAGCATCCCTTTCTCTTTGCCTATACTCTGATAATACTGGGTAGGGAAGGCAGGCTCCAGCCTGTAGCCAAAAGTATTCTTGGCCTCTTCCCATCTTCCTTATCCACCTATCCCTCTCTACGTATTTGCTCACAATACCTTGGTTCCCTTGCCAGTTTTCTCCAGTACATTCCAGCCCTCTCTTGCCTGTTCCTTGTACCACTAACTGCAGTCATCTCTATTAGCAAAATCTCCTTTCTCCATTCTTGTGTCGACTTAGTTCTTAGAATAGCTTCTGCTACTTTATAAATATAATATTCTGTATGGTTGTTGTTATTCTTCTTAAAGATCTACATCCAAAATCCTAATTCTCTACTTATTTCTTAAACTTCCCTACTGTTTTATCATCCCTTTACACTATGAATTACAGCTTTCTGCTTGTGTTACGTATATGAGCATTAATTGTGTAGCTCTAAAATATCCCTTGAAATCAAGTAATCCTAACCACCTTGATTTGATGGAAGGATCAACTTCTCCAAATTGCCCATTGCTCCTCTTTCCACTCCAACATAATTCCTTCGACTCTATTAATCATGGTCTACAATTTCTCCTCTGGTTAATAAAAATATGTCTAACTTATATATAAAATTAAAGGGACTTAAAATATTGTCGCTGTTTGTATCTTGCTATCTAAAAAAGAGCCTTCAGTTTTTCAGTTTTTGTATAGCCTTTCATTTAAGAACTACAGAATAAAAGAAGGTCTTGTGGTACATTACAAGAGCAAAGATCACAAAGAACTATTGCAGGGTTGCAACCAAAGGTGGGAAGTCCTTTAATTACAGATTCAATAGTGACCATAAAGCCATGTACAGATTATCACTGAAGTTTGTACACTACAGAGTCTAAGTGGCAGGAATACAAAAAAGTTACACAAAGCAGCATCTGAGTAATGCAAGGCTCTTCAAAGGTAATGGAGGATCATGAAAATTAAATCAGGGCTTATTACTGTAGAGGAACTTTGAGAAGTAATGAAGGCACAGACAAAAGGTAAAAGTTGATGTAGTTATTAGCATTCTGGATACATAAAGTGGTTTCACATCTACTAGAGGTATTTACTGTAAAGTTCATAATGCAAGGCTGATACCACAGTCACGGAAACAAATCATCACATTGGTTTTGCCAAAAGAAAGTAAATATCTGAGTAAGTCATCTTCCTACAGACAAACATCTATCCATAACCACAAATTATAAGCTACTTATGTCCATTACTCATGTGCAACTAGCTAAATGAATGCCAGAATAAACTAAAAATGATCAACGTGGGTTTACTGGAACACATTAGACATTTGATAACACAATAAAAAGATAGATTTTAATGAAAGCAATGCAACAGAATGAAGTTGAATTACTAACAGAACTTGTATATGTGAAGAGGGCCATATGAAAGAATGAGAATGGTATTATCTAATGAAGATTCTGATGGACTTTGTATTTACAAAACAATTTACATACGGAGATTCAATGACTTGTATTAAGAAGGTGCATCCTTTGAGGTTATCACAGGGACCATCAGGCATGTCCACAGCTATCTATTTTATTTGCCTTACATTTGGGAGCCACACTGGCTACAACTACATGAAAAACTACTATAAGACAGTACAAGGCAGAAGTCTAAAAAGTAAAATAGCTTTTTTCAGGGCTGATGTGTTGAAATATCTAACACCACCCAAAAAGGACTTAAATCTTTCACTTCTGGAGAAGTTTGGTACTTTTTGTGGGCACAGACATTAAAAAAAAAAAACAAAAAAAACAAAAGTGGTTATCATAAAAATACCAGCTCATAATATATGTAAGCTGTAAAGTAATTATACAGTTGTTTTCATTTGTAAAATGTATTGGATCATTCACACACACACCGCAGAGTACCCCCCCAAGTTTGATATTTCCTTTGAAAGATTACTGAAAAAATTGACTGCACTTTCTACAGAGCTGTAAACTATGCAAACAGGAAAATAATGAATTAGGGATTTTAAGAAGTTCAGAATGCAGTAGTCCGCGGTGGTGCAGTGGTTAACAGGGTCACCTCACAGCAAGAGGTTCTCCCGTTCGAGTCTCGGCTGGAGTGCCTTCTGTGTGGAGTCTGCATGTCCTCCCAGTGGTCGAGTGACACTAAAGACATGCAGGTAGGTGCAAGCGTGAATGGGCGTGCCTTCTTTGAAGGTTGGGTGTCAGGCTGGTAACTCGGCACCGTAAAAATCCACTGCCAATCATGAGCGGATCGGAGTTCCGCTGTGGTGATCCCTAACCGGGAAAAGCCGAAAGACTTTAAGAAGTTCAGAATGCAACTGTTGGGCAGAATTAGGCTTTGCCTTCTGAAGATTACACATTAGACCCCTTGGACTGAGAGCTCTTGTCTGGAATTTACTACCTCCAAGTCTTCTACAACTGCTAAATGGCCTTAAAAATCAGAGGTAGATAGTTTATAGTAAACCTAAAGCTAAAGGATTACAATAAGTGATGACTTGCATTTTCTAACTGCCGTATGTCTGTTTAATTTTTTTTGCTTTGTTTTTCATTGTGCAAGTGTATATTTATATACATATTTATTTTCAACCTGCAGTATTAATTTTCTTATGAGTAAATAACTACATTACTAAATTTCAAAACCTTGTACCTGGTGGTTTATTTATTAGTTTAAGCCGAAACATACAGAATTCCACCTTTCAAAGAGTGACCACTTTAGTCACAGCTACCAAACATTAATAATATTGTTAGTGAACAGTAACTAAGTCTTTAGTGTGCTTAGACTGGTCTAGCTAGTGACAGCATGTTACTCTAAAACAGGAGAGATACTGGCAAAATACCATTTACCCTTCCTGTGAAACAATGTCTCGGTATGTGTGCACATGTGTGTGCATGTATGTACTAGCATCTGTATGAAAAATCCTGTACAAGCAACAGATCAGTTACTGTTATAGTAAGACAGCCTTTCCTGTGAAACAGTGTCTCTGTGTATATGTGCACAGGTGTGCATGTATATCCTAGGAAGCTAGTTGTTATAACTGTGGTCTGAAGCTGCTTAATGTAAATACTGTTTAGGTGTGGCAAGTATAATCTGGGGCAGTGAGAACTTTTCCTGTACACTCCTACGGCCACCTTCTTGTCATATTACCTAGCAGACAGTGGCAAGGATGGTGAGGACAATAGCCCTAGACTGTCAAGTACAAACTAGTGTCAACAATGCAGATCATGAGACTATACCTTAGATTATAACACTGTTTCTAAACACAACACTAAGATGATACTTGAGATGATGCAAAAGTTTAATGCAGGACAGATGCTGAGGTTTTCACAACAGAAAAATCATGCAGCGAATTTGCCTGTTCTTCATAATTTTTTTGTGAGTTTTTCATGTTTATGCTGTTTTCAAGGCTTTGCTTGTATATATATATATAAAAAAAAAAAAAAAAACTTTCAATTTTAAAAATATATCCACTTTTATTTGGCCATGATAACTTATAGAAAGTATATCTATATGTGAGTTTACATTAAACCAATAGTTTGAATTATGTTTTTACATTAGATTTATTCTGGCTGTAATGGTATATCAATCAATAGTTATGGGATTGCTTAAGCTAGAAATCAATGTTAAGAGTAGAGTCCAAATGATTGTTTTTAACTACTAATGCTAACTATATATATATATATATATATATATATATATATATACATACATATAAGGTTATACAAAAAAATGACCATACTTTGGCAAAACTGGATGTAACAAATATATAATCAGAAAACAGCCCTGGAAGAAAGCCCATGCAATGTCCAATTTATTAGGAAGCAGTCAAGAGGAGAGAACAGAAGTGTTTGGAACTGCATGACAATTAAAGGACTTCTGGGTTGGCCTCCGATGCAAATGCCAACTTCCCAATTTTAATCAAATATAAAAGATAAAGTACCTGGACTGCCACATAGAGATTGCAAATCATGGTCCACATACCCTACTCTTGCACAGTGGCATCTTACACCAACAATCAGATTTAAACTCCAACAAAACAAAGTGGTGCCCGAAAAGGGGAGTTGTACCTTAAGAGAAGTCGAAGGAAAATTAAAGGAAAATGGTTCCTCTGGAAGTTAAGCTTAATTAACTAAAGAAGAATTCAAAGCTCTCAAGTCATCATAGCTTCCTTCCAATGACTGTGTCTACTTTTAACTTTAAGTTCAGTATGAAAATACAGGACTTTGAAAAGGTTTACTGTTGACATTGCTAGTATTATAACTATTTATTTTGGTTACAATTAGTAAAGTTCTGCAAAAACATCTATTCTCTATTTTAACTTTTATGAGGCACAGCCACCTGCCCCCCCCCCAAAAAAAAAAAAACACCCATTTACTTACACGCCACAAGTCTTAATGAGGAAAAGTAAAGCAACTTACATGTATGTTTGGTACTGGGCAGTCCTTTCCAGAAATTTTAAAAGCAAAATAGGAAACCAGGTAAATATCAGGTCTTTTGTCTTGATCAGGTTCAAGCATGTACCCTGTATAAATATAATAATTTTAACAAGATGACATTATGAAAGAGATGGTCTTTTGCACTCATACCACCCAGGCACTAAGTAACATACAATTTTTCTTTCTTAACAACATAAGTTAAACTACAACAGAAACCAAGAAATACAAGTCAGCCAAATTTATTGTTTAGTATTTACCATAATAATGTACTGTAGTACTGCAGACACACGACTAAGGACGAATGCACTAACCATAATGTTCCCTTGTATTAACTTCAAATTCAAATTGTGCTAACAAGGTAGGCTCCATTGAAATAATATATCCTAATTAATTTATACATTTGTTGACCAGAATACTAAACAGATCCATGTGGTCCCATTTGAAACACTCCATACATAACAAAAACAAAGAAAATATCATCATTACAAAAGACATTAGGACAGTCACTTAAGAAAAAATAATCCCAGCATTAGACCTTTATCTTCAGCCACCACCTTTATTTCAGTGCTAAGAGTGACATTTGTTATCACCTACATTTAGAGGTCACCATTTGTTAAGTCTGAAATTTCAAACTTATTTTCTGATCAACTGATGGTACTGAGTGTTCACAAATTGCTTAAAATACTGCAACTTAGAACTGTCTCCCCACTTAAGCACCACGTTCAATAATAGACTCGCATCAGGCTTTTTGCCCACTGAATGGTGCACAGCAACAGTTATCCCACTCTACAAAGGAAGAGCCACCACTGATCCCGGGAACTATCGACCTATTAGCCTGACGAGCCTGGTCTGCAAGACCATGGAACGTATCATCATGGAACTCAAACAAAGACATTGGTAACCTCCAAACTCTAGATCCCACCCAGTTCGGGTTTGTGAAAGGCAGATCATGCCTCCTGAACCTGATCGACTTCTTTGAGGCAGTCACCAAAGCCGTGGATGAGAGTAAGGTGGTTCACACAGCCTATCTTGACCTTGCCAAGGCTTTCAACACCATCATCCATTCTGGAATTATAGCTAAACTCACTAAACTAGGTATAAGTCCCTACGTCACAAGATGGGCTGCCATCTGGCTCACTGACAGAACCCACACGGTAAAATTTGCAGACTCCAAATCTGACCTCAAAGCAGTGAAAAGTGGAGTACCACAGGGTTCCATCCTGGGACCTCTCCTGTTTGGTATCTACGTCTCTTAAGTACAGGCTAACACAGAAGGCCTCTGGCTAACTATGTTCGCAGATGACTGGAAACTAGGAGCCATAGTCAAGTCCCCAAATGATGTGGACATCCTAAAGAAGGGCCTCACTGAGACAGATGCCTGGTGTCAGAGCCATGGTCTCTCAAGCTCAATGCCAAAAAGTGCAGTGTCATCCCCTTTGGTAAAAACTCTGTACCCATGAACTACCACATAGGCAGCAATCTACTTAACACCGAATGCGTGATAAGAGACCTTGGGACCCAGGTGGACAGTAGTCTCTCCTTTGATAGTCACATCGCCACAGTAGTGAGGAAGTCCTTCTAGGTGGCACACCTCATCATAAAAGGGTTCTCATCCAGGAAAAAAGAGGTCATTGTTCCCCTCTACTCGTCACTCATTAGACCCATTATAGAGTACAATGCCCCTTTTCGAATGTACCTCACAAGACATCTGCAGCAGCTGGAAAGGCCACAGATGTACCTCACAAAGAGGATTACTGGCCTCAAACAAATGCCCTACACTGACCGCCTCAAAAAACTCCAGCTTTACTCCATAGCGCATCTCCTACTCCGAGGTGATCTCTGCCTAACATATAAAGCTATGTCAAACCCAGAGCTGTTGGACATGCTACACCTAAAGAAATCACAATCCCTCCCAGCTACACGCTTCTAGGGACCTAAACCTTGTCATCACAATAAACAGGACATGCTGGAGGGATAGATTCCTGTCCCAGAGACTTTCTATACTCTGGAACAAGCTACCCATCTATGTCAAGCAAAGTTCTTCATTAGCACTCCATGAAAAATCTTGATGAGTGGATGGGAAATAGGAAATACACCCCGGGGATAACTTCTGTGTCTCTGCTAGACATTGGCACAGGAAAATAACTTTCTTGGGTGGCGTAAGCTATGGAACCTTGCTGGCTAGGCTTACGTAGGCCTTTAGGCTGCTAGCCTAGTACCTACCTATGAACTTCCAGCAAGATGTAGCCCTAGTAGCAAAGTAGGGAAGTAAGTACCACTGGGGCAAGTGCAAATGTAGAATATTCACTTATAAACAAGACTGGAATGAATACTGTCAGAAAGGGCATCCCACTTCATGATCAAGAGAACTTATGCTGCTTAAGAAGACAACAGAAAGGGAACGTAGACAAATCAGACATTAATATGGAGAAAAGACATGGGTATGACACAGACTCCTGAAGCAGGATCAGATGTATTGCTATGGGGATGTACTTGCAGAAATATGCAAAATGAAGCAAAGCTGATCAACTACATCCACAGAAATGATAGAAGACAAACAGCACAAAGATGCAATTATATTAGAATACTTGGGTGTTATACCAAGAATGATAAAAGAAAATGCAGACTTGAAGAAATGGGTTAAGGCACTGGAAGCCCAGATGAGGTCTGCAGAAGAGACACTGGTTGACAACAAGGATGGGTCAAAGAAGGAATAATCACTGGGTTTAGTGGTACACCACAGAGACTAAAATGGACTGACTGTGAATCTTTTATGAGAAGCTTGTTGAGCAATTGAATAGGACTGTCAGAACAGGATACATAGAGAGAGAAAGGGTACAAAACACAACTTGGACTGAAGGGGCGAGAGCAGCAGAGAGGGAGGAAGTGGGTCCTACAACACCAAGACAAATTCTGGTCCAAGTTAAGATGTATGCAAAAGAGGAGAGAGATGATTTTTACTGCAGAAGTGTGGTGTTAAATGGATGTGGAGGGGAGTAGCATCTTATGGACTGGGACTTCTCTGTGACCAGAAGGAAGAGAAGAACAGTGTTTGAAGACAGCCATTCACCTGTAGAAAACTAAAGAGTGTTTCAACGTAGCCATTCATCTGTGCAACACTAAGCAGTGTTCCAAGGCAGCCAATCACTTGTAACAAAACTAAAGAGCTACAACTCAAGCTTTTATACCATACTGAGTTGAAAGATGGGTTAACAAGAATCCCTCAAACTTTTATCAGCTTCCTGGAATCCTTAAGAAAACTTGAGAATATTCATGAGTGAGCAGGAGAAAGAGAAAATCAAAGAATCTTGCTTCATGAAGAAAAGTAGAATGAACAGCGGGTACTAGTGGGGAGGAACACACATCAGCAGTATTTTTTCAGATGTTTAAAAAGTGACCAGCTCTGTAGCAAACAGTAAAACTTAATGTGGGAAAGAGAAACATTAGAAGAGGGAAAATGCAGATAAGTAATGCTGTCACACTGAGTGAAATAAATACCAGAACAGGGTGAACTATCTGCATTCTGCACACTTGGACAGTACATTGCAATATTTTGTTATAATTCTTTGTAGATGGTCTTTTCATTACTGTATTTAGTCTAGTGAATGCTTTCACACAGCCATCAGTGCATATTGGTACCATGAATTAAATAGTGATTGGATGGGGGGGAAGAACCAAACACAGGGAGCATCAATTAGTCATGGAAGAAGGCAGCAGTCAGATGTTTATGACAAAGAAAATAAATAAACATACAGGTAGAAACTAACACAACTCTAACAAAAGATGCTGCATCAGAAGCCATATGGACTGACTGTACACTAAAATAAACTTAAACAGGTGCTCCCCATCCACCAGAAGAAAATAGCTGCTGGCTACAGGATTACTGGGACCTTTTGAAACCAAAGGTTGTTGGTGCCCTCTTGGCTCCTATGGAATGATCCTTCTGGAGAGAACCTGACCACAAAAGCTATTAGTATTCTGCCTTCCAGCTCACATTGCTGCAGCTTGTCTTTAACCTTTTACCCAAACAGAAATGATCCCTCAAACAGGACACTGGCAAATGACAGCTTAAAGTGTTCTGCAAATCCACTGAGTAAAGGCCAGGCTTGATGCTGTACTGCGATGCCTGAACCTGCTAGTCAATGTGCTCCATTTGATACATTACACAACAGTGTCATGGATAAGGCAGTAATGGATTTGATGTTGGCCACTTGGATCTTCAACTGCTTGCAAAGATCCCCAGTGGTCAAATGTTTCAGAGACTCCACTCTTTTCTCCGTCATTTATCTCTAAAACCTGAGCATGTGCTCCAAGTAATTTAATTTCCTAATTTTGAAAGTACTTGAAGCATATACACACACACCTCCTATGCCAATCCATTACCCGAAACTTTGTTAGATAGAAGGATGAATGCCTTGATCATCTTCAGGGACCTCTAGTTTGGTGGCCACTGACACTACAATGGAATCCATAAGAGGCCCTTAACCTCAGTGAGGCCCAGCCTTGAAGTTTTGGAGCACTCTGGCTTGTGGAGAATAGGTTCGGTGATATCCATCTCTCTCCAGGCTTTAGAAAAGAGTATGTCTATCAGTTTGTAGTGTACGTACCAACAAGGTTACTGGGAGTGACGACCTGTATGTTCCCTGACATATCTCACAGGAAACAGATCTGATATGGCGCAATATTTATGCAAAGGAGAGATCTATATTAAACAATACAGAAAAGCAGCTCCAAAGATATTCGAAGAGAAATACAGGCAAAGGCACCAGATATGGAACATTTCACAATACAAAAATAAAATCACAAGGGGGAACACAGAAGAGAAGATTAGTAAAGTAGAAGTTAAAAAATAGAAGCTGAACTTGTGGAATACCTGCAAAGTGAAGGATTTAGTGTAGGAAGTCTAAAACAGGGTATGTCACAGCATGATGGAACAATGAGTCCTGCAATTAAAGAGAAACAGGAGGAGCAGGACATAGCTGAAGAAGACATATGGACACGGTAAAGAAAGAGAGATTTACTATTGTGCAATATTTATGCAAAGGAGAAAGCAAAACTAATCAATACAAAAACGCAGCACCAAAGATATTTGAAGAAATATACAGGCAAAGGCATCCGGATATGAAAAATTTTGCAATACAAAAAAATAAGAAAACAAAGGGGGAAAGCTGAAAAGAGGATTAGTACTGGAGAAGTTAAAGAAATAAAAAAAGAAGTTATGTACTCACCATAATGTACCATCTGAGTAGTTGTATTTCATTTGTCTTCAACCTATGGGTTACAGATCCGTATCGGATCCAACTCGGATGCATAACTAGCATCTTATCCAAGCTCCAAGCTCTTCCCCTTACCCATAATGTCTCTTCTATTTCCTATCTTCAGATCGAGTTTGCTGCTCAAAACATAAGACATACCCGACCCAGCAAGACCTTACCACTACTGGTAACCCATATTTCCTGAGGCAAAGCATGGCAAAGAACATCCCTGAGGTGTCCACCTACCATATATATAGCCAGAACAATACTGACAAGGTTGGGGAAAGGGGGGGGATGCCTGAAGACAAATGAAGTACAACTACTCAGATGAAACATTATGGTGAGTACATAACTTATTTATCTGAAGTAGTTGACTTTATTTGGTCTTCAACCTGTGGGACAGAGTCCCCAGCTACTACACACCTAGGAGGCCCTCATGAAAGGATATTCCGGAGCATGGTGGAGCCAAAAGATGCCCTGTTCCTGGATACAATGTCCAGTTTATAATGTAAAATGAAGGTATGAGATGAGGACCAAGTAGTTGCAGAACAAATATCATCTGAGACCCTGGACCATAAAGCTGCTGAAGTAGCCATAAGTCTGGAAGAATGAGCTTTTATCTGACCTGGTAGGGAAATTCCCCTAACTGAGTACGCCTGAAAAATACATTGGGAAATCCAGCAGGCAAATGTAACTTTGGAGATCAGTTTCCCTAAAATGGGTTTTGAGTAAAAAACAAAAAGACGGTCAGACTTACGAAAGGCTTTTGTCTTGTGCAAATAGACAGTAATTGTCGATACACATCCAGCAAATGTAGTTTGTATTCTCCTTTATTTTGAAAATTTGGAAAAAAGACTGGAAGATTGATCGCCTGATTAATACTGGCTTCTGACACAACCTTGGGGAGAAAGGATGGGTTAATATGTAAAGTTGCCCTATCTTTATGAAAAATCATATAAGGAACCTTGATAGACACTGCTTGAAGTTCTGACTCTCTCCTAGCAGCAGTAATGGCAACTAAAAAAGCAGTCTTCCAAGATAGATACTGCAACTCTACCGAGGCTGCAGTTTCAAGGGGGGGGGGGTGATTCTAAAGCCTGAAGCACTAAAGTAAGGTCCCACAGATGAGAAGGGTCCTTCACCGGGGTTCTCAAAAGAAAGGTACCCTTAAGGAAGGTCTTGCAAAGTTTAGAAAAGGCAGACGACACCATATTTTCCCCCACATGAAAATTTGAAATTGCAGCTAGTTGGACTTTGGCAGTGGAGGAAAGTATAGTTGTGTACCTACCATAAATGTAGATGTTCGAGTGTATTCACTGTTGCAGTAATTACACTTGGGTTATCCTGCTGGCAGGCTACCCGCAGTCGGCCTGAATTCCAAAGTCCTGGTCTGGCGTCGGTTGCTGTCGCCTCTTCCCTGACGTCAGTATGCCAGGGGTATATAAGATGCAGCCAACGCCATTTTCTTCAGTTTTTCTTGCCCCAGATGTCAGGTGCCCCAAAATGGTAGGCTAAAAATATTATGCCAATAATTATGCATGCAGTAAAATAAACATTTCCTTCATCTACAAGCAAATACACCACACAGGTTGTATAAAAAAAGAGAAGTATAGGTAAGTCCCAGCAAAGAAAAGGGGGATGGAGGGTGGGTAACCTGGACTGCAACAGTGAATACACTCGAACATCTACATTTATGGTAGGTACACAACTGTACTATGTTCATCGTGTTTCACTGTTGCAGTCATTACTCTTGGGTTGAATCACAAAGCTAAGGCTGGGTGGCTGGGCCTAAATAGGATTAGGAGAGGCTATAAGGCCTTGCAGAACTGCAGTGGATTTAGAGTAGAGAGGTAAATGGTAGTGCTTTGTAAAAATGTGCACTGAACTCCAAGTTGCAGCCTCTAAAATGTCTGGTTGGTACTCTGAGAAAGGCTGCTGAAGTGGCTGCTGCCCTGGTAAAATGAGGCCTAATGCCCTTGGGCACTGATTTGCCATGTTGTGAGTAGCAGAAACGAATGCAGTGGCCTATCCATTTTGAAATAGTCTGTTTGGAGATAGGCTTTCCTTGAGATCCTGCAGCATATGCCACTAAAAGTTGCTCAGTTTTTCTGAAAGCTTTAGTTCTGTCCAAGTAGAAGCGTAGTTGTCTGTGTATGTCCAAGGAATGCAGAAGTCTCTCACCCTTATTCTGTGGGTTTGGATAAAAGGTAGGCAAATGAATGGTTTGGTTAAGGGCCACACTGGACACTACCTTAGGCATAAATGTTGGGTTCGTCCTTGGAGAAACCCTGTCTGGATGGAAAATGATGAAATGTTCCACAGCCATGAGTGCCTGTAACTCTGAAACTCGTCTTGCAGAGGTTATTGCTAGGAGCGGTTTTCCAAGATAAAAACTTCATATCAGCTGTATTGGCTGGCTCAAAAGGCGGCAGTGTGAGTTTTTCCAAGACATAATTGAGGCCCCATGCAGGTATTGGGGCTCTCCTTGGAGGTCTTATGTTTTTGGCCCCTCTGAGGTTAGCAGTGGACGAGAAAAATAGGAGGTTCCGTATTGTAATGAGCTGAAATGGCAGAGGCATGCATTTTAATTGATGAAAAGGATAGGCCTTTGTCCAGCATCTCAGTTAGGTATTGTAAAATCTGAGGAATATTTGGTACAGATGTGTCAATTCCTTTGTGCCTGGTTCCAAGCACAGAATCTTTTCCATTTTTCTGCATAAGATTTTCTGGTACTGGGCCTCCTGGCCTCCAAAATAACATCCATCACTGCTTTAGAGAGGTGTGCTTTGAATGGTTACATTATCCGCCATGCTGCCAGATTTAGGGTCTTGAGTTGGCTGTGCAGAATCTGATCGTTTTGCTGGGACAGTAAGTGAGGAATTAAAGGCAATGTCCAGGCTGGGAATTGAGACAAGCTTTTTAGGATTGGGTACCAGTGCTGGCGTGGCCAGTCTGGGGTAATCAGAATCATTCTTGGCTTCTCTTGTCTGACCTTTAGGAGTACCTTGGGGAGGGGAGGCAGAGGAGGAAAGGCATATACTGTTAGACATTTCCAGCTGAACAGAGCATCCACTTTCCATGCTTGCTTGTGATAAGTCCTTGTGCAGAATTTCTGTAGTTGGCAGTTTTGAGGGGAGGCAAATAGATCTATGTCTGGGCATCCCCATTCCTTTATCATCATGCTGAAGACTTGTGGATCCAGTTTCCACTCGTGGGGATCCATGAGGTTTCTGCTTAGTTCTGCTAAGTTCGTCTGCCAGAGTATTGTTCTTTCCTGGCAGGAATTGTGCTTGCAGGTGTACTTGATAAGTCAATGCTGTGTTCCACAAAGTCATGGCCTGTCTGCAGAGGGGGTAGGAATGTGTGCCTCCCTGCTTGTTTATGTACCACATGACTGTAGTATTGTCCGTCCTTATCAGTAGTTGTCCTAGATGGAGTAGATCTTGAAAGCTGTCAGGGCATTCTGAACAGCTAGCATCTCATTTTGATTGATATGTAGATGCATTTGGCTTGTGGACCACGTGCCCCAAATACATTTTCCTGCCATGTGTGCTCCCCAGGCATAATCTGATGCATCTGTTGTTATTGACTGCCTGGCTGTGGGTAGAGTGAATGGCTGTCCCTTGTTGAGGTGACATGCATGAGCCCACCAAAGAAACTCCTGTTGCAGGCAAGGAATGAGGGTAATTAATGCTTCCAGGCTTTGACAATGTTGAGTCCAGACACTTTTTAGGTACCATTGAGGTTTCCTTATATGCAATCTGGCATATGGAATTAGCAGAATGCAGGATGCCATGAAGCCCAAAGCCTGCAGAATTTTTCTTGCAGATAACTGGGTCTTTGTTGCCAACATTTTGAAGTAAGAAGTTAGTTGCCTTTGTTTGCCTGGCGTGAGATAAGCCATCTGGGCAGTTGTATTTAAGCTTGCACCCAGGAATATTATCTTTTGAGAGGGTACTAGTTTTGATTTATTTTCGTTTACTGTGTACCCTAGGCAAATTAATAATCTTTTTACGAACGCCAGGTGCTTTAGTAGAGTGTCCTTGTTCTCTGCTTGTATAAGGCAGTCGTCCAAGTAAGAATAAATTTGAATTCCTCTGTCTGCAAAATGCAGTTACTGGTGCCAGGCATTTTGTGAAGACCCTGGACGAGGTAGATAAGCCAAAGGGCAGTGCAGAGAATTGGTAGTGCATTGAGCCAGCTATGAATCGGAGGTATCTTCTGCAAGATTGACTGATTGGAATATGCAGGTATGCCTCTTTTAGGTCCAAAGTTACAAGCCAAGCCTTCTTGCCGAGCATGGGCAGAAGCTGCTGCAGAGTTAACATTTTGAATTTTGGAACTTCCAGAAATGTGTTTAGAAAAGACAGGTCCAGTATTGGTCTCCAGGCTTTGTCCTTTCTGGGGACCAAGAAAAGTCTTGAGTAAAATCCTTGTCCCTGCTCTTGCTGTGGTACTTGCTGAATGGCCCTCATTTGCATAAGGGACGAAACTTGTTTTTGTGCCTCTGCCCATTGACTGTGTGGCAGGTTTGGCATACCTTTTGCCTTTGGCAGGGTGTGAAAGTGGAACCTGTAGCCCTGGGACACTATATTCAATACCCATTTGTCCTGGGTGATCATGTGCCAATTTTGAGAGAAAAGTGCTAGTTTTCCCCCTAAGGGGGCTGCAAGAAGATAAGTGCTTGGTGCTGGCAGAGGCAAGTCATTTGGACTGTTTCCTGTATGGCTGTGCTTTGTCTTCTCCACTTTTGGAGGTAGAAGCGCCCCACTGTTTAGGCCTGTATGAGCCCTGGGGCTGGGATCTGCCTCTGGGACGGCTGGATCTGCCTCTTTGTGGCCTGTCCGACACTGGAAAGGACCAATTCTTTGTAGGCTAGTTCCTGCTAAATTTTGGTGGCTGAACCTGTAAGAAATCTTTTACTGTTTGCATAGATTTTGCTTTGTCCTCCATTTTCTTCAAAACATCCTCTGCTTTAACACCAAATAAAGTATCATGCTGTAATGGAGCATCTAATAATTTTGTTTTAACATGATCAGGCAGATTTTGTTCCTTTAACCAAGCATGCCTCCTAATGACAGAACTCATAACTGTGGCCCTGCAGGAGGCCTCCAGAGAATCAAAACCACATTGCAATGTATGCTTTCCCACTTGTTCAGTTGCATGCAATAAATCCTGTATTTCCTTATTTTCTGTACAATCAAAATTAGTCAACATTTTCTGTTTTAACAGTGACATTAAGTATTGCTGACATTAAATCATATGAAATTGACCATTTAAAGCCCTTACAGCCAAAGTAAGGGAAGTGTAAACCTTTTCCCCCCATCTGTCTAATGCCCTTGAATCCCTGTCAGAAGGGACAGGGTTTTTTTGCAGTAGCGGCCTTAACCCCTTAGGACCCTGAGAAATATAGTTTCTGGGTCAGCAGCAGGGTTTTTATAAAGAAATTTATGTGAATCAGGAACCCTGAAGTATCTATCTGGAATAACAGGAGCTGGAGGTAAGGAGTCTGGAGAAAGGCCGGACTCTGAAAATACATCATCTACAATGTCTAGCACAGGGGGAATAGCAAGAGGCCTGTGCTGAGGAAGTAAAAGAAAATCTCTAAGCCTTTTCTTTGATTCTGAGTAATCTTGGCTCTCCCAGTGGAAGTGCTCCCTCATGGTATGCAGGGTTTTCCCCAACAGAATAATCCTCAGGAGGAGATGCCGAAGGAATGGATTCTTCAGCATCAGAATCCTCATAGGGAGGAAGAGAGTTTTCCTGTACAGAAGAGGAGTCAGAGGAAATGGAAACCTGATCTGAAGAATCAGAGTCTGTCTCTTGCCTAGGCCTCTTGTCAGGAGGGGGATGGGAACCCCTGATCAAGGTAATAAGGTCTTCGGCCATTTTGAGCATCTGTTTCTTAGACATGGAAGTCTGTCCTGGAGAATGCTGTACTTGTTTCTTTGTCTTTAAAGCTGCTGTAGTCTTTGCTTTTGAAGCTGAAATAGGCTTTACATATAGCTGTGTAGGTCTGAAAACACCCTCAGAAGCCAATGCCTGCTCAGCGGCTCCGGACCCATCTGAGGAAATGATTTCTGAGTGTCTAATACCGTGAGTATCCAGAGGCCTAGCTGGCTCCACGTGGGAGTCGGAGGCAGCCTGGGGCTCTGAGGTAGCGGGTGTCAGGGGTTGGGAAAGCACCTCACTGAGAACCGGCGACTGGCTTAGCGGAAGCCTCGTTGTCTGTTTTGGATCTCGGATGCCTGTCCTTCTCTTTTTCCTTGCGTTTTTTAGAAACTCTGGTCATCAGCTGCTCCGACAGCATTATGTAATTGAATTTTCAGCCAAAGTAATGATAAGCAAAATCAAACCAACGCTTAATAGTGCGTTTGTTGAATCTAGCACAAAACCTTCAGCTAGCAACGTTATGATCAGGGCCTAGGCGAGGAATACAGTAAGAATGATAATCCTTATGAGGTATTTGCTTCCCACAAGAAATACAATTGTTAACGTTTTCTGACATCGGTCTGGAGCAAGAAAGAAGTTTCCCCAATGGGGTACTTAGCTTTAATGAAGACTTCGGATCTGAAATTCGTCTGTGAAAATCTCAGGAGTCGGCAGACCGGCACTTGCGAACTGCTTTTGCTTCAGGCACCGCGCGGCAAGAAAGACGGAAGAAAATGGCTTTGGCTGCATCTTTTATACCCCTGGCGCACTGACGTCAGGGAAGAGGCGACAGCAACCGACGCCGGACCTAGACTTTGGAATTCTGGCCGACTGCAGGTAGCCTGCCAGCAGGATAACCTAAGAGTAATGACTGCAACAGTGAAACGAGATGAACATCAAGCGTGTCAGTTCCTTGTGCCTGGTTCCAAGCACAGAATCTCTTCCATTTTTCTGCATAAGATTTTCTGGTGCTGGACCTCCTGGCCTCCAAAATAACATCCATAACTGCTTTAGAGAGAGGAGTGTTCTGAGTGGTTATATTATCCGCCATGCAGCCAGATTTAAGGTTCTGAGTTGGCTGTGCAGGATCCGATTGTTTTGTTGGGTCAGTAGATGAGGAATTTGAGGTAAAGTCCAGGCTGGGCCTTGAGACAAGCTCTTTAGGATTGGATACCAGTGCTGGCGTGGTCAGTCTGGGGCAATCAGTATCACTTTTGGCTTCTCTTGTCTGACCTTTAGGAGTACCTTGGAGAGGAGAGGCAGTGGAGGAAAGGCATACACTGTAAGGGTTTTCCAGCTGAATGACAGAGCATCCACCTTCCATGCTTGTTTGTGATAAGTCCTTGTGCAGAATCTCTGTAGTTGGCAGTTGTGAGGGGAGGCAACAGATCTATGTCTGGGCATCCCCATTTCCTTGTTATCATCCTGAAGACTTGTGCATCTAGTTTCCACTCATGAGGGTTCATGAGGCTTCTGCGTAGTTCATCTACCAGAGCATTTGTCTTTCCTGGCAGGTGCACTTGATAAGTCAATGCTGTGTTCCACAAAGTCATGGCTTGTCTGCAGAGGGGGTAGGAATGTGTGCCCCCCCTTGCTTGTTTATGTACCACATGACTGTAGTATTGTCCGTCTTTATCAACAGTTGTCCTGGATGGAGTAGGTCCTTGAAGGCTGTCAGGGCATTCTGTACAGCTAGCATCTCTTTTTGATTGATATGAAGATGCATTTGGCTTGCGGGCCACGTGCCCTGAATACATTTTCCTGTCATGTGTGCCCCCCAGGCATAATCCGATGCATCTGTTAGTGTCTGCCTGGCTGTGAGTAAAGTGAATGGCTATCCCTTGTTGTGGTGACAGGCCAGTGCCCACCATCGTTGCAGGCAGGGAATGAGGGTAATTAATGTTTCCAGGCTGTGGCAATGTTGAGTCCAAACACTTTTTAGGTACCATTGTAGCTTCTTCATATAGAGTCTTGCATATGGAATTAGCAGAATGCAGGATGCCATGAAGCCCAAAGCCTGCAGAATTTTTCTTGCAGGTTACTGGGTCTTTGTTGCCATCTTTTCGAAGTAAGAAGTCAGTTGCTTTTGTTTGTCTGGCATGAGATAAGCCATCTGGGCAGTTGTATTTAAGCTTGCACCCAGGAATATTACCTCGAGGGTACTAGTTTTGATTTCTTTTCGTTTACTGTGTACCCTATGCAAATTAGTAATCTTTTTACAAACGCCAGATGCTTCAGTAGAATGTCCTTGCTCTCTGCTTGAATAAGGCAGTTGTCCAAGTAGGGATATATTTGAATTCCTTTTTGTCTGCAAAATGCAATTACTGGTGCCAGGCATTTTGTGAAGACCCTGGGCGCAGTAGATAACCCAAAGGGCAGTGCAGAGAATTGGTAGTGCATTGAGCCAGCAATGAATCTGAGATATCTTCTGCAAGATTGTCTGACTGGGACATGCAGGTATGCCTCTTTGAGGTCCAAAGTCACAAGCCAAGCCTTCTTGTCCAGCATGGGCAGAAGCTGCTGGAGTGTCAACATTTTGAATTTTGGAATGTCCAGAAAAGTGTTTAGAATAGACAGGTCCAGTATTGGTTTCCAGGCTTTGTCCTTTCTGGGTACCAGGAACAGTCTTGAGTAAAATCCTTGTCCCTGCTCTTGTTGTGGTACTCGCTGAATAGGCCTCATGTCCATAAGAGAGGAAATTTGCTTTTGTGCCTCTGCCCATTGATTCTGTGGCAGGTCAGGCATACCTTTTGTCTTTGGAAGGGTGTGAAAGTGGAACCTGCAGCCCTGAGAAACTATATTCAAGACCCGTTTGTCCTGGGTGATCATGTGCCAATTTTGTGAAAAAAGTGCTAGCTTTCCCCCTAAGGGTGCTGCCAAAAGATAAGTGCTTGGCATTAGCAGTGGAAAGTCATTGGGACTGTTTCCTGCATGGCTGTGATTTGTCTTCTCCGCTTTTGGAGGTAGAAGCACCCCATTGTTTAGGCCTGTATGAGCCTTGGGGCTGAGATCTGCCTCTAGGGCGTCTGTATCTGCCTCTTTGTGATTTGTCTGACACTGGAAAGGACCAGTTCTTAGAAGGCCAGTTCCTGCTAAATCTGGGTGGCTGAACCTGTAAAAAATCCTTTACTGTCTGCATAAATTTCGCTTTATCCTCCATTTTCTTTGACACCTTTTCTGCCTTAACACCAAACAAAGTATCATGCTGTAATGGAGCATCCAATAATTTTGCTTTAACATGATCAGGCAGATTCTGTTCCTTTAACCAAGCATGCCTTCGAATGACAGAGCCTGTAACAGCGGCCCTGCAAGAGGCCTCCAGTGAATCAAAACCACATTGCAAAGTATGCTTTCCCACTTGTTCAGCTGCATGCAATAAATCCTGCATTTCCTTGTTTTCAGAACATTCAGAATTTGTCAACATTTTCTGTTTTAGCAGTGACATCAAGTAATGCTGATATTTAAGCATATGAAACTGACAATTTAAAGCCCTTACAGCCAAGGCAGCAGAGGTGTAAACTTATTTCCCCCCCATCTGTCCAGAGCTCTAGAATCCCTATCAGAGGGGACAGGGGGTTTTGCAATGGAAGCCTTGACCCCTTTAGGACCCTGAGATATAGTTTCTGGGTCAGCAACAGGGTTTTTATATAGAAATTTATGTGAACCTGGAACCCTGTAGTACCTGTCTGGCTTAACGGGTGCAGGGGGTAAAGAGTCAGGAGACAGGCCGGACTCTGAAAATACATCATATACAATGTCTAGTACAGGTGGAATAGCAAGAGGTCTGTGCTGAGGCAGTAGAAGGAAATCTTGGAGCCTTTTCTTAGATTCTGAGTAATCTTGGCTCTCCCAGTGAAAATGCTCCCTCATGGCATGCAGGGTTTCCCCAAAAGAATAGTCCTCAGGAGGAGAGGCTGAAGGGATAGATTCTTCAGCATCAGAATCCTCATAGGGAGGAAGAGAATATCCCTGTTGTGAAGAGGAGTCAGAAGAAATCGAAACCTGATCAGAAGAATCACATTCAGTGTCTTTTGAGCATCTGTTTCTTAGGCATGGAAGTCTGTCCAGGAGAATGCTGTACTTGTTTCTTTGTCTTTAAAGCTGTTTTAGTCTTTGCCTTGGAAGCTGAGGTTGGCTTGATATATAACTGTGTAAGTCTGAAAACACCCTCAAAAGCCAATGCCTGCTCAGCGGCTCCAGACCCATCTGAGGGAATAGTTTCAGAAGGTCCAATACCTTGAGTATCCAGAGGCCTATATGTTTCTTAGGCATGGAAGTCTGTCCAGGAGAATGCTGTACTTGTTTCTTTGTCTTTAAAGCGGTTTTAGTCTTTGCCTTGGAAGCTGAGGTTGGCTTGATATATAACTGTGTAAGTCTGAAAACACCCTCAAAAGCCAATGCCTGCTCAGCGGCTCCAGACCCATCTGAGGGAATAGTTTCAGAAGGTCCAATACCTTGAGTATCCAGAGGCCTAGTTGTCTCCACGTGGGAGTCTGAAGCGGCCTGTGGCTCTGAGGTAGCAGGTGTCAGGGGCTGCGAAAGTGCCTCACTGAGAACTGGTGAACCGGCGACTGGCCTAGTGGAGGCTTCGTCGTCACTTCTGGACCTCAGATGCCTGTCCTTTTCTTTTTCCTTGCGCTTTTTATGAACTCCAGTCATCGGCTGTTCTGACGGCATTATATAATTAAACCTTCGGCCAAAGTCATGAAAGGCAAAATCGTACCAACGCTTAATAGTGCGTTGGTTAAATCTAGCACAAAACCGACAACTAGCAAAGTTGTGGTCAGGGCCTAGGCAAGGAATACAGTAAGAATGAAAATCCTTATGAGTTTGCTTCCCACAAGAAATACAATTGTTAACTTTTTCTGACATCAGTCTGGAGCAAGAAAAAAGTTTCCCCAACGGGGTACTTAGCTTTAATGAAGACTTCAGATCTGAAATTCGATTTTGAAAATCTCAGGAGTCGGCCGATCGGCACTTGCGAACTGCTTTTGCTTCGGGCACCGCGTGGCAAGAAAGACTGGAGAAAATGGCGTTGGCTGCATCTTATATACACCTGGCGCACTGACATCAGGGAAGAGGCGACAGCAACCGACGCCGGACCAGGACTTTGGAATTCAGGCCGACTGCGGTTAGCCTGCCAGCAGGATAACCCAAGTGTAATGACTGCAACAGTGAAACATGATAAACATCTGGCATCTTGCTGAAAAGTCCCTGCCAAAAATTCAAATACTGCAGACACTGGAGCAGTAAAGGGATCCAATGCACGTTGCGAGGCCCATAGTGAAAAACGATTCCACTTACTACAGTATGCCCTCCTGGTGGAAGACATGTGAGCCGCCATCAAAATGTTAACGGGAGAAGATAAACCAGGAGTCCTAATAATCATGGGGACTGGAGCAGCCAAACTGTGAGCGTCAGACTGTCCGGGTCTGGATGAGGAATCCCCGAAGGATAAGAAATGAGATCCGGAACCAGATCCAACATCCACGGTGGAACTACTAGATGAGACCATGCGACGATGAGGATCACAAAGCTCCCCAGCCTGAGAGCTTTCTGAAGAAATTTTTATACCAAGGGCAGAGGAGGATAAGCATAAAGGAGAACGGGAGGCCAAGCATCTCAAGGGACTTCCCACTGAGGGGGGTTCAGAGCGAAGAACTCGCTGCATTTCACTTTGGAAGGAGATCCGAAAAGATGGCAGCAAGGCCGACCCCACTTCTGAATGATCTTCTCTGCCACCGAAGGATTCAGAGACCACTCGTAGGGCATCAGGTTAGATCTGCTGAGCCTGTCTGCTAGAATGCTGGAATGTGCATTGCCACCAGAAAACGGTCTGTGGAGATCGCCTATTCCCACACTCTCATGGCTTCGTGACAAAGGGGTAAGATCTGGTTCCTCAAGTTTGTTGGTGTACCAGACCGACATATTTATCGGTCTGGATACCAACCGTCCCTAGAGGAAGATAGGCATTAACAACCTGCAACGCAAGAAGCACCACCCTCATCTCCAGGACGTTGATATGAAAACTGGTCTCTGAAGGGGACCACGTGCCTTGAACTACCTTTCCCGAGCAGTACCCCCCCCCCCCAGCTGGGAGGTGTCCATGGTCACAGTGGTCTTGGGAAATGACAACAGAAAGGGACGTCCCCTGACTAGATCCGGGGAATGAATCCACCCCCGAAGGGAGTCCCTGCACACTCTGGAGATTCAAACAGGATGAGACAATGGCAGATCTAATAAGAACCATTGAACAGCAAGGGTTCACTGACAAATCCGGATGTGAAGGCGCACTAAGGGAAGCAGGCTGATCATGGCCCACTATAGACCCAAACATCCTCAGTACTGCTTCTGCTGTCAAGAGACTGGGCTTGAAGGACATACAGAAAGTGTATCTTTAGGCTGCGAATCCGGTCTGGGGTAAGAAAAATGTTTGTCTGGAGAATGTCTAACCGAGCCCCAATGAAGTCTAAGATCTGAAGCCAGTGATGACTTGTTGAGATTGATGGTGATGCCCAGCTTCTGTGCTAGTGAGAGGAAATAATCCCTGGCTTGACAAAGCTGATGCTTGGAAGGGGCAGCAAGGAGCCAATCGTCCAGTAAGGTAAGACTTGAATACCCTGAAGCCTCAGGTGAGCTGCTACTACTGCCATCACCTTGGTGAACACCCTGGGGACTGTGGTGAGATGAAAGGGAAGGGCTCTGAACTGATAGCGATTGCCTCCTAGCCGGAAGCGGAGAAATTTCCAAGAGCGCCTGTCCATCTTGATATGGTAGTATGCGTCCTGGAGGTCGATCGAGCACATCCAGTCATTCGCCTGAAGAAAGGGCAGGATGGATTAAAGTGTAACTATCCGGAATTTTGCCCTGGCTACTGACAGGTTCACGGTGGATAAATCCAAAATGTGTCTTAGGTCCCCCGTTTTCTTTAGCACTAAAAAGAACTTGGAATAAATGCCTTATCCAGATGGGTTGGGGGGGGGGGACAGTTTGGATGACTCGTTTTATTAGCAGCTATTTTATTTCTAGAGCTGCTTCCTCCCTTGCCACAGTTGGGACATCTGGGAGGTGTTTCGGTTGAAGGGGTGGTTTGCGGAATGGGATTGAATAGCTCCTGGATATGATCTGTAACACCCCATGATCTGCTGTTATGGATTCCCATTCCGTTGGGTGTAGCGATAACCGGCCCCTAACTGCCTCCAAGGAGGAGCAGTCAGGCAGCCCTTCAGGGCTGCTGCCTGGGTCTGTCCGAGTATGGTTCTCAAGACCCATAATATCACGGACACCCTCTGCCTCTAAGGCAGCATCTATCATAACCCCCTCTGCCTCTCGGGGATGTTGAGTCCTGAATGTCCCGGGAAAGTGCCAGAGACTTCTGGCACCACATCTTCTTAGCCCCTCGCTGATTCCTAGAAGAGGATCTTTGAGGAGAGGAGAAGCGGATCCCGACGGTAGACAGTATCTTCCCACCCTGGACCAAAGTATCACATATTGACTTCCCAAACAGGGAAGAACCGTCATATGTGCACTGGTGAACAACATCTAAAAGAGTTCCAAAAACTGACATAGCCGGAGCCAGGCATGTTGCCTGATGGCAACGCCTGTACCCGGCAGCCCTAGCGGCTCCTTCAGTAGCATGGGAAAGGAGACGCATGGATGTGTTAGTGACTGACTTCAGAGTGGCCATTTGAGCGATAAACGTCTGGTCTCCTGCAGACATGGACTCGGGGTTCGACTCCGCGATCTCCTTTACTAGGTCTCGCTGCAGCCAAATCATATGTGCCATGTAATACAGCACTCTTACTGAGAAGGTGGCTGAAGAGTACACCCGCTTCCCAAACTGATCCAACTTCCTTGACTCTCGGTCAGGGGGATGGACTGAAGAGATCTTCGAACGAGCTCTTTTTTAGTGACAGCTGCCACCACCATAGCATCAACTAGGTGCCCTTTTTGTTCCAATACGTCCTATCTGAAGGGGGGCTAAGAACTTTGCCCAGCTGTTTTGGGATGGGCTCCACCATGTCCGGATCCTTCCACGCCCAAGATGTTATAAGATCTACTAAGGGATCAGCGGGAGGGGACACCCAGGATGTAGATGGGCCTACGCCACATGCTTCTAGGAATAATGATTTATCCGGGGTTGGCTTTTGGGCAGACCCCCCCCCTTTGGCAAAGGAGTTCCATGATGTCTCCAAGGGAGACATCCTCGGGGGGGGGGGGGGTGACCAGGGGGGAACCTTCCCCTTCCTGCAAATCAATGTCTTCACTAAGGGACCCAGGTGGGAAGTCCAAGTGCTTCCTTTTGTATGTCCATTTGCGAGGGATCTCCTCAGTGGGAATATCTGGGAAGGACTCGCAAATATCCTGCTGCTCCCAAGTGGGAGCTTCCCTGTGGCAGGCTGTCCCTGAAATGGCAGGATGGTCGGGGCTGTACCCAAAACAGAGGGAGTCGGGGCAGAGTCCGAGATGGTCAAGGGTCTCGACGACACCGAGAGAACCCTCTCCACCACATCAAAGGAGAGCGGACATCCTGAGAAGTGCCAGTAGGAGCCGTCCCCCTCTGACCCGACAAGCGAGTCAGACCCAAGACTCCAGGAGTGGAGATGCCGAGGGAAAGGCTGCGCTACAACACACACAGAGCTGAGAGCAAACCCTCAGATACAATGCTGAGACTACAGCTCTGACAGCTTGGATCAGACACACTCAAGGCAATGGCCAGCGTCAAGGTACAAGGTACAATTGGCACCGACCCAGAGGGTCCTCGGATCCAAAGGCTCTGAAACCTAAGGTCGGATTGGAGAAGGAGTAATTGGGGTAAAGAAAGATTGCAAGCTCCCTGTGCTGGAGGGAGAGGGGGCAAGCAAGATTCCCATCTGTATATGGGTGGGGATGAACTTCGGCATCATCCTATCCATCTCTGCTTGACTAAGGCTCCGGGTGGAGCAGGAGGAGGAGGCTACCAACACTGGTCTGGAGAGCCAATGAGGGGAAGCCCAAATGGGAGACTGGATCCAGGACTCCTCTGGCTCAGGGGAAAACCTGGGAGAATGGAGCTGGGGAGATCCTGGTCTGGTCGCTAGCCTGGTTTTCGGTGGAGGCCCTGCTGGAGCAGAGCAGTCAGGCAACCGCTTCTTAGGCCTAACTTTATTCGGCTTCTCCCCTTCCCGGGGCCTCTTGGCAGCAGTCTGAGTCCCAGTGGCCGGGGAAGGGAAAGAAGCAGAGGACTATGCAGAAGCCGGGGGTGAGGGGGCTACAGTCCCAGAGGAAGAAAGTAAGCCCTTCAAAATAAGCTTATCCCTCCTGTCCTTCAGTGCCCGTGGATTAAAACCCCACACATACAGGACAGGAGGTAAGCAAATGAGCACCCCCAAATATACCACGAACAGAGTGTGGCCATCGGCTGGGGAGAGCTTATGGCCACACACTGGGCACTTCCTAAAACCTGGTTTTGGGGTATCAGCTGTACTCCCAAGACAGACACACACACACAGACACACAGACACACACACAGACACACACACAGACACACACACAGACACACACACAGACACACACACAGACACACACACAGACACACACACAGACACACACACAGACACACGAGCTACATAAAAGGGACAGAAAGGAGAGGAGGGTTTTTTTGTGTTTTTTCTTTTTTTTTTAAACCGATGACCAAACGCGGGGTGAGGAGGTAGAAAGTAGAGCCAGAGTTAGAAAATTTAAAGATAGTGAAAAAGACCCAAAAATGACACACTTACCAAGAAACAAAACGCTCAGAGCTCAATCACGATCCTTACTATTCAGCGGCAAAAGAGCTCTGAAGGGAGGAAGGAGACATGGGGCATTATGGGTAAGGGGAGGAGCTTGGATCAGACGCTAGTTATATGGCGGAGTTGGAGCCGATACGGATCCGGAACCCACAGGTTGAAGACCAAATGAAGTCAACAACTTCGTCAACTACTTCAAATCTGAAGTTATGGATTACCTGCGAAGTGAAGGATTTAGTGTAGAAAGCATCACAGCATGATAGAACAATTAGGCCACAAACAGAGGAGAAACCAGTGATAGAAGCAGCTGATCAGTTGCCATAAGAAGATACACTGGAACCTTCAGTAGGAAACCAGTACAAAAGGTCATCTGGAGTTGAACAGCAAAGGAAGGAACACAAAACTGTATCAACTCTGACGCAGACATTGTTGTGGGGTGATAGGCTAGTGAGTCCCCATAGAAAAGAACATCGGATGACACAGGATGAAGCTGAAGAGAATATGGCACAGCAAGATGTTCTGCAACTTTCTGCAGAATGTCCACAGGAAATGTAGAACAAAGAATGTGCCCTTAGATACGAAGAAAATGATCTAAGGGAAGCGTTGCCTGGTTTAACACTAATGGATTGACATATTAAGATGAAATAGATTACAGACAGTCAGTAAGACACAACATGTCAGAAGTATGATAAAACAAATGAACACACTAATGAAGACTGTTTATAGAAAGTCATGCGATATAACATAAGTAAATAGAATATATTACTGTGCAACTAAAGTAAAAACAGATAATGTCTTACCTCAAAAACACAGGGCAGTTAACAGAAAGGAAGGGGAGAAATCAAATGCCATCATGGAAATATCGAATAGAGAAAACCATAAAGCAATTAAAACAAGAGCTGCTGTTAGAAGAGGACAGAAGATGGAACAGATCAACAAAGATACTTAGAAAGACAGACAGACATGATAAAAGCAATCCAGATTACCAGAATAGACCAGGATCTATTGTACAGTATTGCAAATAATCAACTCAAGATATCAGTACAGACAAAAAAACTTAGAAGATATGCAGGTAAATATAAAGGAAAAGTACAAAATAAGCAATGTATTGATGACCCAAAAAAGTTTTAGAGAGAACTGGGAAACAAAGCAAAAGGAATAGAGGCACCACCAAATAAAGAAGAAACGGACACATTTTGGAGAAATATCTGTGAAGATCCTGTGGAACATCAAGATGCTGACTGGATAGAAGTAGTAAAAAAAAAAAAATGAAAGAAAATAAGAAATTCAAATGCACAGGATATGAAATGAGATGAAGTAATGGCTACAGAAATTGAAACAAAATTAAGAAAAACTCCTAAATGGAAAACCCCAGGCCCAGATGCAGTACCCAACTTCTGGCTAAAAATATTAACATCTTTACATGACGATTTAGCGATGAGTAAGATGTGCACCTCCAAACAAATCCCAACCTGTTTAACAGGGAAAACAATACTCCTCCTTAACAGTGAACCTGCAATATATCCTAAAAACTACAGACCAATAACTTGCCTTCTGTCGATATATACACTATACACTGGAATTGATACCGATAGTTTATAGTCATTTAGAAGAAAACTCAATCATGGCAATAGAATAAAAGGGTAACAAAAGAAAGTCATATGGTACAAAGATCATTTGCTGTTAAAACCATAATGGAGAACTGTAAAGGGAGAAGAATCTAAATATGGCATGGACAAACTACAAAAAAAAAGCATTTGACAGCATCCCACATTCATGGATAAAATAGTGCTTACAAATGTATAAGATACACCCTACACCGAGTGAGTACATTACAGTGACCACAAAACAGCAAACCACTTTGCAGTTAAGCCATGATTAAGGATAAATGAATACCTAGGGATAAAAACTCTAAGGGGGATATTCCAGGGTGACTCTTTGCCACCGCTGCTCTTTTGCCTTGCTCTTAACCCATTGAGCTGTCTACTTAACAGATTAGGTCATGACTACAAGATGGCTCCCAGAAAACAAAGTGCAAAGACTTCTCATCTTATTTGTGTGGATGACTTAAACTGTACAGTTCATCAGATATGGAACTGAAAACAATTGCAAGTGGTCAAAACCTTCACAGATGATATAAGAATGAAATTTTGGTCTTGATAAATGTGCAAAAACAACCTTTAAAGCAGGAAAGTTGCAGCAACAAGAAAATATCAGTCTGGGACTGGAATGTGATGTAAATTAACCTAAGAAGGAAAAAGTGTATACATATTTGGGAATTGAAGGATCAACAATAAAACGTGAACAAATGCAAATAAAACTAAGTAAGAAATATTTTAGAAGACTAACATTAATAATGAAAACAGCCCTGACATCTAGGAACAAAGAACAAGCTATAAGCTATTTTGCTCTTTCTAACTTAAAGGTTTTGGGGTGATTAACTGGCCCCAAAAGGTACTGGATCAGTTGGACAGAAAAACAATAAAAATGCTTCACACTTATCAGATGATTTATAAAAAATCAGTGTATGCCAATATTGTATACTCCCCATTCTGAAGGAGGTATGGGCCTCCTCAAAATTAATTTCATGTACAGATCTGCAATAGTAGCAATGGATACGCATCTGCTGACCTCACAAGATCCAAACCTAGTGAAAGTTTTAAAACATGAGGAGAAAAGTCTAAAAAAACTTCCCTGATTAATTTATTAGAAGTATATCGGTGTCAAGTGGGAATGGAAATAAAAGCAGAAGTAGATAAAAAAATTTGGCGGCAACTGAATGTGCCAAAAAACAAAAGAAGGAACATAAGGTGAAGGACCAGATGAGAAGGCAAAGAATGTGGAAAATGCATAACTATAGCTTCACGTACAGAAAACTCCTGGAAAAACCTCATGTCGATCAGGATCAAATGCAGGAAGGGTTAAGGAAAGGTGAATTTAAAAGTACAGTTTTGTACCTACCATAAATGTAGATGTTTGAGTGCTAATACAGCTGCAGTCATAAAGTACAGTTTTGTACCTACCGTAAATGTAGATGTCCGATAGATATGCAACTGCAGTCCTGAGATATGGGTTGTCCTGCCTCAGGCAGCCCCTCAGTCGGCCGGATTCCAAAGTCTGGGTCCGGCGTCAGCTGATGTCGCCTCCTCCCCGACGTCAAGAGCGGCTGGGGTATAAAGGCATCCGCCGACACCATCTTCTTCAGTGTTTCTTGCCCCAGATGCCAGGTGCCCTCCAAAGAAGGCTAAATTTGGTGAATGGATGAAAAATTCCAGACATGCACAACAGTAATAAACAAATACACCATAACAGATATCCCCAGCTGATAGAGAAAAGGGGGAAAGGACCCAAAAGGAAAATTGCAGAGGGGTAGGAGGGAGGGAAAACCTGACTGCAGTTGCATATCTATCGGACATCTACATTTATGGAAGGTACAAAATTGTACTATGTCCTTCAAGAATGCAACTGCAGTCCTGACATATGGGTTGAATACCATAGCCAAGCTGGGGGTGGTAGGATCTAATAAAGGGATGGTGTAGCTAAAATGCCCTGCAGGACTGCCGAAGCAAAGCCTGCTCGGGATCTGGAGTATAAAGGCAGGTTGTACTGTTTGGTAAATGTATGCACGGAGCTCCATGTAGCAGCCTCTAGAATGTCCTTTGTAGCCACTCCTCTTAGGAAAGCTGTGGATGTGGCTATAGCTCTGGTGGAGTGTGGCCCAATGTTGGCTGGCACACCTTTTCCATGGAAAGAGTAACAGAATCTGATGCAGTGTCCAATCCATTTTGAAATTGTTTGTTTGGAGATTGCCTTTCCTTGCACTCCATCAGCATAGGCTACAAATAGTTGGTCAGACTTTCTGGTGGTCTTTGTTCTGTCCAAGTAGTAGCGTAATTGTCTGTGTATGTCCAAAGTGTGCAGCAGCTTTTCCCCCTTATTTTGAGGATTTGGAAAGAAAGTAGGCATGTGAATTGCTTGATTTAGAGACACCCTGGATATCACTTTTGGCATGAATGAAGGATTGGTTCTTAGAGAGACTTTGTCCTGATGAAAAATGAGGAAGGGAGGTACTGCCATGAGGGCCTGCATCTCCGAGACTCTTCTTGCTGAGGTCACTGCCAACAGGAAAACGTTTTCCAGGATAGAAATTGCATTTCTGAAGATGCTGCTGGTTCAAAAGGAGGGAGAGTTAATTTTTCCAAGACGAAATTGAGGTCACATGCAGGTACTGGTGGTCTTCTGGGAGGTTTGATATTCTTTATCCCTCTTAGAAACTGTCTTAGCAAGGGATGCGAAAACTCAGGTGGGTCACAGTTGTATTTTGCTGAGATTGCTGAAGCGTGAATTTTTATGGAAGAATATGAGAGGCCACTATGAAACATTTCTGCCAAGTATTCTAATATCTGTGATATGCTCATTACTGATGCATCCTGACCCTTGTTGGCATTCCAAATGATGAATCTCTTCCACTTGGCTGAGTAAGCTTTTCTGGTGGAAGGCCTGCGTGCTTCCAGCAAGATTTCTTGAACTTTTTCGGAAAGAGAGATATGGGTAAAAGTCATGGAACCCTCCAAGCTGTCAACTGCAAAGTTTGCAGGTTTTGATGAACAGTCCTGTAATTGTGCTGAGTTAGAAGAAGAGGCCATTGAGGCAAGAGCCACGGTTTGGTGTGAGTTATGCTCAGAAGCAATGGGTACCAGTGTTGCCTTGGCCAGTCTGGAGCTATCAAAATTCCTTTTGGTTGGTCTGCTTTGATCTTCAGTAACACCTTGGTCAGTAATGGTAGAGGAGGGAATGCATAAATTGTTAGTGAATTCCAGCTGAAGGAGAGAGCATCCGTTTTCCAGGCTAGAGGATGGTGCGTCCTTGAAATGAACTTCTCCAGGTGATGATTGAGGTGAGAAGCAAAAAGATCTATGTCCAGTCTTCCCTATGCACTTGTTATTTGTGAGAAAATGTGTGGATGCAGCATCCATTCGTGCGGATCCAAGAAATTTCTGCTCAGCCTGTCCGCCAGAACATTGTCCTTGCCTGGAACAAACTGGGATTGCAAGTGGATGTTCAGTCTCAGGGGCTTTTCCCAAAGAGTCATTGTTAGTCTGCAGAGGGGATAAGAATGAGTGCCTCCCTGCTTGTTTATATACCACATGACAGTGGTATTGTCTGTCCTTATTAGTAGATGACCTTGTTGAAGGGATTTCCCGAAGGTCTCGATTGCATGTATCACTGCTAACATCTCTTTTTGATTTATGTGCAGATGCATTTCCCTGGGAGTCCATTGCCCATGAATGCATCTGCCCTCCATGTGCGCCCCCCATCCATGATCTGAGGCATCTGTTGTAATGGTTTGACTTGCTACAGGTTTGTTGAAGGACATGCCTTTGTTTGAATGACTTGCTTGAGCCCACCACAAAAATTCCCTTTGCAGGCATGGAATGAGTGGTATTAAGTCTTCTAGATTGTGGCTGTGTTGAGACCATAAGCTTTTTATGTACCATTGTAGCTTTCTCATGCGTAGTCTTGCCAGAGGGATCAGAAGAATGCAAGATGCCATGAACCCCAGGGCCTGCAGGATTTTCCTTGCGGTCAGCTGGGTGAGCTTTGCTAGGCTTTTGAAGTAATCTGGTAAGTGTTCCTGTTTCTCGTCTGTGAGGAAAGCCATTTGTGATTGTATGTCCAGTTTGGCTCCTAGAAAAATAATCTGTTGGGATGGCAGTAGTCTTGATTTTTGAATGTTGACTGTGTATCCCAAAGCCTGTAGTAATTGAATGACATAGTCCAAGTTTCTTATCAAGGTTTGTTTACTGTCTGCTTGTATAAGGCAGTCGTCCAGGTAAGGGTATATTTGAATCCCCTGGAGCCTGCAATGTGCAACTACTGATGCCAGGCATTTCGTGAATACTCTGGGCGCAGTAGATAAGCCAAACGGCAATGCTGAGAATTGATAATGCTCTGACCCTGCAAGAAATCTGAGGTATCTTCTGCAGCTGTGTCTGATTGGGACATGCAGCTATGCCTCCTTGAGGTCCAGAGTAACCAGCCAAGACCCCTTGCCCAGCAAGGGAAGGAGTTGCTGTAACGTCAGCATTTTGAATTTTGGCACAATGTGAAAAGTGTTTAGAGCGGACAAGTCCAGTATAGGTCTCCATTGCTTTTCTTTTCTTGGAACAAGGAACAGTCTTGAATAGAATCCCTGGCCTTGTTCCTGAGGAGGTATGTTTTCTATTGCTTTTATTTGTAACAGTTTTGAAACTTGTAAGAGTGCCTCTGCCCTTTGATTTTGTGGCAGGTTTGGCATGCCTTGTCTCGTTGGTAAGGTATGGAAGTGAAACCTGTAACCTTTGTCTACTATGTCCAGAATCCATTTGTCCTTGGTTAAAATGTGCCAGTTCTTTGAGAATAAGGATAATTTTCCGCCTAGAGGTGCTTCTCTTTGAGCCTCGGATGGCGGTGTGAAAGTCAAGTCATTGTGATTGTCCCTGTGGTGCAGCTGAACTCCCTGCGCCACTTCTCTGATTTGGTGGTTGCCATTGGCGGCCCCTGTAGGAGCCTCGGTATTGCCCTCTACCTCGAGCACGCCTGTTTCTTCCCCTTTGAAACTTGTCAGTGTCTGGAAAGGACCAATTCTTTGAAGGCCAATTCCTGCTGAATCTGGGTGGCTGAACCTGGAGGAAATCCTTGACTGTCTGTACTGATTTAGCCTTTTCCTCAATAGACTTCAACACATCCTGTGCATTAGCACCAAAAAGCTTCTGTTTTTCCAGAGGTGCATCTAGGAGCTTTACTTTAACATGGTCTGGCAGTGGCTGTTCTTTCAACCAAGCATGTCTACGTATAACGGCCCCTGTCATAGCTGCCCTACATGAAGCTTCCAATGCATCATAACTACACTGAAGAAAATGATTGCTAACCTGCTGAGTGTTATGAACCATATCCTGCAATGCCTTTCTATCTATAGGCTCAGGAGAGGCTAACCTTTTCTGCAGATCATCCATTAAATAATCCTGGTACTGAAACATATGAAAAAGACAGTTAAGTGACCTCATGGCAAGGGTGGAGGAGGTATAAACTTTTTTGCCCCATCTCTCCAGGGACCTAGATTCCCTGTCCGCAGGCAAAGAGTTTTTGGCCGAGGAAGTAGCCACTCCTTTGGGCCCCTGAGAAATAGTTTCTAGATCCACAGTGTGAGCCTTAAAGAGATGCTTATGAGTTTCAGGAACCCTGTAATATCTGTCTGGCTTGACAGGAGCAGGAGGGAGAGAATCAGGGGAAGCACTGGAGTCTGAGTACACATCATCCAAGACATCCAACACTGGAGGAATAGCTAATGGTCTGTGCTGGGGTAATTTAAGGAAGGTACGTAACCTTTTCCTGGAGTCAGAGAATTCCTGACCGTGCCACTGAAAATGTTCTCTCATGGAATGGAGAACTTCTCCAAAAGAAATAGCCTCTGGAGGAGAGGCAGAAGGAATTGATTCCTCAGCATCAGAGTCCTCGTAGGCCTGGAAGGATTCTTCCTGGGTATCTGAGTGCTCTGAATCCCTAGAGGCTTCATCTGAAGAGAGGGTATCTGTCTGCTCAGTCCTAGGCCTTTTATCTGCAGGTGGATGAGAACCTCTGTCCGGATGCGACTGAGAACCTCTGATTAGAGAGATTAAATCTGCAGCTAGAGTCATGATCTGTTTATCAGAAGAGGGGCCCTGGGATTATCAGAAGAGGGGCCCTGGGAAAGAGATTTAGGAGGATGGGCCTTAGCCTGGCTGGCAGCCTTAGCATGTGTGTAGGCCTTGATGGACATGGAGACCGGAGGCCTAGCAGCCCCATGTGCAGGAGTAACTTTATCCACTGGTATGGTGTCAGGTAAATCTTGGGCTTCGGTTTTGGGAGGAAAATCAACAACCGGCACCGGGGTAACCTCCGGGACCGAAGTACGCGGTAAAGCGGTGTCGTCGGCCTGGAGCGGTAGAATTACCGCCTCCGAAGAGACCGATGCACTCGCGGAAGGCTTAGGCGTTGTATCGGTGGATGACGCGGGCCGAGGATGTCGGTCCCGGTCCTTACGTTTTTTGGAAGTAAGTGCTGTCAGTTGTTCCGACGGCATGATGTAAGCGTAATTTTCGCCAAAGAAATCTTCGGCAAATTCTGCCCGGTGCCTGAGAGTGCGCTTATTAAAGCAAGCACAGGCAGCACAGGCCGAGACGTCGTGGTCTGGGCCGAGGCAGGGAAGGCAGTAAGAATGGAAGTCCTTATGAGGTATTTGTTTACCACAAGACAAACAATTATTAACCTTTTCAATTTTTTCTGACATCGGCTGAGGCAAGAAAAATGTTCCCCAACGGGGTACTTAGCTTTTTGATGACTTCGGTAACTGAAAACACAGGAGCTGACCGACCGGCACTTGCAAAATGCTTCTGCTTCGGGCACCGGGCAGCAAGAAAGACTGGAGAAGATGGCGTCGGCGGATGCCTTTATACCCCAGCCGCTCTGACGTCGGGGAGGAGGCGACATCAGCCGACGCCGGACCCAGACTTTGGAATCCGGCCGACCGAGGGGCTGCCTGAGGCAGGACAACCCATATGTCAGGACTGCAGTTGCATTCTTGAAGGACATCAGATGGATTCTCCTGCCGTCAGGCGGGTCCTCGGCCGGCCGAATTCCAAAGTCTAGGTCCGGCGTCGGTTGTCGTTGCTTCTTCCCTGATGTCAGTGCGCCAGGGGTATAAAAGAACCAGCCGATGCCATTTTCTTCAGTTTTTCTTGCCCCAGATGTCAGGTGCCCTCAGAAGGAAGGCGATGCATAAATTTGTGTGATAAAGCAATGCATTATAATCAAAATACAGTAGTGCAAGCAAATACATCAAGAATGAATACCCCAATCAGGTTGTATGAGGAGGTGTTAGCCAATAGGCCTGTCCCAAGAAGGGAAGGAGGGAGGGAAACCTGGACTGCAGCTGTATTAGCACTCGAACATCTACATTTATGGTAGGTACAAAACTGTACTATGTTCATCATGCATACAGCTGCAGTCATAACAGATGGGTAGAATCCCAAAGCTAAGAAAGGGGTGGTAGGCACTAGGTGGAACTAGGAGGAGCCAGAATGCCCTGCAAGACTGCAGTGGCAAAGCCCTCTCTAGATTTGGAGTATAATGGAAGGTGGTAGTGCTTGGAGAAGGTATGCACAGAACTCCAAGTGGCTGCTTCCAAAATATCTTTGGTAGGAACTCCTCTGAGAAACGCTGCAGAGGCCCTTGTGGAGCGAGATCTGATGCCTGTAGGTACAGTTTTGCCATGAAAGGAATAGCAAAAGCGTATGCAGTGGGCCATCCATTTTGACATAGTCTGTTTGGAAATTGGCTTTCCTTGAGCTCCTATAGCATAGGACACAAAGAGCTGTTCTGATTTTCTGAAAGGCTTTGTTCTATCCAAATAATAACGCAGTTGTCTGTGGATGTCCAAGGAATGTAGTAATCTCTCCCTTTTGTTTTGAGGATTAGGTTAAAAGGTAGGTAAGTGTATAGCCTGATTCAAAGCTACCCTGGATACCACTTTTGGCATAACGGACGGGTTGGTTCGTAAGGAAACTCTGTCCTGATGGAAGATGATGAAAGGCCGCACAGCCATGAGAGCTTGTAGTTCCGATACCCTATGAGCTGAAGTAATAGCCAGAAGGAAAGCTGTTTTCCAGGACAAATACTGCAAATATGATGAGGCAGCTGGCTCAAAAGGAGGCAAGGTCAGCTTTTCTAGGATGAAATTGAGATCCCAAGCAGGTATCGGTTGTTTCCTTGGGGGTTTCAGATTCTTAGCCCCTCTGAGGAACTGTCTTAAGAGGGGGTGAGAGAATAAGGGTGGATCAGTGTTCTATTCTGCAGAAATGGCTGAGGCATGGATTTTAATGGAGGAGAAAGAAAGTCCACTGCTTAGCAGCTCAGCTAGATACTGTAATATTTGAGGTAAATTCAGTTTTCCAGGATCCTGGCCCTTTTTCTCATTCCAGACAAAACCGTTTCCATTTTGCGGAGTAAGCTTTTCTAGTAGACGGCCTTCTGGCCTCCAAAATGACATCCTGCACCTCCTTGGAGAGTAGGGTCTATTGTGATGCTAAGGAATCTTCCATGCGGCTAGATTGAGTGTTTTTAGCTGACTGTGAAGAGTTTTGAAGCTGTGCTGAGTCAGAAGAGGCATTAGAGGTAGGGTCCATGGTGGTGAATGCGTCAGGCTCCTCAGGAGTGGGTACCAGTGTTGTCTTGGCCAGTCTGGAGCAATGAGAATCATCTTTGGTCTGTCTGCTCTGGTTTTTAATAGAACTTTGGGCAGCAGAGGAAGAAGTGGGAAGGCATAAACTGTCATTGATGTCCAACTGTAAGAGAGAGCGTCCACTCTCCAGGCCTTTGGATGAAAAATCCTTGAGCAGAATTTTGTCAATTGGTGATTTTTGTGGGAGGCAGAGATCTATGTCTGGCCTTCCCCATGCTTGAATTATCTTTGTAAAAACTTGAGGATGCAACTTCCATTCGTGTGGATCTGTCATATTTCTGCTTAGGTTGTCTGCCAGCGTGTTTTCCTTGCCTGGCAAGTACTGTGCTTGTAGTTCGATTTGTAAGTCCAGGGCCATGTTCCAAAGTGACATGGCCAGTCTGCATAGGGGGTATGAATGGGTTCCTCCCTGTTTGTTTATGTACCACATTACTGTGGTGTTGTCCGTCCTTATCAATAGTTGACCTGGTTGCAGAAGGTCTTTGAAAGCTATAATAGCATTTATTACTGCTAGCATTTCCTTTTGATTGATGTGTAGGTGATTGGGCGGCGCAGTGGTGCAGTGGTTAATGCTGTCGCCTCACAGCAAGAGGTTCTCCAGTTCGATTCTTGGCTGGGGTGCCTTCTGTGTGGAGTTTGCATGTTCTCCCTGCGTTCGCGTGGGTTTCCTCCGGGTTCTCCGGTTTCCTCCCACATTCTAAAGACATGCTTCTGGAGCATTTCTCCCCGGGCCTCCGCTGAAAACAGGATCTGTGGAACCTAGTCGGACATTCCCGGTCAACAAATGTTAAATAAATAAAAAAAAATAAAATTTTCTTTTTGGGACCATTTGCCCTGAATGCACCGATGTGTGCCCCCCAGGCGTAGTCCGAGGCATCTGTTGTGATGACTTGATTTACTTGAGGCTTGCTGAATGGGAGACCTGTGCTTGTTTGGCATGCTTGAGCTCACCACAGAAATTCCTTTTGAAGACATGGAATTAGTGGTATTATTGTTTCCAAACTGTGGCTGTGTTGAGACCATAGGTTTTTCAGGTACCATTGAAGTTTCCTCATATGCAGCTTTGCACATGGGATTAGTAAGATGCAAGATGCCATGAATCCCAGAGCCTGCAGGATTTTCCTTGCAGTCAGCCTGGTGCAATTTGCTAGTGTTCTGAAGTATTGAGTTAGTTGCCCCTGCTTCTCTGGCGTGAGGTAGGCCATCTGGGTGTTTGTGTCCAAGTTGGCACCCAGGAAAATTATTTTCCGAGAGGGTATTAGCCTTGATTTCTTTTTGTTGACTGTGTATCCCAGAGAATTCAACATTATTACATAAGCCAGATGTTTCAGAAGAATGTGCTTGCTGTCCGCTTGGATCAGGCAGTCGTCCAAATAGGGGTATATTTGTATCCCTTGAAGTCTGCAGTAGGCAATTACTGATGCCGGGCATTTTGTGAATACTCTGGGCGCAGTAGATAAGCCAAAGGGCAATGCAGAGAATTGATAATGGGTTGAACCTGCAAGAAATCTGAGGTATCTTCTGCAATTTTGTCTGATTGGGACATGCAGGTATGCCTCCTTGAGGTCCAATGTTACCAGCCAAGACTCCTTGCCCAGCATGGGAAGAAGTTGCTGTAGAGTGAGCATCTTGAATTTTGGTACAAGTAGAAATGTGTTTAGGATGGATAGGTCCAAAATAGGTCTCCAATCTTTTCCCTTCCTTGGTACCAGGAATAGTCTGGAATAAAAACCTTGACCCTGTTCATGCGTAGGTACCTCTTGAATAGCTTTCATGTCTATGAGATTTGAAATTTGTCCTTGTGCCTCTGCCCTTTGATTGTGTGGCAGGTTTGGCATGCCTCTCATTTTTGGAAGGGTGTGAAAATGGAATCTGTAGCCTCTGTTTATAATGTCCAGGATCCATTTGTCTTTTGTGACAATATGCCAATTTTTTGAAAATAATGCCAGTTTTCCGCCTAATGGTGCTGCCATTTGAGTCTTGCTTGGCATGCAAAGGGGAAAGTCATTGGGCTTGCATTCTGAATGGTTGCGAGTTATCCTCACCACGTCTTTGTGTAGGAGCTTGCCACTGTCTGCCTCTAAACGATCCTTGGGATTGCCCTCTGCCCCTCGGGCGCCTGTATCTACCTCTTTGGGGTCTGTCCGTGGCTGGAAAGGACCAATTTTTGGAAGGCCAATTTCTACTGAAACGTGGGGGTTGTACCTGTAGAAAATCTTTCACTGTTTGCATTGATTTAGCCTTTTCCTCCATTTTCCTTAATACCTCCTCAGCATTAGCACCAAATACATCCTTTTGTAGAGGGGCATCTAGTAGTTTAGCTTTGACATGATCTGGTAAGGTTTGTTCCTTGAGCCAGGCATGCCTACGTATGACTGATCCTGTAACAGCAGCTCTACATGAGGCCTCTACAGCATCAAAACCACATTGTAAGGTATGTTTACCCACTTGTTCTGCACTATGCATCAAATCCTGCAACTCCTTCCAGTCTAGTTTTTCAGGTTGTGACATTTTACTTCTCAATTGTGATAACAAAAACTGTTGGTACTTTAGCATATGGAACTGACAGTTTAATGCCCTCATGGTTAAGGTGGCCGAGGTATATACCTTTTTTCCCCACCTTTTTAAGGATCTGGAATCTCTCTCAGAAGGTAATGGATTTTTAGCAGTGGAGGCCTTAATTCCCTTGGGTCCCTGTGAGATAGTTTCTGGGTCAGCAGCATGGCTTTTGTATAGAAATTGGTGTGAGTCAGGAACCCTGTAGTACCTGTCAGGCTTGACTGAAGCTGGAGGTAGAGAATCCGGGTTAAGGCAGGCCTCAGAGTACACATCATCTAGTATGTCCAAGACAGGAGGTATAGCTAGAGGCCTGTGCTGAGGTAGCAAGAGAAATTCCCTAAGCCTTTTCTTGGAATCTGAATAACCTTGGCCTTCCCAGTGGAAGTGTTCCCTTAAGGTATGCAAAGTTTCCCCAAAAGAGTAATCCTCTGGGGGGGGGGGAGACAGAGGGGCTGGACTCCTCAGCATCAGAATCTTCAAAAGGGGAGTAAGAATGTTCCTGATCATCAGAGTGCTCTGAAATAATGCAGCCTTGATCATAGGAAGGGGATTCTTCCTCCACTCTGGGTCTTTTGTCCGGGGGGGAGTTGAGAACCCCTGATAAGAGTAATCAAATCCTCAGCCATTTTAAGCATCTGTTTTTTAGGCATGGGGCCTGGAGATAGGCCCTGTGTAGCTTGTCTCTTAGAATGCATGGCTGCTTTAGACTTAGTGTAAGCCTTGATGGAAAAAGAAGAGGAAGGTCTGAAGACACCTTGAGAGGAGGTAGACCTGTCCACATTTTGAGATTCACCGCCAAGAGTGGCTTCGGTATCTGTAGTCGGGGTGTGGGCCGAGGAGCCTGCGACCTCGGGCAGAGGAGACACCACCAATGTAGTGTCATCGGTAGTCAGGGGCTGCGTAGGCACCTCGCTGAGAACCGGACCACGTGTAGTCGGCTTTGGCGTGGTGTCGGTAGAGGCCGTGGAACTCATGTGTCGGTCCTTGTCTTTGCGTTTTTTAGACAAAACTGGAGTCTGATTATCCGACGACATAATATAGTTAAATTTTTTGCCAAAATAATGCTGGGCGAACTCCGCCCGACGCTTAATGGTGCGTTTGTTGAATGTAGCACAAAAGCGACAAACCGAGACGTCATGGTCTGGGCCTAAACAAGGAATACAGTGGGAATGGAAATCCTTATGCGGTATTTGTTTCCCACATGAAATACAATTATTAACTTTGTCTGACATCGGTCTGAGGCAAGAAAAGTTTCCCCAACGGGGTACTTAGCTTTCAAGAAGACTTCGGTTGCAAAATTTTCGTAATTTCAGGAGCTGGCCGACCGGCACTTGCGAACTGCTTCTGCTTCGGGCACCGCGCTGCAAGAAAGACTGGAGAAAATGGCGTTGGCTGGTTCTTTTATACCCCTGGTGCACTGACATCAGGGAAGAAGCGACGACAACCGACGCCGGACCTAGACTTTGGAATTCGGTCGACCGAGGACCCGCCTGACGGCAGGAGAACCCATCTGTTATGACTGCAGCTGTATGCACGATGAACATCCACTAGACGGAAGGTTAATATTGGCGGCGTTAGGATAGTGGACTACATACGCACTGGTCCAATGAACATGTCTGAAAATCAGACATATGCAGGTTTGGTAAAACAGATCTGGAAACAGTCACACATCTTGTTGCTGGGTGTGATACACTAATGGAAGAAGGCCTGTATACTGAAAGGCATAATAATGTGGCAAGACTGTTGCTTTGGGGATTGTGCAAACATTGCAATACTGAATTAGTTGAGAAGCATTGGAATTATGAGTCACAAAGCATTAAAGAAGATGATGAAGTTTATATCGACGGGATCACCCATTACCAACAGTTCAAAAAATAGATGCAAGAAAAAGTACAGTTTTGTACCTACCATAAATGTAGATGTTCGAGTGCTTATACAGCTGCAGTAATCACATATGGGTTCTCTGCCGTCAGGCGGGTCCTCGGTCGTCCGGATTCCAAAGTCTTGGTCCGGCGTCGGTTGTTGTCGCCTTCTTCCCTGACGTCAGTGCAACAGGGGTATACAAGTCACAGCCGACGCCATATTCTTCAGTCTTTCTTGCCCCAGATGTCAGGTGCCCCCCAAAAGGAAGGCAATACATAAATTATAAGGCTATATGCCTATAGATATATATATATATATATATATATATATATATATGCAAATACACCATAGGAGGAAAACCCAAAATAGTATGTATGAGGAGGAGTTAGCCACTAATCCTGTACCTAGAGGGGATGGAGGGAGGGAAACCTGTACTGCAGCTGTATAAGCACTCGAACATCTACATTTATGGTAGGTACAAAACTGTACTATGTTCATCGTGCATACAGCTGCAGTAATCACATATGGGTAGAATCCCAAAGCTACGCACAGGGTGGTAGGCACTAGGTGGAACTGGGTTGAGCCAGAATGCCCTGCAACACAGCAGTGGCAAAGCCTGCTCTAGTTTTGGAATATAAAGGCAGGTGGTAGTGTCTTGTGAAGGCATGTACAGAACTCCAAGTGGCTGCCTCCAAAATATCTTTGGTAGGAACTCCTCTGAGGAGGGCTGTAGAGGTAGCTGTGGCCCTGGTGGAGTGTGGTTTGATGCCTACAGGGACAGGTTTCCCATGGAAGGAGTAACAGAATTGTATGCAATGGCCTATGCATTTTGAAATTGTCTGTTTGGTAACGGGCTTTCCTTGAGCTCCTACAGCATAGGACACAAAAAGTTGTTCAGATTTCCTGAAAGGCTTTGTTCTGTCCAAATAATAACAAAGCTGTCTATGGATGTCTAAGGAATGTAGCAACCTCTCCCCTTTGTTTTGAGGGTTGGGGTAGAAGGTAGGTAAGTGAATGGCTTGATTTAAAGCTACCCTGGATACCACTTTAGGCATGAATGACGGGTTGGTTCGAAGGGAGACCCTGTCCTAATGGAAGATGAGGAAGGGCTGTACAGCCATGAGGGCTTGTAGTTCTGAAACCCTACCAGCTGAGGTAATGGCCAGAAGGAAAGCTGTTTTCCAGGACAAATATTGCAAATCTGTTGAGGAAGCTGGCTCAAAGGGAGGCAATGTTCATTTTTCTAGAATGTAATTAAGATCCCAGGCTGGCACTGGTTGTTTCCTTGGGGGTCTTATATTCTTAGCCCCTCTGAGGAATTGTCTTAAAAGTGGGTGAGAGAATAAAGGAGGATCAGTGTTAAATTCTGCAGAAATGGCTGAGGCATGGATTTTTATGGAGGAAAATGAAAGCCCACTGTTCAGCAGCTCAGCTAGATACTGTAATACCTGAGGCAAATTCAGTTTTCTAGGGTCCTGGCCTTTTTTCTCATTCCAAGAGCAAAACCGTTTCCATTTTGCGGAGTAAGTCTTCCTAGTAGATGGTCTCTTGGCCTCCAGAATGACATCCTGCACCTCTTTGGTGAGTAGGGTCTGTTGAGGTTTTCCATGCAGCGAGATTGAGTGTCTTCAGCTGACCGTGAAGAGTTTTGTAGCTGTGCTGAGTCAGCAGAAGAGGCAGAGGTAGTGGCCAGGGAGGAGCATGTGTTAGGTTCCTTAGCAGTGGGTACCAGTGTTGTCGGAGGTGGGAAAGCGTACACTGTCCATCCTGTCCAACTGAATGAAAGGGCGTCCACTCTCCAGGTCTTTGGGTGAAAGGTCCTTGAACAAAACTTTTCCAGTTGATGATTCCTGTGGGAGGCGAAGAGATCTATGTCTGGCCTTCCCCACTCTTGGATTATCCTTGTAAACACCTGTGGATGCAACTTCCATTCGTGTGGGTCTGTCATATTTTTGCTTAGATTGTCTGCCAACGTGTTTTCCAAACCTGGCAAGTACTGTGCTTGAAGTTCGATGTGCCATTCCAGAGCCAAGTTCCAAAGTGTCATGGCTAGTCTGCACAGGGGGTATGAATGTGTTCCTCCTTGTTTGTTTATGTACCACATTACTGTAGTGTTGTCTGTTCTTATAAGCAATTGTTCTGGATGCAAGAGGTCCTTGAAAGCTGTAATTGCATTTATTACTGCTAGCATTTCTTTTTGATTGATATGAAGGTGCTTTTCCTTTTGGGACAATTTGCCCTGAATGCACCTGTCTGTCATGTGTGCCCCCCAGGCGTAATCGGAGGCGTCTGTTGTGATGACTTGATTTGCTTGAGGCTTGCAGAAAGGGAGGCCTTTGTTTGTTTGGCATGCTTTGGCCCACCATAGAAATTCCTTTTGTAAACATGGAATTATTGGTATTATTGTTTCTAAGCTGTGGCTGTGTTGAGACCATAGGCTTTTTAGGTACCACTGAAGTTTCCTCATATGCAACTTTGCACATGGGATTAAAAGGATGCAAGATGCCATGAAGCCCAGAGCCTGCAGGATTTTCCTTGCAGTAAGCCTGGTACAATTTGCTAGTGTTTTGAAGTACTGAGTTAGTTGCCCTTGTTTTTCTGGCGTAAGATAGGCCATCTGGGTGTTTGTGTCCAAGTTGGCACCCAGGAAAGTTATTTTCTGAGTTGGTGTTGGTCTGGATTTCTCTTTGTTGAGTGTGTATCCCAGAGAATTCAGTAAACGTGTTGCATAGGCCAGATGTTCCAGTAGTGTGTGCTTGCTGTCCGCTTGGATCAGGCAGTCATCCAAATAAGGGTAAATTTGTATCCCTTGTAGTCTGCAGTATGCAATTACTGATGCCAGGCATTTCGTGAATACTCTGGGAGCAGTAGATAAGCCAAAGGGCAATGCAGAGAATTGATAGTGAATTGAACCTGCAAGAAATCTGAGGTATCTTCTGCAACTTTGTCTGATTGGGACATGCAGGTATGCCTCCTTGAGGTCCAATGCTACCAGCCAAAACTCCTTGCCCAGCATGGGAAGAAGCTGCTGTAATGTGAGCATCTTGAATTTTGGTACGAGTAGAAATGTATTTAGGATGGATAAGTCCAAAATGGGTCTCCAGTCGGTTCCTTTTCTTGGCACCAGGAGAAGTCTGGAATAAAAACCTTGACCTTGTTCGTGAGTAGGAACCTCTTGAATGGCTTTCATTTCCATGAGTTTTGTAATTTGTATTTGTGCCTCTGCCCTTTGATTGTGTGGCAGGTTTGGCATGCCTCTCATTTTTGGAAGAGTGTGAAAATGATATCTGTAACCTCGGTTTATAATATCCAGGATCCATTTGTCTGTTGTGATAATATGCCAATTTCTTGTAAATAGTGCCAGCTTTCCTCCCAGGGGAGTTGCCAGCTGGGAGATGCTGGGCTGAAAAAGAAGGAAGTCATTGGGTTTGCTTTCTGTATTGTTGTGCATTGTCTTCGCCACCTCTTGGGGCTGGAGTTTGCCATTGTCTGCCTCTATATGATCCTTGAGACTGTCCTCTGCCCCTTGAACGCCTGTATCTACCTCTTTGGGGCTTGTCAGTGGCTGGAAAGGACCAGTTTTTTGATGGCCAACTTCTGCTAAAACGTGGTGGCTGTACCTGTAGAAAGGCCTTGACAGTTTGCATAGATTTAGCTTTTTCTTCCATTTTTCGTAGTATCTCCTCAGCATTAGTGCCAAATAACACATCCTTTTGTAAGGGAGCATCTAGCAGTTTAGCTTTAACATGATCAGGCAAGCTTTGTTCCCTAAGCCAGGCATGTCTACGAATAACTGATCCTGTAATAGCAGCTCTACTTGAGGCCTCTAAGGCATCATAGCCACATTGCAAGGTGCGTTTACCCACTTGTTCTGCACTATGCATCATATCCTGCAATTCCTTCAAATCTGGTTGTTCAGGCTGAGACATTTTGTTTCTTAATTGTGATAACAAAAGCTGCTGATATTTAAGCATATGGAACTGACAATTTAAGGCTCTCATGGCTAGGGTGGCCGAGGTGTATACCTTTTTACCCCACCTTTCTAAGGATCTAGATTCTCTTTCGGAAGTAAGTGGATTCTTGGCAGTAGAGGCCTTCACTCCCTTGGGGCCTTGAGAAATGGTTTCAGGGTCAGCATTATGGCTTTTGTAAAGAAATTGGTGAGAATTAGGAACTCTGTAGTACCTATTAGGTTTGACTGGGGCAGGAGGCAGGGAATCCGGATTAAAACAAGCCTCCGAGTAAACATCAAGTATGTCCAGGACCGGAGGTATAGCCAGAGGTGTGTGTTGAGGTAACAACAGAAATTCCCTAAGCCTTTTCTTGGAATCAGAAAAGTCTTGGCCTTCCCAATGGAAGTGCTCCCTCAAGGTGTGCAAGGTTTCCCCAAAGGAGAAATCCTCTGGGGGAGATACAGAAGGAATGGACTGTTCTGCATCTGAATCTTCATAAGGGGAGTACGAGTGTTCCTCTACATCAGAATGTTCTGAGACAATGGAGCCCTGTTCAGAGGAGGGGGAATCTTCTTCTACTCTGGGTCTCTTGGTCTTTAAGGGGCTGGGAGCCCCTGATAAGTGTAATTAAATCCTCAGCCATTTTAAGCATCTGCTTTTTAGGCATGGGACCTGAGGATGGGCCTTGTGCAACAAGCCTCTTGGGATGCATGGCTGAACTGGACTTAGTAAAGGCCTTAATGGAAAAGGAAGAAGAGGGCCTAAATACACCCTGGGTGGAAGTGGACTTATCCCCGGTAGGAGTTTCAACACTAACAGTGGCTTTGGAGGTTGTAGTCTGAGAAAGGGCCGAGGTACCTGCGGTCTCAGGTACAGAAGACACCGCCAAGGAAGTGTCGTCGGTAGTCAGGGACTGCATAGGCGTCTCGCTGAGAACCGGACCACGTGTAGCCGGTTTTGGCGTGGTGTTGGTGGAGACCGCGGACCTCGCGTGTCGGTCTTTGTCCTTGCGTTTTTTGGACAAAACGGTAGTCGGAGTATCAGACGACATTTTATAATCAAAGGCTTTACCAAAATAATGTTGGGCGAACTCCGCCCGACACTTAATAGTGCGTTTATTGAAAGTCGCACAAAAGCGACAGCCCGAAACGTCGTGGTCTGGGCCTAAACAAGGTATGCAGAGGGAATGGAAATCCTTATGCGGTATTTGCTTCCCACAAGAAATACAATTGTTAACTTTGTCTGACATCGGACTGAGGCAAGAAAAGTTTCCCCAACGGGGTACTTAGCTTTAAAGAAGACTTCGGGTTCCAATTTTTCGTAAATTCAGGAGCTGGCCGACCTGCACTTGCAAACTGCTTCTGCTTCGGGCACCACGCGGCAAAAAAGACTGAAGAATATGGCGTCGGCTGTGACTTATACACCCCTGTCGCACTGACGTCATGGAAGAAGGCGACAACAACCGATGCCGGACCAAGACTTTGGAATTCGGCCGACCGAGGACCCGCCTGACGGCAGAGAACCCATATGTGATTACTGCAGCTGTATGCACGATGAACATCCAGACATAGTCGTCCATGAAAAGAAGACAAAAGTACTATATCACTGAAATTGCTACACCCAGTGATTACAGTGTCTTGCGTACAGAGAGATACAAAGTCATAAAATATCAGGGTTTGCAGGCAGAAACAAAGGCAATGTGGAAAGGAGGATACCCATACAGTTCCAATAGTAGTAGGAGCACTGGGTCTCACAAGAAAATTTACAGTTGTATTTATTGAGCAAATGGAAAGAGTACTTTGAGGGGCTGATGAATGAAAAGAATGAGAGGGAGATAAGGTTGGATGATGTGCGGATAGTGAATCATGAAGTGCAGTGGATTAGCAAGGAGGAAGTAAGGATAGTTATGAAGAGGATGAAGAATGGAAAGGCTGTTGGTCCAGATGACATACCTGTGGAAGCATGGAGGTGTTTAGGTGAAATGGCAGTGGAGTTTTTAACTAGATTGTTTAATGAAATCTTGGAAAGTGAGAGGATGCCTGAGGAATGGAGAAAAAGTGTTTTGGTACCGATTTTTAAGAATAAGGGTGATGTGCAGAGCTGTAGTAACTACAGAGGGATTAAATTGATCAGTCACAGCATGAAGTTATGGGAAAGAGTAGTAGAAGCTAGGTTAAGAAGGGAGGTGATAATTAATGATGAGCAGTATGGTTTCATGCCAGAAAAGAGCACTACAGATGCGATGTTTGTTCGGAGAGTGTTTATGGAGAAGTACAGAGAAGGTCAGAAGGAGTTGCATTGTGTCTTTGTGGACTTAGAGAAAGCATATGACAGGGTGCCTAGAGAGGAGTTGTGGTATTGTATGAGGAAGTCGGGAGTGTAAGACAAATATGCAAGAGTGGTACAGGATATGTACGAGGGTAGAGTGACAGCGGTGAGGTCTGCGGTGGGAGTGACGGATGCGTTTAAGGTGGAGGTGGGATTACATCAAGGATCAGCTCTGTGCCCTTTCTTATTTGCAATGGTGATGGACAGGTTGACAGACGAGATCAGACAGGAGTCCCCGTGGACTATGATGTTTGCAGATGACATTCTGATCTGTAGTGAGAGTAGGGAACAGGTGGAGGAGACCCTGGAGAGGTGGAGATATACTCTAGAGAGAAGAGGAATGAAGGTCAGCAGGACTAAGACAGAATATGTGTGTGTGAACGAAAGGGAGGTTAGAGGAATGGTGAGGATGCAGGGAGTAGAGGTGGCGAAGGTGGATGAGTTTAAATACTTGGGATCAACAGTTCAGAGTAAAGGTGAATGTGGAAGAGAGGTGTAGAAGAGAGTACAGGCAGGATGGAGTGGGTGGCTAAGAGTGTCAGGAGTGATTTGTGACAGACAAGTACCAGTAAGAGTGAAAGGGAAGGTCTACAAGAGGGTAGTGAGACCAGCTATGTTACATGGGTTGGAGACAGTGGCATTGACAAAAAGGCAGGAGTCAGAGCTTGACGTGGCAGAGTTGAAGATGTTAAGATTTGCACTGGCTGTGATGAGGATGGACAGAATTAGGAATAAGTATATTAGAGGGTCAGCCCAGGTTGGAAGGTTTGGAGACAAAGCCAGAGAGGCAAGATTACGTTGGTTTGGACATGTGCTGAGGATGGATGCAGAGTATATTGGGGAAAAGACGTTACGGATAATTAAAGCTGCCAGGTAACAGGAAAAGAGGAAGGCCTAATGGTGAGAGAGGACATGCAGGTGGTTGGTGTGACAGAGCAAGATACAGAGGACAGGAAGAAATGGAAGCAGTTGATCCGCTGTGGCGACCCCTAACGGGAGCAGCCAAAAGAAGAAGAAGATTTAGATATATTACAGATACATGTAACTTGAATTACAGAAGAAGTCATTCTGAGCACATTGTTGGTGCTGCGAAGAGCACTTTTGGCTAACATCAAAGACTTAAACAATACTAACTTTAAGAACTTTAATCATGCTTTGACTTAGGAATGGTATCCATTACTGTCATGGTATTAGCAACCCAATGTAAAAAATAACAAACAATAAGGAACCTTCTCTGTGTGGAAGACCTAAGACTCCCTTGAGTTCCTTAGAGTTCAGGCACCTAATAAAAAACATACTGTGAATATCCCACCTAATAACAGGTGGTAGGAATACTTTCTTTAAAAACTTTCTAATGTATAAATTCAATAATTAAAGTAGGGAAGCACAAGCTAGTTCAAGTCGAACCTTGTTTCGCTTTTAGAAACCCAAAATACTTGGAGAAATTAAGCCCTAGAGAAATGTTAATACAATAAAGCAAAGGACTCACCACGAAGATGTAAGACTGACAAACCAAATATATCCAAAAACAGTTTTATTAGTAAGCGCTTTCGCATATATAAAATACGCTTCTTCAGACTATATCACAAAATTAAACTGCTTAAAGTTATATAGTCAATTTAAACAACTAATCACCTAAGGGACGGCTTGCACCTGTCACCCCTGGGATTCCGGATATTGGCAAAGGCTCTTGCCACCCCCATAGTGCCTTTTTTAGGCAAGGCTCAAATTCTAAACCTACCACCCTAGAACACAAAAAAGGAAAAAAAACTAAGGGTAATGCTGCTCAATGCCAGAAGTCTAAATCTCAAAATGCACGCACTCGAGGCCCTTCTCAGTATGGAGAACATCGATGTCTGTGCAGTGACAGAAACCTGGTTCAAGGCTCCTGAGAGCACCCCAGCACTATCAGGTTTTACCTCTTATCATGCGTTCCGGCCCCAAAATCCGGACAATACCAAGAAAGGAGGGGTATCCATATTCATCAAGGACACCCACACCTCAAGACTGGTGGCAATGCACGATGCATCGGAGACCATCCAGGTGCAATTAACCATAGGCAAGACTGCTCTGCAAATTGTAGCATGTTACAGGCCACCCTCACAAACTCAGGAACCTCACATGGCCTTCCTGAAAACACTAGAGGGGATAAATGTATCACCAAACACCATCATACTAGGTGACTTCAATTACCCTAATATAGACTGGGAACACTACTCAAGCCCAAACACCCTAGCCCAAAAGTTCCTGGAATTCATAAACTCAAATGCCATGGAACAACTAGTCACCATCCCCACAAGAGGAGAAAACATACTTGATCTCATCATCACGAACATGGGAGCACAATGTTCAACACCAGAAGTATACCCCTCACTGGTGAGATCAGATCACAAACTAATCTCGCTGGAGGTGCTCATCCCACCCCACCTGAAATAAAAAGACCACAGTAAAGAACTTCTCGAAGCCGACTTCACACTTCTAAAGACTAGTGTGGTCTCCTTTAAGGCCCCGAGCCATGGAAAACAGTACTCAAGCCGCTGAATCACTTACAAATGCCTTCTACCAGCACCTGCAGGACTGCATGGATAAGGCAATCCCAAGCAAAACAAAGACTCTTTGTACCAAAGGCAAGCGTCCAGTCTGGTGGACCCCAGCCATAAACAAACTCTACAACAAAAGGAGGAAGCTACTACAAGATAGAGCAAAATCCTTAAAAGGTAAGACACCCTTGATCACTATAAGTAAAAAACTAAGAGCTCTCATAGAATCATCCAAAGCAAATTTTGAGAGAAAAATAGCTAAAGACTCAAAAGACAATCATAAGGCCTTCTTTAGCTATGTTAGAAACCTGGGAGGAAACTCCCAGATATGCTCAGAACTAGTTCAAAATGATGTGAAGATTACTGATCCTACAGACATTGCCAACATACTGGCTGACAGGTTCAGAGCAAACTTCTCCCCCCCCTCCCCCCCAAAAGGAGAAATATCTATACCAAGCGATTGCAGCCCCCCAAACATCTCCAACACCCAAGTGAGAACTGCTCTCTCCAAAGCAAAATACTCAGCATCCATGGGACCTGATGGTGTCCCCGGCTGTGTGCTCCACGAACTCAATGAGGAATTAAACCCACAGCTAGGACAGCTGTTTAATCATAGTCTTACCTCTGGATACGCACCCAGGAGTGGCGCACTGCAACTGTGGTCCCACTTCACAAAGGCGGTGCCTCCACCGACCCTGGAAATTACCGGCCCATTAGCTTGACAAGCCTTATCTGCAAAGCCATGGAGAGGATCATAATGGACCTCATAAATAAAGACATAGGAATTTGCAGACTTTAGATCCATCCCAGTTTGGCTTTGTCAAAGGCAGATCATGCCTTCTAAACTTGGTTGACTTTTTCAAGCAGTCACCAAAGCCATTGATGAGGAAAGGCAGTCCATACAGCCTACCTCGATCTGGCGAAGGCCTTGATACAATACCCCACTCGGGTATCATTGAAAAACTCATCAGCTTAAATGTTAACCCATACATCACAAGATGGGTTGCAAACTGGCTGAGTGACAGAACCCACAGGGTCAGAGTTGCTGGCGCCATGTCAGACTCAAAGCCTGTCACAAGTGGTGTACCACAGGGCTCAGTCCTGGGCCCACTCTTGTTTGGCATCTACTTTTCCAGTACAAGCAAACACAGGAGGGTTATGGCTGACAAAGTTTGCAGATGACTGCAAACTGGGCGCCATAGTAGAAACACATCTGACACAGATATCCTTCAGAAGGGTCTCACAGAAACGGATAACTGGTGCCAGAGCCAGGGCCTAAAGTTAAATGCCAAAAATGCATAGTCATACCCTTCGGGAAAAACAAGGTTACCCCTAGCTACCAAATAGGTGGCAATCCACTGAGCACAGAAGAAGTTATCAGGGACCTGGGGACCCAGGTTGATAGTAGTCTGTCATTCGACACCCATGTAGCTAAAGTAGTTAGGAAGACCTTCTACATTGCCCACCTTATCATGAAGGGATTCTCATCTAGATCAAGGGAGGTCATAGTCTCCCTATACTCATCACTCATCAGACCAATGATTGAGTACAATACCCCATTCGGAATGTATCTGACCAGACACTTGCAGCAGCTGGAGAGGCCACAAAAGTTCCTCACCAAAAGGATAAAGGGTCTCAAACATCTGTCCTATGCTGCCCGACTGAAAGAACTCCAGCTCTATTCAGTCGCTTACCGCTTGCTCAGAGGTGACCTTTGCCCAACATACAAGGCCATGTCAAACCCAGATTTGATGAATATGCTTCACCTCAAAAAATCTAGATCCGTCAGAGCCACAAGGGCGGGAGACTTAAACCTCGACACGGCTATTAATAGGACGTGCTGGAGGGATAGATTCATCACCCAAAGACTCCCTATGCTGTGGAATAAAATCCTGGTATATGTGAGGCAGAGCACCTCGCTGGCCTTGTTCAAGAGAAATCTTGACCAATGGATGGGAGATCGCAGATATACCCCAGGGATTACCTCAGTGTCACTGCTCGACAGAGGCACAGCAAAATAATGGGTATAGTTCCCCATACTAAAGGGGTGGCGTAAGCCACAAAACTATGGGCTAGGCTTGTAAATGCCCTCGGGCAGATAGCCTAGTATGAACCTATGAACCTATGAACCTATAATTATTCAATTAAAAACAATCAAGGCAGACATTACAAAAGCATTAAAGTAACAGTGAGTTCATAGAACCTAATACAAAACTTATTATGAATCTGAACATATGGTCAAAACAAAACAAAACGAAACAAAAAATCTAATACAAAATGCACAGATATCACTCAGAGCACCATATAGATCTCTTTATATGGTATAAGCTCAACATACATATATAAAACTATGTATGAGTGTAGACATCATAAAAAACATGAAAATAAAACAATTCATGCAAATTTAATCTAGTGTATATACATGAATACAGTTACAACTAGATAAAACATTCAACCCTATTAATTAGATATTGAATACTGTATATTAAAAACCATTAAATATCACTAAATATAACTAAATATAAAAACATGAAAACATCAACTTCTTAGAGTTGATCCGATAGGCTGAATAACCATCTGGATAAACTAAAAAACATAAAACATGCCTCTATGGAATATATACCTTACAAAAAAGTGTACAAACAAAACTGCCTATATAAAAGCCTAGAACATAAGTCTTACAATAAATGTAGAACTAAGGAATTCTTTAATTTCATCTACGGGGGCTCAGATATGATCTAAGGGAAACATAAATATTCAACCCAGGTGGATAATGGGCCTTTAATTTAAAAATCCATTGTAGCTCCTGTAATTCTAGCTGATTCATATAGTCACCACCTCTTGGATTATGATGGGTCCTACCCCTTTATTTACCTATAGAAATAATAAGACTTTGAAAAAGATATTGTGTACAAATCCATTAATTGATCATGTTCTTACTATTTCTACTGTTAATAAGATGGGTACCTTTCCATGTAACCATTGTAATTACTGCAGGTACATCTCAAGAGAAAAAGTTTTTGTACACCCGGTGTTGGATTATTGTTTTGACCCTAGGTTTTATGCCTCTTGTGAGACTTCAGGTTTGATCTATCCAGCCACATGTCAAATGTGTTCTGTTTTTTACGTAGGTCTGACTAAGAGAAAATTGAAAAGTAGAATATACAATCACATTTATGACATTAAATGTCAAAATGAGTTGAACGCATTAACGAAACATGTTGCCCTGAATCATAGCCATTCTTTTGTCTTCAGGGTTTTACAGATTGTTCATCATAATCCAAGAGGTGGTGACTATATGAATTCAGCTAGAATTACAGGAGCTACAATGGATTTTTAAATTAAAGGCCCATTATCCACCTGGGTTGAATATTTATGTTTCCCTTGGATCATATCTGAGCTCCCGTAGATGAAATTAAAGAATTCCTTAGTTGTTCTACATTTATTGTAAGACTTATGTTCTAAGCTTTTATATAGGCAGTTTTGTTTGTACACTTTTTTGTTAGGTATATATTCCATAGAGGCATGTTTTATGTTTTTTAGTTTATCCAGATGGTTATTCAACCTATCGGATCAACTCTAAGAAGTTGATGTTTTCATGTTTTTATATTTAGTGATATTTAATGGTTTTTAATATACAGTATTCAATATCTAATTAATAGGGTTGAATGTTTTATCTAGTTGTAACTGTATTCATATATATATATATATATATATTATATACACTAGATTAAATTTGCATGAATTGTGTTTTATTTTCATGTTTTTTATGATGTCTACACTCATACGTAGTTTTATATATGTATGTTGAGCTTATACCATATAAAGAGATCTATATGGTGCTCTGAGTGATATCTGTGCATTTTGTATTAGATTTTTTATTTCGTTTTGTTTTGTTTTGACCATATGTTCAGATTCATAATAAGTTTTGTATTAGGTTCTATGAACTCACTGTTACTTTAACTAATGCTTTTGTAATGACTGCCGTGATTGTTTTAATTGAATAATTAGGTGATTAGTTGTTTAAATTGACTATATAACTTTGAGCAGTTTCATTTTGTGATATAGTCTGAAGAAGCGTATTTTATACACGCGAAAGCGCTTACTAATAAAACTGTTTTTGGATATATTTGGTTTGTCAGTCTTACATCTTCGTGGTGAGTCCTTTGCTTTATTGTATTAATATTCACATTTTTGCTATATAAGGACTCCTTGGTTTGGGCAGTTTATTTTTGCTTCCCTAGAGAAATGTGGTGTCCTCAGGAGGGAACTGTGTAAAGTTGCTCCTTCAACAAGATCTGGCAACTAGGGAAGGGGACACCAAAGGGGAGTCTAAATGCTTTCAGTTGCACATATTTGTCCTAGGAGGGCTCAGTGGAGATTCATCTGAGCTCTCCCTAAAAGGAAGACGCCCAGACCCAAGTAGCATCAGAGATCCTCTACCGTGAGAGGGTAAAGACTGTTGAAAAGCCAGAGCGTACAGCTTCTCCTAATATTCTGTGGTGTTTGATGGGGGAACCGACAAAGTGCCTACTCTTGCCTATGGACATGGTCTACTTCCCTCAGCACCAATAACTCTACAGACACACCTGGGACCAAATCCATTAACGGAGAATGTATGGACACTGAAGTCAAATGTATGTGTGAGGGGAAGTGACCTTGGTCCAGAGCAGATGCTATGAAAGTGGTCTTCAGCATCAAGGAATCAAACAACATGAGTGTTGACACCGACGAAGAAGCCCCTGGTACTGATTCTTTCTAGCCCAGTGGAGTCAGCACCAATGTGGTCGAGGGTGACCCTTCCACTAGCACTGAGGAAAATGAATCCTGTGAACCAAGAACATCAGCATAGAATCTCCTGTCTCTTCCAAAAATCCTGCATCAAAACTGGACTCAACAAAGAAGAAAAATAATGGCAGCAGGAACTGCTTCTGGTGCTGCCCTAAACACCAGGGTGGACTGAAGCTGAGCCTTCACAAATGCTGTCCTAATCACTCTGCTTGGGGATCTGATGGGACATCAAGGAGTAAAAAGAAGCAGGTCTGGATGACAACCAGCATAACTCCTGCTCCAAGGAGAAGCTTCCTGCACTCGTCCTAAGTGCGGAACCTGTTGGCCATAAAGAGTCATGGTGAGACGTGAATGCTGGGTGTGAAGGAGATGAAAGTATTGACACAAAGAAGAAGAACCTAATTCTAGGAGCTGTGGCTGGTATAAGTTTCTCAAGTGTAGAAGGCTCAACTCCCCGATTCTCCATTCCTCCTCCTCTAGTCTCTGAGGCTCATCCTTCTCGGATCCCTTATTTGTCTCTCGCTCTCTTTTTTTTTTTTTTTTTTTAAGGCTTTTGACTGAGTTAACCTTGAGCACTAGTTTGTTTCTCCTGTTCAGGAGAGTTTTTGAATAAAGTCACACTTTAAACCCAGAGATTTTATTCTCCATTCTGCAAAGTGTAACTAAAGTACAGTTTTGTACCTACCATAAATGTAGATGTTCGAATGTTCACACTGCTGCAGTCATTACACTTGGGTAGAATCCCAAAGCTGAGGTTGGGTGGCTGGTCTATAAAGAGTTAGGATTGGCTATGAGGCCCTGCAGAACTGCAGTGGGAAATCCTGCTCTGGATTTAGAGTAAAGAGGCAGGTGGTAATGCCTGGTAAAGGTGTGCACCGAACTCCAAGTTGCAGCCTCCAAAATTTCCTTGGTAGATACTCCTCTGAGAAAGGCTGTTGAAGTGGCTGTTGCCCTGGTGGAATGTGGCCTAATGTTCTTTGGGACTGATTTTCCATGCTGTGTGTAGCAGTACCGAATACAGTGTCCTATCCATTTGGATATAGTCTGCTTGGAGATAGCCTTGCTCTGTGATCCTGCAGCGTATGCTACAAACAGTTGCTCAGTTTTCCTGAAAGTCTTTGTTTTGTCCAAGTAGAAGTGTAGCTGCCTGTGCATGTCCAAAGAATGCAGAACTTTCTCCCCTTTATTCTGGAGGTTTGGATAAAAGGTTGGCAAATGGATGGTTTGGTTAAGAGCCACACTAGATACCACCTTTGGCATAAAGGTAGGGTTTGTCCTTAAAGATACCCTGTCCTGATGAAAAATTATAAAAGGTTCCACTGCCATTAATGCCTGTAGCTCTGAGACTCTTCATGCTGAAGTTACTGCCAGGAGCAGAGCTGTTTTCCATGATAAAAATTTTAGATCGGCTGTATTGGCTGGCTCAAAAGGTGGTAGGGTCAGTTTTTCCAAAATGAAATTGAGGTCCCAAGTTGGTGTTGGTGCTCTCCAGGGCGGTCTTATGTTTTTAGCCCCTCTGAGGTACTGCTTTAGCAAGGGATGAGAGAATAAAGGAGGATCCGTGTTGTAATGTGCTGAAATGGCAGAGGCGTGGATCTTAATTGATGAGAAGGATAAGCCTCTGTCCAGAATCTCAGTTAAGTATTGTAAAATCTGAGGAATATTTGGAACAAGAGGTCAAGGCTTTGAGCCTGGTTCCAGGCGCAGAATCTCTTCCATTTTTCTGAGTAAGCTTTCCTGGTGCTAGGCCTCCAAAAATGACATCCATAACAGCTTTAGAGAGAGGTGTTGTCTGTTTGACTAATGTATCTGCCATGCAGCCAGGTTTAGTGTTTTGAGCTGACCGTGCAGGATCTGATTGTTTTGCTGAGTCAGAAGGTGTGGAATTTCAGGCAAAATCCATGGTGGGCCTTGAGCCAAGTTCCTTAAGATAGGGTACCAGTGCTGGCGTGGAGCAATCAGGATCATCTCTGTTTTTTCTAGTCTAGCTTTTAGGAGTACCTTTGAAAGGAGAGGCAGTGGTGGGAAGGCATAAACTTTTAGGTTTTTCCAGCTGAACAGAAGAGCATCCACTTTCCATGCTTGTTTGTGATAAGTCCTTGTGCAGAAGTTTTGTAGTTGGCAATTCAGTGGGGAGGCAAAAAGATCCATGTCTGGGCATCCCCACTTTTGCGTTACCATGCTGAAGATTTGTGGATTCAATTTCCATTTGTGAGGGTCCATGATATTTCTGCTTAGATAGTCTGTCAGAGTATTTTTCTTTCCTGGCAGGAATTGTGCTTGCAGGTGAACTTGATACGTTAGAGCTGTGTTCTACAAGGTCATGGCTTGCCTGCATAGGGGATAAGAATGAGTGCCCCCTTGCTTGTTTATGTACCACATTACTGTGGTGTTGTCTGTCTTTAGTAGTAATTGTCCTGGATGTAGAAGGTCCTTGAAAGCTGTTAGGGCATTTTGAACAGCCAACATCTCTTTTTGATTGATGTGAAGATGCATCTGGTCTGTGGTCCACTTGCCCTGAATGCATTTTCCTGCCATGTGTGCTCTCCAGGCGTAATCCGAAGCATCTGTCGTTAGAGTTTGCCTGGCTGTGGGTTGGGTAAAAGGCTGAGCCTTGTTTAGGTGATATGCCTGTGCCCACCATCGAAACTCCTGTTGTAGGCAAGGAATCATTGGTATTACTGCTTATAAACTGTGAGAGTGTTGAGTCCAAACACTTTTCAGGTACCATTGTAATTTCCTCATATGCAGTCTGGCATATGGTATTAGTAGTATGCAGGATGCCATGAATCCCAGGGCCTGCAGAAATTTTCTTGCAGGGAGATGGGACTTTGTTGTCAGCAATTGAAAATATTGAGTTAGTTGAACTTGTTTGTCTGGCGTGAGGTAAGCCATCTGGGCCGTTGTATTTAAGCTGGCACCTAGGAATATAATCTGTTGCAAGGGTACTAGTTTTGACTTCTTTTCATTTACTGTGTACCTTAGAGAAATTAGCAACCTTCTTACAAACGCCAGATGCTGTAGAAGAATGTCCTTTGTCTCTGCTTGAATGAGGCAGTCGTCCAGGTATGGATATATTTGAATTCCTTTTTATCTGCAAAATGCAATTACTGGTGCCAGGCACTTTGTGAAGACCCTGGGCACAGTAGATAAGCCAAAGGGCAGTGCAGAGAATTGGTAGTGCATTGTACCAGCTTTGAATCTGAGGTATCTTCTGCAATTTTGTCTGATAGGGACATGCAGGTATGCCTCTTTTAGGTCCAGAGTAACAAGCCAAGCCTTCTTGCCCAGCATGGGTAGAAGCTGCTGTAATGTCAACATTTTGAATTTCGGAATATCCAGGCAAGTATTCAGAATTGAAAGATCTAGTATGGGCCTCCAGGCCTTGTCCTTTCTGGGGACCAGGAAGAGTCTTGAGTAAAATCCTTGTCCTTGTTCCTGTTGTGGTACTTTTTGAACAGCTCTCATGTCCACGAGGGCTGAAATTTGTTTTTGTGCCTCTGCCCATTGATTTTGTGGCAGGTCTGGCATTCCTTTTAACCTTGGTAAAGTATGAAGTAGAATCTGTAACCTTGAGACACAATATTCAGGACCCATTTGTCTTGGGTGATTGTTTGCCAGTTTTGAGAAAAAAGTGCTAGTTTTCCCCCTAAGGGGGCTTCCAGAAGGGACATGCTTGGTGTACTTATGGGACAATCATTGTGACTGTTTCCTGTAAGGTTGAGACTTGTCCTCACCACCTTTTGGGGTTGAGGTGCCCCACTGTCATTGTCTGTTTGAGCCTTGGGGTTGAGATCTGCCTCTTGGGCATCTGTATCTGCCTCTCTGTGGCCTGTCTGACACTGGAAAAGACCAATTCTTTGTTGGCCAATTTCTGCTAAACCGAGGTGGCTGTACCTGTAAGAAATCCTTGACTGTTTGCATAGATTTAGCTTTATCCTCCATTTTCTTTAACACCTCTTCTGCCTTAACACCAAACAAAGTATCATGCTGTAAAGGAGCATCCAATAATTTTGCCTTAACATTATCAGGTAAACTTTGTTCTTTTAACCAAGCATGTCTTCGAATCACAGAACCTGTAACTACGGCTCTACAAGAGGCCTCTAAAGAATAAAAACCACATTGCAGAGTATGTTTTCCCACCTGTTCAACTGCATGCGATAAATCCTGCATTTCTTTACAATCAGGAGCTTCTGAGCTTGCAAGCATTTTCTGTTTTAACCGAGCCATTAAATATTGTTGGTACTTAAGCATGTGAAACTGGCAATTTAAAGCTCTTACTGCTAAAGCTGCAGAAGTGTATACTTTCTTCCCCCATCTATCAAAGCTCTGGAATCTCTGTCAGAGGGTACTGGATTTTTTGCAATGGAAGCCTTAACCCCTTTTGGACCCGGGGAAATAGTTTCTAGATCAGCAGAAGGGTTTTTGTAAAGAAACTTGTGAGAGTCAGGGACTCTATAATACCTATCTGGCTTGGCTGGAGCAGGGGGCAAAGAGTCAGGAGATAAACTGGATTCAGAGAACACATCATCCACAATATCTAGCACAGGCGGAATAGCCAGGGGCCTGTGTTGAGGCAATAAGAGGAAATCCCTGAGCCTTTTCTTGGATTCTGAATAATCCTGGCTTTCCCAATGGAAATGCTCCCTCATGGTATGTAAAGTTTCCCCAAAAGAATAATCCTCAGGAGGAGAGGCTGAAGGGATAGATTCTTCAGCATCAGAGTCCTCATAGGGGGGAGAGAGTATCCCTGGTCTGAAGAGGAATCAGAGGAAATGGAAACCTGATCAGAGGAGTCATAGTCTGTATCCTGCCTAGGCCTTTTCTCTGGAGGGGGATGGAAACCCCTGATTAGAGTAATGAGGTCTTCGGCCATTTTAAGCATCTGTTTCTTAGGCATGGAGGACTGTCCAGGAGAATGCTGTACTTGTTTCTTTGTCTTTAATGGTACCTTTGTCTTGGCTGTTGTTTTAATGGTAAGTTGTGAAGGTCTGAAAACACCCTCAGAAGCCAATGCCTGCTCAGCTGCTCTGGACCCATCTGAGGGATTAGTTTCTGTAGGCCCAATACCTTGAGTTTCCAGAGGCCTAGATGTTTCCACGTGGGAGTCGGCAGCGGCCTGTGGCTCTGAGGTAGTAGGTGTCAGGGGCTGCGAAAGCGCCTCATTGAGATCCGACGGCATCGTATAATTGAACCTTCGGCCAAAGTAGTGCAAAGCAAAATCAAAACGTCTTTTTATAGTGCGTTTGTTAAATCTAGCACAAAACCGACAACTAGTGATGTCGTGATCAGGACCTAGGCATGGAATACAGTAAGAGTGGAAGACCTTATGAGGTATTTGCTTCCCACAAGAAATACAATTAACTTTTTCTGACATCGGTCTGAGGCAAGAAAAAAGTTTCCCCAACGGGGTACTTAGCTTTATTGAAGACTTCGGATCTGAAATTCGACTTCGAAAATCTCAGGAGTCGGCCGACCAGCACTTGCGAACTGCTTCTGCTTCGGGCACCGCGCGGCAAGAAAGACTGAAGAAAATGGCTTTGGATACATCTTGTATACCCCTGGCGCACTGACGTCAGGGAAGAAGCGACATCAACAGACGCCGGACCAAGACTTTGGAACTTGGGCCGACTGCGGGACGGCCTGACGGCAGGATAACCAAGTGTAATGACTGCAGCAGTGTAACACGATGAACATCTACAAAAACAGATGCCACAAGATAATGATCAGTTGGCTAGTTACAGAATATAACTAAAGGAAAATGAGAACATAAAAGATAATCATCTTTTTGACAGGAAATGGGAAAAGTTAAGGAAAAGGAGAGAAGTGAAACATGAACAGTAAGAGAAAGTTATTGACTAAACTAGTCAACAAGTACAATTATGAAGAAAAAACTATTAGCCTTCCTAAGACAATAAATACATTTGATCCAAACTTGAGGTGACACAGAGATGTCACTGTTGTGATAATGATGTCAAAAAATCTGGAGAGTCAGCAAACAGCAGTGCATAGGGGACAAGGGGAGGGGCTTGAGCTGGCTAGAGATTTGATGTTACCAAGTGATGGAATCCTTCTGTGATCAGTCTAGTGGTTTCTAGTCTCCAGAGAATACCAACATAATACATTTGTTCATTTGAAGTTTATGACAGAAAAGGCATAACTTATTACTAAGCGGTGCAAGGTGCTAACTCTTGACAACTTACCATCTATTCATTGCATTCCATACACACATCATGTCAGCAACTGCAGGCCATATCCTTCTACTACAAAGTGTAATACTATACACATATTTTAGTGTAATGAGAAAAGAAGAGACCGTCTCTGTTTGTACTTACTTATTAAACAATGCAGACTATGGGAGTATCCAGAACCGTCAGGAATTGTAAAACTTCCATCACAAATCGCAACCTGACTCTCCCCAAACGGAAGAGTGAAGAAGCAAAGCTTGTAGAGTAAACAGCCAAGAGCCTATTGGAGAAAACAAATGATGTAACCTTTATTGTTGAACCCACAATGAAAAAAAAGGATTAAAATTAACTTGCTAATGTACATGTGGTAAAAGTGCTCTGATCTGCCTCATGTATTACAGTAACTATCAACTGATGCCCTGAAAGTATAGCTGTTTGAGGTAGTCTCCAAAACAGCAGCTCTGCAAGGCACAAATAATCTGTGAATTAAGTCATATTATACCATGATCCCCCCAAAATGTGCACGCTGATTGGCCAGCGTGCCCGTTGTAAATCGAGTTATACTAATGGAAAAAGGTCCGGTCGCCCGGACTTTTTTCCATTAGTATAACTCTTTTTTTTAAAACACTGTCTCGCTATGTTAAATGGGTTTAACATAGCGAGACAGCTTTAAAATAAGCAACGGAGATCTCCGTTGCTTATTTTAAAGCTGTCTCGCTGTTAAACCCATTTAACATAGCGAACAGTGTTTAAAAAGCAACGGAGAAAGCAAGATCTCCGTTGCTTTTTTAGTGTTTAGCTATGTTAAATGAGTTTAACATAGCGAGACAGTTAAAATAAGCAACGGAGATGTCTGTTGCTTATTTTAAAACTGTCTCGCTATGTTAAACTCATTTAACATAGCGAACACTAAAAAGCAACGGAGATCTTGCTTTCTCCGTTGCTTTACAACTCTGATGTACTGCGCAGGCGCGCAGTACATCAGAACTGTCGCGGATGCCAGACATCTGCGGAAGGGCAGTAAACAGGCATTATACTATGCCATTATTTAAGAAAAGTAACAGTTTCTTTTCTTAAATAATGTCATATAATAGCAATAACCACGCCTGGGTGTGGGTAATGCTAAATTTACCCACGGTTGGCTTTGTTTGGTCCCTCGGGCTTCGCCCTCGGGACCAAACCACGCCAATCGTGGGTAAATTTAGCATTACCCACACCCAGGCGTGGGTTATTGCTATAAGGTATCATTGCCTGCTGGAAAGTTTACATTAGCAGATCATCCAAAATTTTCTGCCACCTACTTTTGCTGGTCTTGAGCAGAAAGCTCATACTCACTGCTCTTGCTTAGCATATGCATCTTAAAGGGTGGAACTGTGATCATCTCTTTACAGCAAGATACCTCCAAATCTAAAATAAACATTACACACAAATGTGCACACACAGGATATACATACAGTTGATATAAAGTGTACACACCCCTGTTAAAATGCCAAGTTTTTGTGATATAAAAAATGAGACCACAAATCATTTCAAAACTTTTCCCACCTTTAATGTGACATATAACTTGTGCAATTCAATTGAAAAACAAAAATCTGTTAGGTGAAAAAACTATAAATAAAAATAAATAAAAAACGTACAACACACTGGTTGCATAAGTGTGCACAACCTTAAACTAATACTTTGTTGTGTGTGCACACCCTTAAACTAACACTTTGTTGAAGCACCTTTTAATTTAATCACAGCATTCAGTCTTCTTGGGTAGGAGTCTATCAGCATGCCACATCTTGACTTGGCAATATTTGCCCACTCTTCCTTGTAAAAGTGCTCCAAATCTGTCAAATTCCAAGGGTTTCTCTTGTGTACAGCCCTCTTCAGGTCACCCCACAGATTTTCTGTTGGATTTAGGTCTGAGCTCTGGCTGGGCCATTCCAAAACTTGAATTTTCTTCTGGTGAAGCCATTCTTTTGTTGATTTGGATGCATGCTTGGGGTCATTGTCCTGTTGAAAGGTAAAATTTCTCTTCATCTTCAGCTTTCTAACAGACATCTTTTGGGCCAAATGTGACTGGTATCTGGAACTGTTCATAATTCACTCCACCTTGACTAAAGCCTCAGTTTCAGCTGAAGAAAAGCAACCCCAAGCATGATAGTGTCTTTACCATGGGGATGGTGTTTTTTGGTAATACAAAGTGTTGTTTTTGCGCCAAACATACCTTTTGGAATTGTGCCAAAAAGTTCAACCTTGGTCTCAATCAGACCATAACACATTTTCCCACATGCTTTTGGGAGACGATGTATTGTTTTGCAAATTTTAGCCTGGCATGAATGTTTTTCTGTGTAAGAAAAGGCTTTTGTCTTGTAATCCTACCCCATAGTCCAGACATATGGAGAATATGGGAGATTGTGGTCACATGTAGTGCACAACCAGTACTTGCCAGAAATTCCTGAAGCTCCTTCAGTGTTGCTGTAGGTCTCTTGGCAGCCTCCCTGACCAGTTTTCGTCTAGTCTTTTCATCAATTTTGGAGGGACATCCAGTTCTTTGCAATGTAACTGTTGTCCCACATTTTCTCCACTTTTTGATGATTGTCTTCACTGTGTTCCATGGTATATAACCAATGCTGTGGAAATTTTTCTGTGCCCTTCTCCTGACTGATACCTTTCAACAATAAGATCCCTTTGATGCTTTGGTAGCTCTCTGCAAACCATGGCTTTTGCTGTAGCAAGCAACTGAGTAAAATGTCAGGAAAACCCTACTAGGATAGCTGAACTTTATTTGGGGTTAATCAGAATCTCTTTAATTGATGGCAGGTGTGTACCCAAGAAGACTGAATGCTGTAATTAAATCAAAAGGTGCTTCAACAAAGCATTAGTTTAATGGTGTGCACACACAACAAAGTATTAGTTTAAGGGTGTGCACACTTATGCAACCAGCGTATTGTACGTTTTTTATATTTTTTCCCCTAACAGAGTTTTGTTTTTCAATTGAATTGTGCAGGTTATAGGTCACATTAAAGGTGGGGAAAGTTTTGAATGATTTATTGTTGTCTCATTTTTTTATATCACAAAAACCTGGCATTTTAACAGGGGTGTGTACACTTTATATATCCACTGCACCCCGAAGAAACAGCATATGCACATCCTTTTTATCATTTGTTATACATGCTGCCATCAAGCACTCATCTTGCAAGAGAAAACAAACCAAATTATACAGAAAATTCCAGCAGAAACACAGGCTAGACAGACTTGTGCTGTAGCCACAGCATCTTAAGGTTTCCAAAGAATTACTTGGTATGAGAATGGAGGTAAGAAATGGAGTTTTTATTGCAGAAACAACTTCCCAGTAGTAGATATTATGGTACACACCTCACATTAATGTACTATCTTTGGGTGACTCATCTGTGCTTTGTGCCCTACCATACTGTCAGCATCCCGACCAGTAAAACCTGCAAAGTAGAAACCAAGGAACAGAAAGCCCAGAATTAATGGTGTTACTTTACAGCATGGGTCTCAAACTCCTATCTTGTCCTCTCCTCAAATGTGATGCACAAATACTCAATGTAGTCTAAAATATTTCTTTCTGGGGTGAATTACATTAAACTATTGATTACAATAAAAACCACATTGACAAATGCTTGTTTTTGTGGCACAGAGCCCTGCTTGCAGCATGGAGATGGATTAGCGCACTATTAGATTTGTTGTAGAATATTTTTACTACAATTCCGTTTTTTAGAAATATGTGTAGCCAGTTGTTCCGACGGCATAATGTAAGCAAACTTTTCGCCAAAAAAGTCTTCAGCGAACTCCGCCCGGCGCCTGAGAGTGCGCTTGTTGAAGCGAGTACAGGCGGCACAGGCCGAGACGTCGTGGTCTGGGCCAAGGCAAGGGAGGCAGTAAGAATGGAAATCCTTATGAGGTATTTGTTTACCACAAGACAAACAATTATTTACTTTTTCAGTTAATTCTGACATCGGCTGAGGCAAGAAAAGGTCCCCAATGGGGTACTTAGCTCTTTTGATGTCTTCGGTTTCGAAGAATACAGGAGCTGACCGACCGGCACTTGCAAACTACTTCTGCTTTGGGCACCGCGCGGCAAGAAAGACTGGAGAAGATGGCGTCGGCTGATGCTTATATACTCCAGCCGCTCTGACGTCGGAGAGAAATGCGACATCAGCCGACGTCGGACCCAGACTTTGGAATCCGGCCGACCGAGGGCTGCCTGAGGCAGGACAACCCATATGTTAGGACTGCAGTTGCATTCTTGAAGGACATCAAATGGGCAAAATGTGGAACAAACACTAACGGCTTACTAACAACTTCATCTAGGAAGGTCATAGGATAATTAAAATATGCTGGTTTTACTTATAAAGAAGATCCTTTAATGAATTAATATGATTAATTTCTATTTACCATGAATTTCACTTAAAAAAAATTCCTAACACTGAATGTGTGACAGACTCTTTCAATGTGGAACTTTGAGGAATTTTGAGGAACATGAACTTTTTAAGACCCCAAATGAGGTGCTTTCCTTGCAATGAGGTTCACTTGAGGGGTATGTTTTAATCTAAAACATCAGCTTGGATAAATAAACATTATACAGGCTGAGGGGCCATCCCTTCAAGTCACTCCACCTGAGACAAACTACAATGGGATATGAGACAGACAGTAGTTATGTTGAAGTGAATGGATGTGTATCAAAGATTTAATGATATGCCAAGTACTTAACTTTAATATTTTACATAATCAGTCCATCTACTTCCAACAACTGGTGTGATTCCCCAATATTCTCCTCTTGGGTGGCATCAAGACACAGCATCACTGGGAATCATAGACCCCAAGGTCAAATGAGATCATTAGATCACATCCAGCTTGTAGTGACACACAAATATATACAGAAAAAAAACAAGGAGCTGCAGCAGTATAGATATCATCAACAGAGGAATCCTTGAAAAAGGCCACGGAAAACAGCCATGGCCCTTACAGAACTGGTTTGGATACCAACATGGTGTTATACTTGCCACAGCAGAAAACAGTGTATTGTGAAAGCCACTAAGACAGGGTAAGCTTGAACAACTTCTATACTAACTTATTTAGCACAGAGCATGAAGAATTAGTTATCCTTTCTGTGATCTTTAATTCTGTTTCAATAGAAATGCAGCTGTCAATGAACACAGTGCAACAAAAGTATTCATCTTGGTTTAATACTAAGGGAAAACATCTGGCAGAGGGTCTGTATTATAACAGCGAATGCTTAAAATTAAAGAAAAAAAAAAGCACAAAATAAACTGGGGGGCTTCGCCTCCCACACCCCCCCTTAAATATGCCAACTCCGAGATCGCACCACAATGGAGGAAAAGGCAAAGTCCCGAAAATGGGTTCCTGGGCAAAACAATTGCTGTTCCGGGTCTTCGGGATTTTGCCGTTTCGACATTTAGCTGTTGATTAAACAGCATTCGCTTACTTAATAGGGAACCCTGGCAGATACAGGGATTGGTTCAGATTAATTAATGCAGCTACCTTTGGCATAAAATATGGACCTCTTCTAAAAGAAACTCAGCCTTTGTGGAAAATTATATTAAGAGATTTGGCAAAGAGTGCCTGACGTTACAAAACTCTCCAAGCTGACAATTTGTTTCCCAATAAAGAAATTTAGGTCATCGTTTATTCTCTGTTTAAATGTAACCAAAGTAATGTTTTACAGCATATAATTACAATCCCAAAGTGGACATGTTCAAAAAGAGAGCATGTTAACAAAAAAAAGCTGCTTTAAGGAACCTTGCACACTTTTCAAGATGCTAGAGAAAATAAATGTAGTCCCCCATAGGAAGCTGTGAACTGCAGCCTTTATAAAAAAAAAAATCTCAATCTCTGATCATAAATATTAACTAAGAATTAAGGAACTGACAACTGGTGCCAAAAAAAAATCTCACATAACCCACAAAGACAATTTTGTCCACTTAATTCTTTATATTTTTCTAGTAAACTCCTGGACAGCTGTAAGTATCAAAACCACTATCAGAAAGTACAAAGATCTCTGATCAGTAGTGGAAATGGAGAAACCATGCAACAAACAAGCTTAAGGGACTAAAGGTCTGGGTTAGGCTTGCCGGACGGATGAGACAGAAGTCCTCTGTGTTGTGTTCGCAGATGCTTCTTCAGCATATATGACCATAGCATAGGGAATCCAACTTGTTGAAGTTAGAATGGAGCTGTTAGAATTACCCTGGACTTGTCTGAGTTAGCTTTCTTCAGAAATTTCAAGAGAAGGGAAAGTTAGGGAAAAGTGTAAAGTAGCCCAGGAGGCCAATGTTAAACTACTGCATTCCAAAAAGTCTGCTACAAGTCACAGAATATCTTATGTCAGTGACAAAGGCATCACAGGCTAAACAAGGGATCACTCATCAGACATTAGCAGGCAGTGCCCGAGTTTGTCCCCCAGACAGATGCTTGACTGAAATAATTCATTGCATCTAGAAAGAGATGCATCAACATGGCCCATTCCTACAGACAAATGACCTTCCAACAGGAGGAAGAGGGACAAGTTCCACCTTGGTATCCAATATACTAAATCACAGCATTACTGTCCATGTGGATGGCAACTTTGCCTTGGGGGTGGAGATTTCTGAATGGCCTTCAACGTCAGCATTACTGTCCTCATCTCTATGTTGCTTGGACTGTCAAGTACAAGGCAGTGCCTTCTTCCCCCCTCAAATTCAAACACAACTATAGGGACGGTCACACTGGGAGATGGAAATGTGAAGGGACTGCCCTGAGAAAGAGTGTTTGGGTTAAGTCCAGGAGTTGGTGGTACAGCAGTGAAGCCTGTATTGGCATGGAAATGGGAGTCCATGCAGTGGTTTTACAGAACTCTTATAACTGACTGTATAACCCTCATGTGGAGCTTCAAAAATGATGCCAGAAAGGCTGCTGCTGCCATCAGACCATATCTCTTGAGTACTGATTTTGCCTTTTTTAGGCAATGTCAAAACATCAATTTCCAACGCAACAAAAACCAAACAAGGCAATCTCAAGTTCTGCTATTTAATGTTAGAAGTCTAAACAAGAAGCTGCACTCCCTGGCAGCATTCCTCACCTTGGAAGATGCCGACGTCTGTGCAGTCACTCAAACATGGCTCAAGGCCACTGACAGCACCCCAGCCGTGGAAGACTACAATGCCTTCCACATGTTCAGACCTCAAAATGAGAGTGAAAGAACCAAGGTGGTTCCATAGCTTTCATTAAAGCCAAGTACACTTCAAGACTGGTCAAACAAGTAAGACACTCTCAAACTACTCCATGTCCGATTAACTCTAGCCAAAATACACTACTACATCATTGCTAGCTATAGATCCCCCCACCATGAACCAAGAAAAGCACACTGTTTACCTGGACTTACTGAAATCACTCTCCATACTGCCCAACACCTTAGTCACTGGGGAGTTCAACTATCCTTCTATTAAACGTGTGGCATACAACCACAAACTCTCGCCCAAAGGTTCCTAGACTTTATTAATTCAAATGCTATGGAACAGCTAGTCTGCAACCCCCCACCCCCCATGGGGCTCAAATGCCCTGGACATAATACTCAGCAACATGGGGACTCACTGCACTCCCTCCTATGTGATGCCTTCCCTGGTAAGGTCAGACCATAAAACTATCAAGTTTGAAGTAACTATTGGACCTGACACCTCACAGGAGCATAAAAACTGAAGAACTTTTCCAAAGCTAACTTCAGAATATTAAGCAATGGTATAAAAAGTTTTATAGCACCGCTCTCACAGACAATGACTCATATGCAGAGGGGTACTCAGATGCCCTGTACAAACACTTAAGCAGTTGTATAGACTTGGTTCCACCTAACGGGATCAAAACCAGATCTTCACAAAAGAAAACAAGCCAATAATAAGAGGTAACTGACTCAGCAGGGGATGAATTCTCTCCTCAACTGGAAAAAGCAAATCAGAAATCTCAAGAAATCCTTTAAATCCAAGTATGAAGCTAAAACAGTGTCCCTAGCCAAGGATAATCATAAAGCATTTTTTCATTCTTTAATTATATCCAGAACCTAAAAGTGAATGCCCAGTTTTGTGCAGAACTGGTAACAGATGGTACCACTCATACTACACTGGAGGAAATTGCCAACCTGCTAGCAGGCAGATTTGATGCAACCCCCCCCCCCCCACACACACACACACACACTGGCCATACCCCAAAGCACACCCAACACCAGTCTCCTGCCTAGCATCTCTAGTAATCAGGTCTTATCTGCACTCACAAAGGCCAAAAACATGGCCTCAATGGGACCAGATAACATCCCAGTGCTTATTAAGCAAATCGAAAACAGGACCTAGGAAACCCACTTAAGCGCACTCTTTAAACCATAGCCTGAGAAATAGCTTTGTTCCAGCTGAGTGGAGAAAAGCAACAGTAATTCCCCAGCACAAAGGGGGAGGCATCAACAGACCCATAAGTCTAACCAGTATCACCTGCAAGGCCACAGAAATATTATAGGAGACCTTATCAACAAGAACAGAGGTGACCTTCAAACTCTAGACCCAACCCAGTCTGGCTTCATTAAGGTCAAATCATGCTTATTAAACTTGGTACACTTCTTTGAGAAAGTCACTAAAGCCCTGGATGAAAGTAAGACAGTGCATACCATCTATCATTAACTGGCCAAGGCCTAAGGATGTTAAAGCCTTACTGTACTTGACCATTATCAAAACAATAATAGTGTACAATACTCCCCTATTGCATGTACCTCAACAGACACTTGCAGCAGATGAAGAGAGCAAAGAGGTTTCTCACCAAGAAAATACAGGAACTCCAAACCATGATGTATGTGGTGGACTAAAAGTCCTCTCGTACTCTGTATCGTAGAGGCAGCTGAGAGAAGATTTGTGCCTGGTCTACAGGGCAGGCTCTGACCTGCCCTGATGGATATGCTTCACATACACAAATTTAATGGCACAAGAGTCACTTGTTCTAGGAATCTTAACCTAACCTGTGACAATAACAGAACATGCTGGAGAGATAAATATGTCTCCCAGAGACTGCCGCTCCTCTGGAAAACATCCAATTCACATATAGCAGTGATCCTCACTGACACTATTCAAGTGCAACCTGGGCAAATGGATGGGAGACTGCAAATTCTCACTGGGGATGGCACCCATGTCCCTCATGGACAGAGGGAGTCGGTATTGACCACAGACTAGCTCTGCAAAATAAATTCACTTAAGGAGAGAGAGGACAACCTGGGATTAACATGGCTAGTCTTGTAAGGGCTCTAGGGCCACTAGCCTAGTAATCTCCTATGAATGTTACAAAGAAGCAAACCTTAGATTGAAGGGACAACACGCTGCCTTAGAGGAGACTGACAATACAAGTCAGTATGTCCAAGAAGGCATCCAATGAAAATCACTGCTTGCAATGACTTCATCCAGCACTTTGCAGTGTTCAATGAACTTTCCAAGGAGCAGAACAGTTAAAAGCAAACAGTCCCTTGTTTAAATAAGTGAATTCTTTACAGGAGCACCTACAAGCTGGTCATCCAGGGATGGGGATGCCTAACTTCCAGTATTTGGAAAGGCAGTGTGACAGCCATCATATATTTGGTGAAACACCCTGGTGGCTGTGAGATCATCACTTGGAAAAGCTTTGAATTGGTAATGACTAGCTCCCTTCTTTCCTTGTAGTGCAGAAACCTCCTGGAAGCCCTGGCTATTCTGATGTGTTGATAAGCATCCTTGAAGTCTGAACAGCACATCCAGTCTCCCTTCTATAGAACTGAAGGACTCAGTGCTCCACTGACATCCAGAATAGTTTTTATCACACATTGTTTAGGCCATTGAAGCTTAGAACTGGCAAGAGGCTCTGTGTAATTTTCAAAATCAAAAATAATCCCAAACAAACTTCAAAACCTCTGGACTGGTGGGAATTCACAGATGTCTCTTTTCTTCAACAAGGTTGTGATCTCAGCCTGTCAATGCATTCTGACACAATATGACTGAGTAGAGGAAAACAGGAAGGCTTTGGGGGGGGGGGGATATGAAATAAATGGTGTGGCCTCAGGTTATGACATCATTTCTCTAATCCATCTGTCCTGCATGATGGCCTGCCACATAGGAGAATTGAGGGAGATGAGACTCTCAAATGCCGTCTGATTGGCTAGTCAGGCAAGTCTTCAGGGATTCTACAGCTGACTTCCAAAGAGTGCTGGGAAATCCCTTGTTCTCAGGACTACCACTGGCACTAAGTAGAGTCCACTCAATAAACTACAGTGTCTCTGCATTGGTTTCTGTCAGAGTGTTGCTCAAATGGGAGTTGTTGGCCTTTCCTTAACCAGAGAAGATTCATTCCCTGCCCCTTATCCACACGGACTGCCGGGGGGGGGGAGGGGGGGGGGCAGCGGCAGGGTCCCTCAAATAATCACTCTGACTTATTTGACTGTCCTTAGTTTTTTTGAGTGGGGAAGGAGCTCCTGTTTTCTTTTTGGAACCTCCCTGCCTCTGTTTTCTAAACAACTTCTTACCAGCATTCTGCAGAGATTTTTTTTGTCAAAGTTATACAAAGGAGCAGAGAATCCCTTGGAGAACTCAGAGAAGGAGAGTTGAAAGATCTGAGAGATTCCCCCTGTCAGCTTACCTCTTTCATCACACTTTTTGATAACCTCTGCAGCACAGCATCCAAAAATTAAATCTTTATTCAAAAGAGAATTAAAAAAAATAATTTTTGACATCTTCTGGGAGGTTCTGAGAATGTGTCAGACAAAGCTCCTTAAAACAGCAGCAGCCCAAGAAGTATTGTCTACAGAGTCACAAACACAATTTAAACAATGCACAGTACCTTCAGAAAAATAAAAAAAAAAACTAAACTCCACACTGAAGATTTTTCCTCACAACAGGGAATTAATGTCCAAGCATTCCTCATACTTTCAGAATCAGTCAAGATAAACTTCAACATACGAGCCTCATAGTTTACAATTCTAAAAATCAAAGTTGCAGAAGCATACACTTTTCCCCAGAGTTATCAAATGTTTTTTCTATTTTTATTAGAAGGAGAATAATTAGAATTAATAAAACGTACAGCAGTAGCTGGATTTACTAAAGAGATTTACTAGAGCTATAACTATACCTGTGTCAGGTCTGGTATTGGTGTATAAAAACTTGAAAGACTGGGGAACTTCATACAGTCTACCTGGTTTCTTAGGGACTGCAAGCTGACTGTCAGGGAAAAGTATAGTTGTGTACCTACCATAAATGTAGATGTTCGAGTGTATACACTGTTGCAGTCATTACACTTCGGTTATCCTGCTGGCAGGTTACCCGCAGTCGGCCTGATTTCCAAAGTCCTGGTCTGGCGTCGGTTGCTGTTGCCTGTTTCCTGACGTCAGTGCGCCATTTTCTTCAGTTTTTCTTGCCCCAGATGTCAGGTGCCCCCAAGAAGGTAGGCAATACATATTGCTTATAAAGACATACAGTAAAATAAAAATAATACCTTCATCTACAAGCAAATACACCACATAGGCTGTATAGGATAGAGAAGTACAGAGAAGTCCCAGCAAAGAAAGGGGGATGGAGGGTTGGTAACCTGGACTGCAACAGTGAATACACTCGAACATCTACATTTATGGTAGGTACACAACTGTATTATGTTCATCGTGTTTCACTGTTGCAGTCATCACACTTGGGTTGAATCCCAAAGCTGAGGTAGGGCGGCTGGGTCTAAATAGGATTAGGAGTGGCTATGAGGCCCTGCAGAACTGCAGTGGCAAAGCCTGCTCTGGATTTAGAGTAAAGAGGTAAGTGATAACGCTTGGTAAAGGTGTGCACTGAACTCCAAGTTGCAGCCTCCAAAATTTCCTTGGTTGGTACTCCTCTGAGAAAGGCTGCTGAACTGGCTGCTGCCCTGGTAGAATGTGGCCTAATATTCTCAGGCACTGACTTGCCATGCTGTGCATAGCAGAAACAAATGCAGTGTTCTATCCATTTTGAAATGGTCTGCTTTGAGATAGCCTTTCCTTGTGATCCTGCAGCATATGCTACAAACAAGTTGCTCGTTCTGAAAGCTTTTGTTTTGTCCAAGTAGAAGTGTAGCTGCCTGTGTATGTCCAAAGAGTGCAGAAGTCTCTCCCCTTTATTCAGGGGATATGGATAAAATGTTGGCAAATGAATGGTTTGGTTAAGAGCCACACTGGATACTACCATTGGCATAAATGTTGGGTTTGTCCTTAAAACCCTGTCCGGATGAAAAATGATAAAAGGTTCCACTGCCATTAATGCCTGTAACTCTGAGACTCTTCTTGCTGAAGTTATTGCTAGGAGCAGAGCAGTTTTCCAGGATAAGAATTTTATATCAGCTGCATTGGCTGGCTCAAAAGGAGGCAGTGTGAGCTTTTCCAAGACAAAGTTGAGGTCCCATGTAGGTATCGGTGCTCTCCTTGGGGGTCTTATGTTTTTTGCCCCTCTGAGGTACTGTCTTAGCACTGGATGTGAGAAAATAGGAGGTTCCGTATTGTAATGAGCTGAAATGGCAGAGGCATGGATCTTAACTGATGAGAAGGATAGGCCTTTGTCCAGCATCTGTTAGGTATTGTAAAATCTGAGGAATATTTGGAACAAGTGGTTCAAGTCCTTGTGCCTGGTTCCAAGCACAGAATCTCTTCCAGTTTTCTTCATAAGATTTCCTGGTTTTGGGCCTCCTGGCTTCCAAAATGACATCCATAACAGCTTTAGAGAGAGATGTGTTCTGAGTGGCTATATTATTTGCTATGCAGCCAGATTTAAGGTTCTGAGTTGGCTGTGCAGGATTTGATTGTTTTGTTGAGTCAGAAGATGAGGAATTTGAGGTAAAGTCCAGGCTGGGCCTTGAGACAAGCTCTTTAGGATTGGGTACCAGTGCTGGCGTGGGCAGTCTGGGGCAATCAGAATCATTTTTGGCTTCTCTTGTCTGACCTTTAGGAGTACCTTGGGAAGGAGAGGCAGTGGAGGAAAGGCATAAACTGTTTTCCAGCTGAATGACAGAGCATCCACTTTCCATGCTTGTGAGTGATAAGTCCTTGTGTAGAATCTCTGTAATTAGTAGTTATGAGGGGAGGCAAAAAGATCTATGTCTGGGCATCCCCATTTCCTTGTTATCATGCTGAAGACCTGCGGATCTAGTTTCCACTTGTGTGGGTCCATGAGGTTTCCGCTTAGAATTGTGCCTGCAGATGTACTTGGTAGGTCAGTGCTGTGTTCCACAAAGTCATGGCTTGCCTGCAGAGGGGGTAGGAATGTGTGCCCCCTTGCTTGTTTATGTACCACATAACTGTAGTATTGTCCATCTTTAGTAATAGTTGTCCTGGCTGTAGTAGATCCTTGAAGGCTGTCAGGGCATTCTGTACAGCTAGCATCTCTTTTTGATTGATATGAAGATGCATTCGGTCCGCGGGCCACATGCCCTGAATACATTTTCCTGCCATGTGTGCCCCCCAGTCATAATCCGATGCATCTGTTAGTGTTTGCCTGGCGGCTGTGGGTAAAGTGAATGGCTGTCCCTTGTTGTGGTGACAGGCCAGTGCCCACCATTGAAACTCCTGTTGCAGGCAGGGAATGAGAGTTATTATTGTTTCCAGGCTGTGGCAATGTTGAGTCCAAACACTTTTTAGATACCATTGTAGCTTCCTTATATGCAGTCTGGCATATGGAATTAGCAGGATGCCATGAAGCCCAAAGCCTGCAGAATTTTTCTTGCAGGTAGCTGGGTCTTTGCTGCCATCATTTGAAAGTAACGAGTCAGTTGCTTTTGCTTGTCTGGCGTGAGATAAGCCATCTGGGCAGTTCTATTTAAGCTTGCACCCAGGAATATTATCTCTTGAGAGGGCACTAGTTTTGATTCTTTTCGTTTACTGTGTACCCTAGGCAAATTAGTAATATTTTTACAAACGCCAGATGCTTTAGTAGAATGTCCTTGCTCTCTGCTTGAATAAGGCAGTCGTCCAAGTAGGGATATATTTGAATTCCTTTTTGTCTGCAAAATGCAATTACTGGTGCCAGGCATTTTATGAAGACCCTAGGCGCAGTACATAAGCCAAAGGGAAGTGCAGAGAATGGTAATGCATTGAGCCAGCTATGAATCTGAGATATCTTCTGCAAAATTGTCTGATTGGGACATGCAGGTATGCCTCTTTGAGGTCCAAAGTAACTAGGCCAAGCCTTCTTGCCCAGCATGGGAAGAAGTTGCTGTAGTGTCAACATTTTGAATTTTGGAACATCCAGGAAAGTATTTAGAATAGACAGGTCCAGTATTGGTCTCCAGGCTTTGTCCCCTCTGGGTATCAAAAAAGTCTTGAGTAAAATCCTTGCCCCTGTTCCTGCTGTGGTACTTTTTGAATAGCCCTCATGTCCATGAGAGCAGAAATTTGTTTTTGTGCCTCTGCCCATTGATTTTGTGGCAGGCCTGGCATACCTTTTGACCTTGGTAGGGTGTGAAAGTGGAACCTGTAACCCTGAGAAACAATATTCAGTACCCACTTGTCCTGGGTGATCACGTGCCAATTTTGTGAGAAAAGTGCTAGTTTTCCCCTAAGGGTGCTGCCAAAAGGTAAGTGCTTGGCATTTGTAGAGGAAAGTCATTGGGACCGTTTCCTATAAGGTTGTGATTTGTCTTCTCCGCCTTTGGGGGCTGAAGCACCCCATTGTTTAGGTCTGGATGAGCCTTGGGGCTGAGATCTGCCCCTTGGGCGTCTGTATCTGCCTCTTTGTGGCCTGTCTGGCACTAGAAAGTACCAATTTTTAAAAGGCCAGTTCCTGCTAAATCTAGGTGCCTGAACCTGTAAGAAATCCTTTACTGTCTGCATTGATTTTGCTTTAGCCTCCATTTTATTTAACACCTCTTCTGCCTTAACACCAAACAAAGTATCATGCTGTAAAGGAGCATCCGATAATTTTGCTTTAACATGATCAGGTAAACTCTGTTCTTTTAACCAAGCATGCATTCGAATGACAGAACCTGTAACTGTGGCTCTGCAAGATGCCTCTAATGAATCAAAACCACATTGCAAAGTATGCTTTCCCACTTGTTCAGCTGCGTGCAATAAATCCTGCATTTCCTTGTTCTCAGGACATTCAGAGCTTGTAAACATATTCTGTTTTAGCAAAGACATTAGGTATTGTTGATATTTAAGCATGTGAAACTGGCAGTTTAAAGCCCTTACATCTAAAGTAGCAGAGGTGTAAACTTTTTTCCCCCATCTGTCCAGTGCTCTAGAATCCCTATCAGGGTTTTTTGCAGTGGAAGCTTTGACCCCTTTGGGACCCTGAGAAATCGTTTCTGGATCAGCAGCAGGGTTTTTATAAAGAAATTTATGAGACTCTGGAACCCTGTAGTACCCATCTGGCTTAACTGGTGCAGGGGGTAATGAATCAGGAGACAAACTGGATTCAGAAAAAACATAATTAGTACAGGGGGTATAGCAAGAGGCCTGTGCTGAGGCAATAAAAGTCTCTGAGCCTTTTCTTGGATTCTGAATAATCCTGGCTCTCCCAATGGAAATGTTCCCTCATGATGTGCAGGGTTTCCCCAAAAGAGTAGCCCTCAGAAGGAGAGGCTGAAGGGATAGATTCTTCAGCATCAGAGTCCTCATAGGGAGGAACAGAATATCCTTGTTCTGAAGAGGAATCAGAAGAAATAGAAACCTGGTCAGAGGAGCCATAGTCAGTGTCTTGCCTAGGCTTTTATCTTGAGGGGGGATGGGAGCCCCTGATCAAAGTAATTAGGTCCTCGGCCATTTTGAGCATCTGTTTCTTTGGCATGGATGACTGTCCAGGAGAATGCTGTACTTGTTTCTTTGTCTTTAAAGGTATTTTAGACTTTGCCTTGGCTGCTGAAGAGGTCTTGATAGTAAGCTGTGTAGGTCTGAAAACACCCTCAGAAGCCGATGCCTGCTCAGTGGCTCCGGACCCATCTGAGGGAATTGTTTCCGTAGGCCCAATACCTTGAGTTTCTAGAGGCCTAGCTGTCTCCACTTGGGAGTCGGAGGCGGCCTGTGGCTCTGAGGTAGCGAGTGTCAGGGGCTGTGAAGACACCTCACTGAAAACTGGTGAACCGGCGACTGGCCTAGAAGAGGCTTCGTCATCGGTTTTGGAGCTCGGATGCCTGTCTTTTTCTTTGTCCTTGCGTTTTTTATGGACTCCAGTCATCGGTTGTTCCGACGGCATTATACAGTTAAGCCTTCGGCCAAAGTAATGAAAAGCAAAATCGAACCGACGCTTAATAGTGCGTTGGTTGAATCTAGCACAAAACCGACAACTAGCAACTTCGTGGTCAGGGCCTAGGCAAGGAATACAGTAAGAATGAAAATCCTTATGATGTATTTGCTTCCCACAAGAAATACAATTGTTAACTTTTACGGACATCGGCCTGGAGCAAGAAAAAGTTTCCAACACGGGGTACTTATCTTTATTGAAGACTTCTGATCTGAAATTCAAATTCGAAAATCTCAGGAGTTGGCCAACCGGCACTTGCAAACTGCTTTTGCTTCGGGCACCGCGCGGCAAGAAAGACTGAAGAAAATGGCGTTGGCTGCATCTTTTATACCCCTGGCGCACTGATGTCAGGAAAGAGGCGATAGCAACCGACGCCGGACCAGGACTTTGGAATTCAGGCCGACTGCGGGTAGCCTGCCAGCAGGATAACCCAAGTGTAATAACTGCAACAATGTAACAGTGGAGTACACCTTTCCGTACCTGTCGTAGCTGTACTGTTTTTGTTATTAAGCAAAGCATTTGAAGATGGTGGACGCTTACTATGTTTGTCATATTCAATGGATATGACAACTGGGTCCAAAGAAGGAGTTTTTATACTGAAACTTATGGATGTCTGAAAACCCAGCAGCTTTTTTAGGTGCTAGAGGTTGAGAATCTGGATTTAAACAATCCTGCAATCCTTCAAACACAGGAGGTATTGCGGAAGACTTAGGAACATCCATATACAGCAACTCATAGATTCCCTTTTGCATATCTTATACTTGTTTACCCTCGGACTGAAAATGCTGCATCATTTTAAAAACAGTTTACCCAAAGAATTTCCATCCCTACCCTCTGATTCAAATCCCAATGGAAATTGGATCTGGGACAAATAAGCAAGAGATTCCAACTCTGATTCCGAGTTTTCATCCTCAGAAGAATAGTCTCTGATCCTCTTGCGAGGGGAAGAAGCAACAAGGAAAGAAAGGATCTGAGGGATAGAAGGAACAGTAGAAGTATATTTTGTATTTGCTTCTTTTAATTCTTAGGAGTCTCAGCAGAAAAAATCTGAAGAGGAGGATCAGATCCATAATGTTCCTCAATAATGGAACCAAGAACATCCTCACAGGTGAGGATCTGCGGTATGCCCTTGGGTCCCTCAGAAATGATCATCCAGGGTTCTCTCTTTGTGGCCTTGCTGGCCAACTGATTAATCGATGGTAATGGACATGTCTACATGCTTATCCTTGTCAGCCTCCAACAGTGTCATGACAGCAGGAGCAGCAACACCAGGAGATCTGTCAACTCATCAAGTACCACAGCAGAGGCATCTGGGTCCAAAAGTACAACAGAAACTTCCTAAGGCTTTGAATTCTTCAGCTTCTTAAATGGTTGCAGAGAGACATTTAACTAATATGATTCAGAAACCATTCTACCTTGGACAATTTTCTATGTAAATTTTAACAGATACTACCAGACTCTCTATATAGTTTTAGGAACAAAATATTTACAAATAGAACATTTCCTAAAGTTTTGGTTAGGACCTAGACAAAATAAGCACTTGGAATATTTACCTTTATTTATTATCTGCCTTCCAAAGTCACTTTTTACCCCTCTTAGCTGACATGAATTAAAAAAACATTTAGTCAAAAATTAAAAAAATTGGAAAGGTCCCTTAACAGGGATACTTCTCTACCCACTTGAACAGAAACAGACAGTGAAGCAATAAAAACTAAGTTATGTACTTAACCATTATGTTCCATGTGTGTTGTCCATCTCATTCTTTATTCTCACTGATGGGTTGGACCCGATCCATCGGATCAGTCTCAGCCATTCTAAAAGCTTGTGGACATCCTTCTTTACCCATAATACAATCCCCTAGCTTCCTCAGATCTTGTTTGCCCCTAGTACTCTTACAAAGGTAAGACAGAAATATTTTGTATAATTACAAGTATATCTATACATATCAAAATATACACCAGAGTATAAATTCTGAGGCTATATGATCTGTAGCTCCCATGTTATGTTACTCGGTTTTCCAAGAGTACAGGCAGGGAGATATGGAGAGAGGATTGAGAGAATAAAGGAAGAGATGGACAACACACATGGAACGTTATGGTAAGTACATAACTTCTTTATGTGCTGTTGTCAATCTCGTCTTTATTCTCATTGACAGGACCGCGTCCCTAGCAACCTGACTCTTGGGTGGCTCATGGGAGAATATTCCTTAGAAGCATAGAACCAAAAGATGCTCTACTTCTAGAGACCAAATCCACTTTGTAATGAGTAATAAAGGTAAAAGGTTTTGCTCATGTTGCTGCAGAGCAGATATTATCCAGTGGTAATCTAGCTTAAAAGGCTGCAGACGTGGCTACAGACCTCGTGGAATGAGCTTTAACCTTATCTGGAAGTGTTCTATTCTTGGAATTATAAATATAGGATATACAAAGTGCAATCATTTTGATAAGGTAACTTTTGTGACTGGGTGGCCTTTCTTAATGTCAGAATAAGAGATGCAGAGTTGATCCGATTTTATAACTTCAGAAGTTTTATGCAAGTAGAAACGTAAAGTACAGTTGTGTACACTTACCATAAATGTAGATGTTCGAGTGTATTCACTGTTGCAGTCATCACATTTGGGTTATTCCTGCCAGGGGTAAGCCCTCAGCTGGCCCGAATACCAGAGGCTTAGTATTTCTGCGTCAGTTGCTGTCGCTCCAGGACTGACGTCATGTCGTCAGTGGTATAAAAACAGGCAGCCGACACCATTACATCAGTTTTTCTTGCCCTAAATGTCAGGAGCCCCCAAACAGGGAGCTAGGTTATGGTGGAATAACACCACCAGTAGAAAGTAAATACCAATACCCCTGTAAAAGAGTGAGGGGGAGGGGGAGAGAGAGAGAGAGAGACAAGGGGGCTGGAGGGTGGGAAACCAAGACTGCAACAGTGAATACACTTGAACATCTACATTTATGGTAAGTGTACACAACTGTACTATGTTCTTCATGTTTCATTGTTGCAGTCATCACACTTGGGTTGATTCCCAAAGCTGAAGAATGGGTGGAGGCAGTCAAGAAGAGTTGAGGCTGGCTAGTATGCCCTGCAGCACTGCGGTTGCAAAGCCTGCCCTGGGTTTGGAAACGATAGGCAGGTGGTAATGCTTGGTGAAGGCATGAACAGAACTCCATGTTGCAGCTTTCAGGATGTCCCTGGTAGAGACCCCTCTGAGAAAGGCTGCAGAATTTGAAGTTTCCCTAGTGGAATGTGTTCTGACCCCATGTGGTGGTGGTTTCCCATGGTGTTTGCAACATAAATGGATACAGTGCACTATCCATTTGGAAATGGTTTGTTTTGATATGGCCTTGCCCTCTGCCTCTGGTGCAAAGCTGACTAGTAACTGGTCAGATTTCCTACAGGGCTTAGTCCTAACCAGGTAGAATCTGAGCTGTCTGTACACATCTAAAGAGTGCAGGAGCCTTTCTCCCTTATTTTGAGGTTTAGGGAAAAAAGTGGGCAAATTAATAGATTGGTTGAGAACCACACTGGACACCACTTTAGGCATGAAAGTTGGGTTAGTCCTGAGGGAGACCCTGTCAGCATGAAAAATGATGGAAGGGATCCCACAGCCATAAGTGCTTGAGGCTCAGACACTCTTCTAGCTGAAGTGATGGCCAGAAGCAAGGCTCTTTTCCAATAGAGTAATTTTAACTCTTCTGAATTGGCAGGCTTAAAAGGGAGTAGCGTGAACATTTCCAGCACAAAGTTAAGGTCCCCTGCAGGGATAGGGGCTCTTCTTGGTGGCCTTAAGTTGTTAGTCCCTCTAAGGAACTGCTTGATGAGAAGGTGTGAAAAGAGAGGTGATGCTAGGTAATCCAGGATGAGAGGTAAGGAGGGCTGTGCTGGGTCAGCTCCTTTAGTCTGGATCCAAGAACAACACCTTTTCCACTTGTCAGTATAGGATTTTCTAGTGCTGGGTCATCTGGCTTCACGTATAATGTCCAGGACCTGCCTGCTTAGGCTGGCCACTGCAGGAGAAGTCAAGGAATAGGCCAGGCTGCCAGGTTCAGGGTCTGCAATTGTGGATGCAAGAACTCTCCCTCATGCTGAGTCAGGAGAGTTGGAATCTGAGGGAGGTGCCATGGAGGCAATGGTGACAGACTGCGCATTAGTGGGTACTAGTGTTGGCATGGCCAGTCTGGAGCAATCAGGATTGCCCTTGGTCTTTCCTCCTTTATTTTCAGTAATACTCTTGTAAAAAGAGGTAGAGGGGGAAATGCACAGATTGAGAAGTTTACCCATTGGAAAGCTAGGGTATCCACTTTCCAGGCCTTGCTGTGAGGTTCCCTGGTGCAGAATTTGCTGAGTTGGTGGTTGTTGGGGGAAGCAAATAGGTCCACCTTCGGGTACCCCATTTCTGGGTCACAAGGCTGAAGGTGTTGTGGTCATGTGGGTCTAGGAGATTTCTGTTATGTTTTCTGCCAGAGAGTTTTGGTTGCTGGCAGGAACTGTGCTGGTAGGTGAATATGCATGGCTGAGGCAGTGTGCCATAGGGTCATGGCTAGCCTGCAGAGTGGGTAAGAGTGGGTTCCCCCTTGCTTGTTGATGTACCACACCACTGTGGTGTTGTCGGTTTTGATAAGTAGAGGCCCCAGAGAGAGTAGGGATCTGAAAGCTGTCAGAGCACGCTGAACAGCTAGCATCTCTTTTTGGTTGATGTGCAGATTAATTTGATTTGGGCTCCAGTGGCCTTGAATGCACCTGCCATCCAGGTGTGCACCCCAGGCATAGTCTGATGCGTGTGTGGTTAGAGTCTGGGCGGCATGGGGTTGTGAAAAGGGAAGTCCTTTGTTGTGGTTGCATGCTGCTGCCCACCAAAAAAAATCTTTCCATAGACAAGGTATCACAGTTTCCAGGTCCGGAGAATGTTGACACCAAAGTCTTTTTAAGTAGCACTGAAGTTTCCTCGTATGCAGTCTGGCATATGGAATTAGTAGAATGCAGGAGACCATGAACCCTAGAGCTTGCAGGATTTTCCTTGCGGATAACTGGGTTCTGGTGGCCAGTTGAGAGAAGTAGCCTGTCAGATAGGAGGCTTGTTTTTCTGGAGTAAGGAATGCCATCTGGGATGCTGTGTCCAGGCTTGCTCCTAGGAATACAATTTTTTGGCTGGGGACTAGTTTGGACTTCTTTTCGTTTATAGTGTACCCCAGTGAGGTTAGTAGGTCCTTTACAAATGTCAGGTGCTGCAACAGCTTTTCCTGACCGTCTGTCTGAATCAGGCAGTCATCCAAGTAGGGGTAAATTTGAATATTTATTTTTGTCTGCAAAAAGCAATGGCTGGAGCCAGGTATTTTCTGAAAACTCTGGGAGCCGTGGATAAGCCAAAGGGAAGTGCGGAGAACTGATGATGCATAGATTCTGCCCCAAAACGTAGATATTTCCTACAAGAGTCTCTGACTGGGATGTGCAGATAGGCCTCTTTTAGGTCTAGGGTGGCTAACCAGGCATCTTTGGACAGCATAGGGAGAAGCTGCTGTAGGGTGAGCGTTTTGAATTTTGGTACCACCAGAAAGGTTGTTTAGAATGGATAGATCTAAGATTGGGTGACAGGTGCCCTCTTTTCTGTGTAACAGGAAAAGTCTGGAATAGAAACCTTGGCCTATCTGTTCTGCAGGAACAGGGTAACTTGCCCTCATGGAGAGCAGGGAATGAACTTGGATTTGTGCCTCTGCTCACTGGTTTGGAAGAAGATCTGGGAACCCTTTTGGAGTTGGTAGCATGTGGAAATAAACTCTGTACCCCTGGGACACTATGTTGAGGATCCATCGATCATTGGTGATGGAGGCCCAGTTTTTTGCATGGGAAGCAAGTTTTCCTCCTGGGGCACAAGCAGATGGGCAGAGGTGAGAGGTGGAGTTGAGAAGTCATTGTGAATTCTTTCCATAAGGGGGTGGCTTAGCACTCCGTTTTAAAAGTGGAGGTACTCCATTGCTTAGATCTCTGCATACCCTGAGACTGCTGCCTGGGGGGGTCTGCTTCCCCTAGGTCTAGTCTGAGGTGGCTTTGAGGGGGCTGGAAAGGACCAATGTTATGAGGGGCAATGCCTACTGAATCTTGGAGGCTGAACGTGCAAAAAGTCTAACTGTCTGCACAGACTTGGCTTTTTCTTCTATCTTTTTTAAAACGTCTTCTGCTTTGGTGCCAAACAGATTGTCTTTGCTCAGTGGTGCATCCAATATTGATTTGACATGGTCTGGCAAGGTCATGTCTTCTAAGTACAGAACCTGTGACTGCTGCCCTGCAGGATGCTTCTAGGGCGTCAAACCCACATTGCAGGGTATGATTACTAACTTGGCTTGTAGAATGCATAAGCTCCTGTAATTCTTTATTTTCCACACGGTCAGGGAAGGTAATTCATTTTTGTTTAATAAGTTCCATAGTATGTTGCTTGTATTTCAGCATGTGGAACTCACAATTTAATGCTCTAATGGCAAGAGTTGCAGAGGTGTATACTTTTTTTCCCCATCTGTCTAAAGCTCGGGAATCCCTGTCCGAAGGAATGAGATTCTTAGCTGTGGTTGCTTTTATTACTTTAGGTCCTTGGGAGATGATCTCTGGGTCAGCAGTTCGATTTTTGAAAATAAATTTATGTGAGTCAGGGACTCTGTAGTACCGGTCAGGTTTCCTGGGAGCAGGAGGTAGAGTATCAGGAGTTAGACTTGATTCCATAAAAACATCATCCACATCCAGAAAGTACAGTTGTGTACCTACCATAAATGTACATGTTCGAGTGTATTCACTGTTGCAGTCATTACACTTCGGTTATCCTGCTGGCTACCCACAGTCGGCCTGAATTCCAAAGTCCTGGTCCAGCATCGGTTGCTGTCACCTCTTCTCTGATGTCTGTGCGCCAGGGGTATAAAAGATGCAGCTGATGCAATTTTTTTCAGTTTTTCTTGCCCAGATGTCAGGTGTCCCCAAAAGGGTAGGCTAAAAATTCTGCTTATAACAAAGCATGCACTAACATAAACATTACCTTCATCTACAAGCAAATACACCACATAGGTTGTATAGAATAGAGAAGTACAAATAAGTCCCAGCAAAGAAAGGGGGGTGGTGGGAGGGTAACCTGGACTGCAACAGTGAATACACCCGAACATCTACATTTATGGTAGGTACACAACTGTACTATGTTCACCGTGTTTCACTGTTGCAGTCATTACACTTGGGTTGAATCCCAAAGCTGAGGTTGGGTGGCTGGACCTAAACAGAATTAGGAGTGGCTATGAGGCCCTGCAGGAAAGCTTGTTCTGGATTTAGAGTAAAGAGGTAACTGGTAGTGCTTTGTAAAAGTGTGCAATGAAGTCCAAGTTGCAGCCTCCAAAATATCCTTGGTTGGTACTCCTCTGAGGAAGGCTGCTGAAGTGGCTGCTGCTCTGGTTGAATGTGGCCTAATGCCCATAGGCACTGATTTGCCATGTTGTGAATAGCAGAAACGAATGCAATGGCCTATCCATTTTGAAATAGTCTGCTTTGAGATAGCCTTTCCTTGTGATCCTGCAGCATATGCCACTAAAAGTTGCTCTGTCTTTCTGAAAACTTTAGTTTTGTCCAAGTAGAAGCGTAGCTGTCTGTGTATGTCCTAAGAATGCAGAAGTCTCTCCCCTTTATTCTATGGGTTTGGATAAAAAGTAGGCAAATTAATGGTTTGGTTAAGAGCCACACTGGACACTACCTTAGGCATAAATGTTGGGTTCGTCCTTAAAGAAAACCTGTCCGGATGGAAAAATAATAAAAGGTTCCACGGCCATTAATGCCTGTAACTCTGAGACTCTTCTTGCTGAAGTTATTGCTAGGAGCAGAGCTGTTTTCCATGATAAGAATTTTATGTCGGCTGTATTGGCTGGCTCAAAAGAAGGCAGTGTGAGCTTTTCCAAGACAAAATTGAGGTCCCATGTAGGAATCGCAGCTCTCCTTGGAGGTCTTGTGTTTTTGGCCCTTCTGAGGTACTGCCTTAGCAGTGAATGTGAAAAAATAGGTGGTTCCGTATTGTAATGAGCTGAAATGGCAGAGACATGGATCTTAATTGATGAGAAGGATAGGCCTTTGTCCAGCATCTCAGTTAGGTATTGTAAAATCTGAGGAATATTTGGAACAAGCGTGTCAATTCCTTGTGCCTGGTTCCAAGCACAGAATCTTTTCCATTTTTCTGCATAAGATTTTCTGGTGCTGGGTCTCCTGGCCTCCAAAATAACATCCATACTGCTTTAGAGAGAGGTGTGTTCTGAGTGGTTATATTATCCGCCATGCAGCCAGATTTAGGGTTTTGAGTTGGCTGTGCAGGATCAGACTGTGTTGTTGGGTCAGTAGATGAGGAATTTGAGGTAAAGTCCAGGCTGGGCCTTGAAACAAGCTCTTTAGGATTGGATACCAGTGCTGGCATGGCCAGTCTGGGGCAATCAGTATCATTTTTGGCTTCTCTTGTCTGACCTTTAGGAGTACCTTGGGGAAGAGAGGCAGTGGAGGAAAGGCATAGACTATATGGGTTTTCCAGCTGAATGATAGAGCATCCATCTTCCATCCTTGTTTGTGATAAGTCCTTGTGAAGAATCTCTGTAGTTGGCAGTTGTGAGGGGAGGCAAATGGATCTATGTCTGGGCATCCCCATTTCCTTGTTATCATGCTGAAGACTTGTGGATCTAGTTTCCACTCGTGTGGGTCCATGAGGTTTCTGCTTAGTTCGTCTGCCAGAGTATTTGTCTTTCCTGGCAGGAATTGTGCTTGCAGGTGCACTTGATAAGTCAATGCTGTGTTCCACAAAGTCATGGCTTGTCTGCAGAGGGGGGTAGGAATGTGTGCCCCCTTGCTTGTTTATGTACCACATGACTGTAGTATTGTCCGTCTTTATCAGCAGTTGTCCTGGATGGAGTAGGTCCTTAAAGGTTGTCAAGGCATTCTGTACAGCTAGCATCCCTTTTTGATTGATATGAAGATGCATTTGGCTTACGGACCATGTGCCCTGAATACATTTTCCTGCCATGTGGGCCCCCCAGGTATAATCCGATGCATCTGTTGTTAGTGTCTGCCTGGCTGTGGCTAAAATGAATGGCTGTCCCTTGTTGTGGTGACAGGCCAGTGCCAATCATCGAAACTCCTGTTGCAGGCAGGGAATGAGGGTAATTAATGTTTCCAGGCTGTGGCAATGTTGAGTCCAAACACTTTTTAGATACCATTGTAGCTTCCTCATATGCAGTCTTGCATATGGAATTAGCAGAATGCAGGATGCCATGAAGCCCAAAGCCTGCAGAATTTTTCTTGCAGGTAACTGGGTCTTTGTTGCCATCTTTTCGAAGTAAGAAGTCAGTTGCCTTTGTTTGTCTGGTGTGAGATAAGCCATCTGGGCAGTTGTATTTAAGCTTGCACCCAGGAATATCATCTCTTGAGAGGGTACTAGGTTTGATTTCTTTTCATTTACTGTGTACCCCAGACAAATTAGTAATCTTTTTACAAACGCCAGATGCTTCAGTAGAATGTCCTTGCTCTCTCTTGAATAAGGCAGTCGTCCAAGTAGGGATATATTTGAATTCCTCTTTGTCTGCAAAATGCAATTACTGGTGCTAGGCATTTTTGTGAAGACCCTGGGCGCAGTAGATAAGCCAAAGGGCGGTGCAAAGAATTGGTAGTGTATTGAGCCAGCTATGAATCTAAGGTATCTTCTGCAAGATTGCCTGATTGGGACATGCAGGTATGCCTCTTTGAGGTCCAAAGTTACAAGCCAAGCCTTCTTGCCCAGCATGGGCAGAAGCTGCTGCAGCATCAACATTTTGAATTTTGGAACGTCCAGAAAAGTGTTTAGAATAGACAGGTCCAGTATTGGTCTCCAGGCTTTGTCCTTTCTGGGTACCAAGAAAAGTCTTGAGTAAACTCCTTGTCTCTGCTCTTGCTGTGGTACTCGCTGAATGGCCCTCATGTCCATGAGAGATGAAATTGGCTTTTGTGCCTCTGCCCAATGATTGTGTGGCAGGTCTGGCATAACTTTTGTCTTTGGAAGGGTGTGAAAGTGGAACCTGTAGCCCTGAGAAACTATATTCAAGACCCATTTGTCCTGGGTGATCCTGTGCCAATTTTGTGAAAAAAAGTGCTAGCTTTCCCCCTAAGGGTGCTGCCAAAAGATAAGTGCTTGGCATTGGCAGTGGAAAGTCATTGGGACTGTTTCCTATATGGCTGTGATTTGTCTTCTCCGCTTTTGGAGGTAGAAGCACCACACTGTTTAGGCCTGTATGAGCCTTGGGGCTGAGATCTGCCTCTAGGGAGTCTGTATCTGCCTCTTTGTGGCCTGTCTGACACTGGAAAGGACCAATTCTTAGAAGGCCAGTTCCTGCTAAATCTGGGTGGCTGTACCTGTAAAAAATCCTTTACTGTCCGCATAGATTTCGCTTCATCCTCCATTTTCTTTAACACCTCTTCTGCCCTAACACCAAACAAAGTATCATGCTGTAATGGAGCATCCAATAATTTTGCTTTAACATGATCAGGCAGATTCTGTTCCTTTAACCAAGCATGCCTTCTGATGACAGAGCCTGTAATAGCGGCCCTGAAAGAGGCCTCCAGTGAATCAAAACCACATTGCAAAGTATGCTTTCCCACTTGTTCAGCTGCATGCAATAAATCCTGCATTTCCTTGTTTGCAGAACATTCAGAAGTTGTCAACATTTTCTGTTTTAGCAGTGACATTAAGTATTGCTGATATTTAAGCATATGAAACTGACAATTTAAAGTGCTTACAGACAAGGTAGCAGAGGTGTAAACTTTTTTCCCCCATCTGTCCAGTGCTCTAGAATCCCTATCCGAGGGGACAGGGTTTTTTTGCAGTAGAAACCTCGACCCCTTTGGGACCCTGAGATATAGTTTCTGGGTCAGCAGCAGGGTTTTTATATAGAAATTTACGTGAATCTGGAACCCTGTAGTACCTGTCTGGCTTGACGGGTGCAGGGGGTAAAGAGTCAGGAGACAGGCCGGACTCTGAAAATACATCTACAATGTCTAGTACAGGTGGAATAGCAAGAGGTCTGTGCTAAGGCAGTAAAAGAAAATCTCTGAGCCTTTTCTTAGATTCGGAGTAATCTTGGCTCTCTCCCAGTTAAAATGCTCCCTCATGGTATGTAGGGTTTCCCCAAAAGAGTAGTCCTCAGGAGGAGAGGCTGAAGGAATAGATTTTTCGGCATCAGAATCTTCATAGGGAGGAAGAAAATATCCCTGTTCTGAAGAGGAGTTAGAGGAAATGAAAACCTGATCAGAAGAATCACATTCAGTGTCTTGCCTAGGCCTCTCATCAGGAGGGGGATGGGAACCCCTGATCAAAGTAATTAGGTCTTCGGCCATTTTAAGCATCTGTTTCTTAGGCATGGAAGTCTGTCCAGGAGAATGCTCTACTTGCTTCTTTGTCTTTAAGGCTGTTTTAGTCTTTGCCTTGGAAGCTGAGGTTGGCTTGATATATAACTGTTTAGGTCTGAAAACACCCTCAGAAGCCAATGCCTGCTCAGCGGCTCCAGACCCATCTGAGGGAATAGTTTCCGGAGGTCCAATACCTTGAGTATCCAGAGGCCTAGTTGTCTCCACGTGGGAGTCTTAAGCGGCCTGTGGCTCTGAGGTAGCGGGCGTCAAGGGCTGCGAAAGCGCCTCACTGAGAACCGGCGACTGGCCTAGCAGAGGCCTCGTCTTCGGTTTTGGACCTCGGATGCCTATCCTTTTCCTTGCGCTTTTTATGAACTCCGGTCATCAGTTGTTCCGATGGCATTATATAATTAAACCTTCGGCCAAAGTAATGAAAGGCAAAATCGTACAGACTCTTAATAGTGCGTTGGTTAAATCTAGCACAAAACCGACAGCTAGCAACGTCGTGGTCAGGGCATAGGCAAGGAATACAGTAAGAATGAAAATCCTTACGAGGTATTTGCTTTTCACAAGAAATACAATTGTTAACTTTTTCTGACATCGGTCTGGAGCATTGAAGACTTCGGATCTGAAATTCAATTTCGAAAATCTCAGGAGTCGGCCGACCGGCACTTGAGAACTGCTTTTGCTTCGGGCACTGCGCGGCAAGAAAGACTGAAGAAAATGGCGTTGACTGCATCTTTTATATCCTTGGCGCACTGACATCAGGGAAGAGGCGACAGCAACTGACACCGGACCAGGACTTTGGAATTCAGGCCGACTGCGGATAGCCTGCCAGCAGGATAACCCAAGTGTAATGACTGCAACAGTGAAACACGATGAACATCAGGAGGAATAGCTAAGGGTCTGTGCTGTGATAAATCTAAATATTCCCAGAGTCTCTTTTTGGACTGAGGATAATCCTGGCATTCCCAATGGAAGGTATGCAGGGTTTCACCAAAAAAAAAATCCTGTGGAGGAGAGACAGAAGGAATGGATTCCTCTGCATCTGAGTTCTCATAAGCAGATAAGGGCATGTCTTCAGCATCAGAAACCTCAGAGTCGTTGGACTCTTGGTCAGTTAAAGCTGCTGGGACAAGTCTCTTTTCCTTTTTGGCAGGGGTAGGCTGGCTTCCCCGAATCAGCATGAGAAGGTCTTCTGCCATTTTAAGCATCTGAGATTGAGGCATGGAAGCAGGCGCTTGAGGTTGGGTCATTTTTTTAGGCGTGGTTCGTACTTTGGTCCTTAGAAACTCAGTAGTTTTAGAAAGAACTGAAGATGCAAAAGAAGTCGTCTGTTTGTATCGAATATTGGTAGTGCGAAGAACTTCCTCAGAAGCTGGTGCCTGAACAGCGGCTCCGGACCCATCCAAGGTAGAGACATCCGCAGGTTCCGTAGCCAAAGAAGAGTCTCGCTACATACCGGACTCAAAACGGGTCTTAGTAGCGGCCTGCAAATCCATAGAAGTGGGCATCAGGGGCTGGGAAAGTGCCTCAGTGAGTACCGGCGAACTGGCGACTAGCTTAACGGAAGCATAGTCATTAGTTTTGTACCTGTGCAGTCTGTCTCTCTCTTTATCCTTATGTTTTTGATAGGCTCGGTAGTCGGATGACTTACCGAAGCCATTTAGAAATATGGAGAGCGAAAGTATTTAGCTATGATAAGGGCCCGACGACGTATAGTTCTGGCGTTGAACAAAGCACAAAACCGACAGCGAGGGACATCGTGGTCTGGGCCTAAACAGGTGACGCAGTAAGAATGGAAATCTCGGTGTGGTATCTGCTTTGCACAGGCGAGACAATTGTTAACTTTTTCTGACATCAGTTAGAGCAAGAAAAAAGGATCCCCAACGGGGTACTTAGCTGTAGTAGACTTCAACTTCAATTTCGGAAATGAAAACTCAGATAGTGGTCGACCGGCACTTGTGCGAACTGCTTCTGCTTCGGATGCCTCGGCAAGAAAGACTGATGGCGTTGGCTGCGTGTTTTTATACCACTGATGACCTGACGTCAGTCCTGGAGTGTCAGCAACCGATGCAGAAATACTAAGCCTCTGGTATTCGAGCAGACTGAGGGCTACCCTTGGCAGGATAACCCAAGTGTGATGACTGCAACAGTGAAGCACGAAGAACATGTCTATAAACATCTAGGAGATGCAGTAAATATTCACCTTTATTCTGCAAGTTAGGAAAGAAAACTGGCAGCTCTACAGACTGATTGAGATTGCTTTCTGAGACAACTTTCAGCAGAAATAAGGAGTTAGTGCATAAAGAAACTGTCTATGAAAAACTAGGTAAGGGGGCTTTAGCAGACCAAGCTTGTAATTCAGACACTCTTCTGGCTGAAGTAATAAGAACTAAAAAGTGTGCTTTCCAAGACAGGTACTTCAACTCGCATGTAAGGTTCAAAGGGAGAATAGATAATGTTGGATAAGATAAAATTCATATCCGGGGGGGGGGGGGGGGTTGGATTTTTATATGGTGGTCTTATCATTGTGGTTCCTTTCAAAAATACTTTACAAAGTTTGGTGACATGACTGCAGAACCGTTTTTCTCCTACATGAAAATTGAACATTGCTGCCAGCTGAACCCCAATAGTTGCTGCAGTTCTTCACGGAAAAGTTTTGTTAAAAATTCTAGAATAGAATATATGGGAGCAGAAAAAGGGTCTACCTGATTCTTGCTGGCCCATGTAATAAATCTCTATTTACTTTGGTACAACTTTCGCGTAGATGTTTTATGAGAAGATAAAATATGTTTGACTGGAGAGGAAAGGGAGGGGAAACCTGGTGAACAGGGGAACCGGAGCAGACAATATGTTAGACTGAGAGTGTCCAGGTTCGGATGAGCCATTTCTGAAGGGTGAGTCAGAAGATCCGGAGCAGGGTCCAGAATCCACAGTTTGTCCCAAAGGTGAGGCTTTAGAAAGGGAAACCAGATTTGTCGAGGCCAATAGGGGGCAACTAGGATTATTGTAGTCTCCAACAAACTTGCTTTCTGCAAAAACTTGGGTATTAGAGGGAGGAGCAGGGTCCAGAATCCACAGTTTGTCCCAAAGGTGAGGCTTTAGAAAGGGAAACCAGATTTGTCGAGGCCAATAGGGGGCAACTAGGATTATTGTAGTCTCCAACAAACTTGCTTTCTGCAAAAACTTGGGTATTAGAGGGAAAGTCCAAGAGGTCAGTCATGAACAAGTGTATCCCTTGGTGACTCCCCCGAGGAGGAGATGAGGGCAAAGTAGTTGCTGCATCTGGCACTGGAGGGTGATGTGAAGAGATCGCAGCAAGGCTGGCCCTATTTCCAGAAGATCTCTTCCATTACTTTTTGATTGAGGGACCACTTGTGAGGCCATAGAATGGCTCTGCTCAACTTGTCTGCAATCACGTTGGATTTCTCTGGGATGTGCATTGCTATCAGAAAACAATCGGAGGCAGTAGCCCTTGTCAGATGCTCACAGCTTCTCAACAAAGGGGGTAAGATCTGGGTCCTCCCTGTTTATGTACCAGACTATGGACACATTGTCCAACTGGATTGCTGCTGTTCCTACAGGGAGTGTGTCTTGAAATGCTTGCAATGCTAAATGCATTGCCCACATCTCAAGGATGTTTATGTGCAAGCGAGCCTTATGTTCCTGGCAGATGCCTTGACCATCTTACCTAGATAATGTCCCCCCACCCTATCTGGGAACTGTCCGTGGTCAACGTGGCTTGGGGTTGAGGGAGGATGAAGGGACAGCCTTGAGATACTAGTGGAGAGTAAATCCACCACTAGAGATCCTTTTTCAGGAGTTGGTTATCAAGACTTTGTGTGACATTGGAAGTTCCAAGACTGACCATTGTGTGGAAAGTAGCCATTGAAGTATTCTCATATGAAGACGAGCTACAGGAATGACAATTGCTGCAGCCATTTTCCCTAGTACCTGAAGAACCAGTCTTGTAGATGCTCGCATCTTCCTGATTAATGATCTTACATGATGCCGAAGACAGTCTGCTCTGTCTTTTGGAGTCTTGCTACCATTGTGGTTGTGTCTAATTCTGCTCCTACTAAGATTAAGTTCTGACATGGCTGTTGAGCAGATTTTTCATAGTTTATGGTAATGCCTAGGGAGGGACAGAGTTGAAGGGTATAGTCCCTGGCTTGCAGCAGAAGATGCCTGGTCAGGGTGATTATGAGCCAGCAGTCCAGATATGGAAACATCCAGAATCCTAGGTGTCTCAGGTGAGCTGCCACTATTGCCATACACTTGGTGAACACTCTGGGAGCTGTGGTGAGTCCAAAGGGCAGAGCTTGAAACTGGAAGTGACTGGCTTCTAGCTGGAAGCGCAAGAAACTTCTGGATCGCCTTTTCATTCTGATGTGGTAGTACACATCCTGAAGGTCTATAGAGCACATCCAATTGCTTTTTACAGGAATGGAAGTACCAACGGTAGTGTCACCATCTGGAACTTGGTCTTTTTCACAGATTTGTTCAGATTGCTATCCCCTGTTTTCTTTGGAGCTAAAGAAGAATATTGAGTAAGTTCCACTTTTTCTTAGCAACTTTTGGATTTCTAATGTTGCCTGTTCCTTCTGACTGGGTGGAATGTCTGGAACTGTCTTGTTTACCGGAGTGGAGAAGAGAATGACATATCCAATGGATATTATGTCCTGCACACATTTGTCGCTTATCTTCTGCCAGGTTTTGTGGTGCAGGGACAATCGATCCCCGACTGCTTGCAGAGGCGAGCAATAGGGCACTCCTTCAGAAGTGCTGGAAGGGTCTGCCAAAGAAGGATTCTCTTGATCCCTGATTTTGCGGGCCTCCCATGCCGCGAGGGTGGCATTATTCGTTACTGTTCTCCTCTCTGCCTCTTGGGGGAACTTTCACCTTGTGTGGAAAGACCTTTGTGATTTTCTGAGCCATAATTTCCCACTACCTCTATGACCTTTAGGAAAGGGTCTGGTAGGTGTGGAAAAACACATTCCAACGGCAGATAAGGTCTTCCCCTCCTGTTCACACCTGGTGAATCTATAACTTTAGGCCCAAACAGAGAGGAGCCATCCAAGAAGGCATTTACGAAGGAATACTTGAAGGGCTCTGGCAAATCGCAAAGGCCCATCTCCTGACAGGAAATGCCTGAATCCATCACTGTACTCGCTCCATCTGCTGCATATGATACGAGTCTCATGGATAAGTTGACAACAGAATTAAGGGTGGCAAGCTCAGTGCTGACTTTATCTGCCACCACATTAGCTACATCTCCTTGAAAGGAGTCAAAGTTCCTTTAACAGATCACTCTGTGGTCTTGTGAAGTGGGTGAGGTAGTTCAGTGACCGCACTGAAAAGGCCACTGGCAAAAAGACAATTTTCCCGTCCCTATCCATGTTCCTGGAATCTTTGTTAGGAGGATGGATAGAGGAACTTGTCTTGGACAGTTCCTTTTTGGTGGCCACCGCCACGACCATGGCATCCACTGCTACACCTTTTGTCAAAAGGGCTTTGTCCTTTGGGGCTGTGATGTAGTTATTTGACCTCCTAGGAAAAGGTTCTATCAAGTCTGGGGTCTCCCAAACCTACCGATAGATTAACTCAATAAGCTCATCAGAAGGAGGGGTCACCCAAGAGGTTGAAGGGCGAGACCCAAAGGCCTTCAGGTATACAGACTCCTTGGTCGAAGGGGTTGTGGACTGCCAGTCACCTCTCTGCTTCAAAATTTCCAGGAGGTCTCCAAAAGAGACATCTTCAGAAGGTGACAGTGGGGACACTTCTGCTTCATTGAAATCGGTGTTAGAAGTGACATACTCCTCCGAGGAGTCAAGATGCTTCCTCTTACACATCCTCTTAAAAGGGAACTCCTCAGTGAGATATTCTGGAGAAGTTTCAGAAGAGGGGGGAGTCCACTGTTGGGATACCTGAGGCCTAGTATCTATGCAGTCCCATGGATAGGGTACATGAGAGGCCGAAGACACCTGCACACAGTTGGGATGAAGATCCGAGGGGGACTGTGTCTGAGACTGCGAAGTAGTCATTACCCTCCTCACGACTTCAAAAGCAGCCTGCCCTGCTCCTAAGAACACCCCAGATCTGACAAAAAGGCTGTCAGAGACGAAGGCATCTCCAGTGCAGAAGACAGAAGCTCCGAAGCAGAGGTAGGAGATGAACTCACCAGCTCCAAATCCCACAGAGGCAGGGTCAGATCCAGAGAGATCTGAACCGGCTCCGCTGACCCGACCAGAAAGTGTCAGCTCCCAGAGGTTCTCTGCTCCAACTGAGTGGAAACAATCGGGGCAGTTACCGGATCTGAAGAAAGTACAGTTTTGTACCTACCATAAATGTAGATGTTCGAGTGTTCACACTGCTGCAGTCATCACACTTGGGTTTATCTGCGGTCAGGCGGTCCCGCAGTCGGCCCGAGTTCCAAAGTCTTGGTCCGGCGTCAGTTGCTGTCGCTTCTTCCCTGACGTCAGTGCGACAGGGGTATAAAAGAGGCAGCCGACGCCATTTTCTTCAGTTTTTCTTGCCCCAGATGTCAGGTGCCCCCAAATAGGAAGGCAATACATAATCCTAAGTAAATTACATAAGTAGAAAACAATAGCTATAGCTGTAAGCAAATACACCATATAGAAATACATCTTAGAGATTGTATAAACAGGGAGCCATAGATAAAACCCAGGTAAAAAGGGGGGAAGGTGGGAGGGTAACCTGGACTGCAGCAGTGTGAACATTCGAACATCTACATTTATGGTAGGTACAAAACTGTACTATGTTCATCGTGTTACACTGCTGCAGTCATCACACTTGGGTTGAATCCCAAAGCTAAGGCTGGGCGGTTGGCACTAAACAAGGTTTGGAGAAGCTAGTAGGCCCTGCAAAACTGCAGTGGCAAAGCCAGCTCTGGTTTTTGAGTATAGAGGTAAGTGGTAGTGCTTGGTGAAGGTGTGCACTGAACTCAAAGTTGCAGCTTCCAAAATATCCTTGGTTGGTACCCCTCTGAGTAAGGCTGCTGATGTTGCTGTAGCCCTGGTCGGTGGAAAGAGGCCTAATGTTACCAGGTACAGGTTTCCCATGGTGTGTGTAGCAGAAAAGTACAGTTTTGTACCTACCATAAATGTAGATGTCCGAGAGGTATGCATCTGCAGTCCTAACAAATGGGTTGTCCTGGCCTCAGGCAGCCCTTCGGTCGGCCGGATTCCAAAGTCTGGGTCTGGCCTCGGCTGGTGTCGCACTTCACCCGACGTCATAGCTGCAGTTCTTCGGGTATAAAGGCATCAGCCGAGGCAATTTTCCTCAGTGTTTCTTGCCCCAGATGCCCTCTAGGAAGGCTAAATTTGGATAAATGCAAATGTTTCCAAACAACAGAGAGCAAATAGAAATAAACATGTATATACATATATACAAACAAATACACCATAATAGATTCCCCCAGCTAGCTACAAGATGGGCAAATACCCTAGGAGTACCACAGAGGGGAAGGAGGGTGGGTAATCCTGACTGCAGATGCATACCTCTCGGACATCTACATTTATGGTAGGTACAAAACTGTACTATGTCCTTCAAGGATGCATCTGCAGTCCTAACAAATGGGTAGAATACCATAGCCAAACTGGGGGAGGAGGCCCTAACAAAATTATGCTGTAGTTAAGATCCCTTGCAATACAGCAGTGGCAAAGCCTGCTCGGGATCTGGAGTATAAAGGTAGATTATAATGCTTGGCAAATGAATGCACGGAGCTCCAAGTAGCAGCCTCTAAAATGTCTTTTGTAGCCACTCCTCGTAAAAAAGCTGTAGTAGTGACTGTAGCCCTTGTGGAGTGAGGTCTGATATTTTCTGGAGTTGCCTTTCCATGATAAGAATAACAAAATCTAATGCAATTTCCTATCCATTTTGAGATTGTCTGTTTGGAAATTGCTTTTCCTTCCATTCCTGTGGCATATGCTACCAGAAGCTGGTCAGTTTTTCTGTTGTTCTTGGTTCTGTCCAGGTAGTAGCGCAATTGCCTATGCACACCCAAGGTATGCAGCAGTCTTTCTCCCCTGTTCTGTGGGTTGGGGAAGAATGTAGGTAGGTGGATTGCTTGATTTAAAGATACCCTGGAGACCACCTTTGGCATAAAGGTAGGATTAGTTCTCATGGACACTCTATCCTGATAGAAGATAAGGAAGGGTTGCACTGCCATTAATGCCTGTAATTCAGAAACCCTTCTTGCTGAAGTGATTGCAAGCAGGAAAGCAGTTTTCCATGATAAGTACTGTAATTCTGCTGTTGCTGCTGGTTCAAAAGGGGGAAGTGTCAACTTTTCTAGCACAAAAGTTCAAGTCCCATGTAGGCAGTGGTGGCTTCCTTGGTGGCTTTACATTTTTGATTCCTCTTAGGAACTGCCCGAGTAGAGGATGAGAGAAGACTGGAGGATCCATGTTGTATTCTGCTGAAATAGCTGACGCATGAATCTTAATGGAAGAGTAAGACAGGCCATTGTGGAAAAGCTCTGCTAAGTATTCCAGGATGTTAGCTATGTTTACCAGTGCTACATTTTGCCCTTTTGCTGCACTCCAAAAGAGATATCTTTTCCATTTCGCTGAGTAAGTTTTTCTTGTTGAGGGTCTGCGAGCTTCCAAGATAATGTCTTTAACCCTTTGAGATAAATCTGGGTTATTTTGTCTTATGCAATGCTCCAAGTAGCTAGCTGCAGTGTTTTCAGGTTCGGATGCAGGGTTTTGAAGTTGTTCTGTGTCAGCAGTAAAGGAACCAGGGGTAGAAGCCATGGGAGTTCCCGAGACATACTCCTCAGTAGTGGGTACCAGTGCTACCTTGGCCAGTCTGGAGCCATCAGGATGATCCTTGGGCGGTCTTCTTTGATCTTCAATAGCACCTTGTGCATCAAAGGAAGAGGTGGGAATGCATATGCTGTCAGGTTTTCCCAACTGAAAGATAGGGAGTCCACCTTCCAAGCTAGTGGGTGGAATGTCCTTGTGCAGATTTTTTTTCAATTGGTGATTGTGTGGGGATGCGAATAAGTCTATTTCTGGTAGTCCCCATCTCCTTGTGATGGATTTGAAGATGTCTGGATGCAGCATCCATTCGCGGGCATCCGTGGTAGTCCTGCTTAAGATGTCTGCTAGTATGTTTTCTTTTCCTGGCACAAATATTGCCTTGAGCTGTATGTTGAAGCTTAGGGCCACATTCCAGAGATCCATTGCCATCCGGCATAGAGGATATGAGTGTGTGCCTCCCTGTTTGTTGATATACCACATAACTGTGGTGTTGTCCGTCCTTATCAGCAATTGTCCCTGCTGGAGAAACGGTCTGAATGCCTGAATTGCCAGTTTTACTGCCAGCATCTCTTTCTGGTTTATGTGTAGGTTTAGCTGGTCTTGGGTCCATAAGCCTTGTATGCACTTGTCCAGCATGTGTGCCCCCCAACCGAGGTCTGAGGCATCTGTGGTGATAGCCTGGCTTGGTTGCGGGCTGTGGAAGGGCAGTCCTTTGTTCAATTGACAGGCCTGAGCCCACCATCGGAATTCTTGTTTCAGGCATGGAATTATTGGAATTTGGGTTTCTAGGCTGTGTTTGTGTTGAGACCATAAATTCCTGAGGTACCATTGCAACTTCCTCATATGCAGCCTGGCATGTGGGATCAATATTATGCAGGATGCCATGTAACCCAGGGCTTGCAGGACTTTCCTTGCTGTAAGCTGGTTCTGCGTTGTTAATGCCATGAAGTAGAGTGGAAGGTGCTTTTGCTTTTCTGCTGTGAGGGAAGCCATTTGATTTGATGTGTCCAGTTCTGCACCCAAGAAAGTTATCCTTTGGGATGGCAGCAGCCTTGACTTTTTTATATTGACTGTGTATCCCAAGGCTTGCAGTAGATGAATGACCCTTTTCAAGTCTTTTGTTAATTTGTTTTTGTTGTCCGCTTGTAACAGGCAGTCGTCCAGGAAAGGGTAAATGTGAATTCCCCGAAGCCTGCAATGAGCAATTACAGATGCCAGGCATTTCGTGAATACTCTGGGCTCAGTAGATAAGCCAAAAGGCAATGCTGAGAATTGATAATGCTCTGATCCTGCAAGAAATCTGAGGTATCTTCTGCAATTTGGTTGTATGGGGACGTGCAGGTATGCCTCCTTGAGATCTAGAGTTACCAGCCAAGACTCCTTGCCCAGCATGGGAAGAAGCTGCTGTAGAGTCAGCATTTTGAATTTTGGGACAATGAGGTATGTGTTCAGTGCGGACAGGTCTAGAATAGGTCTCCATTGATTTTCCTTCCTTGGCACCAGGGAAAGTCTGGAGTAAAATCCTTGCCCTTGTTCCATAGGTGGTACCTTTTCTATAGCTCTCATCTTTTTTAAGTTGTCTATTTGTTCTAGAGCGTTTGCCATTTGATTTGGAGGTAGGTTTGACATTCCTCTCTTCCTTGGTAGAGTATGGAAGTGAAACCTGTAACCTTTGTCTATTGTCTGTAAAATCCATTTGTCTCTTGTAATGCAATGCCAGTTTACTGAAAATAAGGCTAGTTTTCCACCTAAGGGTGCTTCTAGTTGTGCCCTGGTAGGCGGCTTCAGAGCCAAGTCACTGTGATTGTCCTGTGGAAGTGGTAGTGGCTGGATCTGCAGCAGTATTTCGCTGGTTGTTAGGCTGCCACTGACGTCCTCTGTAGGCACCTCTGGATTGACCTCTGCCTCTTGTGCACCTATTCCTGCCTCTCTGTGCTCTGTTGTTGTCTGGAAAGGACCAATTCTTGGAAGGCCAGATCCTACTAAACCTCGGAGGCTGGACCTGTAAGAAATCCTTGACTGTCTGGACAGATTTGCTTTCTCTTCCACCTTCTTCAGCACTTGCTGTGCAGGAGAGCCAAACAAATTGTGTTTGTCCATGGGAGCATCTAGAAGCTTTGATTTTACATGGTCTGGTAAGGACTGCTCTTTTAACCATGCATGCCTTCTGATCACTGTACCAGTCATAGCTGATCTAAAGGAGGCCATCCAGTACATCATAGCCGCATTTTAAGGAATGATTACTGACCTGCTGTATGTTATGTACCATATCTTGCAGAGACTTTCTGTCTAAAGGTTCAGGTGAGGACAGCTTTTTAGATAACTGATCTAACATAAATTCCTGATACTGAATCATGTGGAATTGACAGTTTAAGGCCCTAGCAGAAAGAGTAGCAGAAGTATAAACTTTTTTACCCAATCTCTCCAAGGCCCTAGATTCCCTTTCAGAGGGGAGTGGGTTTTTGGCAGAGGTAGCTGCTACAGCCTTGGGGCCCTGTGAAATAGTTTCAGGATCTGCAAAAGGAGCCTTATACAAGTGATTATGTGTGTCCGGAACCCTGTAGTATCTGTCGGGCTTAGCAGGGGCTGGAGGGAGTGAATCAGGAGCAGCACAAGCATCATTAAATGCATCATCCACAACTGTAAGTACTGGAGGAATGGCTAAAGGCCTATGCTGTGGCAAATGCAAAAAGGTCCTAAGCCTTTTCCTAGAGTCTGAGAAATCCTGACCCTGCCATTGAAACTGTTCCCTCATAGCATGCAAGGTTTCCCCAAAAGAAAATTCCTCAGGAGGAGAGGCAGAAGGAATGGAGTCTTCTGCATCAGAGTCCTCATATGGAGAATAAGGGTCCTCAGGAGGGTTTGTATTTTCTGACTCATCTGAGGAGTAATCAGAAGAAACTGGCTCAGGGGGTTCTGCTCTAGGCCTCTTCTCTGGAGGGGGCTGAGAGGCCCTATCAGGGTGAGACTGGGTTCCCCTGATCAAAGAAATGAGATCCTCTGCTAGACTAAGCATTTGAGTACTAGAGCTAGGCCTGTGAGAGGGGGCTTTAGTAGGCACGGCCTTGGAAGATTTAGCTGCTTTAGTCCTGGCAAAGGCCTTAATTGACATGGATGCAGGGGGCTTAGCAGCACCACGTGCAGGAGTAGATACATCTAGGGGAATTGTATCAGATAAATCCTGAGAAACTGTAAGAGTAGGAGGTATTTCAGTAGCAGATTCAACCATGCTGGAAGAGGCCTCGGTAGGAGGCAAGCTTTCGGCCGAAGGAAGAACCACAGACTCAGTTTCAGCCGAAACCGAGACACTCGCGGTTGGCTTCACCGCGGTTTCGGCTGAAACCGCGGACCGCGAGTGTCGGTCCTTTTCCTTACGTTTTTTAGCTAAATGCGAAGTCGGAGTCTCCGACGGCATGATATAAGCAAAAGCGGAGCCGAAAAACTCCTCTGCAAACTCCGACCGACGTCTAAGCGTCCGTCGGTTGAAGGAAGCACAGGCTAGACAAGCTGCTACGTCGTGGTCTGGGCCTAAGCAAGGTAGGCAGTACGAGTGGAAATCTTTATGAGGTATTTGTTTCCCATAAGTTAAACAGTTATTCACTTTTTCTGACATCGGCTGAGGCAAGAAAGAGTCCCCAACGGGGTACTTAGCTTTTTAGAAGTCTTCGGTAGTAGTAATCTCTGGATCTGACCGACCGGCACTTGCGAACAGCTTCTGCTTCGGGCGCCACGCGGCAAGAATGACTGAGGGAAAATGCCATCGGCTGATGCCTTTATACCCGAAGAACTGCAGCTATGATTTCGGGTGAAGTGCGACACCAGCCGAGGCCAGACCCAGACTTTGGAATCCGGCCGACCGAAGGGCTGCCTGAGGCCAGGACAACCCATTTGTTAGGACTGCAGATGCATCGGATACAATGTCCTATCCATTTTGAAATGGTCTGTTTTGATATAGGCTTTCTTGAGATCCTGCAGCATAGGATACAAAGAGCTGATCAGATTTTCTGAAAACCTTTGTTTTATCCAAGTAGAAATTTAATTGCCTGTGAATGCCCAAAGAGTGTAGGAGCCTTTCCCCTTTATTCTGGGGGTTTGGATAAAAGGTGGGTAAATGAATGGTTTGGTTTAGAGCCACACTGGATACTACCTTTGGCATAAAGGAAGGGTTAGTTCATAAAGAGACTCTGTCTTGGTGAAAAATGATGAAAGGCTCCACTGCCATTAGGGCCTGTAGGTCTGAGACTCTTCATGCTGAAGTTATTGCTAGCAGCAGGGCAGTTTTCCATGATAAAAACTGTAAATCAGCTGAAAAAGCTGGCACGAAGGGCAGTAGTGCAAGTTTTTCCAAAACAAAATTGAGGTCCCAAGTTGGTGTTGGTGCTCTTGGGGCGGTCTTATGTTCTTAGCCCCTCTGAGGTACTGTCTTAATAATGGATGTGAAAAAATAGGAGGATCCGTGTTGTAATGAGCTGAAAAAGCTGAAGCTTGGATCTTTATAGATGAAAAGGAAAGGCCTTTGTGCAACATCTCAGTAAAATATTGCAGAATCTGAGGAATATTTGGGACAAGAGGATTTTGGCCTTTAGCCTGGTTCCAGGCGCAGAATCTTTTCCATTTGTCTGAGTAGGTTTTCCTGGTGCTGGGTCTCCTGGCCTCCAGAATTACATCCATAACAGCTGTAGAGAGAAGTGTTGACTGGTTGTTTAGATAATCTGCCATGCAGCCAGATTTAAAGTCTTGAGCTGGCTGTGTAGAATCTGATTGTTTAGCTGAGTCAGCAGGTGAGGAATTTGAGGTAAAATCCAAGGTGGGCCTTGAGCCATGTTCCTTAATAATGGATACCAGTGTTGGCGTGGCCAGTCTGGAGCAATGAGTATCATTTGTGGCCTCTCTAATCTGGCTTTTAGCAGCACCTTTGCCAGAAGAGGCAGTGGAGGAAAGGCATACACTGTTAGTGTTTTCCAACTGAATGAGAGGCCGTCCACTTTCCAAGCTACAGTGTGGTATGTCCTTGTGCAAAACTTTCGCAGTTGGTAGTTTTGGGGGGAGGCAAACAGATCTGTCTGGGCTCCCCCATTTTTTGAGTTATCATTGTGAATACTTGTGGGTCTAGTTTCCACTCGTGAGGATCCATGATATTTCTGCTTAGCTTGTCTGCCAATGTATTTTTCTTTCCTGGCAAGAATTGTGCTTGTAGTTGAACTTGGTAGGTCAGTGCTGTGTTCCACAAGGTCATTGCTTGCCTGCATAGGGGGTAGGAATGTGTGCCTCCTTGTTTGTTTATGTACCACATCACTGTGGTGGTGTCTGTCTTTATTAGAAGTTGTCCTGGATGTAGGAGGCCCTTGAAAGCTGTTAGGGCATTTTGTACAGCTAGCATCTCTTTTTGATTGATGTGGAGATGCATTTGATCTGCAGACCATTTGCCCTGAATACACTTGTCCTGCCATGTGTGATCTCCAGGCGTAATCCGATGCATCTGTTGTCATTGTTTGCCTGGCTGTGGGCAAGGTGAAAGGCTGACCCTTGTTGAGGTGACATGCCTGAGCCCACCATAGAAACTCCTGTTGAAGGCAGGGAATTAGTGGTATTACTGTTTCCAAGCTGTGGCTGTGTTGAGTCCATACGCTTTTCAGGTACCATTGTTTGTGTCTTTCGGCTTTTCCCGGTTAGGGGTCGCCACAGCAGAACTCTGGTCCGCTAATGATTGGCAGTTGATTTTTACGTACCGGCTTGCCAGGCCTGACGCACAACCTTCAACGAAGGTACGCCCATTCACACATGTCTTCATGCAGTAATTTCCTCATATGCAGTTTGGCATATGGTATTAGTAGTATGCAAAATGCCATGAATCCCAAGGCCTGCAGAATTTTTCTTGCAGGGAGTTGGGTCTTTGTTGCCATCATTTTGAAGTATTGAGTCAGTTGGCTTATCTCACGCCAGACAAGCAAGGACATCTGGGCTCTTGTATTTAAGCTGGCACCCAGTAATATTAAGTCTTGTGAGGGCACTAGTTTTGACTTCTTTTCGTTTACTGTGTACCCTAGGCAGCTTAGTAGGTTTTTTACAAATGTCAGATGTTTTAAAAAAATGTCCTTGCTGTCTGCTTGAATAAGGCGGTCGTCCAGGTATGGATATATGTGGATACCTCTTGGTCTGCAGTTTGCAATTACTGGTGCCAGGCATTTTGTGAAGACCCTGGGCGCAGTAGATAAGCCAAAGGGCAGTGCAGAGAATTGGTAATGAGTTGTACCTGCTAAGAATCGGAGGTATCTTCTGCAATTTTGTCTGATAGGGACATGCAGGTATGCCTCCTTGAGGTCCAACGTTACTAGCCAAGCCTTCTTGCCCAGCATGGGAAGAAGTTGCTGTAGTGTGAGCATCTTGAATTTGGGTACTTCCAGGTATGTGTTTAGAATTGAAAGGTCCAGAATGGGTCTCCAGGCTTTGTCCTTTCGGGGAACCAGAAAGAGTCTTGAGTAAAATCCTTGTCCTTGCTCCTGTGTAGGAACCTGTTGAATGGCTCTCATGTCCATGAATGCTGTAATTTGTCTTTGAGCCTCTGTCCGTTGATTTGATGGCAGGTTTGGCATTCCTTTTATCCTTGGTAAAGTGTGAAAGTGGAACCTGTATCCTTGAGTTACAATATTTAGGACCCATTTGTCTTTTGTGATGATGTGCCAATTGTCTGCAAAAAGTGCAAGTTTTCCTCCCAAGGGAGCTGCCAAGATTGATTTGCTTGGCAGTCTGAGGGGTAAATCATTGTGACTGTCTTCTGATAGTTTGAGACCTGTCTTCTCCTCCCTTCTGGGTTGTGGCATCCCATTGTCGTGGCTTGTAAGAGCCTTGTAGCTGACCTCTGCCCCTTGCGTGTCTGTATTTGCCCCTCTGAGGTCTGTCAGAAGTTGGAAAGGACCAGTTTTTGGTTGGCCAGTTTCTGCTGAAACGAGGGGGTTGGACCTGTAAAAAATCCTTGACCGTCTGCATAGATTTTGCCTTATCCTCCATTTTCTTTAAAACTTCTTCTGCTTTCACACCAAATAAAACATCCTGCTGTAAAGGTGCATCCAATAACTTTGCTTTAACATGATCAGGTAAAGTTTGTTCTTTTAACCAAGCATGCCTACGAATGACAGACCCTGTTTACAGCTGCTCTGCAAGAAGCTTCCAATGAATCAAATCCACATTGCAAAGTATGTTTTCCCACTTGTTCTGCTGCATTCAACAATTCTTGCATTTCCTTGTAATCAGGCTGCTCTGTATGTGTGCTCATTTTTTTGTTTTAATTGAGACATCAAATATTGTTGATATTTCAGCATGTGAAACTGGCAATTTAAGGCCCTCATAGCTAGAGTAGCTGAGGTATATACTTTCTTTCCCCATCTGTCTAGTGCTCTAGAATCCCTTTCAGATGGTACAGGATTTTTAGCAATAGAGGCCTTAACCCCTTTGGGACCCTGAGAAATGGTTTCTGAGTCAGTAACAGGGCTTTTATATAGGAATTTATGTGAGTCAGGGACTCTGCAGCATCTGTCTGGTTTGGCTGGTGCAGGAGGTAATGAATCTGGGTTAAGGCTAGATTCTGAATAAACATCATCCACAATGTCTAACACAGGTGGAATAGCAAGGGGTCTATGTTGGGGTAGTAAGAGGAACTCTCGGAGCCTTTTCTTAGAATCAGAGTAATCCTGGCCTTCCCAGTGGAAATGTTCCCTCATGGTATGTAAAGTTTCCCCAAAAGAGTAGTCTTCTGGGGGAGATGCTGAAGGAATAGACTCTTCAGCAACAGAGTCTTCATAAGGGGGAAAAGAGTACTCCTGTTCCTCAGAAGAATCTGAGATAATGGAAACCTGGTCAGAGGAAGCGTAGTCCTCCTCCTGTCTAGGCCTTTTGTCAGGTGGTGGATGGGAACCCCTGATTAGGGTAGTTAAGTCTTCGGCCATCTTAAGCATCTGTTTCTTAGGCATGGGACCTTGCACTGGAGACTGCTGTACAGACTTCCTTACTTTTAATGGAGTTTTCTGTTTTGCAAAGGATTCATAGGTTCATAGGTTCATACTAGGCTATCTGCCCAAGGGCATTTATAAGCCTAGCCAGAGTTTTGTGGCTTTCGCCACCCCTTTAGTTTGGAGGATACTATGCCCATTTTTTTGCTGTGCCTCTGTCAAGCAGTGACACTGATATAATCCCTGGGGTGTATCTGCGAACTCCCATCCATTGGTCAAGATTTCTCTTGAACAAAGCCAGCGAGGTGCTCTGCCTCACATGTACCGGGATTTTGTTCCACAGCATAGGGAGTCTCTGGGTGATGAATCTGTCCCTCCAGCACGTCCTATTAATAACCGTGTCAAGGTTTAAGTCTCCCGCCCTTGTAGTTCTGAGGGATCTAGATTTTTTGAGGTGAAGCATGTTCATCAATTCTGGGTTAGACATGGCCTTGTATGTCAGGCACAGGTCACCTCTGAGCAGACGGTAAGCGACTGAGTAGAGCTGAAGTTCCTTCAGTCGGGCAGCATAGGACATATTTTTGAGACCCTTTATCCTTTTGGTGAGGAACTTTTGGGGCCTTTCCAGTTGCTGCAGGTGTCGTGTCAGATACATTCCGAATGGGGCATTGTACTCAATCATTGGCCTGATGAGTGATGAGTACAGGGGGACGATGACTTCCCTTGATCTAGATGCGAATCCCTTCATGATCAGGTGGACAATGTAGAAGGTCTTGAGTACAGGGGGACGATGACTTTCCTTGATCTAGATGCGAATCCCTTCATGATCAGGTGGACAATGTAGAAGGTCTTCCTAACTACTTTGGCAACGTGAGTATCAAATGAAAGGTTACTGTCAACCTGGGTACCCAGATCCCTGATAACCTCTTCTGTGCTTAGTGGGTTGCCGCCTATATGGTAGCTAGGGGTAACTTTGTTTTTCCCGAAGGGTATGACTATGCATTTTTGGCGTTTAACTTTAGGCCATGGTTCTGGCACCAGTTTTCCGTTTCTATAAGACCCTTCTGAAGGATATCTGTGTCAGATGTGTTCTCAACTATGGCCCCCAGTTTGCAGTCATCTGCAAATTTTGTCAGCCATAATCCTCCTGTGTTTGCTTGTACTTCTGAAAAGTAGATGCCGAACAGGAGAGGGCCCAGGACTGAGCCCTGTGGGACACCACTTGTGACAGGCTTTGAGTCTGACATGGCGCCAGCAACTCTGACCCTGTGGGTTCTGTCACTTAGCCAATTTGCAACCCATCTTGTGACGTATGGGTTTACATTTAAGCTGATGAGTTTTTCAATGATACCCGAGTGGGGTATTGTGTCGAAAGCCTTTGCCAGGTCGAGGTAGGCTGTGTGGACTGCCTTTCCGTCATCAATGGCCTTGGTGACTGTTTCGAAAAAGTCCACCAGGTTTAAAAGGCATGATCTGCCCTTGACAAAGCCAAACTGGGTCGGATCCAAAGTCTGCAAGTCTCCTATGTCTTTATTTATGAGTTCCATTATGATCCTCTCCATAGCTTTGCAGATCAAGCTTGTCAAGCTGATGGGACGGTAATTTCCCGGGTCGGTGGAGGCACCTCCTTTGTGAAGTGGGACCACGGTTGCCGTACCGTACTCCTTAGGCACGTATCCTGAGGTGAGGCTAAGATTAAACAGCTGCCCTAACTGCGGGTTTAATTCCTCATCGAGTTCGTGGAGCACACATCCGGGGACACCATCTGGTCCCATGGATGCTGTGTTTTTTGCCTTGGAGAGAGCAGTTCTCACCTGAGCGTTTCAGATGTTTGGGGGACTATAATTCTCTGGTATAGATATCTCACCTTTTGGTGGGGAAGGGGGGGGGGGGGAGTTTGCACTGAACCTGTCAGCCAGTATGTTGGCAATGTCTGTAGGTTCAGTAATTTTTACATCATTTTGAACTAATTCTGAGCATATCTGGGAGTTTCCTCCCAGGTTTCTAACATAGCTAAAGAAGGCCTTATGATTGTCCTTTGAGTCCTTGGCGACTTTTCTCTCAAAATTTGCCTTGGATGATTTTATGAGAGATCTTAATTTTTTACTTATAATGATCAAGGGTGTTTTCCCTTTTAAGGATTTTGCTCCATCTTGTAGTAGCTTCCTCCTTTTGTTGTAGAGCTTGTTTATGGCTGGGGTCCACCAGACTGGACGCTTGCCTTTGGTACAAAGGGTCTTTGTTTTGTTAGGGATTGCCTGGTCCATGCAGTCCTGTAGGTGCTGGTAGAAGGCATTTGTAAGTGATTCAGCGGCTTGAGTAATGGTTTCCGCAGTCTCGGGGGCCATAAAAGAGACCACACTAGCCTTTTGGAGTGTGAAGTCGGCTTTTGAGAAGTTCTTCACTGTGGTCTTTTTTATCTCAGGTGGGGGCAGGATGTGGACCTCCAGTGAGATTAGTTTATGGTCTGATCTCACCAGTGAAGGGTATACTTCCGGTGTTGAACATTGAGACCCCATGTTCGTGATGATGAGATCTAGTATGTTATTTCCTCTTGTGGGAATGGTGACTAGTTGTTCGATGGCATTTGAGTTTATGAACTCTAGGAACCTTTGGGATAGATTGTTGGGGCTAGAGTAGTGATCCCAGTCTATATTCGGGTAGTTGAAATCACCTAGTATGATGGTGTTTGGAGATGCATTTATCCCCTCCAGTGTTTTCAGGAAAGCTATATGAGGTTCCTGAGATTGAGAGGGTGGCCTGTAACATGCTACAAATTGCAGAGCAGTCTTGCCTATGGTTAGTTGCACCTGGATGGTCTCCGATGCATCGTGCGTTGCCACCAACCTTGAGGTGTGGGTGTTCTTGATGAATATAGACACCCCCCCCCCCTTTCTTGGTGTTGTCCGGATTTTGGGGCCGGAACGCATGATAAGAGGTAAAGCCTGATAGTGCCGGGGTGCTCTCGGGAGCCTTGAACCAGGTTTCAGTCACAGCACAGACATCGATGTTCTCCATACTAAGAAGGGCCTCGAGTGCGTGCATCTTGAGGTTGAGACTTCTGGCATTGAGCAGCATTACCCTTAGTTTTTTTTCCTTTTTTGTGTTCTAGGGTGGTAGGTTTAGAATTTGAGCCTTGCCTAAAAAAGGCACTATGGGGGTGGCAAGAGCCTTTGCCAATATCCGGAAGCCCAGGGGTGACAGGTGCAAGCCGTCCCTTGCGAAGCTGCGTGGCTTGTCCAGCATGTCATTCCAGGCAGACAGATATTGTGTCCCCTTTGAATGACACCAGAGTTTAAGCCAATTATTAAAGCTGATCATCTTGTCTCTGTATTGTGGCATCATTCTTGGTGAAGGTAGGATACTGCTCAAGGTCAGGGTCATACCTGACTGGGCTACATAATCAGAGAGCTCCTCTATGTCTCTTTTCATGTAGCCCAAGGAGGTACGTCTCAGGTCGTTCACACCAGCGTGGACAATGACAGAGTCGTACTTGTACCTGCTGTTGAGAGACCTGAGTGCTTGCGCTATGTGGCGGATTCTAGCGCCCGACAGGCGGCTTACTGTGACCTTTTCCTTGTTCAATCTGGTGAGCGGGACATCAGTGTGTCTAACTATGGAGTCACCAATGACGAGTGTGTTTGGCATTGATTTAATAGTAAGTGTAGTCGGTCTGAAGACACCTTCAGCAACTGACGGCCTTTCAACTGCACCGGAATCCCCATCAGCCATGGAGTCGGAAGTGCCTAAAGATAAAGGCTCTGGAGACCCTGCAATCTCTGCTTGGGAGTCGGATGCAGGCTGGGGTTCGAAATCAGTGGTCATCAGGGGCTGCGTAGGCGCCTCACTGAAAACTGGAGAACCGGCGACTGGCCTAGCAGAGGCCTCGGTGTCTGGTTTGGGTCTTGCCTGCCTGTCCTTATCTTTGCGCTTTTTATGCATCCCGGTCATCGGTTGCTCTGACGGCATGGTATAATTAAATTTTCTAGCAAAATAATGTCGGGCGAAATCAAACCGACGTTTAATAGTTCATTTGTTAAACCTAGCACAAAACCGACAACCTGTGACGTCGTGGTCTGGGCCTAGGCAAGGAATACAAGAAGAATGAAAATCCTTATGAGGTATTTGCTTCCCACAAGAAATGCAATTATTAACTTTTTCTGGCATCGGATTGAGGCAAGAAAAGGTTCCCCAACGAGGTACTTAGCTTTATTGAAGACTTTGGTCTGAAATTCGATTTGAAAATCTCAGTAATCGGCCGACCGGCACTTGCCAACTGCTTCTGCTTTGGGCACTGCGTGGCAAGAAAGACTGAAGAAAATGGCGTCGGCTGCCTCTTTTATACACCTGTCGCACTGACGTCAGGGAAGAAGCGACAGCAACCGACGCCAGACCAAGACTTTGGAACTTGGGCCGACTGCGGGACCGCCTGACGGCAGATAACCCAAGTGTGATGACTGCAGCAGTGTAACACGATGAACATCTTACAGGTTTCAAACAGACACTAGCTGGATATCAGAATCTTCCACCTCCAAAACCAAAAGATGGATCGAAGGAGGAGCCGGCCCAGAGGGGGAAGGTTGTGTCTTATCCGATACCTGTGGGTTCGGATCCAATAGTAATTTGGCCAAGCCTGGTATCTTCAGTAACCTTTTGCACCATCCTATCCACATCTTTCTTGGAGAGACTCCTGGTCAACTGGGTGGAGAGCGTAGGAGATCTTGACCTTGTTAAGAAGGATGAATGGAGCTGAGACTGGATTGCCTCCAATATCTAAATTTAGTGGGCAAAGTCATCTTCAGAGCTGAAGATTCAGATAAGGTAGACTTCAGAGCTGTAGGTTCTGATTGCTCCAAGGGAGTCTTCTGCGCCAATGGTTCAGCTGAAGCAGACAATATAGATATTTTCTGCTCTGGGTCAGAAGATCATTTTAAAGACTTCTCTGATTTTGGTGAAGACTCAGTTGATATAACCTCAGAAAATGTTTTTTTTAACAAACCCTTTAAAATAAGCTTATTCTTGTGCTCCAAGAGAGCTATCTGGTTAAAACCATGGCAAACTGAACAGGAATCTTGCAGATGAAGAGGCCTCAAGCAATACACACACACAAGGTTTGTGAATCACTAAGGGGAATCTTTTTTTCTGCAATGCTCACACGAAGCCAAGAGGCTTCTCTTCTTTTTGAAATTTATTTAGTGAGAAAGAAAGAAAGAAAGAAAGAAAGAAAGAAAGAAAGGACACACTCCAACTTACAGAAGAAAGGACTTCTAAGCTAAAATCAGACAGGTTAGGAGAGTGGAAGAAGTTTTTTTTTTTTTTTTTTTTAAATAATCGTCCTCCAAGTTAAACGGACAAAAGGAGAGAAAGGGACAACAAGAAGGGATAAAGAAATATTGTCTTCTAACTAAAATGGACATTAGACAGACAGCAATAAGGGGTAAAGAGATAATGTCCTCTTAACTAAAAGAGACTTAAGTTAGATGTCCTCTAACTTAAACGGATGCTAACCACCGAAAGTAAGGTGTAAAAGCACTAAAAAAAAAGGCCCATCACTCACACTAAGGGTAAAGATACATAAACTGTTAAGAGAAAAACTATTGAGAAAGAATATTTAAGATAAACAAATTTAGAGACACTTAGCCCAGAGCTTGCTAGTAGAACCTCCTTTTTCGCAGAGCAGCAAACGACATCTGGGGAATCTAGGGGGTTGCATTACAGGTAAAGAAGGATGCCCACGAGCTTTGCTGAAGACATCAAGCTTTTAGAATGGCTAAGATGGATTGGATCAGACCCATCAGTGAGAGCAAGGATGAGATTGACAACATCACATCATAGTTTATCTGAGGAGTAACTTCGCACCTGTACCTCCCTTATGTACAAGCACACTCTTTCATGCCTGAGTCATGAGCCAGATGCACGGCACAAGAAGAAGGTGCCCAAGCTTCAGTATACTGGCTGGATGTACAGCATCCCTGGCTGAGTGCTCCCATATGTAAGCAATACTGCAACAGTGATCATGTGAAGGGCATCCTAAGGTTCTACAAACTCACTCAACTGTATGACATAGCTGTGTAAAGTCAGATATGAATTTAAAATAAGAATATGAGGCAAAAACCATGTATGTGGCAGAGTTTATTTATCTTATTAGGAATGTCTTACAACTATTATGAATATGAAACAAAATGCAGTAACGGTGCAAAGATGCTATGAAAAAAGCGAGGAGGATGAGCTTTTTAGAAAATTACAGATCCCCTCCATGTACTATTTTATAAATATCCTGTTATACATATACATACATAATACATTTTAGTTGATGGTTGTTCATGGTCCCCTTTAAATTTAAAATTGTGTTCACATGACAAAAAAGTACAATCTATGTAAAGTTTCAACCTATGATCAAATTTTATTTCACTTGGAAGACTCTTCAAGACTTTAACAGGTCTACCAATAAAAAAGAAGTTATGTACTCACCATAATGTTCCATGTTTGTAGTCCATCTCACCCTTCATTCTTACATATGGGTTCGGAGCCAATCCTCGGCTCCGACTTGGCCGAATACAAAGCTCAAAGTCTCTTAGTTGGCTCGTGGCAAGGTAGGTATCCCATAGTGCACTAGTAAGAATCCCCAGATTTTGTTTGCTGCTAACTAAGAGTGATAGAAAAAGTAATCCAGAAAGAAGAACAACAATGAAAGATCTCCACCCTACAAAAGGCAACACTATCCTGCCTCCAGATCCTCCCAGGATGGTGGTAGGTGGGTGGGTTCATAAGAATGAAGGGTGAGATAGACTACAAACATGGAACGTTATGGTGAGTGCATAACTTCTTTATGTTCTGTAGTCCTATCTCGCCTTCATTCTTACATATGGGACAGCATCCCTAGCACCTTTTTCTTAGGTGGCTCATGGGAATATACTCCTGAGCACCGTGGAACCAAAGGAGGCTCTACCCCTGGAGGTCAAATTCAATTTGTAATGGGTAATAAAGGTATGAGGGATAGCCCAAGTTGCTGCTGCACAAATACTGTCAATCGGAACTCTGGCTTGAAAAGCAGCAGATGTGGACAGGGATCTTGAGGAATGAGCCTTAATCTTAAACGGAAGGTTCTTTCCATTGGAGGAGTAGATAAAGGATATACAGTTGGAAATCCAATTAGATAGAGTCACTTTAGAGACTGGCAGACCTATTCTAGTTTCAGAAAAGGACATGAACAATTGGTCTGATTTTCTAAGTTCCTGTGTTCTATGTAGATAGAACCACAACTGTCTATGAACATCAAGTTGATGAAATTTATATTCTGCACTGTTTGAATGATTAGGCAAAAATTCAGGCAGTTCGATAGTTTGGTTCAAATTAGCTTGAGAGCAAACTTTAGGGATGAAGGAAGGATTTGTACGAAGGGAAACCCTGTCTTTATGAAAAATCAAATAAGGAGGTTTGATAGTGCTTGCAACTCTGCTACTCGTCTAGCGGATGTGATAGCTACTAGAAAAATGGTCTTCCAAGACAAACCAATTCATATGAATGTGTGGGTTCAAAAGGCGGGGGAAGCGAGTTTGGACAGAATGAAATTTAGATCCCAAGGAGCTACAGGTTCTTGAAAAGGAGGTCTTAGCAAAGTAGCGCCTTTAAGGAAGGATTTACATAATCTGTGAGTCATCAGATTAGGCTCATGTTGTCCCAAATGAAAATTTGAAATTACTGCCAGCTGAACTCTAACTGTAGCAGCAGCTGATCCCTGAGGGAAAAGTTCAGTTTAGAAATTCTAACAAAGGGACAAAGGGATGGATGCTGTGTAAAGATCTACATGTTTCTCTTTCGCCAAGACAGAAAACCTTCTCCATTTGCTAGCGTATAACTTCCTAGTGAAAGGTTTGTGGGAAGACATAAGAATATGGGTTACTGCAGGTGAAAAATCATGAAGCCTGACTAGGAATGGAAGTGGAGCAGCCACGCTATCAAGTTGAGGGTGTGGAGGCAGGGGTGAAGGGAGCCTGACTTGTGTCAAGAGGTCTGGAACTGGATTCACAGTCCGTGGATCGGCTAGGAGATGAGGCCCGAGAAAGGGGAACCAAATCTGATGAGGTCAGTAAGGAGTGATCAGAATCATTTTGCTTCCCAAGAACTTTGCTTTCTGGATCACTTTCGATACGAGTGGAAAAGGGGGGAATGCATAAAGTTCCTGAGGCCAATCGTGAACAAGTGCGTCTCTCGGTGGCTCCACCGGAGGGGGGATAAGGGAGAAGTAGCTGCTGCATTTGGCGTTGATCGGGCTGGCAAAAAGAACACAGCAAGGCTGTCCCCATTTGCGGAAAATCTGTTCCGCTACTTTCTGGTTCAGAGACCACTCGTGAGGCATCAAGATTGCCCTGCTGAGCTTGTCGGCTGTTACACTGGTTGTCCCTGGGATATGCATTGCTACTAGAAAACACTGGGAAGATATCCCCCACTGTCAAACACGAAAAGCCTCTCGACAAAGGGTGTAAGATTTGGTTCCTCCTTGGTTGTTTATGTAACATACCACTGACATATTGTCTGACTGAATTGCTATCATCCCTAAAGGAAGAAAGTTGTGAAGTGCTTGCAACACTAGAAGCACTGCTCTCCTCTCTAGGACACTAATATGCAAGTGACCTTCATGATCTTGCCATGTGCCTTGGACAGTCCTGCCTAGATAATGCCCCCCCCCCACTCTATCTGGGAGCCATCCATGGTCACAGTAGAAATGGGTTGGTGAGGGAGGAAGGGTGTTCCTGTCGTCAGCTGATTGGGCTGAATCCACCAACGAAGGTCCTTTTTGCAAGACTCTGTTATGAGGATATGATGAGATAGAGGCAGTTGTTGAGACCACTGGGAAAAAAGCAGCAATTGAAGAATTTGCATATGCAATCTGGCTAGTGGACCTAGATTTTTGGTAGAAGCCATGGTCCCTAAGAGTTTCAGCACTGTCTTTGCCTTGATTTTTTGTAGAGGAAGTAAGGTGCATATCTGTTGCCTGAAGTTTTGAATTCTTTCTGCAGGGAGACGAGCCATCATGGCGACTGTGTCTACTTCTGCACCTATAAAAGTCAGAAATTGAGAGGGCGACAAGGTAGACTTTTCCCAATTTATCGTAATGCCTAGCTAGGTACAGAGCTGGATGGTCAAATCCCTGGCTTGTAGTTGTAGGTGCCTGGTTGTGGCGGTCAGGAGCCAGTCGTCCAGGTATGGAAACACTTGGAATCAAAGACGTCTCACGTGAGCTGTCACTGCCATGCATTTGGTGATCACCCTGGGGGCTGTGGTGAGACCAAAGGGCAGAGCACAAAATTGGTAATGACTGGCTCCCAGCTGGAAGTGTAGATTGACACCTTGATCCTCTGTCAATTTTTATGTGGTAGTAAGCATCTTGGAGGTCTATGGAGCACATCCAATTGTCTTTCCCTAATAGAGGGAGTATAGACTGCTGTGTTACCATTCGGAACTTGGTCTTCTTTACGGATTCGTTTAGTTTGCTGAGGTCCAAAATGGGCCTCCAGTCCCCTGTTCGTTTTGGCACTAAAAAGAATCTGGATTAAGTTCCAAATCCTATCTGGTCTGCGAGGATGGTTCAGATGGCGCTCTCTGAAAGCAACTTTTGAACTTCTATAGTTGCTTGATCCCTGTGATTGGGTGGAACATCTGGGATCTTCTTGAGGGTGAAGGGTGGAAGACAGAAGGGTATGGAGTATCCTCTGGTGATTATTCTTTGTACCAACTTGTCTTGGGTGATGTTGAGCCAGGCTTCTAGATACAAAGATAAGCGACCCCAGACTGGCTCCAGAGAAGCGCAGCCGGGCCCATCAGGAGCGCTGATAGGGACGGCCACGAAAGGAATCGCGGCCACCCTGGTTTTGCGGACCCCCCCCTGCCTCTAGGGCGACGTCTACCATTAGCTCCTCTTCCCCTGCCTCTGAAGGAGGAATCACCCTGTGCGTCCGGGAAATATCTCTGGGACTTCTTGAACCACATTTTTCCACCTTTCTGACCCTTGGGATAAAGTCTAGAAGGGATGGTAAAACATGCTCTTATGGCAGGGAGTTTTCCCTTCCTGTTCGCACCTGGTGAGTGTATCTTTTACCTTTCATCCAAACAAAGAGGAACCGTCAAAGTTGGTAAATGTAGATTTGAAGGGCTCTGCAAAATTACATAAGCGCATCCAGGAGTGTCTCCTAAGGGAAACTCCTGAACCCTTTGCCCTACTCGCTCCATCTGCTGCATAGATCAGTCTCATGCAGGAGTTAACCATGGAGTTTAAAGTGGACAGCTGAGCAGTAACTTTCACAGAGACCCCTTCAGTTGCTGTACCTTGGAAAGCATCTCCTAGCTCCTTTAGGAGATCTCTCTGAAGCCTAGTAAAATGTGTGAGACAGTTCAGCGATCTGAGAGTAAGAGCCACTGAAGAGAAGATATGTTTCTCGTATCTATCCATCATTCGAGCCTCCTTGTTCGGTGGATGGACAAAAGTAGAAGTCCCCGCTAGTTCCTTCTTAGTGGCCACCACCACCATGGCATCTACAGGCACACCTTTAGTCAAGAATTCTTTCTCTTTTGGGGCAGAGAGAAATTTGTTGGGTCTTCTGAGGACTGGTTCCACGGCATCAGGAGTTTCCCACACCTTTCGACTAACTAGGTCCAGGAGTTCATCAAAAGGTGAAGACACCCAAGAGGCTTAAGGCTGAAACCCGAAAGCCTTCAAGTACACTGACTCCTCATCAGAAGGGGTGACAGTGGGCCAGCTGCCTCTCTGCTTCAGGATCTCTAAGATATCTACAAAGAAGATATCATTAGAGGAAGACCTGGAGGACCCTTCTGACTCGTCGAGGTCCGTGTCTGAGGTGATGGACTCATCCAGGGAGTCTACATGCTTCCTCCTGCATGTCCTCTTCCAAGGGGGCTCCTCAGAAGGGTATTCTCTGGAGGTCACGGAAGACTGGGGGCCACCCAAAGGGGGCTCCTGAGGCTGCGGGTCTCTGCTGTCAAGAGATAGAGAGCTGGTGCTGAGACAGAGGTCGTTGCTTGAGGGAAGAGCATCAGTGGTACCCTTGTGCGGAGCTGACGACAGAGACAGCACTCTCCTCATCATCTCGAATGCAGATCTCTCTGGCTCAGAGGACAGCCCCGGTTCCGAGGATACGGAGGCAGCCCTCGGCTCCGAGATGGATGTAAAGTCCAAGCTCAACCTAGCTGACACAACAAAAGGTAGACTCAGCACCGAAGAGGTTCAGGTCCAAGCGTCCCTGTCGGGGGCGGACTGGTGAGCTCTGGCTCCTAGACACCAAGGACAGGGCTGAAGGTGTCAGAGCAGAACTCTGCTCCGGGATGGCCACAAGGGGAGCTGGAACCAAGGGTTCCACAACAAGCGGCACCGATATCTCCGGCTCCAAAAAACCAACACGGCTCGGAGGAGGAACCACAACAGGGAGAATGATTTTGAAGGCTCCGGGACCAACTGGGTTGGAGCCAGCAACAATATGAGTAAAGCAGACTACTTCAAAATTCTAAGCAGTACTCTCTCTACATCCTCTTCCGAAAGGCTCTTGGAGGATCAGGATGACAGGGTAGTCTACCTAGATCTCTGTAAAATGGGAGATCGTAAAGTTGGGGAGACCGGCAATAGCTCTCTAGACCCGCTCTGATACAATTTCTCAGTAGTCGGCTCCGAAAGACTTGGGGCCGACACTGCAGTGTCAACATCGATAACCTCGACCGGCTCTGTGGACAGTGGAGCCGAAGAGGTTGAAGGCTTATCTAATTTTAAAGTTTTCTGAGGAGGTTCAGACAATATAGTCAGAGCAGGAGAATGTCTCTTGGCCGACTTGACCTTCTCTCTCTTTGATGAGTGAGACTTAGAGGATGAGGAAGAGCTGGCTAAGTCCTCCTCGAAGGAAGGCTTAAAGAGATCTCTCAGTATTAATTTGTTTTCTTTCTTGGAGAACTCTACAGCTGAAAGAGTGACAGAAAGAATAAGTTTCCTGTAGGTGAATGGCTCCGAGGCAGTAAACGCAATTATTGTGCCCATCAGTAATCAGCCTTTTTTTGGGAGCACCTAAGGCACTTTTTATAACCCGAAGGTTTGTGATCGTTGGATTTCTTTGACATGACTATGAAAGGAAGTTCTATGAAACAGAAAAGAGGACAGGTTCCTCTAACTTAAACGGGCCTCGCCCTTTAAGAAGCTACATACAAAAAACAACAGAGGACTAGGTCCTCTAACTTAAATGGGCCTAGCCCTGTTAAACTAACTCGCACACAGAGGAGAAACAACAGTGGACTAGGTCCTCCAACTTAAACGGCGCTAGCCCTGTTGAGGAAAAGTCAGAAAGTTAAACAGAGCACTAAGTCCTGTAACATAAACGGACCTAGCTACGGAAACAGGAAAGAAGCTCAGTCAAAAAATACCACAAATAGTAAATCTTAAAACAGCAGGCAAAGACTAGTCAATAATATAAACTACACTGCACACAATATACTATACTATTGAATATACTACTGAAAAACTAGAAAAAAGAAAGGTCTTAAAACAAAAGCGGACCTACGCTAATAGGAATTATGTCAAAAAACTAGTACACAGAAGGACACCATGCAGAAAACAAAAACGGACCTAGAACAGCCAACAAGTTCGCAACACTAACTACGAAAATTTTTAGCAAAACACACTGCTATCAACTACCTATGAAAAACTATTACTAAGACTATGTAAACTAAGCTATCTTAGTTGAAGAACTATCAATAAAACTAAAATAATAATGAAAAATGAGAAACTTCAGCCACGGCCAAGCAAGAAGCACTTCTGAACTCTTAGACATGGCAAATGAGATCTGGGGATTCTTAGTAGTGCACCATGGGATACCTACCTTGCCATGAGCCAACTAAGAGACTTTGAGCTTTGTAATCGGAGCCGAGGATTGGCTCCAAACCCATATGTAAGAATGAAGGCGAGATAGGACTACAGAACATCCAATCTTTCCTTTGTGTTGTTTTACAATTTTTTTTTACTCTATAGTGAGATTAATAAAGCTAACCTGCAATGCCCAGGGCTAGAGTACAAAATGACAACACACTAAAGCCTTTTGCAATTCGCACAGTCTCAGTACTGGCTGATGTCAGTGATGTACAAGAAAGTACAGTTTTGTACCTACCATAAATGTAGATGTCCGATAGATATGCAACTGCAGTCATAACATAGGGGTTGTCCTGCCTCAGGCAGCCCTCGGTCGGCCGGATTCCAAAGTCTGGGTCCGACGTCGGCTGATGTCGCATTTCTCTCCGACGTCAGAGCGGCTGGAATATATAAGCATCAGCCGACGCCATCTTCTTCAGTGTTTCTTGCCCCAGATGCCAGGTGCCCTCCAAGGAAGGCTGTAATCAAATTGGAAGACAATAATAGGTTTCCAGACAATAAATATGCAATAAACAGATACACCATAACAGATATCCCCAGCTAAGGATAACAGGGAGAGGAGTAGACCCAAGGCATAGAGGGGAAGGCGGGTGGGTAACCAGGACTGCAGCAGTGAAGACACTCGAACATCTACATTTATGGTAGGTACAAAAAGTACAGCTTTGTACCTACCATAAATGTAGATGTCCGAGAGGTATGCATCTGCAGTCCTAACAAATGGGTTGTCCTGCCTCAGGCAGCCCTTCGGTCGGCAGGATTCCAAAGTCTGGGTCTGGCCTCGGCTGATGTCGCACTTCACCCGACGTCATAGCTGCTGTTAACCGGGTATAAAGGCATCAGCCGACGCCATTTTCCTCAGTGTTTCTTGCCCCAGATGCCAGGTGCCTTCTAGGAAGGCTAAATTTGGATAAATGCAAATGTTTCCAAACAAGAGAGAGCAAATAGAAATAAACATGTATATACATATATACAAACAAATACACCATAATAGATTCCCCCAGCTAGCTACAAGATGGGCAAATACCCTAGGAGTACCACAGAGGGGAAGGAGGGTGGGTAATCCTGACTGCAGATGCATACCTCTCGGACATCTACATTTATGGTAGGTACAAAACTGTACTATGTCCTTCAAGGATGCATCTGCAGTCTTAACAAATGGGTAGAATACCATAGCCAAACTGGGGGAGGAGGTACTAAGAAGATTATGGTGTAGTTAAGATCCCTTGCAAAACAGCAGTGGCAAAACCTGCTCGGGATCTGGAGTATAAAGGTAGATTATAATGCTTGGCAAATGTATGCATGGAGCTCCAAGTAGCAGCCTCTAAAATGTCTTTGGTAGCCACTCCTCGTAAAAAAGCTGTAGTAGTGGCTGTAGCCCTTGTGGAGTGAGGTCTGATGTTTTCTGGAGTTGTCATTCCATGATAAGAGTAACAAAATCTAATGCAATTTCCTATCCATTTTGAGACTGTCTGTTTTGAAATTGCTTTTCCTTCCATTCCTGTTGCATATGCTACCAGAAGCTGGTCAGTTTTCCTATTGTTCTTGGTTCTGTCCAGGTAGTAGCGCAATTGCCTATGCACACCCAAGGTATGTAGTAGTCTTTCCCCCCTGTTCTGTGGGTTGGGGAAGAATGTAGGTAGGTGGATTGCTTGGTTTAATGATACCCTGGAGACCACCTTTGGCATAAAAGTAGGATTAGTTCTCATGGACACACTATCCTCATGGAAGATAAGGAAGGGCTGTACTGCCATTAATGCCTGTAATTCAGAAACCCTTCTTGCTGAAGTGATTGCAAGCAGGAAAGCAGTTTTCCAAGATAAGTACTGTAATTCTGCTGTTGCTGCTGGTTCAAAAGGGGGAAATGTCAACTTTTCTAACACAAAGTTCAAGTCCCATGTAGGCAATGGTGGCTTCCTTGGTGGCTTTACATTTTAATTCCTCTCAGGAACTGCCTGAGTAGAGGATGAGAAAAGACTGGAGGATCCATGTTGTATTCTGCTGAAATTGCTGACACATGAATCTTAATGGAGGAGTAGGACAGGCCATTGTGGAAAAGCTCTGCTAAGTATTCCAGGATGTTAGCTATGTTTGCCAGTGATATATTTTCTCCTTTTGCTGCACTCCAAATGAGATATCTTTTCCATTTTGCTGAATAAGTTTTTCTTGTTGAGGGTCTGCGAGCCTCCAAGATAATGTCTTTAACCCTTTGAGATAAATCTGGGTTATTTTGTCTTATGCAATGTTCCAAGCAGCTAGCTGCAGTGTTTTCAAGTTTGGATGCAGGATTTTGAAGTTGTTCTGTGTTAGCAGTAAAGGAACTAGGGGTAGAGGCTATGCGTGTTCCCGAGACATACTCCTCAGTAGTGGGTACCAATGCTGCCTCAGCCAGTCTGGAGCTATCAGGATGATCCTTGGGTGATCTTCTTTGATCTTCAGTAGCACTTTGTGTATCAAAGGAAGAGGTGGGAATGCATATGCTGTCAGGTTTTCCCAACTGAAAGATAGGGAGTCCACCTTCCAAGCAAGTGGGTGGTATGTCCTTGTGCAGAGTTTTTTCAATTGGTGGTTGTGTGGGGATGCGAATAGGTCTATTTCTGGTAGTCCCCATTTCCTTGTAATGGATTTGAAGATGTCTGGATGCAGCATCCATTCGTGGGCATCCGTGGTAGTTCTGCTTAAGATGTCTGCTAGTATATTTTCTTTTCCTGGCACAAATATTGCCTGGAGCTGAATGTTGAGGTTCAGGGCCACATTCCAGAGGTCCATTGCCATCCGGCATAGAGGATATGAATGTGTGCCTCCCTGTTTGTTGATATACCACATAACTGTGGTGTTGTCCGTCCTTATCAGCAAATGACCCTGTTGAAGAAACGGTCTGAATGTCTGAATTGCCAGCTTTACTGCCAGCATCTCTTTTTGATTTATGTGCAGGTTCAGCTGGTCTTGAGTCCATAAGCCTTGTATGCAGTTGTCCACCATGTGTGCCCCCCAACCGAGGTCTGAGGCGTCCGTGGTGATAGTCTGGCTTGGGTGAGGGCTGTGGAAGGGCAGTCCTTTGTTCAATTGACAGGCCTGAGCCCACCATGAATTCTTGCTTCAGGCATGGAATTATTGGAATTTGGGTTTCTAGGCTGTGCTTGTGCTGAGACCATAAATTCCTTGGGTACCATTGCAACTTCCTCATATGTAGTCTGGCATGTGGAATCAATATTATGCAGGATGCCATGTAACCCAGGGCTTGCAGGACTTTCCTTGCTGTAAGCTGGTTCTGCGTTGTTAATGCCATGAAATAGAGTGGTAGGTGCTTCTGCTTTTCTGCTGTGAGGAATGCCATTTGGTTTGATGTGTCCAGTTCTGCACCCAAGAAAGTTATCCTTTGGGATGGTATCAGCCTTGACTTTTATGTTGACTGTGTATCCCAGGGCTTGCAATAGGTGAATGACCTTTCTCAAATCTTTTGTTAATTTGTTTTTGTTGTCCGCTTGTAACAGGCAGTCGTCCAGGTATGGGTAAATTTGAATTCCCTGAAGCCTGCAATGAGCAATTACTGATGCCAGGCATTTCATGAATACTCTGGGCGCAGTAGATAAGTCAAAAGGCAATGCTGAGAATTGATAATGCTCTGATCCTGCAAGAAATCTGAGGTATCTTCTGCAATTTGGTCGTATGGGGACGTGCAGGTATGCCTCCTTGAGATCTAGAGTTACCAGCCAAGACTCCTTGCCCAGCATGGGAAGAAGCTGCTGTAGGGTCAGCATCTTGAATTTTGGAACAATGAGATATGTGTTCAGAGCGGACAGGTCGAGAATAGGTCTCCATTGGTTTTCCTTTCTTGGCACCAGGAAAAGTCTGGAGTAAAATCCTTGTCCTTGTTCCATAGACGGTACCTTTTCTATAGCTCTCATCCTTAGTAAGTGGTCTATTTGTTCTAGAGCGTTTGTCTTTTGATTTGGAGGTAGGTTTGGCATTCCTCTCTTCCTTGGTAGAGTATGGAAGTGAAACCTGTAACCTTTGTCTATTGTCTGTAAAATCCATTTGTCTCCTGTAATGTAATGCCAGTTTACTGAAAATAAGGCTAGCTTTCCGCCTAAGGGTGCTTCTAGTTGTTCCCTGGTAGGCGGTTTCAGAGCCAAGTCACTGTGATTGTCCTGTGGAAGTGGTAGTGGCTGGATCTGTGGCAGTACTTCTCTGGTTGTTAGTCTGCCACTGACGTCCCCTGTAGGCACCTCTGGATTGACCTCTGCCTCTTGGGCGTCTATTCCTGCCTCTCTGTGCTCTGGTGGTGTCTGGAAAGGACCAATTCTTGGAAGGCCAGTTCCTACTAAACCTCGGAGGCTGGACCTGTAAGAAATCCTTGACTGTCTGGACAGATTTCGCTTTCTCTTCCACCTTCTTCAACACTTGCTGTGCAGGGGAGCCAAACAAACTGTGTTTTTCCATGGGAGCATCTAGGAGCTTTGACTTTACATGGTCTGGTAAGGATTGCTCTTTTAACCATGCATGCCTTCTGATCACTGTACCAGTCATAGCTGATCTAAAAGAAGCCTCCAGTGCATCATAGCCGCATTTTAAGGAATGATTACTGACCTGCTGAATGTTATGTACCAATTCCTGAAGGGACTTTCAGTCTAAAGGTTCAGGCGAGGACAGTTTTTTTAGTTAGCTGATCTAACATAAATTCCTGATACTGAATCATGTGGAATTGACAGTTTAAGGCCCTAGCCAAAAGAGTAGCTGAAGTATAAACTTTTTTACCCCATCTCTCTAAGGCCCTAGATTCTCTTTCAGAGGGGAGGGTTTTTTTGCCAGAGGCAGCTGCTACAGCTTTGGGGCCCTGTGAAATAGTTTCAGGATCTGCAATAGGAGCCTTATACAAGTGATAATGTGTGTCCGGAACCCTGTAGTATCTGTCGGGCTTAGCAGGGGCCGGAGGAAGAGAGTCAGGAGCAGTACAAGCATCATTAAATGCATCATCCACAACTGTAAGTACTGGAGGAATGGCTAAAGGCCTATGCTGTGGCAAATGTAAAAAGGTCCTAAGCCTTTTCCTAGAGTCTGAAAAATCCTGGCCCTGCCATTGAAATTGTTCTCTCATAGCATGCAAGGTTTCCCCAAAAGAAAATTCCTCAGGAGGAGAGGCAGAAGGAATGGAGTCTTCTGCATCAGAGTCCTCATATGGAGAATAAGGGCCTTCTGGAGGGTTTGTATTTTCTGAATCATCAGAGGAGTAATCTGTAGAAACTGGCTCAGGGGGCTCTGCTCTAGGCCTCTTCTCTGGAGGGGGGTGAGAGTCCCTGTCAGGGTGAGGCTGGGATCCCCTGATCAAAGTAATGAGATCCTCTGCTAGACTAAGCATTTGAGTACTAGAGCTAGGCCTGTGAGAGGGGGTTTTAGCAAGCACGGTCTTTGTTGATTTAGCTGCTTTAGCCCTGGTAAAAGCCTTAATTGACATGGATGCAGGGGGCCTAGCAGCTCCACGTGCAGGAGTAGATATATCTAAAGGGATAGTATCTGATAAATCCTGAGAACCTGTAAGAGCAGGTGGAATTTCAGTAGCAGATTCAGCCATGCTGGATGAGGCCTCGGTTGTAGGAGGCATGCTTTCGGCTGAAGGAAGAACCGAGGACTCGGTTTCAGCCGAAACCGAGACACTCATGGTTGGCTTAACGCGGTTTTGGCGAAACCGCGGACCGCAAGTGTGGGTCCCTTTCCTTACGCTTGTGAGCTAATGGGGAAGTCGGAGTCTCCAGAGGCATGTTGTAAGCAAAAGCGGGCCGAAAACACCTCTGCAAACTCCGACCGACGTCTAAGTGTCCGTCGGTTGAAGGAAGCACAGGCTAGACAAGCTGCTACGTCGTGGTCTGGGCCTAAACAAGGTAGGCAGTAAGAGTGGAAATCTTTATGAGGTATTTGTTTCCCACAAGTTAAACAGTTATTCACTTTTTCTGACATCGGCTGAGGCAAGAAAGAGTCCCCAACGGGGTACTTAGCTTTTTAGAAGTGTTCGGTAGTAGCAATCTCTGGTTCTGACCGACCGGCACTTGCGAACGGCTTCTGCTTCGGGCGCCACACGGCAAGAAAGACTGAGGAAAATGGCGTCGGCTGATGCCTTTATACCCGGTTAACAGCAGCTATGACGTTGGGTGAAGTGCGACATCAGCCGAGGCCAGACCCAGACTTTGGAATCCGGCTGACCGAAGGGCTGCCTGAGGCAGGACAACCCATTTGTTAGGACTGCAGATGCATCTTTGAAGGACATCTGTACTATGTCCCTCAAGAATGCAACTGCAGTCATAACATATGGGTTGAATACCATAGCTTAGCTGGGAGAGGTGTTATGCTCTAAGAAAAGGATGGTGTAGCTATCAATCCCTGCAGGACTGCCGAAGCAAAGCCTGCTCTGGATCTGGAATATAAAGGGAGGTTGTAGTGTTTGGAAAATGTATGCACGGAGCTCCATGTAGCAGCTTCTAGAATGTCTTTTGTAGGCACCCCTCTTAAAAATGCTGTAGAGGTGGCTGTAGCTCTGGTGGAGTGTGGTCTGACATTGGCTGGCACACACTTTCCATGGAAGGAATAACAGAATCTGATGCAATGTCCAATCCATTTTGAAATTGTCTGTTTGGAAATTGCTTTTCCTTGTACTCCAGGGCGTAAGCTACAAAAGCTGATCAGACTTCCTACTGGTCTTGGTTCTGTCTAGGTAGTAGCGAAGTTGTCTGTGTATGTCCAAGGTATGTAACAGTCTTTCCCCTTTGTTCTCAGGATTGGGAAAGAAAGTAGGCAGGTGAATTGCTTGATTTAAAGAAACCCTAGATACCACTTTTGGCAGAAAGGTAGGGTTGGTTAAGTAAAGAGACCCTGTCTCTGTGAAAAGTTATGAACGGTGGTATTGCCATTAAGGCCTGTAATTCCGAAACCCTTCTTGCTGAGGTAATGGCCAGCAGGAAAGCTGTCTTCCAGGAAAGAAATTGTAAATCCACAGAAGCTGCTGGCTCGAAGGGCGGTAGAGTCAATTTTTCTAGGACAAAATTGAGGTCCCAAGCTGGTACTGGTGCCTTTCTTGGGGGCTTTATATTCTTGATTCCTCTAAGAAATTGCCTTAACAAAGGATGTGAAAACACAGGTGGATCAGTGTTGTATCTAGCTGAGATAGCTGAAGCATGTATTTTTATGGAAGAGTATGAGAGTCCGTTATGTAGCATATCTGCCAAGTATTCCAGAATGAGTGGAATGCTCAAAAGTGATGCATCATGACCTTTGTTGGTATTCCAAATGCTGAATCTCTTCCATTTGGCTGAGTAAGCCTTTCTGGTGGATGGTCTGCGGGCTTCTGTTAGTATCCGCTGAACTTCCTTGGAGAGAGGTAAATTGAGGTTATTTATGGGATTTCCCAAGCTGTTAGCTGTAGCGTCTGGATGTTGGGATGAACTGTCCTGAAGTTGTGTTGAGTCAAAAGTTGGGGCCATTGTGGAAGGGCCCACGTTTTGTTGTGACATATGCTCCGTAGTAGTGGGTACCAGTGTTGTCTTGGCCAGTCTGGAGCTATTAGGATCCTTCGCTGCTCTGCTTTGATCTTTAATAACACTGTGGTCATCAGTGGCAGAGGTGGAAATGCATAAATTATTAGGGAGCTCCAGTTGAATGAGAGGGCATCTATTTTCCATTTTTGTGGATATGTCCTTGAGCAGAACTTTTGTAAGTGATGATTGAGGTGGGAGGCAAATAGGTCTACGTCCGGCCTGCCCCATGTCGAGGTGAGTCGTATAAAGATGTCTGGATGTAGCCTCCATTCGTGGGGGTCTAGGAAATTCCTGCTTAGACTGTCCGCCAGAACATTGTCTTTGCCTGGAACAAACTGGGATTGTAACTGTATGTTTAGACCCAGTGATTTTTCCCAAAGAGTCATTGTCAGTCTGCAAAGGGGGTAAGAATGAGTGCCCCCCTGCTTGTTTATGTACCACATCACAGTGGTGTTGTCTGTCCGTATTAGTAGGTGGCCTTGTTGAAGTTGTTGTCCAAAGGCCTCAATGGCATGCATTACTGCTAGCATTTCTTTTTGGTTAATATGCAGATGTGTTTCCTTTGGAGACCATTGCCCTTGAATACATCTGCCCTCCATGTGCGCCCCCCATCCAAGGTCTGAGGCGTCTGTGGTCATGGTCTGTGTTATCTGAGGTTTTTTGAAAGACATACCTGTGTTTGACTGGCTTACTGTGGCCCACCATAGAAATTCCTTTTGAAGACATGGAATGAGTCGAATAGTTGCTTCTAGGTTGTTGCTGTGTTGAGACCATAAGCTTTTTAAGTACCATTGAAGCTTTCTCATGTGTAGTCTTGCTAGTGGAACCAGGAGAATGCAGGATGCCATGTAACCCAGGGCCTGTAGGAAACTCCTTGCAGTCATCTGGGTGAGCTTTGCTAAACTTTTGAAGTAATGAGTTAACTTCTTCTGCTGGTCTTCGGTCAGGTAAGCCATTTGAGAGGCTGTGTCTAGTTTGGCTCCTAAGAAGGTTATTTGCTGGGATGGCTGAAGTCTTGACTTTTGAAAGTTGACTGTGTATCCCAGAGCCTGTAGCAAGTGTATGACATAATTCAAGTTTTTTGTCAAGGTTAGTTTGTTGTCCGCTTGTATGAGGCAATTGTCCAGGTACGGGTAGATTTGAATCCCCTGGAGCCTGCAATGAGCAATTACTGATGCCAGGCATTTCGTGAATACTCTGGGCGCAGTAGATAAGCCAAATGGCAATGCTGAGAATTGATAATGCTCTGGCCCTGCAAGAAATCTGAGGTATCTTCTGCAGCTGTGTCTGATAGGGACATGCAGGTATGCCTCCTTGAGGTCCAGAGTAATAAGCCAAGACCCCTTGCCCAGCATGGGAAGGAGTTGCTGTAGAGTCAGCATTTTGAACTTTGGTACTATGAGAAAAGTGTTTAAAGCGGACAAGTCCAGTATTGGTCTCCATTGAGTTTCTTTTCTTGGAACAAGGAACAATCTTGAATAAAACCCCTGACCTTGTTCTTGTTGTGGAACTTTTTCTTTTGCTTTGATCTGAGCAAGCAGAGAAATTTGCTTGATAGCCTCTGCCCTCTGATTTTGTGGAAGATTTGGCATGCCTTGTTTTCTTGGCAAGGTATGAAAATGGAACCTGTAACCGTGGTCTATAATGTCCAAAATCCATTTGTCTTTTGTCAGTTTGTGCCAATTTTTTGAAAACAAAGATAACTTTCCGCCCAAAGGAGCTTCTGTTTGCTCCTTGGTCAGCGGAACTAGAGGAAAGTCATTGAGATTGTCCCTGCGGGGCAGGAGAAACCCCTGTGTCACTTCTTTGGTTTGCTGGTTGCCACTGTCGTCCCCTTTAGGATCCTCTGTATTGCCTCTTCCTCGGGCACACCTGTTTTTGCCCCTTTGAAATCTTTCAGGATTAGGAAAGGACCAGTTTTTAGAAGGCCAGTTCCTGCTGAATCTGGGCGGCTGAACCTGGAGGAAATCTTTGACTGTCTGAACTGACTTGGCTTTTTCCTCAATGGACTTTAACACATCTTTAGCATTAGCACCAAAAGCTTGTTCTTTTCCAAGGGTGCGTCAAGAAGTTTTGCCTTAACATGATCTGGTAAAGGTTGTTCTTTTAACCATGCATGTCTACGAATGACCGCCCCTGTCATAGCTGCCCTACATGAAGCCTCCAATGCATCATATCCACACTGTAGAAAGTGATTGCTAACCTGCTGAGAATTATGCACAGCCTCCTGCAAAGACTTCCTATCTAAAGGTTCAGGAGAGGCCAGTCTTTTCTGTAAATCATCTAACAGGAAATCCTGATATTGAAACATGTGAAAGAGACAATTGAGAGCTCTCATAGATAAAGTAGTGGAGGTGTAAACCTTCTTCCCCTTCTCTAAGGACCTTGCTTCCCTGTCGGAAGGCAAAGGGTTTTTGGAGGTGGTAGCTGAAACCCCTTTAGGCCCCTGGGAAATTGTTTCTAAATCAACAGCATGGGCCCTAAAGAAAGGAGAATGGGTTTCTGGGACCCTATAGTATCTGTCAGGCTTGACAGGAGCAGGAGGAAGAGTATCAGGGGTAACACTGGAGTCAGAGTATAAATCATCCAAAACATCAAGCACAGGAGGTATAGCTAAGGGTCTGTGTTGGGGCTTTTTAAGGAAGGTTCGAAGGCGCTTTCTGGAATCTGAATATTCTTGGCCTTGCAACTTAAAATGCTCCCTCATGGAATGCAGAACTTCCCCAAAAGAAATATCCTCAGGAGGAGAGGCCGAGGGAATGGAGTCCTCTGCATCTGAATCCTCATAGGTCTGGAAGGGCTCTTCCTGGCTTTCGGAATGAACAGAGTCCTCAGAATCTTCATCTGAAGGAAGAGGGTCAGAGGGTTCAACCCTGGGCCTCTTATCAGGAGGAGGCTGGGATCCTCTCTCAGGATGGGCCTGGGAACCTCTGATCAGGGAAATTAAATCTGCGGCCATAGACATGATTTGAGTTTCAGGAGTAGGCTGAGGTAAGGTTTTAGCAGTAAGATGCTTGGACTTGCTGGCTGCCTTAGCACGTGTGTAGGCCTTGATAGACATGGACATGGGAGGCCTAGCCGCTCCACGTGCAGGAGTGACCTTATCAACAGCAATGGTCTCGGGCATTTCCTCGGTTTCAATATCCGGAGGAAAATCAATAACTGGCGGAGTGGCCTCCGGTATCGGAAATGCGGTGTCTTCAGTTCGGAGCGGTGGAATAACTGCCTCAGAGGGAACCGGGGCACTCACTGTTAGTTTTGGCGTGGTGTCGGTGGAAGACGCGGGCCGAGGATGTCGGTCCCGGTCTTTTCGTTTCTTAGGAGTCTGCGTTGTCGGTTGTTCCGACGGCATTGTATAATCAAATTTTTCACCGAAAAAGTCTTCAGCGAACTCCGCCCGGCGCCTGAGAGTGCGCTTATTGAAGCGAGCACAGGCGGCACAGGCCGAGACGTCGTAGTCTGGGCCAAGGCAAGGGAGGCAGTAAGAGTGGAAATCCTTATGAGGTATTTGTTTACCACAAGACAGACAATTATTTACTTTTTCAGTAATTTCTGATATCGGCTGAGGCAAGAAAAGGTCCCCAATGGGGTACTTAGCTTTTTTGATGACTTCGGTTTCGAAGAATACAGGAGCTGACCGACCGGCACTTGCGAACTGCTTCTGCTTCGGGCACCGCGCGGCAAGAAAGACTGAAGAAGATGGCGTCGGCTGATGCTTATATACTCCAGCCGCTCTGACGTCGGAGAGAAATGCGACATCAGCCGACGTCGGACCCAGACTTTGGAATCCGGCTGACCGAGGGCTGCCTGAGGCAGGACAACCCATATGTTATGACTGCAGTTGCATTCTTGAAGGACATCATGCATGATCATGCATGTTACTCAACCAGTTCAGCAAATCAGAGGAGCTATTTCCAAGTCTGTTTGCATTCTTGAGTTTGTCATTCAGTCAGTAGTCTTAATAGATTACTACCTGCATTCAGGAAATTAGGTCTGCTGGGTCTACATAACTGAGGAGAACCTCAGGCTAGTAATTCAGCATGTTTTAAGGGCATTTTGCCATCAAATGCTGGAGTATAGAGTAGAATTTCGGTCTGTGATTGTTTCACAGTGCAAAGAAGAAAATGAAAGTTATGCACTCACCATAACAACAGATCCATACTGCCTGTCTCCATCTGATTCAACCTGTGGGACTTCACATCCGACTCGTATCTGACACTGGGCCAGTTCAAAAGACTTTAACTTGTTTGGCTCCACTTCCCTTACTCATAACTCCCAGCACCTCCATCAACTCCCCAGGTTGAGTTTGACCGATGAGAGAAACCACAATGATAAATCACATGCAACAGGCAAAAAGATCTCCCACAACTTTGAAACATAACAAGCAAGGGGAATGCAAGACTCCTCAAAGGTGAAATAAACAACCTGCAATGTCTGGTCATCATGCGAGGAAAGACTTGCCATGTCAGCATTAAGGAAGGCAGCAGGAAGGTTGAACCACATGTAGACAGACAATATGGATCTATTATGGTGAGTACATAAATTTCATTTTCATCATTGTGTGTACAAAACGTTCATATCCAATGTTGTCTACTCCATCTGGTTTCAACCTGTAGGATAAAGCCCCCAGCCACAAACAATTCCTCGGGAGTAACTAAGGAAGGACATTCTGCAAGTGCCCGTGGTGACCGTGGCTGAGGTAAAAGGAATTACAAATGGTCATCCTTCAGTTACCAAAGGAGACTGACCACCAGCAAAGCAGCTCGTGACAGACTTTCATTAACCGTATACAGAAATCCAAAGGATGACTCAGGAAGGACCACTGAATAGCCTGAGTCCAGTGTAAAGTACTCATGTGATATCTGGCTAAAGGAACCAGGCCCATCTACGCTGCCATATGACATTGAAACTTCATAAGTGTGTGCGCATCAGTAGTTTCAGAGGTGAAAGCATGGACAGGTCCTGATCCCAAAGGCTGAAGACTCTGGAGCATGGGAACTTGGCGATTTGATGAACTCTCTAAATGACACCCTTTGTACTCTACAACTTGTACAGACTGAAGGTTCGGTTTTGGATGTTTGGCTGTAAAGCATAACTTGGTCATATTGTTGGAATAAGGAGCCCCTTGCCAAGATCGAGGATGCCCTTGTGGAGGAGGTGAGGAGCCAACTGTCCAGGTATGGAAAGGCCTGAAATTTCTACCAGAATCAGACTGCTACTACTGCCATGCACGTAGTAAACACATGGGGGGGGGCTGCAAGGAGATCAAATGGCAGGGCCCTGAACTGGTCATGATTAACCCCCAGCCAGAAGCGAAGAAACGTCTGGGAATGCTGGTCTATTTTGATGTGATATGAGTCCTGGAAGTCTACTGAGAAAGTACAGTTGTGTACACTTACCATAAATGTAGATATTCGAATGTATTCACTGCTGCAGTCATCACATTTGGGTTATCCTGCCAGGAGTAGCCCTCAGTCAGCTCGAATTCCAGAGGCTTAGTATTTCTGCGTCGGTTGCTGTTGCTCCAGCACTGACGTCAAGTCGTCAGTGGTATAAAATTAGCAGCCGACACCATTACATCAGGTTTTCTTGCCCTGTCAGGAGCCCCTCCCCCCAAATAGGAAGCTAGGTTATGTTGGAAGACCACCAGTAGAAAGTAAATACCAAAAAAAACCCTGTAAGGAGAGAGGGAGAGAGAGAGAGAGAGAGAGAGAGAAGAGGGATGGAGGGAGGGAAACCAGGACTGCAACAGTGAATACACTCGAATATCTACATTTATGATAAGTGTACACAACTGTACTATGTTCTTCGTGTTTCATTGTTGCAGTCATCACATTTGAATTGATTCCCAAAGCTGAAGAAAAGGGTGGAGGCAGTCAAGAACACTGGGGACTGGCTAGGATGCCCTACAAGACTGTGGTGGCAAAGCCTGTCCTGGATTTGGAGAAGATAGGCAGGTGGTAATCCTTGGTGAAGGTATGAACAGATGTCCATGTTGCAGCCTCCAGGATGTCCCTGGTGGGGACCCCTCTGAGAAAGGCTGCAGAGGTGGAGGTTGCTCTGGTGGAATGTGTCCTGCACCCCCTTTGGGGTGGTTTCCCGTGCTGTCTGTAGCAGAAATGGACACAGTGTGCTATCCATTTGAAGATTGTTTGGATATGGCCTTGCCCTCTGCTCCTGCTGCAAAGCTGATTAGCAATTGATCAGTTTTTCTGTAAGATTTAGTCCTGTCCAGCTAGAATCTGAGCTGTCTGTGCACATCTAGGTTGTGCAGAATCCTTTCCCCCTTGTTTTGTGGGTTAGGGAAAAAGGTGGGCAAACGTATGGATTGGTTGAGAGCCACACTGGACACGACTTTAGGCATGAAAGATGGGTTAGTCCTGAGTGAGGCTCTGTCAGCATGGAAAATCATGAAAGGCTTTACAGGCATGAGTGCTTGTAGCTCTGATACTCTTCTAGCTGAAGTGACGGCCAGATACAAGGCTATTTTCCAAGAGATAAATTTTAACTCTGCTGAAGCTGCAGGTTCAAAGGGGGGTAGGATGAGCTTTTCCAACACAAAGTTAAGGTTCCAAGATGGGGTAAGAGCTCTTCTGGGTGGCCTTAAGTTGTTAGCCCCATTTAGGAACTGTTTGATGAGGGGGTGTAAGAAGAGAGGAGGCTCTGTGCTGTAATGAGCAGAGTTGGCAGAGACATGAATTTTAATAGAAGAGAAGGATAAACCCCTGTGTAGTAGGTCTGCCAGGTAATCCAGGATGAGAGGTAGGGAGGGCTGTGCCGTTCTGGTTCCCTTGGTCTGGATCCAGGTGCAAAACCTTTTCCACTTGTCAGCATAGGAATTTCTAGTGCTGGGGCGCGTCTGGCTTCACTTAACACATCTAGGGCTTGTTTGCTTAGGCTGACAGCTTGAGGGGTGGGGGTCAGGGAATAAGCCAGGCTGCCAGGTTGAGTGTCTGCAATTGGGGATGCATGAATTCTCCATTCCCCCGGGTCAGGAGTGTTGGGATCTGTGGAAGGTGCCATGGTGGCAGGGGTGACAGGTTGCACAGTAGTGGGTACCAGTGCTGGCATGGCCAGTCTGGGGCAATCAGGATTGCCTTCGGTTTTTCCTCCCTTATTTTGAGCAGTACCCTTGATACAAGTGGTAGAGGGGGAAATGCATAGACCGAGAGGTCTACCCACCGGAAGGATAGAGCATCCACTTTCCAGGCCTTGCTGTGAGGTTCCCTGGTGCAGAATTTTCTGTGCTGATTGGAGTGGGAGGCAAAGAGGTCCACCTTCGGGGTGCCCCATTTCTGGGGTACAAGGGTGAAGGCTCTGTGGTCTAGCTGCCACTCGTGTGGGTCTAGCAGGTTTCTGCTTAAGTTGTCTGCCAGAGAGTTTAGAAAGCCTGGCAGGAATTGTGCTAGCAGGTGTAGTTGTATGGCTGAGGCCATGTGCCAAAGGGTCATGGCTCGCCTGCAGAAAGGATAAGAGTGAGTCCCTCCCTGCTTGTTGATATACATCACTGTGGTGTTGTCTGTTTTGATCAGTAGAGGCCCCAGGGAGAGTAGGGGTCTGAAGGCTGTCAGGGCATGCTGAACAGCTAACATCTCTTTTTGGTTGATGTGCAGATGTATTTGATTTGGGCTCCAGTGGCCCTGAATGCACCTGCCATCCAAGTGTGCACCCCAGGCATAGTCTGATGCATCTGTGGTGAGGGTCTGGGTGGCGTGGCGCTGTGAGAAGGGAAGTCCCTTGTTGTAGTTGCAAGCTGCTGCCCACCAAAGGAAATCTTTCCTTAGACAAGGTATCATTGGTATGAAGGTTTTCAGGTCTTAAGAGTGTTGATACCAAAGGATTTTAGGTACCACTGTAGTTTCCTCATATGCAGTCTGGCATATGGAATGAGTAGGATGCTGGAAGCCATGAACCCTAGAGCTTGGAAGGATTTTCCTTGTGGATAACTGGGTTCTGGTGGCTACTTGAGAGAAGTAACCTGTAGTCTTGTTTTTCTGGAGTAAGGAATGCCATCTGGGATGCTGTGTCCAGGCTTGCTCCCAGGAATACAATTTTTTGTGTACGGACTAGTTTTGATTTCTTTTCGTTGATAGTATACCTCAGGGAGGTCAGTAGGTCCTTTACAAAAGTCAGGTACTCTAACAGCTTTTCCTGTCTGCCTGAATAAGGCAATCGTCTAAGTATGGGTAAATCTGAATATTTCTTTGTTTGCAAAAAGCAATGGTGGGAGCCAGGCATTTTGTGAAAACTCTGCGAGCTAAGGATAAGCCAAAGAGAAGCACAGAGAACTGAAAGCGCATAGATCCTGCCCTGAAAAAAAGGTATTTCCTGCATGATTCCCTGATTGGGATGTGTAGGTAGGCCTCTTTTAGGTCTAGAGTGGCTAACCAAGCATCTTTGGAAAGCACTGGTAGAAGTTGCTGGAGGGTGAGCATTTTGAATTTTGGTATCATCAGAAAGGTGCTTAGAATGGATAGAGAGAGGATGGGGTGCCATGTGCCCTCTTTTCTGTGTACCAGGAAGAGTCTGGAGTAGAAGCCTTGGCCTATCTGTTCTGCAGGAACATGCTGTATTGCCCTCATGGAGAGCAAGTCAAGGACTTGCTTTTTGGCCTCTGCCCACTGGTTTGTAGGAAGATCTGCGAACCCTTTGGGGTTGGCAAAGTGTGGAAATAAAATTTTTATTCCTGGGACATTATGTTGAGGACCCATCGTCGTTGGTAAAAGTGGCCCAGTTGCTTGCGTGGAAGGAGAGTTTCCTCCTAGGGGCACAAGCAGGTGGGCAGAGGTAAGGGGTGGAGGTGTAAAGTCATTGTGAGTCCTTACCATAAGGGGGTGGCTTTGCACTCCCTGTTTTTGAAGAGAAGGAACTCCATTGCTTAGATCTCTGCATTCCCTGGGGCTGTTGTCTGGGGGGTCTGCTTCCCCTGGGTCTGGGCTGAGCTGGCCTGGAGGGGGCAGGAAAGGACCAGTGTTTGGAGGAGCACTGCCTACTGAACCTCAGAGGCTGGACCTGTAAGAAGTCTTTACCTGTCTGCATAGATTTAGCTTTTTCTTCCACATTTTTAAGACCTCTTCTGCGTTGGTGCCAAATAAGTTATCTTTGTTCAATGGTGCGTCCAATAATTTGGATTTGACATGGTCTGGCAAGGTCTGTTCCTTAAGCCAAGCATGCCTTCTAAGGACAAAACCAGTGACTGCTGCCCTGCAAGATGCTTCTACGGAGTCAAAGCCACACTGCAAGGTGTGCTTAGTTAATTGACTTGCAGAATGCATTAGCTCTTGTAATTCTTTATTTTTTGCACAAGCAGGAAAGGAAGATTTTTTTTCTTTGAGGAGTTCATGATATTTCAGCATGTGGAACTGACAATTTAATGCTCTAAAAGCAAGAGTAGCAGAGGTGTATACTTTTTTACCCCATCTGTCAAAAGTTCGGGAATCCCTATTTGAGGGGGTGGGATTCTTAGCTGAAGTTGCTTTAATTCCTTTAGGTCCTTGAGAGATGACCTCTGGGTCAGCAGTAGGATTTTTGAAAAGAAATTTGTCAGGGACTCTGTAATACCTGTCAGGTTTCCTGGGAGCAGGAGGAAGGGTGTCAGGAATCAAACTGGATTCCATAAAAACATCATCCACAACATCCAGGACACACCTTCCATTCCCACAGATATTTCGACAAAGGAAATCTGATGACTCTCTAGCACTTCCCAGCAACCCCAAACACCCTTAGAAATCAGCCATCCCCATATGCCCAACACATCCAAGCAAGCTCACATCCCAAACCACTGCAAAGTGTACTGCACAAGACCAAGTGCTCTTAGTCTTTCACAATAACTCAAACTTCCACTCTTATGCAAGCCCTTAATGTGTTTGGACCAAAATACATTTTAAATATAAAACTTTTTTTTTTTTTTTTTTTAAATCAAAAATCAACAATGAGCTAAACGAAGTGTTGACAAACCATCAGTATGTGTACATGTGGTTTAAAACAGCCCTTTTATTATATATATTTTTTTAAAAAACAAAAATGTCATTGCCGAGAAGCATCTCGGAGGCCCCTCAGAGCCTTTAAGCATTATCATCACTCTGTCTCCATTACCATAGCAACCTAGGAGTGTCCGTTTCTGTTAGTGTGTCTATGTACTGCATACCAGAGGCTCACTATGCACCTGAAGCAAAGCTTCACTTCACTGCAACTTCAAGCTTAAATTCCCTCCCTTTCAGTGAAAAAACATTCTCTGCCAAAAAATCCCAAATCACAGTTCTATCCACCCCCTTCCCCTGGATCCAGGCTAAAACACCAAATGTCTCTTCCTAATACACAAGCATCAGTAAACCTCGACCACAAGGCGTAACCCACAGCTTCCCAGAGATGAAAATGGCAACATGTAACAGCTGCCAGACACAGCTGTATCCACATACACTATGTCAGGCTTAATCAAACAGCACTCAAAGCTATATATGCCTAACTGATATCGATTATGTTTAAAACAGAATAATAATGACATTTATACTAGCTGCCAGACGCAGCTGCATCCACACACACCATATCAGGATTGATCAAACAGCACTCGTGGCTGTGATACCTGCCATAACTGATATTAACTATATTTAGACAAAATAATGATGACATTTGTAAGTATGATGGACAGAAGGAAGGTTGATATATTGTGTGTACAAGAGACCAGGTGGAAGAGAAGTAAGGCCAGGTGTATTGGAGGTGGGTTCAAATTGTTCTATTATGGTGTGGATGGGTGGAGAAATGGGGTAGGGGTTATCATGAAGGAACGGTATACCAAAAGTGTTTTGGAGGTGAAAAGAGTGTTGGATAGAGTCATGTTTAAGAAGCTGAAAATTGATGGTGTAATGATGAATGTTGTTGGTGCATATGCTCCGCAAGTTGGGTGTACGATGGATGAGAAAGAAAAGTTTTGGAGTGAGTTGGATGAAGTGGTGATGACTGTACCCAAGGGCGAGAGAGTGGTGATCGGAGCAGATTTCAATGGGCATGTTTGGTGAAGGGAACAGAAGGGATGAGGAAGTGATGGGTAGGCATGGTGTTAAGGAAAGGAATGCAGAAGGTCATATGGTAGTGGAGAGAGAAAAGGCTGGATGATGGGGGGATAGTGAATCAGGAAGTGCAATGGATTAGCAAGGTGGAAGTAAGGACAGCTATGAAGAGGATGAAGAATGGAAAGGTTGTTTGTCCAGATGACATACCTGTGGAAGCTTGGAGGTGTTTAGGAGAAATGGCAGTGGAATTTTTAACCAGATTGTTTATTGAAATCTTGGAAAGTGACAGGATGCCTGAGGAGTGGGAAAAAAGTGTTTTGGTACCGATTTTTAAGAATAAGGGTGATGTGCAGAGCTGTAGTAACTACAGAAAGATTAAATTTATCAGTCACAGCATGAAGTTATGGGAAAGAGTAGTGGAAGCTAGATTAAGAAGGGACATGATGATTAGTGATCAGCAGTATGGTTTCATACCAGGAAAGAGCACTACAGATGCGATGTTTGCTCTGAGAGTGTTGATGGAGAACTACAGAGGTCAGAACGAGTTGCATTGTGCTTTTGTAGACTTAGAGAAAGCATATGACAGGGTGCCTAGAGAGGAGTTGTGGTATTGTATGAGGGAGCCGGAAGTGTCAGAGAAGTATGCAAGAGTAGTACAGGAGATGTACAAGGGTAGTGTGACAGCGGTGAGGTCTGTAGTGTGAGTGAAGGATGCATTTAAGGTGGAGATGGGATTACATCAAAGATCAGCTCTGAGCCCTTTCTTATTTGCAATGGTGATGGAGAGGTTGACAGACAAGATCAGACAGGAGTCCCCGTGGACTATGATGTTTGCAGATGACAGTGAGAGAACAGGTGGAGGAGACCCTGGAGAGGTGGAGGTATGCTCTAGAGAGAAGAGGAATGAAGGTCAGCAGGACTAAGACGGAATATATGTGTGTGAATGAGAGGGAGAATAGAGGAATGGTGAGGATGCAAGGAGTAGGGGTGGCGAAAGTGGATGAGTTTAAATACTTGGGATCAATAGTTCAGAGTAATGGTGAGTGTGGAAGAGAGGAGAAGAAGAGAGTACAGGCAGGATGGACTGGGTGGAGAAGAGTGTCAGGAGTGATTTGTGACAGACGAGTACCAGCAAGAGAAGGTCTACAAGAGGGTAGTGAGACCAGCTATGTTGTATGGGTTGGAGACAGTAGCACTGACAAAATGGCAGGAGTTAGAGCTGGATGTGGCAGAGTTAAAGATGTTACAATTTGCACTGGGTGTAACGAGGGTGGACAGGATTAGGAATAAGTATATTAGAGGGTCAGCCCAGGTTGGAAGGTTTGGAGACAAAGCCAGAAAGGCAAGATTACATTGGTTTGGACATGTGCCGAGAAGGGATGCTGAGTATATTGGGAAAAAGATGCTAAGGATGAAGCTACCAGGTAACAGGAAAAAAGAAAGGCCTAAGATAAGGTTTATGGATGTGGTGAGAGACGACATGCAGATGGTTGGTGTGACAGAGCAAGATGCAGAGGACAGGAAGAAATGGAAACAGATGATCTGCTGTGGTGACCCCTAACGGGAACAGCCAAAAGTATAGGTTCATAGGTAGGTACTAGGCTATCGGCCCTAGGGCCCATACAAGCCTAGCCAAAAAATGTACCCTGGCTTTCGCCACCCAAGAAAATTATTTTCCTGTGCCCCTGTCGAGCAGAGCCACAGAAGTGATCCCCGGGCTGAATTTCCCATTTCCCATCCAATCATCAAGATTTTTCTTGAAGAGTGCTAATGAGGAGCTCTGTTTGACATAGATAGGTAGTCTGTTCCAGAGTATGGGAAGTCTCTGGAACAGGAATCTATCCCTCCAGCATGTTCTGTTTATTGTTGTGACAAGGTTTAGGTCCCTAGAGCGTGTAGCTCAGAGGGATTGGGATTTCTTTAAGTGGAGCATGTCCAACAGCTCTGGGTTTGACATAGCTTTGTATGTTAGGCAGAGATCGCCCCTGAATAGGCGATATGCGCTGGAGTAAAGCTGTAGTTTTTTGTGACTGTCTGCATAGGGCATCTGTTTGTGGCCAGTAATCCTCTTTGTGAGGTATTTCTGCGGTCTTTCCAGTTGTTGTAGATGTCTTGTGAGGTACATACCAAAAGGGGCGTTGTACTCTATAATGGGTCTAATGAGTGATGAGTAGAGGGGAACAATGACCTCTTTTTTTCTGGATGAGAATCCTTTTGTGATGAGATGAGCCATGTAGAAGGATTTCCTGACCACTGTGGCGATGTGATTATCAAAGGAGAGACTACTGTCCACCTGTGTCCCAAGGTCTCATCACATTTTCGGCATTAAGTAGACTACCAGCTATGTGGTAGCTCATGGGTACAGAGTTTTTACCAAAGGGGATGACAATACACTTTTTGGCATTGAGCTTCAGGCCATGGCTTTGACACCAGGTATCTGTCTCAGTGAGGCCCTATTGTAGTTTGTCCATATCATTAGGAGTTTCGATTATGGCTCCTAGTTTGCAGTCATCTGCAAACTTTGTTAGCCAAAGACCTTCTGTGTTTGCCTGCACTTCAGAGAAGTAGATACCAAACAGGAGAGGACCCAGGACTGAACCCTGTCGTACTCCACTTGTCACTGGTCTGATGTCAGATTTGGAATCTGCTACTTTCACAGTGTGGGTTCTGTTCGTGAGCCAGTTGGCAACCCATCTTGTGACATAGGGATTTATACCTAGTTTAGTGAGCTTATCTATAATTCCAGAATGAGGGATGGTGTCGAAAGCCTTGGCGAGATCTAGACAAGCTGTGTGAACCATTTTACCCTCATCTATGGCTTTGGTGACTGCTTCAAAGAAGTCAATCTGGTTTAGGAGACATGATCTGCCTTTTACAAATCCAAACTGGGTAGGGTCCAGAGTTTGGAGATTACCAATGTCTTTGTTTATGAGTTCCACGATGATAGGTTCCATGGCCTTGCAGACCAGGCTCATCAGGCTAATGGGGCAGTAGTTCCCGGGGTCCGTTGTGGCTCCCCCTTAGGGGAGTGGGAAAACCGTCGCGGTGCACCATTCAGTGGGTACAAAGCCTGAGGTGAGGCTATGATTGAACATGGTACTTAGGTAGGGTGCCAGTTCATTCTGTAGTTCGTGTAGAACGCAGCCTGGGATATTGTCAGGTCCCATGGATGCTGTGTTCTTGGCTTTGGAGAGTGTGCTTTTTACCTGTGCAGCCGTGATTATAGGAACTTTGCATTCTTCTGGTATAGAGATGGGCCCTCTAGGGGGTGAGAGGGGGGTAAAGTTAGCACTGAACCTATCTGCTAGGATGTTGGCAATATCAGTTGGTTCTGTATATTTAGTGCCATTGTGCTGTAACTCAGAGTAGATCTGTGTGTTCCCATTTAGATTCTTGACATAGCTATAGAATACTTTGTGGTTGCCTTTAGAGTCAGTGGCAATTTTGTTTTCGTAACTAGCTTTGGAGGATTTTATGAGGGATCTCAGCTTCTTACTGAGGTTGACCAGGGAGTTCCTCCAGTCATGGGATTTTACTCTTTTTTTGCAACAGTTTCTATCTTCTGTTGTAGAGTTTGTTTATGGCAGAGGACCACCAGATTGGCTTCCTTTTTTGGACGATAACATCTTGGTTCTATTAGGGATAGCATGATCCATGCACTCGTGTAAGTGCTTATAAAGTGCATTTGTGTAGGATTCGGCAGTCATACCTCTATTGTCCGTCTGCATGGGTGTCATGAAGTTTGCCACTTCTGTCTTAAGAAGTGTGAAGTTGGCTTTGGAGAAGTTTTTTACGATGGTTTCCCTAATTGGGGGTGGGGGTGGGATGTGGATGTCTAGGCTGATTAGCTTGTGGTCAATATCACTAATGAGGAACTGACCTCTGGTGTGGAACACCGGTTTCCCATGTTAGTAATAACCAGGTCTAGGATATTGCTGCCCCTGGTGGGGGGTGTGAATAAGCTGATCCAAGGCATTGGAATTTATGAATTCTAAAAAACGTTGAGCAAAAGAGTTGGTACATGAGTAGTTTTCCCAGTTAATGGTGGGGTAGTTGAAATCGCCCATTATTAGGGTATTGGGTTGTACCCTAATACTTTCCAGTGTATCAAGAAATGAGGAGTGTGAATCCTGGGGCATGGTGGGGGGTCTGTAGCAAGCTACAATTTGGATTGCGGTCTTGCCCAGAGTTAGTTGCACTTGGATAATCTTGGATGCATTATGCTGTGCAACTAGCCTGGAGGTGTGGATATCCTTAATGAATATGGACAAGCCTCCACCTTTAGTGCTTCATTCTGGGTTAGGCGGCCGAAAGGTGTGGTATGAATTGTAGCCTGGTAATGCAGGGGTGCTCTCTGGAGCTTTGAACCAGGTCTCTGTCACTGCACAGATAATGTTTTCTATTTTAAGGAGTGCCTCGAGTGAGTGCATTCTGAGGTTTAGACTTCTAGCATTGAGTAGAATTACCCTCAGACTTTGCATATTTCTACCTGTTATGGTGGTGAATTTGTCATTTGAACCTTGCCTAAAAAAGGCACTATAGGGGTGGCAAGAGCCTTAGCCAGTATCTGGAATCCTAAGGGCGACAGGTGCAGGTCATCTCTGGCAAAGCATCGTGTTCTGTCGATCATGTCGTCCCAGTATATATATATATATATATATATATATATATATTTTTTTTTTTTAACACATTTTTAATACCAAGTTATTAACTGCATATGCTACATTTATTTACGTAATTACATTTTAGACTTTGTAAACTTGCCTAGAGTAATATATATGTACATTACTTTTTGGAAAAGGAGTCCAGCTTTTGAATTAATTAAATATTCAGGAGCCGGGATAATTGATTGGATGGATAATATGTTTTTTAAATATAAAGGAAGTGATGTATTTATCCCTTACTAACTCTTGTAATATTGTTTGGAAGGTAAGTCATTTATCATCATTTGAAGAATGATATCAAACAACTTTACGACGCAAGTGGAATAAACCGTAATATTCTTGTAATATTGTTTTGCAATACATCACCTTTTACCAGTGTAAGAAACATATCAAATAACTGCACAAACTGAACCTCTCTTGCCCAAAACTCAATAACATTTCAAAGTAGTTGCACTTTGTGAATAACTGCATACAGCACACTGAAATGTCCCCAAAATGGCAGTACCTTGCTAAGCAATTCTTTACAGTGCAAGAACACTCTGTAATGGCGGCACTTTGCAAATAGACACACCCAGCACAAGAAACTTTTTAAAATGGCTACACTTTGACTGTATTTCAAGAAATAGTTGCAATTTGCACATAATAAACTCTTTGAAACACATGCACAGTAATAAGCACACACTTTAAGCACTTTTTACGCACTTTTAGATACTTTGAATAACTTTAGTTATGCCCTTGATACAATACAAAGTCAGAGTTATGCCAAAACATAGCACTTTGCCAAAAAGCATGCAGTTGCCTTGCTTTACTTTTACTTAATGTGCCCTTTTTTCTCTTGTTTTGCCTTACTATTTTCATTTTGGTCGTTTACGCCCTTTTCATGCCCAACATACTTTTCTTGTGCTCGTTTTATTCTGAGCATGCCCAGTTTTGCTTTGAACACACTCGCTTTACTTTAAACATGCTTGTTTTATCTTTAAACATACTCATCCTGCTTTAAACATTCTTATTTTGCTTTACTGTTAATCGTTTCAACAAATAGCTTTAATTTAAACATTCTTTTAGCCAACACATTTTTGTGCCTTCCACTTGGCTCAGTAATGCGGTTTGTGCCCTTGCAATGCCACGTTTTATCTCTTATCAAATAAATAAACAGTTCTTGCTACTTCTCATTACCTTTGATTCTTTTCTGGCTCTTTTCGTGCTTATTTCTCTTGGTTTTACCTTCACTGTCATCTCTGCACTTCATGGCTCTGGATCTTATTCTCTTCAATCCCAGTTCTGACACCATGTCGCTCTCCTACTTTGGACACAATAGAAGAGTCTTCGTGGGTTCTGTTCAAGCAGCTTTATTCTATACAAACACATCACTATAAAGGTTTACTGACTAACTTAAGTAACTTGTATACAAACTAACAACTACAATCATACATGCTCTCACTGTGGCTGCTCTTACAAAATGGCACCAGGGAGTGCATTGTCTGGAATTTATATGTGCATGTACAGCCTTGACAGGCTTCTTAAATATACATCACTCTTCACTTGCAATCAGTTCTACAGTCTCCATGGAATACATACTATTACCAGAAATAGTGTATGAGTGATGTCCCAGTACCACAACTAAACTACTTCTCCGCACAGAAGGAATGAGTGGATTTCTCCCTAAAAGTTAATATGCCAGACTACTGCCATGCTGTCCCTGTGGACAGCTAAAGGACTTTAGGGAAGGTGTGCTGGAATATCCATAGAAAAATTAATGTTGCTCATAAGTCCAGAACACAGACATGTAAACTCAAACCCCTGGTGGGATTATGACTCTTGAGCTGTCTTGCTCTGGAAATTCCCCACACTCTACCATAGGTTAGACGAGTCAGTAGTGACCAAACAGAATGAAACAGTGGTTTTGAATGGTTAGTCTTTGTTCAAACAGGGGGCAAGGAGCTATCACACATTGTGTTTCTTGCAGAATGCTCCAAGAGAAAAGTGATGCTGCTCATGTCAGCACTGGAAAAGTGCCCACTCCAGGAATCTCAGGTTTAAGTGTGAATGGATTACCTTCTGCTTGGCTACCACCAAATATCCTAAGATTAAGACAAGCTGCTTTTTAGCGGTGTCTCCTTGGGAATGAAGTAAGAGGCACAAGACAGAGAAAAACAATGAAAAATTGTGTGAACCCAGATACCCAAAGTATGTCCTACGAAGCAGGTGAACAGGATAGGGGCTGTAATGAAGAATGTTTAATGCCTAGCTGGCTGACTAAACAGTCTTGTTAGAGATAGACAGTGATGGTCTAACATGTCCAGGAAAGGGATAGCGTGAAGCCAATCATCTACACATGGCAATATTTTACTCCCCAGCAGCTTCTGGTATGCTTCTACCACTGACATGCACATGCAGAACACTCATGTGGCTGTGGTGAGACTGAAGGACAGGCTCCTGAACTGACAACGATTAGTTCCTGCCCAGAAGTGCAGACATCTCCTGAACTCATTGGCAATTTTTATATGAAAATAGGTAACCTGGAGGTCCAAACAGCACATTTAATATTCTTACGACAAGGCAAAAGAGAGAAAAATTTGGACTCACTCTATAGCATCTAGAAAGGGTCCACGGTAGATTTTTCTGGCACCAGAAAGAATTCTTAACAGTAATTTTGACCACTCTTAGTCTAGTAGAATGTCTTGAATGTCTCACATTCTCAGAAGGGCGTCTGCCCTCTCCATGTCTTGCAATGTCATTTCTATGGTTGAGGCATCCAAGCAGCAGACTAGTTGAGGAGACCCTACTTCTTCTTCTTCATGGGTGGCCCACAGACCTCACCTTTGGTATAAGGGGAAGTATTTTAATGAAAGGTGCTCAAACATCTGGATATTGTGCTCCTTACCCACTTGCCAAAAGTGACCTTAGACCACTCATGGCACTGGAGGAACAATCTTCTCCTGACTGCCTCCCAAAGGGGAGCACTCTAGAAATACTTCAGGAAAGCTGATGACTTCCCACTGGCTTTTCGCAGCCTTCTGAGGGGCAATGAACATTTCTTCTCTCTTGACTGGTGGTTACTTTGGAAGAAGCCTTAGTATCAGTCTCTTCTTGGAACCATTTGATGACAGTCCTATGTCTTGCACTAAAACCACAACTCTTTTCTTGTGTCATGTTAATGAACCACTGTGGAGAATGAAATTTGATAAAACTACATTAGGATAAAGAGCTTTCTCTACACTGGGACCTGCAACTTGGAACAACCTACCTGACCAAATCAAAAACCAAAAAACATTAAAGACTTTAAAGATGCTCTTAAAGAACACCTTTCAGAATTTATCTGTACCTGCTATGGTGACAATGATTAATGCCTTTCTTCTATACTTAAAGTATTACAAATTACTATTGAACAAACTTAGTATTTGTGTTGTATCTTGCTACAATAACAGAGTGCCTGTATACAGCTAGTTGTATTGTATGTTGTTCTGAACCCATTTTATTTATGACTATGTGTTTTGACTTGCTGCACTGTGTGTTCATTACAGTAGCATTTGTTAATGCACATTGTGGTAAACTGATGTATACACTGCTGTGCGAGCCCAACTAGTAGCGGAAAAAGATCACCAGCTCACTTATCCAGTCATCAAGTGGCACTAAATAAAATACCCACAGTCTTCATGACTCAGATGTCTGTTAGCCTTGTCACCAAAATGAGCACTAAGAAGTGGTGAATCTATGAAGGATAACTTGGTGTCCAATGCAACATCCCTAAGCTGCAGCCAAAAAGGCTGGTGCATATAATTGGTTGCTACAGCAAAGCCAAACTCTCAGCCATAGGTTCATAGGTTGGTACTAGGCTATCGGCCCTAAGGCCTATACAAGCCTAGCCATAACAATTCCCTGGCTATTTCTTCCCACAGTATTTACTTCCATAGACCCCTGTCTAGCAGGGAGACTGACGTGATCTCTGGGGTGAATTTCCTATCTCCCATCCAATCGTCAAGGTTCCTTCTGAAGATGGCCAAAGAGGCCCTCTGCTTGACATGTATGGGCACAGTTTATTCCAGAGTATGGGGAGTCTCTGGGTCAGGAACCTATCCCTCCAGCATGTTTTGTTCATTGTGATGACAAGGTTTAGATCCCTGGAGCGTGTGGCTCTGAGGGATTGGGATTTCTTTAAGTGTAGCATGTCCAACAGCTCTGGGTTTGACATGGCTTTGTACGTTAAGCAGAGATCGCCTCTGAGTAGATGACATGCGACAGAGTATAGCTGGAGTTTATTTTTAGATGGTCAGCATAGGGCATCTGCTTTAGGCCTGTGATTCTTTTAGTGAGGTATTTCTGCTGCCTTTCCAGTTGTTGCAGATGTCTTGAGAGCTATATACTAAACTGGGCGTTGTATTCTATAATGGGTCTAATGAGGGATGCGTACAGTGGGACAATTACCTCCTTTTTTCTGGATGAAAAGCCCTTTGTGATGAGGTGTGCCACATAGAAGAATTTCCTGACTGTTGTGACGATGTGGTTATCGAAGGTGAGACCACTGTCCACCTGTGTCCCTAAGTCTTTCATTAAACTTCCAGTGTTTAGTGTACTGCCACCTATGTGGTAATTCATGGGTACATGTTTTTTCCCAAAGGGGATAACTATATATTTCTTGGCATTCAGCTTGAGCCCATGGCTCTGGCACCAAGCATCTGTTTTTGCAAGGCCCTTTTGTAGAATATCCACATCATTTGGGTATTCAATAATGGATCCCAGTTTGCATTTATCTGCAAACTTTGTTAGCAAGAGTCCCTCTGTGTTGGCCTCTACTTCAGAGAAGTAGATGCCAAACAAGAGCAGTCCCAGGACTGAACCTTGAGGTACTCCCACGTGTCACTTGTCTGGAGCTGGATTTGGAGTCAGCAACTTTTACAGTGTGGGTTCTGTCAGTAAGCCATTTGGCAACCCATCGAGAGATGCAGGGATTAATGCGCCAAGCTTAGTAAGTTTATCTACGATTCCAGAGTAAGGGATGGTGTCTAAGGCCTTGGCGAGGTCCAGAGAGGCTGTGTCTTACCCTTGTCCACAGCTCTGGAGACTGATTAGAAGAAGTCAATCAGGTTCAGGAGAGATCATCAGCCCTTCACAAACCCAAACTGGGTGGGGTCCAGTGTTTGAAGGTTGCCAATATCTTTGACACAGATCATGGTGTTCATTACATTTAAGAAGGCGGAGGCTTGGTTCTTGAACTTCTCTTTGTTGTGGCCCATCTGGTTCTCCCGGACCACAAGGAACATCTCAGTTATGACCTTTCTCTGGAAGTACACCATGTGGGTTGCACAGTTTAACACCATGAATGGCCGGGTGGAGGACATGAACATACATTTCTTAAACCTACCCATTAAACTGGACTTCCTACCTAATGGACAGACAGCAGGGCTCTAGAGTGTAGGAATCCCTCTTTAGGACTGCTGCCACATCAACCGGTTCTGTCTTAGGAGTCTCTGGCCAGACTGACCAATCCCTAGGGAAACAAAAGATCTGAGGGAACTGGGCTACTTTATCAGGTTGTCACATGCTATCTTGATGACATCTTTAGAAATGTCCAAAAAAGAGCAAAATGACCCAAGTCTGAGAAGTATATCTAAATGTCTGCTGCAGTCCTCTGGTGGAGGGGACAGCATCTGTAAGCCACCCCTTTCACTTGTATGAGAGGGACGAATTCTCCAAACCTAATATCACTGTGTGGGGGGAGGGGTGAACCATAGTAAATCAAGTCTTCATGATTCAAGTCTGTAACTGGCAACTCCATAGGTGAATCAATATGCTGGCTAGATTTGCAAAGGGACTTATAGGGTCTTTAGGAGGAGGGCTCTGTGGACCCTGGAGGTAAAGTATAGTTGTGTGAAAGCTTACCATAAGAGTATATGTTCTTCTCTCTACTGTTCCAGTATCCTTTACATAAAGGATCTCCTGCCAAGGATAAGCAAACGTCCAGACAGTATACCAAAGCCTTTAGATCTTACAGGCACCATACTTCATACGTATGCTCTTCATGAAAGGTGTATGGCACAAAGGTGACATACGGACGTAGAAACAAGATTTAGTAAAGAGGGTGAAGGAGGGAGAGACTAAATACTACAAGAGTGAAGAGGATGACATCTACCATTACACAACTGTTCTATGTCCTTTCATATCACTGTTCCAGTACTCTTTACACAGGGGAGAGTACAGCATTAAAAAGAAGGCTGGGAAGAGGAGGACACAGAATAGCCCTAAACAAACCCATGCATAATAGCCCTGGCAAAACTAGCCCTGTCCCTGGAAATAACATCCAATTTATAACATTCAGTGAAAGTATGAACAGAGGACCAAGTAGCAGCCTCAAGAATGGAACAGGTGTCCAAACCCTTGAAAAAGGCACCAGATGAGGCACAGACGCTAGGAGAACATCTCTTTACAGAGGAAGAATGACATTTGCCGTGAAAAGAATAACAAAAGGACATGGCCTTAGAAATCCAGGATGAGATGTTTTGCTTGGAAACAGCCAGACGCAAAGTCCTGGAAAGCAAAGAAAAGTACAGTTTTGTACCTACCATAAATGTAGATGTTCAAGCGTTCACCCTGCTGCAGTCATCACACTTGGGTTATCCTGTCATCAGGCGGTCCCGCAGTCGGCCGGATTTCCAAAGTCTTGGTCCGACAGTTGCTGTCGCCTCATCCCTGATGTCAGAGCGCCAGGGGTACATATATTGCAACTGACACCATTTTCTTCAGTTTTTCTTGCCCCAGATGTCAGGTGCCCTCCAAAAGGTGATCCACATTGGTACCAAAAGGTGAGAACACTGTACAAACACAAAAACCCTTCAGCTATATGCAAATACATCAGTAAGGCATAGCAAAGATTTAGCCAGTAGATCAGAGGGGTTGGAGGGAGAGTAACCTGGACTGCATCAGGGTGAACACTCAAACATCTACATTTATGGTAGGTACAAAACTGTACTATGTTCATCGTGTTACCCTGCTGCAGTCATCACACGGGTTGAGTCCCAAAGCTAAGGAAGGGTGGAGGCATCATAGAGGGTTAGTGGAGGTAATGAGGCTCTGCAGAACTGCAGTGGCGAAGCCTGCCCTAGACTTAGAATAAAGAGGTAAGTGATAGTGTTTGGTGAAGGTGTGCACAGAACTCCAAGTTGCAGCTTCTAAAATTTCCTTGGTAGGAACACCCCTGAGAAAGGCTGTAGAGGTAGCTGTTGCCCTAGCAGAGTGGGATCTAATGGTAGGAGGAACTGGTTTCCCATGATGGGTATAGCAGAATCGTATGCAATGGCCTATCCATTTAGAAATGGTTTGCTTGGATATGGCCTTCCCTTGAGAAGCTGTAGCATAGGAAACAAAGAGCTGGTCAGTTTTTCTGAAACCCTTAGTTTTATCCAAGTAGTATCGAAGCTGCCTGTGAATGTCCAAGGAATGCAGGAGTCTCTCACCTTTGTTCTGTGGATTGGGGAAGAAAGTGGGTAGATGGATGGTTTGATTAAAAGCTACGCTGGAAACCACCTTAGGCATGAAGGAAGGATTAGTTCATAGAGAAACTCAGTCTTGATAAAAAATGAGGAAAGGTTCCACTGCCATAAGTGCCTGTAATTCTGAAACTCTCCTAGCAGAAGTTATTGCCAGGAGCAGGGCGGTTTTCCAAGACAGGAACTGAAGGTCTGCAGAAATAGCTCGTTCAAAGGGAGGAATCGTTAGTTTTTCCAGAACAATGTTGAGGTCCCATGTTGGTGTAGGAGCTCTTCTAGGTGGTCTAATGTTTTTTGCCCTCTGAGGAACTGCCTTAGGAGTGGATTTGAAAATAAAGGTGGATTTGTGTAGTAGTGAGCTGAAATAGCTGAAGCATGGATTTTAATTGAGGAGAAGGAAAGTCCTTTATGCAATATCTCAGCTAGATACTGCAGAATGTGAGGCATATGAGGCTGAGTTGTGTCTTGGCCTTTAGCTTGGTTCCAAGCAGAAAACCTTTTCCATTTGTCTGAGTAAGCCTTCCTGGTGCTTGGCCTCCTGGCTTCTAGAATAACATCCAGTACTCAAAGAGGTGCTGGTTGGATGCTTAATTGATATGCCATGCAGCCAGGTTTAAGGTTTTGATCTGGCTGTGTAGAATCTGCTTGTCTTGTTGCGTGAGTAAATGAGGTATTTGAGGCAATATCCATGGTGGGCTGTGAGCCATATTCTTCAATAGCGGGTACCAGTGCTGGCGTGGCCAGTCTGGGGCTATGAGAATCATTCGAGGTTTCTCCTTTTTGACCTTCAAAAGAACCTTTGTGAGAAGTGGTAACTTTTCTGAGATTTAAAAAAGTTCAGTTACAGGCTTGCTGTTCTTGAACTGTTTTGTAAGTTTCTGTGAGGCCATTTTTTGCTTGGGCTAAAGGGAAGTCTCTCTGTTGATCAGTGGCAGTGAAAAACATTGAGCAGCCTGCCTGCCCCTGTGGGAGTTTTTACTGACTTGAAACTGTAGTTTTATTGGCCATTTTGGGTCAATTCCAAAACTCCTTCATCTTCCTCTCTTATAACCCTCTTTTGCGTGGTTTTGTGCATAGCGCAACAGCAGGCAGCGCCGCCTAATTGGGTTTAAACTATTCCTGGCTCCACAAAGACTGCTCTTCACTTTTTCCGTTAGAACTGCTCTCTTAATTTAAACACCATATTCTCATTCTAAGGCCCTTCACTGGTCCAATTAAGTAATCCTACAAGTTAGCACTATTAAACCATAAGCACTATTTACTCTTATACTCTCTACGATTACCCTGGCCTCTATTGGTCCGTCTTAAATTCAGTTTCCCTATTACTCTTGCATGTCCAAAGGTCAGTCAATGGTTTCCTCTCCAGTCCAGCTGGTGAATCTGGGAATTTTGAGGCAATGTTACAACTGTCTCATGTACACGGACAATCCTCTCCTCCTCCAAACAGGTTCAAATATATGTGAGAGATGCAACTATTTAGCCAAACTGGAGGCTAAGCTCCCTCATCTCAAAACTGGTGTAACCAGTCAGGAGGAGAAGGTAACCTCACACAACACAATTCCAGTATCACATAGTCCCACCACATCAGCGAACCAAACACATAAATACACAAAAACATACTCAGAGGCTCTAAATACAAATCTACCTAAGCAACAGAGACCTCTAAAGCAGACATCCAAGCAAACGCTACCTCAAAACAAAACACACACAACATATAACCCACAAAGTCAGTGTGCCAAGCAGCCACAGCCCTTAAGGCTGAATAACACACCTGATACTCTTGTTATAGGTGACTCTATTGTCAGACACACTGATGTCCCGCTCACCAGGCTGAATAAAGAGAAGGTCACGGTGAGCTGCCTGTCGAGTGCTAGGATCCGACACATAACGCAAGCACTCAGGTCACTCCAAAGCAAATACAAATATGACTCAGTCATTGTACATGCTGGTGTGAATGACCTGAGACGTACCTCCCTGGACTACATGAAGAGAGACATAGAGGAGCTCTCTGATCATGTAGCCCAGGCTGGTATGACCCTGACCTTGAGCAGCATCTTACCCTCACCTAGAATGATGCCACAGTACAAAGACAAAATGATTGATTTTAACAATTGGCTAAAATTTTGGTGTCATTCAAAGGGGATCCAGTGTCTGTCAGCTTGGGATGACATGCTCAACAAGCCACATTGCTTTGCTAGGGACGGCTTGCACCTGTCACCACTGGGCTTTCGGATATTGGCAAAGGCTCTTGCCACCCCCATAGTGCTTTTTTTAGGCAAGGCTCAAAAGTCAAACACACCCCCATAGACAGCACAAGGAACAAGAAACTAAGGGTAACGCTGCTAAACGCCAGAAGTCTTAACCTCAAGATGCATGCACTCGAAGCTCTCCTCAGTATGGAGAACATCCATATCTGTGCAGTGACAGAAACCTGGTTCAAGGCTCCAAAGAGCACCCCAGCACTACCAGGCTATACCTCATATCATGCTTTTCGGCCCCAAAACCTGGACCGAACCACAAAAGGAGGGGGAGTTTCCATATTTATCAAGGATATCCACACCTCCAGGTTAGTGGCATTGCAACTACCAGTGGGCAACACTGCTTTTCAGTTTATAGCATCCTACAGACCACCCTCTCAAAGTCAGGAATCCCACTCGGCTTTCCTGAATACATTGGAGAACATGAAGATCTCTCCGAACACCATTATATTGGGCGACTTCAACTACCCAAACATTGACTGGGAGCACTACTCAAGCCCCAGCACCTTAGCCCAAAGATTTCTGGAAATTATAAACTCAAATGCTATGGAACAACTAGTCACCACTCCCACAAGAGGGGACAACATACTAGACCTGATCATTACCAACATGGGGACTCTATGCTCCACACCAGAAGTATATCCCTCATTGGTAAGATCAGACCATAAATTAATTTCACTGGATGTCCACATCCCGACCCCACCCCCAGCCCAGAAAACCACAGTGAAAAACTTCTCAAAAGCGAACTTCTCACTTCTCAAAACCGAAGTGGAATCCTTCAAGGCCCCAGGGCCAGTAGAAACTATGGCCCAAACTGCAGAATCCTATATAAATGCATTCTACGTACATCTCCAGGAATGCATGGATCATGCTATCCCAAACAAAACCAAGACCCAATCATCCAAAGGCAGGCGTCCAGTCTGGTGGACCCCTGCCATAAATAAACTGTACAACAGAAGGAGGAAGCTACTACATGATAGAGCAAAATCCCTAATAGGGAAGGCATCTCTGATCAGTACTAGCAAAAAATTACGATCCCTCATAAAATCCTCCAAGGCCAGCTTCGAGAGAAAAATTGCACAGGACACCAAAGACAATCAATAAGGCTTTTTTCAGTTATGTTAGAAACCTGGGATGCAACTCCCAGACTTGTTCTGAGTTGATTCTAAACGACAAAAAATACACTGAACCCACAGACATCGGCAATATCCTGGCAGACAGGTTCAGTGCAAACTTCTCCACCCCCCCCACCCCCCAAAAGAGCAAGTATCTATCCCGGCAGAGGGCTGCCTCCCAAACATCTCAGATGCTCAGGTGAAGGCTGCCCTCTCCAAAGCAAAAAAACACTGCTTCCATGGGACCAGATGGCGTCCCAGGTTGCGTCCTACATGAACTACAAGACGAACTAATCCCTCAAATAAAACAGCTATACAATCTCAGCCTCACTACAGGATATGTGCCCACAGAATGGCGTACAGCAACAGTGGTCCCACTCCACAAAGGTGGAGCCTCTACAGACCCTGGAAACCATCGCCCCATAAGCCTGACTAGCTTAGTCTGCAAGGCTATGGAGAGGATCATCATGGAGCTCATAAACAAAGACATTGGGGACCTACAGACACTAGATCCTACCCAGTTCGGCTTTGTCAAGGGCAGATCCTGCCTTTTGAACCTGGTTGACTTCTTTGAAACAGTCACCAAAGCCATAGATGAAGTGGAGGTAGTCCACACAGCCTATCTAGACCTTGCAAAGGCATTTGACACAATACCCCACTCGGGCATCATAGATAAGCTATCCAGCTTAAATATAAACCCCTATGTCACAAGATGGGTCGCAAACTGTCTCAAAGACAGAACCCACAGAGTGAGAGTTGCTGGAGCCATGTCAGACTTGAAACCGGTCACAAGTGGCATCCCACAGGGTTCTGTCCTGGGACCACTCTTGTTCGGTATATACTTTTCCGAGGTACAGGCAAACGTGGGAGGACTATGGCTCACCAAGTTCACAGACGACTGCAAACTGGGTGCCATAATCAACTCTCCAGCCGACACAAACATCCTTCAAAAAGACTCACAGAGACAGATAACTGGTGCCAGCGCCATGGTTTAAAGCTAAATGCCAAAAAATGTATAGTCATACCCTTTGGCAAAAACAATGTGCCCACAAATTACCACATAGGCAGAAAAGTACAGTTTTGTAACCTACCATAAATGTAGATGTCCGAGAGGTATGCATCTGCAGTCCTAACAAATGGGTTGTCCTGCCTCAGGCAGCCCTTCGGTCGGCCGGATTCCAAAGTCTGGGTCTGGCCTCGGCTGATGTCGCACTTCACCCGACGTCATAGCTGCTGTCAATTGGGTATAAAGGCATCAGCCAACGCCATTTTCCTCAGTGTTTCTTGCCCCAGATGCCAGGTGCCCTCTAGGAAGGCTAAATTTGGATAAATGCAAATGATTCCAAACAATAGAGAGCAAATAAAAATAAACAGGTATATATATATATATATATATATATATATATATATATATATATATGTATATATACAAACAAATACACCATAATAGATTCCCCCAGCTAGCTACAAGATGGGCAAATACCCTAGGAGTACCACCGAGGGGAAGGAGGGAGGGTAATCCTGACTGCAGATGCATACCTCTCGGACATCTACATTTATGGTAGGTACAAAACTGTACTATGTCCTTCAAGGATGCATCTGCAGTCCTAACAAATGGGTAGAATACCATAGCCAAACTGGGGGAGGAGGTACTAAGAAGATTATAGTGTAGTTAAGATCCCTTGCAAAACAGCAGTGGCAAAACCTGCTCGGGATCTAGAGTATAAAGGTAGATTATAATGCTTGGCAAATGTATGCACGGAGCTCCAAGTAGCAGCCTCTAAAATGTCTTTGGTAGCCACCGTAAAAAGCTGTAGTAGTGGCTGTAGCCCTTGTGGAGTGAGGTCTGATGTTTTCTGGAGTTGTCTTTCCATGAAGAGTAACAAAATCTAATGCAATTTCCTATCCATTTTGAGACTGTCTGTTTTGAAATTGCTTTTCCTTCCATTCCTGTTGCATATGCTACCAGAAGCTGGTCAGTTTTTCTATTGTTCTTGGTTCTGTCCAGGTAGTAGCGCAATTGCCTGTGCACATCCAAGGTATGTAGTAGTCTTTCCCCCCTGTTCTTTGGGTTGGGGAAGAATGTAGGTAGGTGGATTGCTTGGTTTAATGATACCCTGGAGACCACCTTTGGCATAAAAGTAGGATTAGTTCTCATGGACACTCTATCCTGATGGAAGATAAGGAAGGGCTGTACTGCCATTAATGCCTGTAATTCAGAAACCCTTCTTGCTGAAGTGATTGCAAGCAGGAAAGCAGTTTTCCAAGATAAGTACTGTAATTCTGCTGTTGCTGCTGGTTCAAAAGGGGGAGGCGTCAACTTTTCTAACACAAAGTTCAGGTCCCATGTAGGCAATGGTGGCTTCCTTGGTGGCCTTACATTTTTAATTCCTCTCAGAAACTGCCTGAGTAGAGGATGAGAGAAGACTGGAGGATCCATGTTGTATTCTGCTGAAATTGCTGATGCATGAATCTTAATGGAGGAGTAAGACAGGCCATTGTGGAAAAGCTCTGCTAAATATTCCAGGATGTTGGCTATGTTTGCCAATGATACATTTTCTCCTTTTGCTGCACTCCAAATGAGATATCTTTTCCATTTTGCTGAATAAGTTTTCCTTGTTGAGGGTCTGTGAGCCTCCAAGATAATGTCTTTAACCCTTTGAGATAAATCTGGGTTACTTTGTCTTATGTAATGTTCCAAGCAGCTAGCTGCAGTGTTTTCAAGTTTGGATGCAGGATTTTGAAGTTGTTCTGTGTTAGCAGTAAAGGAACTAGGGGTATAGGCCATGCGTGTTCCCGAGACATACTCCTCAGTAGTGGGTACCAATGCTGCCTCAGCCAGTCTGGAGCTATCAGGATGATCCTTGGGTGATCTTCTTTGATCTTCAGTAGCACTTTGTGCATCAAAGGAAGAGGTGGGAATGCATATGCTGTCAGGTTTTCCCAAATGAAGGATAGGGAGTCCACCTTCCAAGCAAGTGGGTGGTATGTCCTTGTGCAGAAATTTTTCAATTGGTGGTTGTGTGGGGATGCGAACAGGTCTATTTCTGGTAGTCCCCATTTCCTTGTAATGGATTTCAAGATGTCTGGATGCAGCATCCATTTGTGGGCATCCGTGGTAGTTCAGCTTAAGATGTCTGCTAGTATATTTTCTTTTCCTGGCACAAATATGGCCTGAAGCTGAATGTTGAGGTTCAGGGCCACATTCCAGAGGTCCATTGCCATCCGGCATAGAGGATATGAATGTGTGCCTCCCTGTTTGTTGATATACTACATAACTGTGGTGTTGTCCGTCCTTATCAGCAAATGACCCTGTTGAAGAAACGGTCTGAATGTCTGAATTGCCTGCTTTACTGCCAGCATCTCTTTTTGATTTGTGTAGGTTCAGCTGGTCTTGAGTCCATAAGCCTTGTATGCACTTGTCCACCATGTGTGCCCCCCAACCGAGGTCTGAGGCGTCCGTGGTGATAGTCTGGCTTGGGTGAGGGCTGTGGAAGGGCAGCCCTTTGTTCAATTGACAGGCCTGAGCCCACCACTGGAATTCTTGCTTCAGGCATGGAATTATTGGAATTTGGGTTTCTAGGCTGTGCTTGTGCTGAGACCATAAATTCCTTAGGTACCATTGCAACTTCCTCATATGTAGTCTGGCATGTGGAATCAATATTATGCAGGTTGCCATGTAACCCAGGGCTTGCAGGACTTTCCTTGCTGTAAGCTGGTTCTGCGTTGTTAATGCCATGAAATAGAGTGGTAGTTGCTTCTGCTTTTCTGCTGTGAGGAATGCCATTTGGCTTGATGTGTCCAGTTCTGCACCCAAGAAAGTTATCCTCTGGGATGGTATCAGCCTTGACTTTTTTATGTTGACTGTGTATCCCAGGGCTTGCAATAGGTGAATAACCTTTCTCAAATCTTTTGTTAATTTGTTTTTGTTGTCCGCTTGTAACAGGCAGTCGTCCAGGTATGGATAAATTTGAATTCCTGAAGCCTGCAATGAGCAATTACTGATGCCAGGCATTTCATGAATACTCTGGGCAGTAGATAAGCCAAAAGGCAATGCTGAGAATTGATAATGCTCTGATCCTGCAAGAAATCTGAGGTATCTTCTGCAATTTGGTCGTATGGGGACGTGCAGGTATGCCTCCTTGAGATCCAGAGTTACCAGCCAAGACTCCTTGCCCAGCATGGGAAGAAGTTGCTGTAGGGTCAGCATCTTGAATTTTGGAACAATGAGATATGTGTTCAGAGCGGACAGGTCGAGAATAGGTCTCCATTGGTTTTCCTTTCTTGGTACCAGGAAAAGTCTGGAATAAAATCCTTGTCCTTGTTCCACAGACGGTACCTTTTCTATAGCTCTCATCCTTAGCAAGAGGTGTATTTGTTCTAGAGCGTTTGTCTTTTGGTTTGGAGGTAGGTTTGGCATTCCTCTCTTCCTTGGTAGAGTATGGAAGTGAAACCTGTAACCTTTGTCTATTGTCTGTAAAATCCATTTGTCTCCTGTAATGTAATGCCAGTTTACTGAAAATAAGGCTAGCTTTCCGCCTAAGGGTGCTTCTAGTTGTTCCCTGGTAGGCGGTTTCAGAGCCAAGTCACTGTGATTGTCCTGTGGAAGTGGTAGTGGCTGGATCTGTGGCAGTACTTCTCTGGTTGTTAGGCTGCCACTGACGCCCCTGTAGGCACCTCTGGATTGACCTCTGCCTCTTGGGCCTATTTCTGCCTCTCTGTGCTCTGGTGGTGTCTGGAAAGGACCAATTTTTGGAAGGCCAGTTCCTACTAAACCTCGGAGGCTGGACCTGTAAGAAATCCTTGACTGTCTGGACAGATTTCGCTTTTTCTTCCACCTTCTTCAACACTTGCTGTGCAGGGGAGCCAAACAAACTGTGTTTTTCCATGGGAGCATCTAGGAGCTTTGACTTTACATGGTCTGGTAAGGATTGCTCTTTTAACCATGCATGCCTTCTGATCACTGTACCAGTCATAGCTGATCTAAAGGAAGCCTCCAGTGCATCATAGCCGCATTTTAAGGAATGATTACTGACCTGCTGAGTGTTATGTACCAATTCCTGAAGGGACTTACGGTCTAAAGGTTCAGGAGAGGACAGTTTTTTAGTTAGCTGATCTAACAAAAATTCCTGATACTGAATCATATGGAATTGACAGTTTAAGGCCCTAGCCGAAAGAGTAGCAGAAGTATAAACATTTTTACCCCATCTCTCTAATGCCCTAGATTCTCTTTCAGAGGGGAGGGGGTTTTTGGTAGAGGCAGCTGCTACAGCTTTGGGGCCCTGTGAAATAGTTTCAGGATCTGCAATAGGAGCCTTATACAAGTGATAATGTGTGTCCGGAACCCTGTAGTATCTGTCGGGCTTAGCAGGGGCCGGGGGAAGAGAGTCAGGGGCAGTACAAGCATCATTAAAAGCATCATCCACAACTGTAAGTACTGGAGGAATGGCTAAAGGCCTATGCTGCGGCAAATGTAAAAAGGTCCTAAGCCTTTTCCTAGAGTCTGAAAAATCCTGGCCCTGCCATTGAAATTGTTCTCTCATAGCATGCAAGGTTTCGCCAAAAGAAAATTTCTCAGGAGGAGAGGCAGAAGGAATGGAGTCTTCTGCGTCAGAGTCCTCATATGGAGAATAAGGGCCTTCAGGAAGATTTGAGTTTTCTGAATCATCAGAGGAATAATCTGTAGAAACTGGCTCAGGGGGCTCTGCTCTAGGCCTCTTCTCTGGAGGGGGATGAGAGGCCCTGTCAGGGTGAGGTTGGGATCCCCTGATCAAAGAAATGAGATCCTCTGCTAGGCTAAGCATTTGAGTGCTAGAGCTAGGCCTGTGTGAGGGGGTTTTAGCATGCACAGTCTTAGAAGATTTAGCTGCTTTAGCCCTAGCAAAAGCCTTAATTGACATGGATGCAGGGGCCTAGCAGCTCCACGTGCAGGAGTAGATATATCTAATGGGATAGTATCTGATAAATCCTGAGAACCTGCAAGAGCAGGTGGAAATTCAGTAGCAGATTCAGCCATGCTGGAAGAGGCCTCGGTTGTAGGAGGCATGCTTTCAGCCGAAGGAAGAACCGAGGGCTCTGTTTCAGCCGAAATCGAGACACTAGCGGTTGGCTTAACCGCAGTTTCGGCCGAAACCGCGGACCGCGAGTGTCGGTCCTTTTCCTTATGCTTTTTAGCTAATTGTGAAGTTGGAGTCTCCGACGGCATATTGTAAGCAAAAGCGGAGCCGAAAAACTACTCTGCAAACTCCGACCGACGTCTAAGTGTCCGTCGGTTGAAGGAAGCACAGGCTAGACAAGCTGCTATGTCGTGGTCTGGGCCTAAGCAAGGAAGGCAGTAAGAGTGGAAATCTTTATGAGGTATTTGTTTCCCACAAGTTAAACAGTTATTCACTTTTTCTGACATCGGCTGAGGCAAGAAAGAGTCCCCAACGGGGTACTTAGCTTTTTAGAAGTCTTCGGTAGTAGCAATCTCTGGTTCTGACCGACCGGCACTTGCGAACAGCTTCTGCTTCGGGCAAAACACGGCAAGAAAGACTGAGGAAAATGGCGTCGGCTGATGCCTTTATACCCAATTGACAGCAGCTATGACGTCGGGTGAAGTGCGACATCAGCCGAGGCCAGACCCAGACTTTGGAATCCGGCCGACCGAAGGGCTGCCTGAGGCAGGACAACCCATTTGTTAGGACTGCAGATGCATCCTTGAAGGACATCCCATTAAGTGCAGAGAAAGTTATTAGGGACCTGGGGACCCAAGTTGATAGCAATCTCTCCTTTGAAAATCACATTGCCAAAGTGGTTAGAAAGACCTTCTACATAGACCACCTCATCACGAAGGGTTTCACATCTAGATCGAGAGGTAATCGTGCCCCTTTATTCATCCCTCATCAGGCCCATCATAGAATACAATGCCCCTTTTGGGATGTACCTTACCCGACACCTGCAGCAATCAGAAAGACCCCAAAAGTATCTCACCAAGAGGATCAAGGGTCTCAAACAGATGCCATATGCTGCTCGGTTAAAAAAACTCCAGCTCTACTCAGTTGTATACCGCCTACTTCGAGGCGATCTATGCCTGACATACAAAGCTATGTCAAATCCAGAATTAATGGACATGCTCCACCTCAGTAAGTCTAAATCCCTTAGAGCCACACGCTCGAGGGACTTGAACCTCAGCACAGAAATAAATAGAACTTGCTGGAGGGACAGGTTCATAACCAGAGGCTCCCTTCGCTCTGGAATAGAAATCCAGTTCATGTGAGGCAAAGCACCTCACTGAATCTCTTCAAGAAGAATCTCGATAAGTGGATGGGGGATCGTAGGGTTGTCCCAGGGATTACTCCCGTGTCACTATTAGACAGAGGGACAGTAAACTAAACCTTAAAAAGGGCACAGTATACTCAAATCAAGGGGTGGCGTAAGCCATACAGAATCGGGCTAGGCTTATAATTGCCCCAGGGCAGATAGCCTAGTATGAACCTATGAACCTATAGGAAAGGCATATGCTGTCAGGTTTTTCCAACTGAAGGAGAGAGCGTCCACTTTCCAAGTTTGATGGTGGAATGTCCTTGTACAAAATTTTGTCAGCTGGTAGTTTTGAGGACTGGCAAACAGGTCTATATTTGGTAGGCCCCATCTTTGAGTTATCATTGCAAATATTTGTGGGTCTAGCTTCCACTCGTGGGGATCTTTCATGTTTCTGCTTAGGGCGTCTGCCAATGTGTTTTTCCATAAGATTAGTGCTTGCCTGCAAAGAGGGTAGGAATGTGTGCCTCCTTATTTGTTTATGTACCACATTACTGTGGTGTTGTCCGTCTTTATTGCCAGTTGTCCAGGCTGTAGTAGATCCTTGAAGGCTGTCAGAGCTTTCTGTACAGCTAGCATCTCTTTTTGGTTTATGTGCAGTTTTCTTTGTTCTGCAGTCCATAGGCCTTGAATGCCTTGACCTGCCATATGTGCCCCCCAGGCATAGTCTGAAGCATCTGTTGTGATAGTTTGCCTGGGTGGGGGCAAGGTGAAAGGCTGACCCTTGTTGAGGTGACATGCCTGTGCCCACCATAGAAATTCCTGTTGAAGGCAGGGAATGAGAGATCACTGTGTCCAAGCTGTGACTGTGTTGAGACCATACGCTTTTTAGGTACCATTGTAATTTCCTCATATGCAGTTTTGTAAATGGTATTGTCAGAATGCAAGATGCCATGAAGCCCAAAGCCTGCAGAACTTTTATTGCAGTTAATTGGGTTTTTGTTGCCATTGTCTTGAAATATTGAGTCAGTTGTAATTGCTTGTCTGGTGTAAGATAAGCCTTCTGGGCCATTGTGTCCAAGCTGGCACCCAGGAATGTCATTTTTTGTGAGGGTACTAGTTTTGACTTCTTTTCGTTTACTGTGTACCCCAGACAATTTAGTAGACGCTTTACAAAAGCCAGATGTTGTAAGAGAATGTCTTTTCTTTCTGCTTGGATGAGGCAGTCGTCCAGGTATGGATATATTTGAATTCCTCTTTGTCTGCAGTATGCAATTACTGGTGCCAGGCATTTTGTGAATACTCTGGGCGCAGTAGATAAGCCAAAGGGCAGTGCAGAGAATTGATAATGGGTTGAACCTGCAATGAAACGGAGGTATCTTCTGCAACTTTGTCTGATAGGGACATGCAGTTATGCCTCCTTGAGGTCCAACGTTACCAGCCATGCTTCCTTGCCCAACATGGGAAGTAGCTGCTGTAGTGTGAGCATCTTGAATTTGGGAACTTGTAAGTAAGTGTTTAGAATTGAAAGGTCCAGAATTGGTCTCCAAGCATTTTCTTTTCTGGGTACTAGGAAGAGTCTTGAGTAAAATCCTTGGCCTTGCTCTTGAGTTGGTACCCTTTGAATGGCTCTCATGGCCATGAGAGCTATAATTTGTTTTTGAGCCTCTGCCCTTTGATTTTGTGGCAGGTTTGGCATTCCTCTTTTTATTGGCAAGGTGTGAAAGCGAAATCTGTATCCTTGTAAAATTATGTCTAAGACCCATTTGTCCTTTGTGACCATGTGCCAGTTTGTCTGCAAAAAGTGCTAGTTTTCCCCCCAGGGGGGCTGACAAAAGAGCTTTGTTTGGCCAGCTGAGGTGCAAGTCATTGAGTTTGCCTTCTGGTAGGTTGAGACCTGTCTTCTCCTCCCTTCTGGGTTGGAGTGCCCCATTGGCGAGATTTATACTGAGCTTGTGGTTGTCCTCTGCCCCTTGGGCGCCTGCATTTACACCTCTGAGGCCTGTCAGTGGCTGGAAAGGACCAATTTTTTGTTGGCCAGTTTCTGCTGAAGCGAGGGGGTTGCACCTGTAGGAAATCTTTGACTGTCTGCATTGATTTTGCTTTATCTTCCATTTTCTTTAAAACTTCTTCTGCTTTAACACCAAAAAGAACATCCTGCTGAGCATCTAGTAGTTTTGCTTTAACATGATCAGGCAGACTTTGTTCCTTTAACTAGGCATGCCTACGTATAACTGAACAGTACAGTTTTGTACCTACCATAAATGTAGATGTCCGATAGGTATGCATCTGCAGTCCTAACAAATGGGTTGTCCTGCCTCAGGCAGCCCTTCGGTCGGCCGGATTCCAAAGTCTGGGTCTGGCCTCGGCTGATGTCGCACTTCACCAGACGTCATAGCTGCTAGGGTATAAAGGCATCAGCCGACGCCATTTTCCTCAGTGTTTCTTGCCCCAGATGCCAGGTGCCCTCTAGGAAGGCTAAATTTGGATAAATGCAGATAATTCCAAACAGTAGAAAGCAAAATATATATATACATATATACATACAAACAAATACACCATAATAAATTCCCCCAGCTAGCTAAAAGAGGGGTAAGTACCCTAGGAATACCACAGAGGGGAAGGAGGGTGGGTAATCCTGACTGCAGATGCATACCTATCGGACATCTACATTTATGGTAGGTACAAAACTGTACTATGTCCTTCAAGGATGCATCTGCAGTCCTAACAAATGGGTAGAATACCATAGCTAATCTGGGGGAGGAGGCACTAAGATGATGGTGTAGTTAGGATCCCTTGTAAAACAGCAGTTGCAAAACCTGCTCGGGATCTGGAGTATAAAGGAAGATTATAATGCTTGGCAAATGTATGCACGGAGCTCCAAGTAGCAGCTTCTAGAATGTCTTTGGTAGCCACTCCTCGTAGGAAAGCTGTAGTGGTGGCTGTAGCTCTTGTGGAGTGAGGCCTGATATTTTCAGGAGTTGTCTTTCCATGAAATGAGTAGCAGAATCGAATGCAATTTCCTATCCATTTTGAAAATGTCTGTTTTGAAATAGCTTTTCCTTGCACTCCTGTTGCATATGCTACCAGAAGCTGGTCAGTTTTTCTGCTGTTCTTGGTTCTGTCCAGATAGTAGCGTAGTTGTCTGTGTACATCCAAGGTGTGTAGTAGTTTTTCCCCCCTGTTCTGTGGGTTGGGGAAGAATGTAGGTAAATGTACGGCTTGGTTCAAGGATACCCTGGATACCACCTTTGGCATAAAAGTAGGATTGGTTCTCAGAGACACTCTATCCTGATGGAAGATAAGGAAAGGCTGCACTGCCATTAATGCCTGTAACTCAGATACCCTTCTTGCTGAAGTGATTGCTAGCAGGAAAGCAGTTTTCCAAGATAAGAACTGTAAGTCTGCTGTTGCTGGTTCAAAAGGGGGAAGTGTTAACTTTTCTAGCACAAAATTGAGATCCCATGCAGGTAAAGGTGTTTTTCTTGGAGGCTTTACATTTTTGATCCCTCTCAAAAATTGTCTGAGGAGAGGATGAGAGAAGACCGGAGGACCCATGTTGTATGTTGTACTCTGCTGAAATTGCTGATGCATGTATCTTAATGGAAGAATAGGACAGGCCATTGTGGAACAGTTCTGCTAAGTATTCCAGGATGTGTGCTAGGTTTGCTAGTGTGACATTTTCCCCCTTTTTTGCACTCCAAATGAGGAATCTTTTCCATTTGGCTGAATATGTTTTCCTTGTGGAAGGTCTGCGAGCCTCCAGGATAATGTCCTTGACCCTCTGAGATAAATCAAGTTGGTTTTGTTTTATGCAATTTTCCAAGCAGTTAGCTGTAGTGTTTTTAAGTTTGGATGCAGGGTCTTGTAATTGTTCTGCGTTAGAAGTAAAGGACATAGAGGTAGATGCCATGAATGCGTCGAGACATGCTTCTCAGTAGCGGTACCAATGTTGCCTTGGCCAGTCTGGAGCTATCAGAATTACCTTTGGCTGTTCCTCTCTGATCTTCAGTAGAACTTTGTACATCAAAGGAAGAGGTGGAAAGGCATACACTGTCAGGTCCTTCCAGCTGAAAGAAAGGGAGTCCACCCTCCAGGCAAGTGGGTGGTATACTCTTGAGCAAAATTTCTTCAGTTGGTGGTTGTGTGGGGAGGCAAATAGGTCTATCTCTGGCCTTCCCCATTTCTTTGTTATGGTTTTGAAAATATCCGGATGCAGCATCCATTCGTGAGCATCCGTGGTAGTCCTGCTTAAGCTGTCTGCTAGTGAATTCTCTTTTCCTGGTACAAATCTGGCCTGCAGTTGGATGTCGAGATTCAGGGCCAAGTTCCACAGGTCCATTGCCGTCCGGCATAGAGGGTATGAATGTGTGCCTCCCTGTTTGTTGATGTACCACATGACTGTGGTATTGTCCGTCCTTATCAGCAGGTGTCCTTGCTGGATGAATGGTCTGAATGCCTCGATTGCATGTTTCACTGCCAACATCTCCTTTAGATTTATGTGTAGATTCAGCTGGTCTTGTGACCATAGGCCTTGGATGCACTTGTCTTCCATGTGTGCCCCCCAGCCTAGGTCTGAGGCGTCCATGGTGATCGTCTGTCTTGGATGTGGTTTGTGGAAAGGCAGTCCTCTGTTTATCTGACAGGCCTGGGCCCACCACAGGAATTCTTTTTTCAGGCATGGAATGATTGGTATCTGGGCTTCTAGACTGTGTCTGTGTTGAGACCATACATTCTTTAGGTACCATTGTAACTTTCTCATATGCAGCCTGGCATGTGGGATCAATATTATGCAGGATGACATGTAACCCAGGGCCTGCAGGACTTTCCTTGCAGTAAGCTGAGTTTGTCTTAAGGCCATGAAATAGACTGGTAGTTGTTTTTGTTTCTCCTCTGTGAGAAAAGCCATCTGAGTTATTGTGTCCAGTTCTGCACCCAAAAATGTTATCCTTTGGGATGGCACTAGTCTTGATTTTTGTATGTTGACTGTGTATCCCAAGGCTTGCAGCAGTTGTATGACATTGGCCAAATCCTTTATTAATTTTGTCTTGTTGTCCGCTTGTATTAGGCAGTCATCCAGGTATGGGTAGATTTGAATTCCCTGAAGCCTGCAATGAGCAATAACTGATGCCAGGCATTTCGTGAATACTCTGGGCGCAGTAGATAAGCCAAAGGGCAATGTTGAGAATTGATAATGCTCTGATCCTGCGAGAAATCTGAGGTGTCTTCTGCAATCTGGTCGTATAGGGACGTGCAGGTATGCCTCCTTGAGATCTAGAGTCACCAGCCAAAACTCCTTGCCCAACATGGGAAGAAGTTGCTGTAGGGTCAGCATTTTGAATTTTGGAACAATGAGGTATGTGTTCAGTGCGGACAAATCGAGAATAGGCCTCCATTGATTTTCTTTTCTTGGTACAAGGAATAGTCTGGAGTAAAATCCTTGGCCTTGTTCCATAGATGGTACCTTTTCTATTGCTCTCATCCTTAGTAAACTGCTGATTTGTTTTAGAGCCTCTGATGTCTGGCTTGGTGGAAGGTTTGGCATTCCTCTCTTTTTTGGTAGTGTGTGGAAGTGAAACCTGTAGCCCTTGTCTATTGTTTGTAAAGTCCATTTGTCACCTGTAATACAATGCCAGTTTCTTGAGAATAAGGCTAGCTATCCGCCCAAGGGTGCTTCCAGTTGTTCCCTGGTAGGTGGAATCAGGGCCAAGTCATTGTGTTTGTCCTGTAGAAGTGGTTGCAGTCGCATCTGTGGCGGCACTTCTTTGGTTGGCAGGTTGCCACTGACGACCCCTGTAGGCACCCCTAGACTGACCTCTGCCTCTTTGGCGTCTATTTCTGCCTCTCTGTGGTCTGGAGGTGTCTGAAAGGACCAATTCTTTGAAGGCCAATTTCTGCTAAACCTTGGAGGTTGGACCTGCAAAAAATCCTTGACTGTTTGGACAGATTTTGCTTTCTCTTCCACTTTCTTTAGAACCTCCTGTGCAGGGGAGCCAAACAAACTTCGCTTCTCCATAGGGGCATCCAGGAGTTTAGACTTAACATGGTCTGGTAAGGATTGTTCTTTTAACCAGGCATGCCTTCGAATCACTGCTCCAGTCATAGCTGATCTAAATGAAGCCTCCAGTGCATCATAGCCACATTTTAAGAAATGATTACTGACCTGCTGAGAATTGTGTACCAAATCCTGAAGGGACTTACGGTCTAAAGGTTCAGGAGAGGCCAGCTTTTTATTCAGTTGATCTAACAAAAATTCCTGGTACTGAATCATGTGAAATTGACAGTTTAAAGCCCTGGCAGAAAGAGTAGCAGATGTATAAACCTTTTTACCCCATCTCTAATGCTCTAGATTCTCTTTCAGATGGTAGTGGGTTTTTGGCAGAGGCAGCTGCAACACCTTTAGGGCCCTGAGAAATGGTTTCTGGGTCTGCAGCATGAGCTTTATACAAGTGGTAGTGAGAATCCGGGACCCTGTAGTATCGGTCAGGCTTTGCAGGGGCCGGGGGAAGAGAATCAGGGGCAGTACTGGCATCATTGTATGCATCATCAACAACTGAAAGTACAGGTGGAATGGCTAAAGGCCTATGCTGTGGTAAGTGTAAAAAAGTCCTTAGCCTTTTCCTAGAATCAGAAAAATCCTGACCCTGCCACTGGAAGTGTTCCCTCATAGAGTGTAGGGTTTCCCCAAAAGAAAATTCCTCTGGAGGTGAGGCAGAAGGAATGGAGTCTTCTGCATCAGAATCCTCATAAGGTGAGTACGGGCCTTCCTGATGGTCCGATGCATCTGAACCATCCGAGGAGTAGTCAGAGGACAGAGGTTCAGGGGGTTCAGTCCTAGGCCTCTTATCAGGAGGGGGTTGTGAGGCCCTATCTGGGTGAGGATGGGATCCCCTGATCAAAGAAATAAGGTCCTCAGCAAGGCTGAGAATCTGGGAACTAGAGGTAGGCCTGTGAGAGGGAGCTTTTGAAGGTAAGGCCTTGGAAAGTTTGGCTGCTTTAGCCCTGGAAAAGGCCTTGATAGACATAGAAGCAGGGGGTCTAGCTGCCCCACGTGCAGGAGTAGAGATGTCCAACGGAATAGTGTCAGACAACTCATGTGCCTGCTTCAGCAGGAATTTCTGTAGCCGACTCAGCCATGGCCTGTGTGGCCTCGGTAATCGGAGGCATGCTTTCGGCCGAAGGGAGAACCGAGGTCTCGGTTTCAGCCGAAACAGAGACACTCGCGGTAGGCCTAACCGTGGTTTCAGCCGAAACCGCGGGCCGCGAGTGTCGGTCCTTTTCTTTGCGTTTTTTGGCTAAATGTGTAGTCGGAGTCTCCAACGGCATTTTATATGCAAAATTGGAGCCAAAAAACTCTTCAGCAAACTCCGACCGACGTCTAAGAGTCCGTCGGTTGAAGGAAGCACAGGCTAAACAGGCTGATACGTCGTGGTCTGGGCCTAAGTAAGGAAGGCAATAAGAGTGGAAATCCTTATGAGGTATTTGTTTCCCACAAGTTAAACAATTATTTACTTTGTCTGACATCGGCTGAGGCAAGAAAGAGTCCCCAACAGGGTACTTAGCTTTTTAGAAGTCTTTGGTAAGCTGAAATCTCTGGATCTGACCGACCGGCACTTGCGAACAGCTTCTGCTTCGGGCACCGCGCGGCAAGAAAGACTGAGGAAAATGGCGTCGGCTGATGCCTTTAAACCCTAGCAGCTATGACGTCGGGTGACGTGCGACATCAGCCGAGGCCAGACCCAGACTTTGGAATCCGGCCGACCGAAGGGCTGCCTGAGGCAGGGCAACCCATTTGTTAGGACTGCAGATGCATCCTTGAAGGACATCAGTGACAGCTGCTCTGCAGGAGGCCTCTAAAGAATTAAACCCACATTGCAAGGTACGTTTGCCCACCTGCTCGGTGGCGTGCAACAAATCCTGTACTTCTTTCAATTCAGGTTGTTGAGGTAGGGTGGTTATCTTTTGTTTTAACTGAGAGATCAGAAATTGCTGATACTTAAGCATATGAAATTAACAGTTTAGAGCTCTCATAGCTAAAGTGGCTGAGGTGTAAACCTTTTTCCCCCATCTGTCTAGTGCTCTTGAATCCCTTTCAGAAGGTACTGGATTTTTAGCCATGGAAGCTTTAGCCCCCTTGGGACCCTGGGAGATGGTCTCTGGGTCAGCTACTGGGCTTTTGTAAAGAAATATGTGGGAATCGGGTACTCTGCAGTATCTGTCAGGCTTAGCCGGGGCAGGAGGCAGAGAGTCAGGGTTGAAACTGGATTCTAAGTAGATATCATCCACAATGTCCAAAACAGGAGGGATGGCTAGAGGTCTGTGTTGGGGGAGCAAAAGAAACTCTCTGAGCCTTTTCTTGGAATCAGAGTAATCCTGACCTTCCAAGTGGAAATGTTCCCTCATAGTGTGTAAAGTTTCCCCAAAAGAGTAATCTTCTGGAGGGGAAGCTGAGGGAATAGAGTCCTCAGCATCAGAATCTTCATAAGGAGAGAAGGAATAGTCGTGGTCCTCAGAGGAATCCGAAGAAATAGACAGTTGTTCAGAGGAAGCAGATTCTTCCTCTTGTCTAGGCCTTTTGTCAGGAGGAGGCTGAAAACCCCTGATAAGAGAAATCAAATCTTCAGCCATCTTAAGCATCTGTTTCTTAGGCATAGGGCCTTGAACAAGAGACTGAAGTGAAGTCTTTTTCGAATTGGAAGGAGTTTTCGACTTGGAAAACGTTTTGACTGTAAGAGTTGTCGGTCTGAAAACGCATTCAGAAACCGATGGCATTTCAGAGGCATCGACGTCCTCAGAAGGTAAATCGTCGGTAGGGCCTGAAGTAAAAGGCTGCGTCGGCCTAGTACATTCCGTCAAAATATCTGTAGCGGTCTCGGTTTCCTGAACTGCGATAGTCAGAGGCTGCGTCGGAGCCTCACTGATAACCGGAGAACTGGACACCGGATCAACCGAGGCCTCGGAATCGGGCTTAGGCCTGGGCTGACAATCCTTATCCCTGCGATTTTGTGCAAGCCGGTAGTCCCGACGGCATGTTATAATTAAATTTTCTGCCAAAAAGTGTTGTGTGAAATCAAATCATCTTTTAATAGTACGTTTATTAAATCTAGCACAAAAATGACAAGAAGTGACGTCGTGATCAGGGCCTAGGCAAGGTATACAATAAGAATGAAAATCCTTATGAGGTATTTGCTTCCCACAAGAAATACAATTGTTAACTTTTTCTGACATCGGTCTGAGGCAAGAAAAGTTTCCCCAATGGGGTACTTAGCTTTACAGAAGACTTCGGTCTGAAATTCGAATTAGAAAATTTCAGGAGTCGGCCAACCGGCACTTACGAACTGCTTCTGCTTCAGCACCGCGCGGCAAGAAAGACTGAAGAAAATGGCGTCGGTTGCAATATATGTACCCCTGGCGCTCTGACGTCAGGGATGAGGTGACAGCAACCGACGTCGGACCAAGACTTTGGAAATCCGGCTGACTGCGGGACCGCCTGACGACAGGATAACCCAAGTGTGATAACTGCAGCAGGGTAACACAATGAACATCAATGTTGTTCAGACTTGCAAATTGCCTTTGTATTATCTAAATAATACCCGAGATGTCTATGCAGATTCAAGGTATGAAGAACCTTCTCACTGGCAGACTGTGGAAAAGGAAAATAAAAGGAAGGAAGGTGAACAGACTGACAGGGACAAGCTTATTAACCACCTTGGGCATAGAAGTAGAATTAGTTTGGAGAGACACCCTGTCTTTGTGAAAATCTAAAAAAGGCGGAATAGCCATGAGAGCTTAAAGTTCAGACACTCTCTTGGCTGAAGTAAGAGCAAAAAGAAGAACAAACGTCCAAGTACAGTGCTGCAAGGAAGCTGAACTAGCAGGTTTAAAAAGGAGCCAGAGTCAATTTTCCAAGTACAAACCTCAGGTTCCAAGAAGGCAGCAAAGGCTTTCTGGGAGGCCTGATATGAACAATGCCTTTAAAAACCTGCTTAACCTCAAACCAAGAGGCCAAAGGAGAATTCAAGGGCAGATAAGCAGAAATTGCTAAAAGGTGAGCTTTAACTGAAGACTATCCTAACCCAGTATGGAGCAGATCACAGAAGTAAGAGAGAGAGACAGAGGAACCCCCACCAACGGGGGATCCTGATGGTGAGAGGCGCACCAGACAGAAAATCCTTTAAATCAGGACACGTGTGACTTTCTGGTAGTAGGTTTCCTGTCCTCCTGCAGTACCCACAGCATGTCATCAGAAAAGAGGTGCCTAAAAGGAATAAAAAAACATATCACCCACAATGTCATTTGAAGAGTGGACAGGTAAGGATGGATAAGAGATCCCTTGTCTTGTGTGAGAAGATCCACCCAGTGTGATAACTTGTGGTGATTGCCCCTAGCCAAGTGATAAAGAAGAAGGAACCAATGTTGTCAGGTGCAAAAGTGAGTTACCAGCAAGATTTTGGGAGAATCCTGTCTGATTTTGTGCAGAACTTGTGGCAACAAAGGAAGGAGTGGAAAAGCATACAGAAACATTCCCTTCCAAGGAAGCACCAGGGTGCCCACTTTCCAAGACACAGAACTTGGTACTCTCGAAAAGAAAACAGGAAGTTGTCTGTTCAGTGGAGAATCAAAAGGATCTACCTCTGAGGAATGCCCCAGTGATGAACTATGTCCATAAACACATCTCCGTGAAGCATCCATATGTGAGCCTGTGTAATGGACCTGCTGAAAAAGTCTGCCACTAGATTGCGCTTGGAAGGAACGTAAACTACCTGAAGAGTAACTTGACACCTGATAACTACATCCCATACCTGAACAGCTAATATGTAAAGACAATAGGACCTTGTACTCCCCCGCTTCTTGATGTACCACATCACAGTGGTATTCTCAGTCCAAACTTTGAGGGTGCCGGGGTGGAAAAGGGAATGAAAAGTTTGCAGAGCCAGAAGCAGAGCTCTCATCTCTTTAATGCTGATATGATGTGACTGCTGATAAGGAAGCCAGAAACCACGGACCTTCAGATGGTCGCAAGAAGCCCCACAACCAAAGTCTGAGGTGTCCATGAACATTTCCTGAGATGGAACTGGAGCCTGGAAGGGAAGCCCCAGATTGAGAGAGTTGTTGAATCCATCACTGACTTTTTAGTTTGAGGCAATGAAGTAAAGAAACAGGGAACTCCATGGGGTGGCAATGTTGAAACCACACTGATCTGATGTACCACTGAAGCTTTCTCAAATGGAGCCTGGCAAGAGGAAGCATGGGAATAGCAGAGGCCATAAATTCCAGAATCCCATGAAATTCCCTGGCAGTGAGAGAGGACAGAGGAGAGAGATACTGGAAAATAATTGTCACAGACAAAACCTTGAGGCAAAAGGAGAGAAGTATTGCTGGAATGGAATTCATCCCCAAGTCTTGGCGAGTACCTTCACAAGGGGGACTTCAAGATGACACTGATATACAGACTGATTTTATCAAGCATATATCATGGACAGAAGTAGGTTAAAAAATGAAGATAGCTGGATGCACAAGTCTCAGGACGAAAAAGTGCCCAATCCTGGTTGGCGAAGTGGTACCAGGACTGGAAAAAATGACAGTGTAGAATCCGCAAGATATGGAAAAATTCCTGCTATGGGGTTAGGCTAGGCCCAGGGGTAGAATGCCCCCTCCCCACCTCATTGCTGAAGGAAGTAGCAGTCCACAAAAACTGATAGGCTAAAAAAGAACTATACAGAAGATAGAGTGGGGTTCAGTTCCAAACATCAAAACTGATATTGCTGTTTACTTCAGCTTGCGCTCTCCAAACTCTCGAGCCAGGCTCTACCCATGATGCTCCTCACAGAGATTACCTCAGATCGAGTTTGCCAAGGAGTTGCAGTCAGACATGAAAGGTCATGGATACATGAAAGTTAGATTAATTGAGGCCAAATAGGAGTCCTTAAAGGGAAACTAGCCAAGGGCTAAATTCCCTCAGGATGAGGGATGGAGGGTGGGGATTTCAGGGATTGGTGAAGATCGGCAACACAGACGGAATGTTATGGTAAGATATAACTTCTTTATCTGATGTTGTCAATCTTCACGCAGTCTCCAGCTACTTTAGCCTTGGAAGGTCTCACGGGAGAATATTCCTAAGCACCACAGAGCCAAAGGATGCTCATCCCCCTGAGACCTGATCCAATTTGTAATGAGTGATAAAGGTATGATGAGAAGACCAAGTGGCTGCTGCACAAATGTTGTCCAAAGAAGCTCTGGCATGAGAGACTGTAGAAGTAGCTACTGAAACTAGATTACCTAGATGGAGAGAAGAAAATGCCACAAAAAGTTGGTTTGATTTCCTAACTACTTTAGTCCTATAAAAATAAAAATGTAGTTCTCTGTGCATATCAAGTAAATGAAGAGCATATTCTCCCTTGTTTGAGAAATTTGGGGAAAAAAATGGTAATTGTAGAGTCTGATTAATATTAGTCTAGGATACTACCTTGGGCATAAAGGAAGGATTAGTTTGAACTGCAACTCTATCCTTATGAATTTAAGTATGGAGGTTCACACGATAGGGCCTGAAGTTCCAAGACTCTTCTGGCAGAAGTGATGTCCACCAAAAATAAGGTTTTCTAAGACAGATGTTTTAAGTAATAATATGCTGATGGTTCAAAGGGGATTCCAGTCAGGGCCTGAAAAACTACAGTGACATCCCAAGGGGGAAGAGGTTCTTTAAATGGAGGTCTTAGCATTAGGATGCCTTTTAGGAATGCTTTACAGTTCTGGATAGAACTGGAAAAAGGATTTATTTCATTATCCAGAACCCATCTAGCAAATTCTACAATTTACTTTGGTGTAATCTCCTTGCATACGATTTGTCAGCTATAATAATTTGTCAGACAGGTGAGGAAAGAGAAGGATGCCTGGCAATCATGGGAACTGGACAAGCCATGCAGTGAGCATGAGGTTTTGGAGATTCAGATGCACCATGCCCTCCAGGTGAGAGAGCAGATCTAGAACTGGGTCCAGAATCCATGGTTTCTGAATTAAACAAGGCCACAGGAAAGCAAACCAAACTTGTCAAAGCCAGAAGGGGGCAATGAGGATTACTGAATGTTCCATCCTTTTGGCTTTTTTAAGGAACTGTGAAATGAGAGGAAATGGGGGAAATGCATAAGGCAGACAGGGAGGCCAATCATGGAGAAGTGTGTCTCTGGGTGAGGGTAGAGGCAAAAAGACCACAGCAAAGTTGATCTCAGTGGTGAAAAATATTTTTCACCACTGCTGAATTGAGAGACCACTCGCAAGGCAAGAGAATAGTTCTGCTCAATTTGTCCGCTATCACACTGGAGCTCCCCAGATGTACACTGCTGTGAGAAAGCAGCTGGAAGTTATCGCCCATTACCAAACTCGAGTGCTTCTTAACACAGCGGGTAAGATTTGGTTGCCCTTTATTTATGTACCAGACTACTGACATACTGTCCGTCTGAATCGCTACTGTTCCTACAGGGAGGACATTTTGGAATGCTTGCAATGCTAACAGTACCGCCTTCATCTCTAGTATACAGATGTCCATGGTGGCTTCCAAATGGGAGCACACACCTTGGACTGTCCTTCCCAGGTAATGTCCCCCCCACCCTGTCTGGGAAGCATCTGTGGTCACTGTGTCTTGGGGTGGGGAAGAATGAACAGATGACCCAAGAGAATCTGGTTGGAGTGTAGCCACAACAGATCGTGTTTGCAATGACTGGTAATCAGAACTGGCTGAGACATTGGTTGCTGTATGACAGACCACTGGGATGTTAGTAGCCACTGCAATATCCACATATGGTACCTTGTAAAAGGAACTAGGTGATTGCTGCTGCCATGGAACCTAATGTTTGAAGAACTAACTTTGCTGAGACCTTGCTGCTATGTAATAACTGACTGACCTGGGATGTTATACGTTGTAGCCTTTCTGGAGGGAGAGATGCAATTCCCGAAGACAGTGTCTAAGAGAGCTGCAATGAAATCCAGATGTTGAGTGGGTTGAAGTGTGGGCTTTTCGAAATTTATAGTTATACCTAGAGCTGTACAGAGAAGTATGGTGTAATCTCTTGCCCATTCTATCTAATGCCTGGTGGTAGCTGTAAGGAGCCAGTCGTCGAGATATGGAAATACTCAAAACCCTTGCAGTCTGTGATGAGGTGCTATCACTTCCATGCATTTGGTAAACACCATGGGGCTATGGTGAGTCCAAAGGGTAGTGCTCTGAATTGGAAATAACGGACAGCCGGAAGTGCAAAACCTCCTGGAACTCTCTTCCATTTTTAATGTGTAATAAGCGTCTTGGAGGTCAATAGAGCACATCCACTCATCTCTTTCCAAGAATGGAAGTACTGACTGAACAGTGGCCATCCAGAATTTGGTTTGTTAAACTGTTTTGTTGAACTAGCTGAGATCCAAGATTGGGTCTCCAGTCCCCTGTCCTCTTGGGGATGAAAAAGAATCCAGAGTAAAATCAGAATCCTTTCTGGTCTGATGGGACTTTCTGGATGACTCCTTTGCTTAGCAGTCTTTGAATTTCTAGAACTGCTGCTTCCCTGAGACTGGATAGTATGTCCGGAAGTTTTGGAGGTTGTGATAGTGGAATTTCATAACCACTGGATACAATTCCCTGCACCCATTTGTACATTATTAACATCTGCCAGAGAGAATGGTGCAGAGAAAGACATCCCCGACTGCCTCCAGAGGCGGGTAATCGGACACCCTTTCAGGGGTGCTGGTAGAAAGCTCCACAGGTCGTCTCTCTGGATCGCTAATTTTGCGGTCCATTTCTGCCTCTAGGGCAGCATCTTCCATTTCTTCCCCCTCTGCCTTGGGAGAAGTCATTGCCCCCTAAATCCTGGAAAGGCCCTTTGGATTTTTTAAACCATCGTCCCCCACTCCTCTGGTTCCCTAGAGTACTGTCTCTGAGGAGTGGAGAAACTTATGGCAATGGCAGAAAGGGTCTTACCATCTTTTTCACTTCTGGCTAGCATACCCTTTACCTTGGGACCAAAAAAGGAAGATTTGTCAAATGGAGTGTTGACTAATGACACTTTAAATGGCTCCACAAAGTCGCACAAGCGCAACCAGGAATGCCTTCTGATGGCTATGCCTAAACCCGCTGCCCTAGTCGTCCTTTTAGCTGCACGGGCAACAAGCCTCATGGATGAATTAGAAACTGCTTCTTGGGTTGCAAGCTGAGAAGTAACTTTAAATAGTAGCCCTTCAGCCACCGCTCCTTCAAGGGTATCCAAGAGCTCCTTGATCAGATCCCTAGGTAGTCTTGTAATGTGCACCATATAATTCAAGGACCTTAGAGCAAAGGTCGATGAAGCTGTGATAAACTGAGAGGCTGCTAGCCCAGCTAGACAGAATTTTGTAAATAATTCTGTCATTTGTAAATATTAATATGATCAACATGCTCGTTTCACAAATGTAAGAAAACTGTGTTATGTGCTGAGCTTCAAGATTGTAACCACAGTGTACCCTACTGGAAGAAAGTAGAAATGTGTATAAACTCTATGCATATTTAATGTATGTTTTATGGTAGAAATTGGAACATACAGAGTTAACTTGTAAACTCTTAAGAAAATAAGCTGATAAATAAAGAATTTTACGACTGTGTGTTATCTCAAGCTAAGAGACAGGATGTCTAGGCTAGGAGTTTCTTTCTATTGTCTAAAGACAGAGATAGTTGCTAGGTTTCACATGTAAAGCATCTTTTATTGCTCAGTGACTTCCTGGCAGATGAAGACCACAAAGAAATGTTAAATTTTAAGTTCTGTTAGCCTGGGAACTTAAGCAAAGGTGACAAGAATGATACAATCTGAAATGATTCAGCAGTAATGTGCATTATCAATTTAAGAACTATCTCAGATAGAGAGTGCATTTTTTTATTTTGTTCTCAATCTGACATCAACTCACCAGCACTGTAAATAAGACTTGCATCTTAGTATTTCTCTTAGAGATACATAGGAATATAGCCAAATTAGTGTAGATGTTTTCTATATTTATGTGAGACTTTCCTACAATGTTGTTTTAAAGTATTTCCTGTGATTTCTGCACTCTCTATTGGCAGGGGAAGCCACGAGTCCAGGTACATGTCCAGGACCTAGGGTTAAAAGTTTTAAATGCAACCAGTGGGGCCATGTAGCATATAGATGTCCACGGAAGTAAGGTGAGGAACAAAAGGTGGGAGAGCCAGCATGTAGGAATGACAAAATGCCAATGGTAGGGTTGTCTTGAGACAACAAGAGTACCAAACTACCATAAGAGGTTATATCCTGTCTTAGTGAATGGAAAAGAGACCATTGCTGAGAGAGAGAGACAGCCTCTGACATAACCACTCTGAAGCCTGCAATGGTAACAGAAGAGCACTACTTGCCTGGGCAGTCTACTCCAGTCAGAGCTTTAGGAGGGACCCCATTCCAAATACTTTTGCTAGAGTTCACCTTGACTGGGAGGGTGGAAAAGGAAGCCAGCAGGTAGGTGTGTTTGAGGATATCCCTGCAGATGTCCTAATAGGGAATGATTTTGATAATGCAGTACCGTGTGTTCATGCTGTTACACGCAGTCAGGCTTGGAGACAAGCATGTTGTTCTGGTAGCCTGAGGGAGACCAAGACAGACCGCACACTTGCAGCCAGGACTGGTGAGGTGGTTATTTCAGGGAGGGAGCTACCCTGTAGCAGGGAGACTGCAGGCGATCCACACCTGCTTGTAGGTACTGATGTTCCCCTGGACAGAGTGACTGCATGGGCAGAGGTGAGCAGTAGTATCCAGGCTGAGGCACTGCTGTCAGAGGATACCACACTTCCTGTGGAAGGAGAGCTGGGAAAGGTTATAAAGACAGAGTTGAGACAGGCTCAGCTTTCAGACCCTACATTACAAGACCTGAGGAAGATAGTTAGTGTGGCACCTGATTCTCAAGGGAAGGGAGAATCTGTATAGTGGGACAAAGGGTTACAGTATACAGAGTGGACCCCTGAGGGAGGGCTAGAGGGTGAAAGAACACAGCAGTTGGTAGTGCGTAGGGCCTACTTCCGGCACTTCTAGCCATAACCCATGATATTCCCTTTGCAGGTCATATTGGCATAAAATGTACAAAGAGACGTACTATGCAGAACTTTTATTGGCCTGGGATTTCCAGAGATGTAACAGGGTACTGCAGGACCTGTGAGTAGTGCCAAAAGGTAGCAAGACAGGAGACAAGGTGAAAGCTCCTTTGATGACTTTGCTTGTGATTGAGGAGCCATTTCAAAGGGTAGCTATGGATATTGCAGGGCCTCTGAGTACCCCAAGCTCCACAGGGAAAAAGTATATCCTAGTGGTAGTAGATTATGCTACAAGATACCCTGAGGCAGTGGCTCTGTCCTCCATTGAGACAGATAAGGTGGCAAATGCTTTGGAGATTTTCAGCAGGGTAGGTTTCCCAAAAGAAATACTGACTGACAGAGGTGCCAACTTCATGTCAGACCTGCTGGCTTGTCTGTGGAAGTACTGTGGGGTGAAGCACTTAAAGACCACCCCTACCATCCCCAAACTAACAGCCTTGTGGAGAGGTTAACCTCTACACTCAAGTCCATGCTACGGGGATTTGCAAGCCAGTTTAAGAGGAAGTGGGACAAATATTTGCCCCATCTGTTCTTTGCTTATAGAGAGGTTCCCCAGGAATCCACAGGTTTTTTCACCCTTTGAGTTGTTGAATGGGCATAGGGTTAGGGGGCTTATAGATTTTATTTGAGATGAGTGGGAGAGTGAGTGTGAATCTTACAAGGAGTCTGTTGTGGCATATGTCCTAAACCTCAGGACAAGGCTCAGGGAACTCATGGGCTTGGCCTAGGAGAACCTGGCAGAAGCCCAACAGCATAAAAAGGTCTGGTATGACAGGAATGCTTGAGCTAGAGAGTATACTGTAAGGTAGCAGGTAATGATTCTCATTCCTGTCAGACACAACAAGCTGCAGGCAGCTTGTGAGGGACCCTATAAGGTGCTAAGGAAAGTGGTGATGTTAAGTACATGTTAGAACTACTAGGCAGGGGCACACTGTACAATGTTAACATGATGAAACCTTACCATGACAGGGAGGCCCTTGTGCTGAGTATTTGCAGTGGATTGCAGGAGGAGTCTGAGGGAGATCTGGTGAATGACCTCCTCAGTGAGGCTCGGACTGACACCTCAGTGGAAGAGGTAGCAATGTCCTAGCAGCTATCTCCTACCCAGGATAGAAAAATCCGAGTAGTGTTACAGGAGTTTGGGGACATGGTCACTGGGAAACTAGGGTATACCCAACCTGGTGCGGCACCAGGTGGATACGGGACTCCAAATGCCTATTACACAGGTCCCTTATAGGGTGCCTGAGACAGTCAAACAGATTGAGGGAGGAGATACAGGAGATGTTAGAACTATGGGTAATTCAGGAGTCCAACAGTCCCTGGGCCTCCCCAGTGGTGCTGGTGCCAAAGAAGAATAGGAGCACCAGGTTGTGTGTGGACTACAGGAAATTAAATAGTCACACAGTTAGATGCTTACCCCATACCTAGGATAGATGAAGCCCTGGAGCACCTGGGTGGGGCTTAGTATCTTACCACCACTGATCTTACCAGGGGTTACTGGCAGGTGCCCTTGACTTCCATTGCTAGAGAGAGAGGTCAGCCTTTGTGATTCCTTTTGGCTTGTATAAATTCACAAAGATGCCCTTTGGGATGAAAAATGCCCCAGCGACTTTCCTGAGGCTGGTAAATCATATCCTAGCAGGAGCAGGAGATTTTGCCCTTGCTTACCTAGATGATATTCCCATCTACAGCCATTCCTGGCAACAGCACCTTCAGCATGTCAGGGAGGTGCTGGGCAGACTACAGAGGGCAGGGCTGAACATTAAGCCCAGCAAATGTCAGGTGGGTATGGCAGAGGTCTCCTACCTGGGACATAGAGTGGGGAATGCTAAGATCAGAGCAAAACCTGCCAAACTGGAATGCACCTGTTACCAAAAAACAGGTGAAGGCATTCTTAGGGACAGCAGGGTACTACAGAAACTTTGTCTCCAGTTATAGTACCATAGCTGCTCCCCTCACAGACCTGCCAAGGAAAAAATGGCCAGATAAGGTAGTGTGGACCACAGCAGGCATTCCAGAAGCTTTGGGAGGACCTCCCCCTGTGTTAGTCAGACCAGATTACAGCAAATAATTTGTTGTGCAGGTGGATGCTTCAAACCATGAGGTGGGGGCTATACTTAGCCAGATTTCTTCAGATGGAGATGAGCTCCCAGTGGTTATCTTCATCATAGGCTCCAACTTAGGAAGGAACGCTATGCAGCTATAGAAAAGGAATGTCTAGCCATAACATGGGCACTACAGAAACTTCAGCCTTATCTGTATGGAAGGAAATTCACTATAGTTGCATATCACAATCCCCTAACATGGTTACATTGAGCCACCCAGCAAAATGCCAAGTCACCAAGATGGAGCCTAGGGTTGCAAGCATATGATATGACAGTGCAGCACCCCAGTGGGGTTAGCAATGCCAACACAGATGGGCTCTCAAAACAGGGAATAGGATGAGGTATACCCAGATAAACTCAACCCTCTCAAGCAATGTTTCTCAAGGGTCACTTGAAAAACTAGCTGGAGTCGTCGGGGGGATAAACTGAGAGGCTGCCAGCCCAGCTACGTAGAATTTTGTAAATAATTCTATGTCATTTGTAAATATTAATATGATCTACAACTTGTTTCACAAATTTAAGAAAACTGTGCTATTTAGTTATTTATTTATTTTTTTATATTTGTTGACCGGGAGTTTCCGACTGGACGTAGGTCCATTTTCAGCGGAGGCCCGGGGAGAAAAGCTCCAAAGTTAAAATAAACAGACAGTAGTTACATTGGATTACATAGTGATTAACAATTAACATAGCAATTACTTGCAACATATTTACAGATGAAGAACATAGTACATCAGTAGACAACTAGAATATTTATCTGTGAAGCACATAACAGACATTAACAAATATTACAAGAAGAAGTTCGTGCTGTATAATAAGTACTGGCTTATGAGTATCTGAGCTTGCTATAATCAAGGTAGTTAGTGCAGTGGAAAGAAAAGTAGTGTTTGGATCGGGTGGGTGACATTAGAGTGGGAGTTGCAAGGGCATAGCTAGCATGTTTTTAGGTGCGCTTTTAGTAAAGTTTTGAAGTGGGTGCATGATGGTATGGAGGTAATTGTGGGTGGGAAGGAGTTCCATAATTTGGCTATGGTGCAAGAGAATAGTGTTCACCAGCAGAGTTATTGGCTTTAGTGATCTGCAAGTGATTTTTGTTGCTGGATCTTAGTGGTCTGGTGGTGCGATAGGGTTGGAGTAGATTCTGGAAGGATGGGACATTTAGTGGATGGTTTACTAGTTTGTGGGCGAGTGAGAGTTGATACCATTGAAGGAGGTGAGGGAGTTCAAGCCAGCCCAGTTCAGCAAGTGAGAGACAGTGGTGACTTTGGTAGGATGCCCCTGTGGCGAATTTGGCGATTTTGTTGTAGCAGGTCTCTAGCTTGTTTAGATCGCATTGCCTTAGGTTGGTATATATTGGAGAGGCATAAAGCAGGGTGGAGATAAAGTGGGGATTTGCTATTGAAATCTTTGCTGCTTTGGTGAGAAGTTGTTTATTTCTCTATAGCACTCCTAGTTTTTTGTGGACTTTTTAAAGGTCATGGATATGTGAATGTCAAATTTTAGTTTATTGTCTATTTCCACTCCTAGCAATTTGGTGTATTCAGTTGGGTATATAGTGGTGTTGTCTTTTGCTGTGATGTTAAAGTGAGAGTTGTTTTGAGTATGTTTGGTGGGTTGAAAGAGGAGTAGTTTCGTTTTGTTTGGGTTGAGTATTAATTGGGCATCGGATAACCAAGTTTCAACAGAGGAAAAGGCTTCCTGTTTGACTTTTTGCAGTTTGGGTAGGGACTGGGCTGAGCAGATGATGGTTGAGTCATCTGCGTATTGTATGAGTGTGCCATGTTTGGTGGCAGAGGCTAGATTATTGGTGACAACAGAGAAGAGTAGGGGTCCACGGATGGATCCTTGGGGAACCCCTATGGGGACAGGTAGTTGGGGAGATATGTCATTCTGCCATACAACAGATTGTTGGCGGTCAGACAGGTAACTCTGAAACCAGTTGGTGACCGATTGTGAGAAGGATAGGTTATTGAGGACAGAGATAAGTTGTTTGTGTGGGACCATGTCAAATACTTCAGATAGGTCTAGGAAAGTAGCAGAGGAGAAATAGCCATTGTTTTTATGCTGAAGGATAGTGTTAGTAAAGGAGAGGAAGGCAGTGGTGGTGCTATACTTTGGTCGGAAACCATGCTGAGTACTGGAAAGGAGGTAGTCTGAGACCTGAGAGTGTATGCATCTCTCTAGTATTTTGTTATATGCTGAGCTTCAAGACTGTATCCACAGTGCACCCTGCTGGATGAAAGCAGAAATGTGTATAAACTTCTATGCCTATATAATGTACGTTTTATGGTAGAAACTGGAACATACAAAATTAACTTGCAAACTCTAAGAAAATAAGCTGATAAGTAAAGAATTTTACGACTGTGTCATCTCAAGCTAAGAGACAGGATGTCTAGGCTAGGAGTTTCTTTCTATTGTCTTAAGACACAGATAATTACTAGGTTTCACATGTAAAGTGTCTTTTATTGCTCTTCGACTTCCTGGCAGCTGAAGATCACAAAGAAATGTTAAACTTTAAATTCTGTTAGCTTGGGAACTTGAGCAGAGGTGACGAGAATGATGTAATCTGACATGATTCAGCAATAGTGTGTATTGTTGATTTAAGAACCATCTCAGAGAGAAAGAGAGTACATTTTGTATTTTGTTCTGAATCTGGCAACTCACCAGCACTTTGCCTTGCTCTGTAAGTAAGACTTAGATTTTAGTATTTCTCTTAGAGATAGATAAGAATATAGCCAGATTAGTGTAGATGAGTTATATATTTATGTGAGACTGTCCTACAATGTTGTTTTAAAGTATTTCCTGTTGTTTCTGAACTCTCTATTGTTACTGTGTTGAATTAATGAACATTGTCTTGTGTTATTTATTATTAAATATTTTAAACCTTTTAACTGTGGCTGTTTTGTGTAGAGATAATTTAAGCTCTTAGCATACTTGCATGTATCTGGTGATACTGTACAAGCCACTCATAAATAGCCTTCAAGTCTCAGTCATACTTCCCAATTGGATAATAAAAACATTGCACAGTAGAATTGGACACCCTTTGGTAAGGGCCTTTATAGTATCTGATAGCAGTGGTTGCTGGCAGTCACTACTACCTTATAGTTTGGGCAGAAGGAGGCATAGCTAGTGAACCTGTGCCAGCCTTCCCCAGGAATGTCTGTGTGTTTGTATATAAATCAAATCTCTAAGTGTGCGTGTGTCAGCTACTTGGGCAGGGACAAAAAAACACTGGTTGGACAGAGAGGGTGCTGGAGGATTTGGCTTGACCACTCGGCTGAGATCTGAACCATATAGCTGTGCCAGTGGGGAGTCTTATTGGGTATCTGGAGAAAAAAGGAGAAACCAGCCTCAAACTGACTACGATCTCTGTATACTCTTAATGGAAATTGTACTTTACTGTGTGTGCACTTGTAATCCTCCCAATGTGCACGTCCCTTACTAGTGTTAGTGGTGAAGATTCAGGCTCCTTGATTACTGGTGTCACAGAAGCAAAAACCTGCTTCCCAAATCTATCCAAAGTCCTAGACGCCTTGTTAGGAGGATGGATAGTACTACTTTCCTCTGCAAGTACCTTTCTGGTGGCTGCCATTACCACTATGGCATCAATGAGAATTCCTCTGGCCCAATGTGATTCCTTCTTATGGACTGATAATACTCGATCAGGTCACTTAGGGATTGGCTCTACCTTCCATGCTGCAATCAATTTAGTAAGATCAACAGCAGGCTGAGAGATCCAAGAAGTAGAGGGTTGGGCATGAAAAGCCTCCAAGTAGACCGATTCCTCCGAGGAAGGTTGGGAGGAAGACCAGCCACTCCTCTGTTTCAGGAATTCTAGGATGCCCCTGAAGGAATCATCATCAGGGGGTGACATGGGGGAACCTCCCCCTTCATCAAAATCAGTATCTTCAGTGAAATACTCTTCCAGAGAGTGCTTCCTCTTGCACTTTCTCTTCATAGGGACTTCCTCGGGGAGATGATCTGGAGAAACATCCGAAGAAGAGACTACTAAGGTAGGTGTTATCTGAGACCTTTGTGCCCTCTCTGTCCTGGGGATGAGTCTGATGGTGCATCAGGTCGAGGAGAAATCTATCTTGACAGGGATGGCACGGACGGGGAGTCTAACAGACAATGTCTTCTCCATAATCTGGAAGGTTGCCCCCCCCCCCATAGAGGGATGGGAGCCCAGAACCAATAGACTCCTTCAAAACCAGGGTCACACCCTGCAGTGATGAGGTAGCCCCTGGAACAGAAGCCTGGGTTGATGCTACATAGGCTGAGGTACAGAGAGCCATAGATGGCTCACCAGGAGCTGAAAAGGTACCATGCATCTCAGACCCAACCAGAGAGTCTCGACCCCAGGAGGTCCTCCAGTGCTGAAAGCTCGGAGGAACATAAAGCAGCTCTCAGAACTGGAGATGAAAATGCTACTGGAACTGAGACAGTCAGAGCCGGCAGAGTCAGGATCAAGGGCTCCAAAGGCTCAGCAAGAGTTGGTGGAGGAGGGTACATGGGTGTCACAGGATGAATGGTTCCAATGCCGGTGTGGCTCGGAACAAAGGACAATCCCCTTGCCACTAGCAGCTGATCCACCAGTCTCATGACATCTGTCTCTGAGAGACTCTAAATAGACCGAACAGATGCAGTGGGAGGAGGTTTAGGAAGTCTCACTTTCACAAAGGGAGTGTCTTTAAAACGGTCTATAGATGGAGAATAGGATGTTCTTGAGAGCAGAGGCAGCCATAATTACTTCAGTACCGATGCAACAGTAGGTGCCAAAGATGAAGCTGTCGGCTCCAATGCAAGTTTAGAAGTAGTTCCAGTTAAATTCTCTGGTGCTGATGAACTCTTCATTTGAGAGGTAGATTTAGCTATTTTCCTTGATGGTTCGTTCCGAGGACCTTGTAACCAAGGAATGCCTTTTCTTTGAAGTAGGTGAAGATGATGATGAGAAAGTGCTACCTTCCGTCCTGGACTCAGAAATGGCCTCGTCAAATCCGGATTTAAGAAGTCCTTTCAGAATTAGTTTATTTTTCCTTTCCGTTAAAGTTCGGGTTGAAAACCCAAGACAAATGGCACAGTTTTCTTGTAAGTGTATTTTACCAAGACAGTAAACACACAGAGTTTGCCCGTCTGAGTTGGGCATTTTGCCCTCAAATTTTTGACACCTCTTAAACCTGAAGGTGCCCTTACAGGGTTAATAGAAGGTTTTTCCTATTGTTCAGCTATAATAAAGGGAAGAAACTGTCACCCAATCACACGACAGAGCAGAGTGAGAAAAAACAGAATCAGAAAAAGTCCTTTTTTTCGATCGGTAGAAACTACCAATGATGGTATACAAGAATACTTATAAAAGGGGAAAGAGTACCAACGATGGTACTGAACAGTCTACCAATGGTAGAAGTAAAGAAGAAGAGGAAAAACAGCTTTGATAAGAAAAGGGAAGAGCAGGCAAAAGTACAAAGAGTTATAAAGGAAAACATATATGTTTTCAAAGAAGGATGTCTAAATTAGACAATACTCCCAAAAAATACGCAAAGACTCAAGAGAAGGAAACAAATGCATCTGGTCTGCGAAGCGCAAACCAGATCTGGGGTAATCTCTGTGAGGAACATTTTGGGTACAGCCTGGCTTGAGAGTTTGGAGAGTGCGAGCTGAAGTAAATGGCCGTCTCAGTTCTGAGATTCGGAGTCAAACTCACTGTCAAGGACTGCCTGAAGACTGACATCAGATGAAAAATTATGTATTGTTACTACTATGCAAGAAGCCCTGAATTTCCAGACAAGATATATATGAAAAGATTAAGAGCGAAATTAGAGGAAAGAATAATACTTCCACAAGAAAAACTGTCAGAACTGCAAATAAAAATTTGTGTTCATTAATACAACAGATCCATGAAAAACACTACATAAAAACCTTGTGCCATTTGGAAAAAGAAGTAACTAAGGAAATGTGAAAATTTAAAGAACAAAATTTATACGTTTGAAAGGTATATAAAAAGACATATGGACATGGAAAAGGAGAAAACCAAATTAATCAACACAAAAAAGATAACCCCAAAGATATTCAAAGAGAAATATAGGCAAAGGCATCCAGATATGGAAAAGTTCACAATAAAAAAATTAAGATCACTAAGAGAGAATGTAGAACAGAAGATTAATCAAGTACAAGTTAAAAAAATAGAAGATTAAGTTACTGAATATTTTCGAAGTGAAGCATTCAATGTAGAAAATCTAACACAGGTCATATCACAGCATAATGGAACAACTAGTTCCCAAAGTAAGGAGAAACAAGAGGAGCAGAAGAAATATTAAGAAGACATATGGACATGGGAAAGGAAAAGAGATTTAATATGGTGCAATATGGTGCAATATTTAAGCAAAGGAGAAAGCAAAACTAATCAATGCAAAAATAACAGCACCAAAGACATTTGAAGAGAAATTCAGCCAAAGATATCCGGTTATAGAAAAAATACAAAAATAAGAAAACAAAGACGAAAAATATAATAGAGGATTAGTAATGGAGAAGTTAAAAAAACAGAAATTGAAGTTTAGACTACCTGCAAAGTGAAGGACTCTGTGCAGAAAATGTAATTCGGATAACATAAGCTACAGCAACAGACACCCAAATTAAGGTGAAACCAGTGGCGCAGGAAGCATCTAATCAGTTGACATACGAAGATACTTTGGAGCCTCCCATAGGAAACCAGTATAAAGGTTCAGTTGGAACTATATAGCAAAGAACAGAACAGGAATCCGAGGCATCTCTGACACAGTCAATGTCGTGGAGGGATAGGCCAATGAGTTCCCACATAAAACAACAATGGATGGCACAAGGTGAAACTGAAGAGAACATGGCACAGGAAGAAGCTCTGGAACTTTCTATAGAAAGCCTGCAGGAAATGGTGAACAAAGAATATGGCCTCAGTTTAGAAGAAAATGATCTAAGGGAAGAGATGCTCGATTTAATGGATATCTATCTATCTATATATATATATATATATATATATATATATATATATATATAGACATATTAAGATCAATGAAAGAAATAGAATGCAGAAGGTCAATAAAACCCCCCAAAAAACTTGGAAGTTTGACAAAACAAATGAACACAGTAATTAGGACTGTCCACAGAGGTTCATGTAATGTAACAGAAGTAAATAGGATACATTACTGTGCAGCCAAATTAATAACAGATAAAGTCCTACCACAAGGACACAGGGTAGCAAGGGAAAGAACGGGAAGAAATCGAATGCCATCATGGAAATATCATATAGAGAAAACTATAAAGCAATTAAGACAAGAAGTGTCATTGTTAGAAGAGGGAATAGATCAACAAAAATACTCAAAGATAGGTAGGATAAAAGCAATGCACAGTACTATAATGGATTAGGATTGATCATCCACTATCACAAATTGTTGTGTCCTTCGGCTTTTCCCAGTTAGGGGTCACCACAGCGGAACTCCGGTCCGCTAATGATTGGCAGGAGATTTTTACGTGCCGAGTTGCCGGCCCTGACGCACAACTTTCAACGAAGGTACGCCCATTCACACGTCTCCACACAGAAGATGCTCTAGCTGAGAATCGAACAGGACGATGTGTTACTGTGAGGCGACAACGCTACCGCAGCACCACCACCACCGCAGTTTTTATCCACTATCGCAAATAGTACACTAAAAATATCAGCACAGGCAGAAAAACTTAGATGCACAGATAAATATAAAGGAAAAGTACAAAGTAAGCAATTTATTGATGACCCAAAAAAGTTTTATAGAGAATTGGGAAACAAGGTAAAAACTATTTATATGCGCATTCCCAACAAACACCAGCCTGGCTAACAGAAAAACAATGCTACTACTTAAGAGTAAACCTGCAAAGTACCCTAAAACTATAGACCAATAACTTGCCTTCCAACGACGTAAATGCCGACAGAGTTTACAGGCATTTAGAAGAAAACTAAATTATGGCCGTAGGTCAAAAGGGTAATAAAAAAAAGTCACATGGAGCAAAGGATCATTTGTTGTTAAATAAAGTCAGAGTGGAGAACTGTAAAAGGGGGAAGAATCTACATATGCCATGGATAGACTACAAAACAGCATTTGACAGTATTTCACATGCATGGATAAAAGAGTGCTTAAAATGTAGAAGATACACCCTGCACTGATAAACTACATCACAGCGACCATGAAACAGTAGCAAACACTTTGCAATTAAACCATGATAAGGGATAAATTATTAGTCCAGGGATAAAAATCCAAAGGGGGTTATTCCAGGGTGACTCTCTGTCACCGCTGCTCTTTTGCCTTGACATTAAGCTGTCTGCTTAACAGTTTAGGCCATGGCTCCCAGAAAGCAACACAGTGTAAAGACTTATCTTCTCTTTGTTGATAATTTAAAACTGTATAGCTCCGTCAGATGAGGAACTGAAAGCACAACGGCAAGTAGTCAAAACTTTTTCAGATGATATAAGAATGTTATTTGGTCTAAATAAATGTGCAAAAGCAACCTTTAAAGCAGGAAAGCTGCGGCACCAGGAAGACATCAGTTTGGGACAAGAATATGATATAAAAGAACTTGAGCAAGAAGGAATGTATAAATATTTGGGAACTGATGAAGGATCAACAATAAATCATGAACAAATGTGAAAAAAACTCAGTAAGGAATATTTTATAACACTTAAATTAATCTTGAAAACAACTCTGACATCTAGGAACAAAGTTCAAGCTATAAACCAATTTGCTCTTACTATCCTAACTTACAGTTTTGGAGTGACTGACTGGCCCCAAAAGATGCTGGCTAGATTAGACAGGAGAACAAGAAGAATGCTTCATGCTCACCAAATGATTTATAAAAATCAGTCCATACCAAGATTATATATTCCCCATTCTCAAGGAAGTATTGGCCTCCTTGAAATTGATTACATGTATAGATCTGGAATCGTGGGACTGCATACATATCTGCTTACCTCACAAGACCCAAACACAGTGAAAGTTTTGAAATATGAGGAGAACAAATCCAAGATGACTTCCCTGCTTAGTCTAGCAGAAGCATATTTGGTGTCAAGTGGTAATGGAAATCAAACCAGTAGTAGATAAAAAAATTAGGCTGCAACTGAATGTGCCAAAAAACAAAAGAAAGAATGTAAGGTGAAGGATCAGATGAGAAGGCAAGAAAAGTTGAAAATGCATAAATATTGTACAAAAAACTCATGAAACAACCTTATATTCATCAGGATCAAACACAGGAATGGTTCAGGAGAGATGAATTCAAACCAAAAGCTGAAAGGTTAATACTGGCGGGCCAAGATAAGTAAGTAGTCAATACTTACATATTGGGTTATCAAGTCCAATGAACACGTGGGAGAAACAAACAAATGTAGGTTTTGTAAAACAGAATTGGAAACAGTTGCACATCTCATTGCTTGTTGTGACACTAATGGCAGAAGGACTGTACATTGAAAGGAATAATAATGTGGCAAGACTGTTACAATGGGGATTGTGTAAACATTACAATACTGAAGTAGCTGAAAAACACTGGAAACATGAGCCACAAAGCATCATAGAAAATTATGAAGTCTACATCACATGGGGTCACCTATTACCAACAGTTAAAAAGACAGATGCGAGAAAATCAGATATAGTGGTCCATGAAAAGAAGACAAAAGTAGCATTGATAAATGAAACGGCTACACCCAGTGACTACAGTGTTTTGTGTAGAGAGAGAGATAAAGTCATAAAATATCAGGATTTGCAGGCAGAAATGAGAGCAATGTGGAAGAAAGACACCCATAGAGATTCAATACTAATAGGCGCGACAGATCTTATAAAAAAAAGAATCTAAAATCTTACTTAGATATATGAATTGCTGGAGTCATTACTGGACACATTGTGGGTGCAGTGAGCACTTCTGGCTGACATCAAAGACTGAAGCAATACTAATTTCATGAACTTTAATCATACTTTGACTTAGTAATGGGGTCCATTCTCGTTAAAAACCTAATCTGGAAAATTGAAGAAAAAAAAAATAGCCTGGCAAGAGGAAGCATGGGAACAGCAGATGCCATAAATCCCAGAACACAGATATTCCCTGGCAGTGAGAGGACAGAGGAGAGACGCACACTGGAAAATGACTTGTCAAAGAGAAAACCTTGAGAGCAGGAAGAGAAGCCATCGTGGGAATAGTCTGAAGCCTGCACCTGAGAAAAACATGATCCTGGGAGGGTGTCAAAACCAATATCTTGAGATTTACGGTGAACCCTAGACTTTGTTAAAGACAAGTGATAAAATGGAGATTTTGAAAAAAAATGCTAGGAGAAGAATTGAATAAGCAGGTCATCCACACAGGGGAAAATCTGAGGGGAGATCTATGCCTGGCATACAGGACATTGTCAGACCCCACTCTGACGGACCTCCTGCATATCCACAAAACAAACAGTACCAGAATTACCCGTTCTAAAAACCCTGCCTGTGATATAAATAGGACCTGTTGGAGAGAGAGGTATGTATCCCACAGACTACCCCATCTTTGGAACAGGAACCCTTACCCATGTGAAGCAGAGTCCCTCCCTAACCCAATTCAAGTGCAACTTGGACAACTGGATGGGAAAATTACAGTTGTGTACACTTACCATAAATGTAGATGTTCCGAGTGTATTCACTGTTGCAGTCATCACATTTGGGTTATCTGCTTGCAGTAGCCCTCAGTTGGCCTGATTATCAAAGTCTTGGTTCCTGCGTCTGTTGCTGTCTCATCTTCCATGACGTCAGGGGTATATAAAGCATGTAGCCGACGCCATTACATCAGATTTTCTTGCCACAGATGTCAGGTGCCCCCATAATGGGAAGCAATTATATACAAGGTTACACCTCCAACAAAAAAGCAAACACACCAAAAAGCTTTAAGCATAGTAAACAAGAATAGAGGTATAAGTCAACAGAAGTCAGGGGGTTGGAGGGAGGGTAACCAGGACTGCAAAAGTGAATACACTTGAACATCTACATTTATGGTAAGTGCACACAACTGTACTATGTTCTTCGTGTTTCACTGTTGCAGTCATCACATTTGGGTAGATTCCCAAAGCTAAGGATGGGAGGAGGTAATTCAATAGCATTAGGACCAGCTATAAGGCCCTGCAAGACTGCAGTGGCAAATCCATCTCTGGATTTAGAAAAAATTGGCAAGTGGTAATGCTTGGGGAAGGTATGGACAGAACTCCACGTAGCAGCTTCAGGGATGTCCAGGGTAGAGACACCTCTGAGAAAGGCTGTTGAGGTAGATGCAGCCCTGGTTGAATGTGGTCTTATCCCATGTGGGGTAGATTTTCCATGATGCTTATGGCAGAAATGAATGCAATGGCCTATCCACTTAGAAATGGTTTGCTTTGAAATGGCCTTCCCCTCTGCCCCTGCAACAAATGCAACCAGCAGCTGTTCAGATTTCCTGAGAGGCTTAGTCCTGTCCAAGTAAAATCTAAGTTGTCTGTGCACTTCCAAGGAGTGCAGTATTCGTTCCCTTTGTTCTGTAGATTAGAAAAGAAGGTTGGCAAATTAATGGACTGATTAAGGGCCACACTGAATACCACCTTGGGCATGAAGGAGGGATTGGTCCTAAGGGACAACCTGTCAGCATGAAAGATGATGAAAGGCTCCACTGCCATGAGGGCCTGTAATTCAGACAGCCTTCTTGCTGAAGTGATGGCTAGAAGGAAGGCTGTTTTCCAAGAAAGGAATTTCAACTCTGCATTTGCAGCTGGCTCAAAGGGAGGTAGAGTGACCTTTTCCAATACAATGTTAAGGTCCCAGGCTGGAGTAGGGGTTCTCCTAGGTGGTCTTAGGTTTTTTGGACCCTCTGAGGAATTGCTTCAGCAGTGGATGAGAGAAGAGGGGTGGCTCAGTATTGTAATGAGCTGAAATGGCTGAGGCATGAATTTTGATGGAGGAAAAGGAAAGGCCCTTGTGAAGCATCTCAGTTAAGTATTGAATAATATGGGGTAAATTGGGCGCTGCCGAGTTTGGCTCCAGGAACAGAATCTTTTCCATTTTTCAGCATAGGATTTTCTAGTACTAGGCCTCCTTGCCTCCAGGATGACATCCATCACTTGCTTACTGAGGGATGGTAATGGAGAGATCAGGTAATTAGCCAGGCTGCAGGGTTCAGGGTTTGAAGTTGTGGGTGCAGAATCTGGCCCCCCTGCTGGGACAGCAGGGCAGGGGTCTGTGGCAGGTGCTATGGTGCCAGCAGTGACACACTGCACAAGAGGGGGTTACCAGTGTTGGCGTGGCCAGTATTGTCCTTGGTTTGTCGTGTTTGATCTTCAGTAGTACCTTGGAGAGGATAGGCAGAGGGAAAAGGCAAACTGATTTGAAACTGTTTTTTCCAGGTGAAGGACAAGGCGTCCACTTTCCAAGCTTGTTTGTGGGGAGTCCTTTTGGTTCCAGTTTCCACTTATGTGGATCCATGACATTTCTGCTTAGGTCATCTGCCAGTGTATTTAGCTTTCCTGGCAGGAATTGAGCCTGTAGGTGAACTTGGTAGCTCAAGGTTGTGTTTCACAGAGCCATGGCTAGTCTGCAGAGAGGGTACGAGTGGGTTCCCCCCTGCTTGTTTATGTACAACAAAACAGTGGTGTTGTCCATCTTTACCAATAATTGTCCAGGAAGAATGTGGTCCTTGAAGACTGCCGAAGCATTCTGTAAAGCTAACATTTCTTTTTGACTGATATGCAAGTGCATTTGATTTGGGTTCCATTTGCCTTGAATGCACTGCCCTGCCAAGTGAGCCCCCCATGCATAGTCTGATGCATCCGTTGTTAGGGTTTGGGCAGCAGGGGGGTAGAGTAAATGGCAGACCCTTGTTTTGGTGGCAGACCTCTGCCCACCAAAAGAACTATCTATAGGCAAGGTATGATAGGAATCACTGATTCTAGATCCCGAGAATGTTGACACCATAGGCTTTTTAGACACCATTGTAGTTTCCTCGTATGCAGTCTTGCATATGGAATTAGTAGAATGCAACAGGTCATGAACCCCTGGGCTTGCAGTATTTTCCTTGCAGATAGCTGGTTCTTGGTGGCCAGTAGTTTGAAGTAGACTGTCAATTGAATTTGTTTCCCTGGCATGAGGTAGGCCATTTGGGAAGTTGTATTCAAGCTTGCTCCCAGGAATATAATTTGTTGGCAGGGTACAAGATGTGATTTATTTTAGTTTATGGTGTACCGCAGAGACGTTAGCAATTTCTTTACAAATGCCAGATGATTTAATAGCATGTCCTGGCTTTCTGCCTGAATTAGGCAATCGTCCAGGTATGGGTATATTTGAATATTTTTTTGCCTGCAAAATGCAATGACTGGAGGTATCTTCTGCAAGAGTCCCTTATTGGAATGTGCAGGTAGGCTTCCTTTAAATCCAGTGTTGCCAACCAGGCATCTTTACCTAGCATGGGAAGCAGCTGATGAAGAGTTAACATCTTGAATTTTGGGATTGCCAAAAATGTGTTTAGGATAGACAGGTCCAGGATAGGACGCCAGGAAATGTCTTTTCTGGCTACCAGGAAAAGTCTTGAGTAGAAGCCTTGTCCCCATTCTTCTTCTGGGACAGTTTGAATAGCCCTGATGCTTAAAAGCCTGCCCAACCGATTGGGGTTGGTAAGGAGTGGAAGTGGAATCTGTATCCTTGGGAAACTATATTTAAAACCCATTTGTCCTGGGTAATGAGTTCCCAATTTTTTGCATGCAGGGCAATCTTTTCCCCTAAAGGAACAGTTTGCTGGGCTTCAAAGGTTTAAAGTTAAGTCATTGAGACAGTTTACCATAAAGGGAGTCTTACTACTCCATGCTTTGGAAGTGGTAGCCCCCCACTGCTTAGGCCTGTGAGTACCTTGGGACCAAAGCCTGGGTGTTCTGCTGGTTCTTGGTTTGGACTGAGAAAGCCTGGAAGAGGCAGGAAAGGACCAATCCTTAGAGGGCCAATGCCTACTAAATCTGGGAGGCTGTACTTGTAGGAAATCTTTAACAGTTTGCATAGACTTAGCTTTTTCCTCCATCTTTTTAAGTACTACTGCTGCTTTCTTGCAGAACAGGCAGTACTGGTTTAAGGAAGCATCCAGTAATTTATCTTTAACATGATCTAGCAAAGATTGCTCCTTAAGCCAAGCATGCCTTCTAAGAACAGACTCAGTGACAGCAGCCCTGCAAGATGCCTCTAATGAATCAAAACTACATTGCAAAGTATGTTTTCCAACTTGTTCAGCAGAATGTATTAAATCCTGCAAATCTTTATTTTCAGCACAGTCAGAAATCAACATAATTTTCTGTTTAAGCAATCCAATAATATGCTGCTGATACTTTAACATATGAAACTGGCAGTTTAAGGCCCTAATGGCCAAGGTTGCAGAAGTGTATACCTTCTTACCCCATCTATCCACTGCCCTAGAATCTCTATCAGAGGGGGTAGGATTTTTGGCAGTAGTAGCCTTAATGCCCTTTGGTCCCTGTGAAATGGTCTCAGGATCTGCAGTAGGATTTTTAAAGAGAAACTTGTGAGAGTCAGGTACCCTGTAATACCTATCAGGTTTTTTGGGAGCAGGAGTTAAAGAGTCAGGGGCCAGGCTACATTCCGAGAAGGCATCATCTACAATGTCCAGTACAGGAGGGATAGCTAAAGGCCTGTGTTGAGGCAGGAGTAAGAATTCCCTAAGCCTCTTTTTGGAGTCAGAGTAATCCTGGGTTTCCCAGCAAAAATGCTCCCTAAGAGTATGCAAGGTTTCACCAAAAAGAGAAATCCTCTGGAGGGGAAGCAGAGGGAATGGAGTCCTCTGCGTCAGAATCCTCATAGGTAGATAAGGGCAAATCCTGGTCATCAGAGAAAACAGAAATTTCAGAGTCCTGATCAGAATAATCAGAAGGAAAATCAGTCCTAGGTCTCAGAGGGAGAAGGATGGCTTCCCCTGATTAGAGTAATAAGGCCTTCAGCCATTCTTATCATTTATTTTTTTAGGCATAGGGGCCTGACCATGCGGTCTAGGTGTCGGTTTTCTAGGCAGGGATCGAGTTTTAGGCCTTGAAGAAGAAGAAGATGGCGTTGGTTTAATATGCAAGTCAGTAGGCCTGAATACACCCTCAGAAGCCAGTGCCTACACAGCGGCTCTGGACTCATCCAAGGTAGAGACATCTGCAGGTTACACAGTTGAAGAAGCATCTCGCGGCAAATGGGTCTCAGTACAAGCCTGCAAATCTGAAGTAGCGGGATTCAGGGGCTGCGAAAGTGCCTCACTGAGTACCAGCAAACTGGTGACTAGCTTAGAAGCGTCGTCGGCAGCTTTGGACCTATGCAGTCTGTCTCTGTCTTTATCTTTGCGTTTTTCGGAATGTTGGTAGTCGAGTGACTTACGGAAGTCATTTCTGGGTAATTGAACCGAGTACCAAAATATTTAGATGCGTAAATGAACCGATGACGAATAATACGAGGTTTGAATAAGGCACAAAACCGACAGCAAGGTACGTTGTGGTCTGGGCCTAAGCAAGGAATGCAGTACGAATTAAAATCTTTATGAGGTATTTGCTTTCCACAAGAAATACAATTGTTAACTTTTACTGACATCGGCTTAGAGCAAGAAAAAGATTCCCCAACTACTTAGCTTAGTTGAAGACTTCGGATCTGAAACTTGAAAACAAAAATTTCAGGAGTCGGCCGACCGGCACTTGCGAACTGCTTCTGCTTCAGGCACCGCACGGCAAGAAAGACTGATGTAATGGCATCGGCTGCATGCTTTATACCCCTAACTACCTGACGTCATGGAAGATGAGACAGCAACTGACGCAGGACCCAAGACTTTGATAATCAGGCCGACTGAGGGCTACTGCAAGCAGATAACCCAAATGTGATGACTGCAACAGTGAAACATGAAGAACATCCGGAAATTCATCCCTGGTTTGGCACCTGCCTCTCTAATACAGGTAACCTGTAAATGGTTCATCCCCCAGGCCCATGCTTACACTTATCAAGGGTGTCAGAACTTGTCCGAGATTCGGGATGCATAGCTAGGCTTAAAAAGGCCCTTGTTGTCGTTAGCCTAGTAAACACCTATGAACCTATGTATCCCTTGAAGCCTGCAAAAAGTAATGGCAGGACTAAGGCACTGGGTAGCAAAAAGGCGAAAGGGCAAAGCAGAGAACTGTAACTCAGAGGAAGAAAAGTACAGTTTTGTACCTACCATAAATGTAGATGTTCGAGTGTTCACCCTGCTGTAGTCATCACACTTGGGTTATCCTGCCGTCAGGCGGTCCCGCAGTCGGCCCGAATTCCAAAGTCTTGGTCTGGCGTCGGTTGCTGTCGCTTCTTCTCTGATGTCAGTGCGCCAGGGGTATACAAGAGGCATCCAACGCCATTTTCTTCAGTTTTTCTTGCCCCAGATGTCAGGTGCCCCCAAATGGTAGGCAAAATATTATATAAATATATACACACATACATACATATGGCTATATAAAAATAAAACAAAACCCTTAGATACAAGCAAATATACCACAGAAGTAGTATAGGATAAAGTGGCAGAGATAAGTTTAGCTAGTTCAGAGGGGATGGAGGGAAGGTAACCTGGACTGCAGCAGGGTGAACACTCGAAAGTGCAGTTTTGTACCTACCATAAATGTAGATGTTCAAAGATCCACATTGCTGCAGTCATAACTTATGGGTAGTCCGCTGTCCTCGGTCGGCCCGAATACCAAAGTATTAGGCTGACGTCGGTCATGGGCGCTCAGATCTGACGTCAGAGCGTCAAGGTATTAAAGAGCATGACCGACGTCATATCCTCAGTCTTTTCTTGCCCCAGATGTCAGAAGGCCCTAAAAAGAAAGGCCACAGCCAAAAATAGAATACCTCCCAAAAGCCATGTACAAATAACAGCTACAACCCAAACCATACAACCATTCCAAACGACAGAGGGGAAGGAGGGAGGGTAAATTGGACTGCAGCAATGTGGATCTTCGAACATCTACATTTATGGTAGGTACAAAACTGCACTATGTTCTTCATCTCACATTGCTGCAGTCATAACTTATGGGTAGAATCCCAAAGCAGAGGTAAAGGGAGGCTGGCAAAATCATAAAGCATTGGGAACTGCCAAAATGCCCTGTAAGACTGCAGTGGCAAATCCAGCCCTAGATTTGGAATAAAGAGGAAGATGGTAATGTTTAGAAAAAGTGTGCACTGAACTCCAAGTAGCTGCTTCCAAAATATCTTTAGTAGCTACCCCCGTTAAAAAAGCAGTAGAAGTGGCAGTAGCCCTAGTGGAGTGAGGTCTGATTCCAGCCGGAATCTCCTTACCATGATGAGAATAACAAAAAGCAATACAAAGGCCAATCCACTTAGAAATAGTTTGTTTTGAAAGAGTTTCCCCTGAGAACCCAAAGCAAAAGAAACAAACAACTGCTGAGACTGTCTGAACCCTTTAGTCTTGCTCAAATAATAACGCAACTGCCTGTGAATATCCAAAGTGTGCAAAATTTTCTCCCCTTTATTTTGGGGATCTGCATAAAAAGTAGGCAAATGAATAGATTGGTTCAAGGCCACATTTGAAACCACTTTAGGCATAAAAGTAGGGTTAGTACGCAGAGATACCCTATCCTTATGAAAAATTAGGAAGGGTTCAACTGCCATTAGAGCCTGTAATTCAGGAACCCTTCTAGCAGACGTAATGGCCAACAAAAAAGCAGTCTTCCAAGACAAAAACCTCAACTCAGCCGTAGCTGCAGGTTCAAAAGGAGGAAAAGTAAATTTTTCCAACACAAAATTGAGATCCCAGGCAGGAGTAGGAGCTCTATGTGGGGGTCTTATGTTCTTTGCCCCTCTAAGGAATTGCTTAAACAAAGGATGAGAGAATAATGGTGGGTCACAGTCATAGTGAGCAGAAATGGCTGCAGCATGAACTTTTATAGAGGAGAAAGACAAACCCTTGTCTAATAATTCTGTAAGATATTGGAGAGAAACACTCAAATCAGGCCTGGAAACATCAAAGCTCTTTGCTTTGCTCCAAATAAAAAATCTCCTCCATTTATCAGCATAAACTTTCCTTGTACTAGGCCTTCTGGCCTCCAAAATAACATTCAAAACTTGTTGTGGAAGCTGCGACCCTCCAGATTCTAGAACAGAATATGCCAGGCTGTTAGATGCAGGGACTGAATCCTGACATTGAGGAAATGATTTCCCTCCTGAGACAAAAGGTGTGGAATCGAAGGCAAAGGCCATGGAGGATCCCGTACTAAACTCCTCAGCAGAGGGTACCAGTGCTGTCAAGGCCAATCTGGAGCTATTAGAATCATGGAGGGCTTGTCTTGTCTGACCTTCAAGAGTACCTTGGGGAGGAGAGGCAGAGGCGGAAAGGCATAGACATGAAGATTGCTCCAACTGAATGATAGAGCATCCACTTTCCAAGCTGTGGGGTGAAACATTTTTGTGCAAAACTTTGGCAACTGGAAATTCAGTGGAGAAGCGAACAGATCTATGTCTGGAGTTCCCCATATCACTGTCAATTTTTGAAATACATGAGGATCCAATTTCCACTCGTGGGGATCCACTATCTGTCTGCTCAAAACATCTGCTAAGGAGTTCTGTGCTCCTGGTAGAAACCTTGCCTGAAGAGTGAGGTGCAAACTGAGAGCAGTCTCCCACAAAATCATAGCTTGCCTGCAAAGAGGGTACGAATGGGTTCCCCCTTGCTTGTTGATGTACCACATGACAGTTGTGTTGTCTGTTTGAATCAACACTTGCCCTGGGTGAAGTAAATCCTTGAAAGCCATCAATGCAAATTGGACTGCTAACATCTCCTTCAAGTTATGTAAATGTTGAAGTCTGGCAGGCCACGTGTCTTGAACCCATTTTCCATTGAGGTGTGCTCCCCAAGCCTTGTCCGAGGCATCTGTCGTTAAGATCTGACTCGCCTCTGGTCGGGTCACAGAGAGTCCCTTGTTTAGGTGACATTCCTGAGCCCACCACAAAAATTCCTTTTGAATGCAAGGTATTATTTGAATGACAGTGTCCAGATCTTGGCAGTGTTGTGTCCATACATTTTTGAGATACCATTGCAGCTTCCTCATATGCAGTTTGGCATTGGGAAGCACCAGAATACAAGATGCCATGAACCCCAAGGCTTGAAGGACTGTCCTTGCAGTCAGCCTGGACCGTAGAGACAATTGATGGAAGTAAAGTGTAAGGTTCTTTTGCTTGTCCGGGGTCAAAAAGGCCATCTGGGAAGCTGTATTCAGTCTCACACCCAGAAAGCACATTTCCTGAGAGGGTACTAGACTGGACTTTGTTTCGTTCACAGAATACCCTAGGCACCTTAACACTGCCATCACATCCTGTAGATGATGAAGAAGTTCGTACTTGTCTTGAGCAAGAATCAGGCAATCGTCCAAATAAGGATAAATTTGTATTCCTCTTAACCTTAAGAAGGCTATCACCAGTGCCAGGACCTTTGTGAACACCCTGGGCGCAGTAGATAAGCCAAACGGCAATGCAGAGAACTGATAATGTAAAGTCCCAGCCCGAAAACGCAGGTATCTCCTGCAACTGGGCCTGATAGGAACATGAAGATAAGCCTCTTTGAGATCCAGAGTTACCATCCAGTGATCTTTGCCCAACAGAGGTAGAAGTTGTTGCAACGTCAACATTTTGAATTTTGGAATGTCCAGATATGTGTTGAGGATAGATAAATCCAAAATCGGCCTCCAAGTGTTTCCTTTCTTTGGTACTAGAAACAGGCGAGAATAAAATCCTAGGCCCACTTCTGACAGAGGGACCTGCTGTATACCCCCCATTTGAAGAAGTAAAGAAATCTGTTTGTGAGCCTCTACCCTTTGCTGAGGAGGAACGTCTGGCATGCCTTTGAAAGGAGGCAATGTGTGGAAATAAAACTTGTAGCCTCGGTCTATAATGTCCAACACCCATTTGTCCTGGGTGACTAATAGCCAGTTTTGCTTGAAGAGTGCCAACTTTCCTCCCAAAGGAGCTGCCAGACAGGAAGGATCTGGCAGCTGAAGATGCAGGTCATTGGGCCTGTTTACGAAAGGACTGGCCCCTGCCCTCACCTGTAGATTGTGCAGGTGAACTCCATGTTCTAGGCCTGAAAGAACCCTGAGCTCTGCCCCTACCACGTCTAGATCTACCCCTAGACCGTAAATCAGAAGGATAAGCCCATCCCTTTGTAGGCCAATTCCTGCTAAACTTAGGGGGCTGCACCTGCAAAAAATCTTTAACAGTCTGCATAGACTTAGCCTTGTCTTCCATTTTCTTCAAGACAGACTCCACAGGAGAACCAAACAAAACTTCAGACTGCAAAGGAGCATCCAAAATTCTAGTTTTAACATGCTCTGACAAATTCTGATCCTTAAGCCAGGCGTGCCTGCGAATTACTGAACCAGTGGCAGCCACCCTGGAAGAAGCCTGTAAAGCATCGAAACCACACTGCAAAGAATGCTTACCCACCTGTTCAGAGGCATGTACCAAATCCTGTAATTCCTTACACTCTATGCCCTCTGCCAAAGCATCCACTTTAGATTTTAGCTGAGTAAGGAGAAAATTCTGGTACTTCAACATATGAAACTGGCAATTTAAAGCCCTCATTGCTAAAGTGGAAGAAGTATACACTTTCTTACCCCACCTATCCAAAGCTCTAGCATCTTTATCCATAGGAACTGGATTCTTTACAACAGAAGCCCTGACACCCTTAGGTCCCTGGCTAATAGTTTCTGGGTCAGCCCTTGGACTCTTATACAGATATTTATGAGCCTCAGGCACTCTAACTTAACTGCTTAACTTAACTGGCGCAGGAGGCAAAGAGTCTGGATTAAGGGAAGCCTCAGAGAAAACGTAACATCCAAAACAGGAGGTATAGCCAAGGGCCTATGCTGTGGTAAAAACAAAAATTCCCTAAGCCTCTTTCGGGAATCTGAGAAATCCTGACCTTCCCATTTAAAATGCTCCCTCATAGAATGCAGGGTTTCTGAAAAAGAAAAATCCTCTGGAGGAGAAGCAGAAGGAGTGGAATCCTCTGCGTCTGAATCAGAATAAGGAGGAAAATCCTGAATGTCTTCAGCCGAAGACTCTGAGTAATCTGAAGCCTGCTCCAAACTTTCCACCTCTGGCTCCACCCTAGGCCTCTTATCAGGAGGGGGCATAGAACCTCTGATTAAAGAAATTAAATCTTCTGCCATTTTAAGCATGTGTTTTTTAGGCACAGAACCTGCAGAACTACGACTGACACCTGTGGAAGGCAAACCAGGCCTGCCTTTGGAAGGAACCTTAGAGACAGAAGGAGAAGGCCTAACCACCTTAGGCAAGGAAGGGAGAACAGCAACCTGAGAGGCCCCCTCAGCCTGACCTGACTCCTGAGAGGCCACATCTTGCAAAATTAATGTCTCCCCCTGAAACTCAACTGAAACCTCGGCTGGATCTACAGATTCCACCGTAGTTTCCAAAGAACCGGCGTCTGGAACGGACGACTCATCCTGCTTGGACTTTAATGACTTTTCTTTGCGCTTCTTCACGGTAGCGGGCGTCAGAGGATCCGACGGCATATTATAATTACACCGCTTACCGAAGACAAGCCTAGCGCAATCTAACCTACGTTTAATGGTGCGCTTATTAAACCTAGCACAAAAGCGACACCCGACTACGTCGTGCTCAGGCCCCAAACAAGGAATACAAAGAGAGTGGTAATCCCTATGCGGTATCTGTTTCCCACAAGAAATACAATTATTCACTTTTTCTGACATCCGGAATTAACTGAGGCAAGAAAAAACAAAAATATTCCCCAACGGGGTACTTAGCCCAACTTGGTTCCGGTCTGAAACTCAGAATACGAAAATTTCAGAATGCCGAACGGCACTTGCAAACGCTGCTTCTGCATCGGACCATGCGGCAAAAAAGACTGAGGATATGACGTCGGTCATGCGCTTTAATACCTTGATGCTCTGACGTCAGATCTGAGCACCCATGACCGACGTCAGCCTAATACTTTGGTATTCGGGCCAACCGAGGACAGCGGACTACCCATAAGTTATGACTGCAGCAATGTGAGATGAAGAACATCATCTGCATTTATGGTAGGTACAAAACTGTACTATGTTCATCGTGTTACCCTGCTGCAGTCATCACACTTGGGTTGTATCCCAAAGCTAAGGAGGGGAGATGGAGTCAAACAGGGTTAGAAGAAGCTAGTAGGCCCTGTAAAACCGCAGTGGCAAAACCAGCTCTAGTCTTAGAGTAAAGAGGTAAGTGATAGTGTTTGGTGAAGGTGTGCACTGAACTCTAAGTAGCAGCTTCCAGAATATCTTTGGTTGGCACTCCCCTGAGAAAGGCTGCTGATGTAGCTGTAGCCCTGGTAGAGTGGGACCTAATGTTAGCAGGTACTGGTTTCCCATGATGTGTGTAGCAGAAACATATGCAATGTCCTATCCATTTAGAAATGGTCTGTTTTGAGATAGCTTTTCCTTGTGATCCTGTGGCATAGGCTACAAAGAGCTGGTCAGTTTTTCTGAAAGCCTTAGTTTTATCCAAGTAGTAACGTAATTGCCTGTGAATGTCCAAAGAATGCAGGAGTCTTTCTCCTTTGTTCTGGGGATTTGGGAAGAAGGTGGGCAAATGAATGGTTTGGTTTAGGGCCACACTGGATACCACCTTTGGCATAAAGGAAGGATTAGTTTGCAGAGAAACTCTGCCTTGATGGAAAATGAGGAAAGGTTCCACTGCCATTAGTGTTTGTAGCTCTGAGACTCTTCTAGCTGAGGTTATTGCTAGGAGCAGGGCAGTTTTCCATGAAAAAAATTTTAAATCAGTTGAGAAAGCTGGTTCAAAGGGCGGCAGTGTAAGCTTTTCCAGGACAAAGTTGAGATCCCAAGTAGGTGTTAGAGCTCTCCTTGGCGGTCTTAAGTTCTTAGCCCCTCTGAGGTACTGTCTTAGGAGTGGATGTGAAAATAAAGGAGGATCCATGCTGTAATGAGCTGAAATTGCTGAGGTGTGGATCTTAATAGATGAAAAGGAAAGTCCTTTGTGTAACATCTCAGTTAAATATTGTAGAATCTGAGGAATGTTCGGCTCCAGGGGAATTAGGCCTTTAGCCTGGTTCCAGGAGCAAAATCTTTTCCATTTGTCTGAATAGGGTTTCCTGGTGCTGGGCCTCCTGGCCTCCAGAATGACATCCATAACAGCTTTGGATAAAGGTGTTGGCTGGTTGTTTAGGCAATTTGCCATGCAGCCAGGTTTAAAGTCTTGAGCTGGCTGTGTAGAATCAGATTGTCTCGCTGGGTGAGCAGGTGAGGAATTTGTGGCAAAATCCACGGTGGGCCCTGGGCCATGTTCCTTAAAATTGGATACCAATATTGACGTGTCCAGTCTGGTGCAACAAGAATCATTTGTGGCCTCTCTAATCTGACTTTCAGCAGTACCTTTGCTAGAAGAGGCAGTGGAGGGAAGGCATATGCTGTTAATGTTTTCCAACTGAATGAGAGGGCGTCCACTTTCCAAGCTAGTGGATGGAAGGTCCTTGTGCAAAATTTTTGAAGTTGGTGGTTGTGGGGGCTTGCAAACAGATCTATGTCTGGGCGTCCCCATTTTTGAGCTATCATTGCAAATACTTGTGGATCTAGTTTCCATTCGTGTGGATCCATGATGTTTCTGCTTAGGTCGTCTGCCAATGTGTTTTTCTTTCCTGGCAGGAATTGTGCTTGTAATTGAACCTGGTAAGACAGTGCAGTGTTCCACAACGTCATTGCTTGCCTGCATAGACGGTAGGAATGTGTGCCCCCTTGCTTGTTTATGTACCACATAACTGTGGTGTTGTCTGTCCTTATTAGTAGTTGTCCTGGGTGTAGAAGGTCCTTGAAAGCTGTTAGGGCATTCTGCACTGCTAGCATTTCTTTTTGATTGAAACGCAGGTGTATCTGATCTGTAGTCCATTTGCCCTGAATGCACTTGTCCTGCCATGTGTGCTCCCCAGGCATAGTCCGATGCATCTGTTGTCATAGTTTGCCTGGCTGTTGGTAAGGTGAAAGGCTGACCCTTGTTGAGGTGACATGCCTGTGCCCACCATAGAAACTCCTGTTGAAGGCAGGGAATGAGTGGAATCATTGTTTCCAAGCTGTGGCTGTGCTGAGTCCATACACTTTTCAGGTACCATTGTAATTTCCTCATATGCAGTTTTGCAAATGGTATTAGTAGAATGCAAGATGCCATGAATCCCAAGGCCTACAGAATGTTTCTTGCAGGGAGTTGGGTCTTTGTTGCCATTATTTTGAAATATTGAAACAGCTGTCGTTGTTTGTCTGGCATGAGATAAGCCATCTAGGCCGTTGTATTCAAGCTGGCACCCAGGAATATTATGTTTTGCGAGGGCACTAGTTTTGATTTCTTTTCGTTTACTGTGTACCCTAGGCAACTTAGAAGGTGTTTGACAAATGCCAGATGCTGTAAAAGAATGTCCTTGCTTTCTGCTTGAATAAGACAGTCGTCCAGGTATGGGTATATCTGAATTCCTCTTTGTCTGCAGTATGCAATTACTGGTGCCAGGCATTTTGTGAAGACCCTGGGCGCAGTAGATAAGCCAAAGGGCAGTGCAGAGAACTGATAATGCGTTGAACCTGCAATGAAGCGGAGGTATCTTCTGCAATTTTGCCTGATAGGGACATGCAGGTATGCCTCCTTGAGGTCCAAAGTGACTAGCCAAGCATTCTTGCCCAGCATGGGAAGAAGCTGCTGTAGTGTTAGCATCTTGAATTTTGGTACTTGCAGATAGGCGTTTAGAATTGAAAGATCCAGAATGGGTCTCCATGGTTTTTCCTTTCTTGGAACTAGGAAGAGTGTTGAGTAAAATCCTTGTCCTTGCTCCTGTGTAGGTACCTGCTGAATGGCTCTCATGTTCATGAGAGCTGTAATTTGTTTTTGTGCCTCTGCCCATTGATTTGGTGGCAGGTTTGGCATTCCTTTGATCCTTGGTAAGGTATGAAAGTGGAATCTGTATCCTTGAGAGACTATGTTTAGAACCCATTTGTCTTTTGTGATGATGTGCCAGTTGTCTGCAAAAAATGCTATTTTTCCTCCCAAGGGTGTTGCCAGGAGAGATCTGCTTGGTAGTTTGAGGATAGAGTCATTGTGTCTGCCTTCTGCTAGCTTGGGGCCTGTCTTCTCCTTCTTTCTGTGTAGCAGAACCCCATTGGCGAGGTTTGTAAGGGCCCTGTGACTGACCTCTGCCCCGTGGGCATCTGTATTTGCCCCTCTGTGATCTGTCTGAAGCTGGAAAGGACCAATTTTTTGTTGGCCAATTTCTGCTGAAGCAAGGGGGTTGTACCAGCAAGAAATCCTTGACTGTTTGCATAGATTTAGTTTTATCCTCCATTTTCTTTAAAACCTCTTCTGCTTTGACACCAAATAATACATCCTATTGTAAAGGTGCATCTAATAATTTTGCTTTAACATGGTCAGGGAGGGTTTGCTCTTTTAACCAAGCATGTCTACGAATGACAGAGCCAGTAACAGCTGCTCTACAGGAAGCTTCCAGTGAATCAAATCCGCATTTTAAAGTATGCTTGCCCACCTGTTCAGCTGCATGCAACAGATCCTGCATTTTCTTGAATTCAGGCTGTTCTGAATGTGTGCTCATTTTTTTTTTGTTTTAACTGAGACATCAGGAATTGTTGATATTTCAACATGTGAAACTGGCAATTTAATTCTCATAGCCAGAGTTGCAGAGGTGTACATTTTCTTTCCCCATCTATCTAGGGCTCTGGAATCTCTTTCAGAGGGCACAGGATTCTTAGCCATAGAAGCTTTTGCTCCCTTAGGACCATGGGATATGGTTTCTGGGTCAGCCACATGGCTTTTATAAAGGAATTTGTGTGAGTCAGGTACTCAGTACTATCTGTCTGGTTTGGCTGGAGGAGGAGGTAGAGAGTCTGGATTTAAACTAGACTCCAAGTAGACATCATCCACAATACCTAAAACAGGAGGGATAGCAAGAGGTCTGTGCTGGGGTAATAAAAGGAACTCTCGGAGCCTTTTCTTAGAATCTGAGTAATCCTGGCCTTCCCAGTGGAAATGTTCCCTCATGGTATGTAATGTCTCCCCAAAGGAGTAGTCTTCTGGGGGAGATGCCGAGGGAATACAGCCTTCAGCATCAGAATCCTCATAAGGTGGAAAAGTGTAATCCTGTTCCTCAGAAGAATCTGAGGAGAGAGAAACCTGGTCAGAGGATGCGTAATCCTCCTCTTGTCTTGGTCTTTTACCAGGAGGGGGATGGGAACCCCTGAAAAGGGTAATTAAATCTTCAGCCATCTTAAGCATCTGTTTCTTAGGCACGGAGCCTTGACCTGTAGACTGATGAACAGTTTTCTTAGGTTTTAAAGGAGTTTTAAGCTTAGCATAAAATTTAATGGTGAGTGTAGTCGGTCTGAAGACACCTTCTGCAACCGAAGGTGTTTCCTCTGCACCGGTGACTAATTCTGCTCCGGTGTCGGTAGATGGCTGCGTCGGCAGCTATCTGGGGTTCCAGCTCTGCGGTCGTCAGGGGCTGTGTAGGCACCTCACTGAAAACCGGAGAACCGGCGACAGGCCCAGCTGAGGCCTCGGGGTCTGGCTTATTCCTAGGCTGCCTGTCCTTATCCTTGCGTTTTTTATGAATTGCGGTCGTCGGCTGCTCCGACAGCATGATATCATTAAATTTTCTACCAAAGTAATGCTGTGCGAAGTCAAAATGGCATTTGATAGTGCGTTTATTAAACCTAGCGCAAAACCGACAACCTGTGACGTCGTGGTCTGGGCCTAGGCAAGGAATACAATAGGAATGGAAGTCCTTATGAGGTATTTGCTTCCCACAAGAAATGCAATTGTTAACTTTTTCTGACATCGGGCTGAGGCAAGAAAATGTTCCCCAACAGGGTACTTAGCTTTATTGAAGACTTCGGACTGAAATTCAAATCGAAAATCTCAGGTGTTGGCCGACCGGCATTTAACTGCTTCTGCTTCAGGCACCGCGCGGCAAGAAAGACTGAAGAAAATGGCGTTGGATGCCTCTTGTATACCCCTGGCGCATTGACATCAGGGAAGAAGCGACAGCAACCGATGCCAGACCAAGACTTTGGAATTCGGGCCGACTGCGGGACCGCCCGACGGCAGGATAACCCAAGTATGATGACTGCAGCAGGGTAACACGATGAACATCAGAGAAACAAACATTTCCTGAACAGAAGGTGAATGGGAATGTAAAGGTATGCATCTTTGAGGTCTAGAGAAACCAAGAAGGCATGGGGAACAAGAGGAGTAAACAAGATCTGAAGAGACCGCATCCAGAAAGAAAGGACCTTGCCATAGGTGCTGAGGAGAGAGAGATTCACAATTGGTCTCCACATACCCTCCTTCCAAGGAACCAAAAATATTCTGGAGTAAAACCCCTTCCCCACTTGGGTGAGTGGAACAGGCTGAATGGTGCCCTGATTGAAAAGGGACTGCAGAACCTCTGAAAATGGGGATGCTGGTATAGAGGAAGTGGAGGAATGCCTGAAAAGTGGGGAAGGGATTTCCAAATCATGAAATACCAGTCATGAATTACAGTACCCAAGAGTCTGAGGTGAATTTATGTCAATTTGGAAGAGACAGAGAAAGGTGAAGAAACAAGGGGACTTGGCCAAGGGGAAGAGAAGGCCAAACATCAAATGGAGACAGACTTGTCCTGAACAAAAGATTTATTAAATGATTTAGCAAGGGGAATATGCCTTGACCCCCTTCTTACCTTTGGGAGATGTCTGCCTATGGATGATGGTGGACTTAGAAGGGTAATTCTTCTTGAATCTGGGGCACAGGGGAGAATAAATACATCAGAGTTCCTGCAAGGCTTTATTCTTACCCAGGAAGAACTTAATAGACCTCCAGCAGCAGCAGCAGCAGTCCTGGAAGAGGCATCAGCTGCATCATAGCTGCACTTTATGGAGTTGCAGACGACCAGAGAAGTGGACCCAAGGAAGGAAAGAGCTGAATCATTCCCAACAGAATCAGGAAGGTCAGACAACACTTTAGTTACCTGAGAAAGTACAGTTGTGTACCTACCATAAATGTAGATGTTCGAGTGTATTCACTGTTGCAGTCATTACAATTGGGTTATCCTGCTGGCAGGCTACCTGCAGTTGGCCTGAATTCCAAAGTCTTGGTCCGGCGTCGGTTGCTGTCACCTCCTCCCTGACGTCAGTGCGCCAGGAGTCTAAAAGATGCAGCCGACGCCATTTTCTTCAGTTTTTCTTGCCCCAGATGTCAGGTGCCCCTAAAATGGTAGGTTAAATTATGCCAATAAGCATGCATACACAAAAATCAACTTTTTCCTTCATCTACAAGCAAATACACCACATAGGTTGTATAGAATAGAGAAGTACAGATAAGTCCCAGAAAAGGAAAGGGGGATGGTGGGTGGGTAACCTGGACTGCAACAGTGAATACACTCTAACATCTACATTTATGGTAGGTACACAACTGTACTATGTTCATCGTGTTTCACTGTTGCAGTCATTACAATTGGGTTGAATCCCAAAGCTAAAGTTGGGAGGCTGCTAAATAGGATTAGGAGAGGTTATGAGGCCCTGCAGAACTGCAGTGGCAAAGCCTGCCCTGGATTTAGAGTAGAGAGGTAAGTGATGGTGCTTTGTAAAAGTGTGCACTGAACTCCAAGTTGCAGCCTCTAAAACGTCTTTGGTTGATACTCCTCTGAGGAAGGCTGCTGAAGTGGCTGCTGCTCTGGTTGAATGTGGCCTAATGCTCTTAGGCACTGATTTGCCACGCTGTGAATAGCAGAAACGAATGCAGTGGCCTTTCCACTTTGAAATAGTCTGCTTTGAAATAGGCTTTCCTTGTGATCCTGCAGCATATGCCACTAGAAGTTGCTCAGTCTTTCTGAAGGCTTTGGTTCTGCCAAGTAGAAGCATAGCTGCCTGTGAATGTCCAAAGAATGCAGAAGGCTCTCACCCTTATTCTGTGGGTTTGGATAAAAGTTAGGCAAATGAATTGTTTGGTTAAGGGCCACACTGGACACTACCTTAGGCATAAATGTAGGGTTTGTCCTCAGAGAAACCCTGTCAGGATGGAAAATGATAAAAGGTTCCACAGTCATGAGTGCCTGTAACTCTGAGACTCGTCTAGCAGAGGTTATTGCTAGGAGCAGAGCTGTTTTCCAGGATAAGAATTTTATATCAGCTACAGAGGCTGGCTCGAACGGAGGCAGTGTGAGTTTTTCCAAGACATAATTGAGGTCCCCATGCAGGTATTGGTGCTCTCCTTGGAGGGCTTATGTTTTTGGCCCCTCTGAGGTACTGCCTTAGTAACGGATGAGAAAAAATAGGTGGTTCTAGATTGTAATGAGCTGAAATGGCAGAGGCATGAATCTTAATTGATGAAAAGAAAAGGCCTTTATCCAGCATCTCAGTTAAGTATTGCAAAATCTGAGGAATATTTGGAACAATCGTGTCAATTCCTTGTGCCTGGTTCCATGCACAGAATCTCTTCCATTTTTCTGCATAAGATTTTCTGGTGCTAGGCCTCCTGGCCTCCAAAATAACATCCATCACCACTTTAGAGAGAGGCCTGTCTTGAATGGCTACATTATCCGCCATGCTGCCAGGTTTAAGGTCCTGAGTTGGCTGTGCAGTATCTGACTGTTTTGTTGGGTCAATAAGTGAGAAATTTGTGGTAATGCCCAAGCTGGCCATTGAGACAAGCTCTTTAGGATTGGGTACCAGTGCTGGCAGGGCCAGTCTGGGGCAATCAGTATAATTTTTGGCTTCTCTTGTCTGACCTTTAGGAGTACCTTGGGGAGGAGAGGCAGTGGAGGAAAGGCATATGCGGTTAGGTTTTTCCAGCTGAAAGATACAGCATCCACTTTCCATGCTTGCTTGTGATAAGTCCTTGTGCAGAATCTCTGTAGTTGGCCGTTGTGAGGGGAGGCAAGTAGGTCTATGTCCAGGCATCCCCAGTTCCTTGTTATCATGCTGAAGACTTGTGGATCCAATTTCCACTCGTGGGGATCCATTAGGTTTCTGCTTAGTTCGTCTGCCAGAGTATTTATCTTTCCTGGCAGGAATTGTGCTTGCAGATGTACTTGGTAAGTCAATGCGGTGTCCCACAAGTTCATGGCTAGTCTGCAGAGGGGGTAGGAATGTGTGCCTCCCTGCTTATGTACCACATGACTGTAGCATTGTCCGTCTTTATCAGTAGTTGTCCTGGATGAAGTAGATCCTTGAAGGCTGTCAGGGCATTTTGAACAGCTAGCATCTCATTTTGATTGATATGTAGATGCAGTTGACTTGCGGACCATGTGCCCTGAACACATCTTCCTGCCATATGGGCCCCCCAGGCATAATCTGATGCATCTGTTGTTAATGTCTGCCTGGCTGTGGGTAAGGTGAATGGCTGTCCCGTGTTGTGGTGACAGGCCTTCGCCCACCATCGAAACTCCTGTTGCAGGCAGGGAATGAGGGTAATTATTGTTTCCAAGCTGTGGCAATATTGAGTCTGAACACTTTTTAGATACCATTGAAGTTTCCTCATATGCAGTCTTGCATATGGAATTAGCAGAATGCAGGATGCCATGAAGCCCAAAGCCTGCAGAATTTTTCTTGCAGATAACTGGGTCTTTGTTGCCATCATTTTGAAATAAGTAGTCAGTTGTCTTTGTTTGTCTGGCGTGAGATAAGCCATCTGGGCAGTTGTATTTAAGCTTGCACCCAGGAATATTATCTCTTGAGAGGGTACGAGTTTTGATTTCTTTTCATTTACTGTGTACCCCAGACCTGTTAATAATCTTTTTATAAACGCCAGATGCTGTAGTAGAATGTCCGTGTTCTCTGCTTGAATAAGGCAATAGTCCAAGTAAGGATATATTTGTATTCCTCTTTGTCTGCAAAATGCAATTACTGGTGCCAGGCATTTTGTGAAGACCCTGGACGCAGTAGATACGCCAAAGGGCAGTGCAGAGAATTGGTAGTGCATTGAGCCAGCTATAAATCTGAGGTATCTTCTGCATGCTTGTCTGATTGGGACATGCAGGTATGCCTCTCTTAGTTCTAAAGTCACAAGCCAAGCCTTCTTGCCCAGCATTGGCAGAAGCTGCTGCAGAGTTAACATCTTGAATTTTGGAAAATCCAGAAATGTGTTTAGGGTAGACAGGTCCAGTATTGGTCTCCAGGCTTTGTCCTTTCTGTGCACCAAGAATAGTCTTGAGTAAAATCCTAGTCCCTGTTCTCGCTGTGGTACTTGCTGAATGGCCCTCATGTCCATGAGGGATGAAACTTGTTTTTGTGCCTCTGCCCATTGATTGTGTGGCAGGTCTGGCATACCGTTTGCCCATGGCAGGGTGTGAAAGTGGAACCTGTAGCCTTGTGACACAATATTTAAGACCCATTTGTCCTGGGTGATCATGTGCCAATTTTTTGAAAAAAGTGCTAGTTTTCCCCCAAAGGAGCTGCCAGAAGAAAAGTCCTTGGTGGTAGCAGGGGAAAGTCATTGAGACTGTTTACTGTATGGCTGTGATTTTTCCTCTCCGCTTTTGGAGGTAGAAGCACCCCATTGTTTAGGCCTGTATGAGCCTTGGGGCTGTGATCTGCCTCTGGGGCATCTGTATCTGCCTCTTTGTGGCCTGTCTGACACTGGAAAGGACCAATTCTTTATAGGCCAGTTCCTGCTAAATCTGGGAGGCTGTACCTGTAAGAAATCCTTGACCGTTTGCATAGATTTAGCTTTGTCCTCCATTTTCTTCAACACCTCTTCTGCTTTAACACCAAACAAAGTATCATGCTGTAATGGAGCATCTAATAATTTTGTTTTAACATGATCGGGCAGATTCTGTTCCTTTAACCCAGCATGCCTCCTAATGACAGAACCCATAACAGCGGCAGGAGGCCTCTAGAGAATCAAAACCACATTGCAAAGTATGCTTTCCCACTTGTTCAGTTGCATGCAACAAAATCCTGCATTTCTTTGTTTTTTGCACATTCTGAATTTGTCAACATTCTCTGTTTAAGCAGTGACATAAGATACTGCTGATATTTAAGCATATGAAACTGACAATTTAAAGCTCTTACAGCCAAAGTAGCAGAAGTATACATCTTTTTCCCACATCTGTCCAGGGCCCTTGAATCCCTATCAGAGGGGATAGGTTTTTTTGCAATGGAAGCCTTGACCCCTTTGGGACCCTGAAAGATGGTTTCTGGGTCAGCAGCAGGGTTTTTATAAAGAAATTTATGTGAATCAGGAACCCTGTAGTATCTGTCTAGCTTAACAGGAGCTGGCGGTAAAGAGTCAGGAGACAGACCGGACTCTGAAAATACATCATCTACATTGTCTAAAACAGGAGGGATAGCAAGGGGCCTGCGTTGAGGTAATAAAAGGAAGTTTCTGAGCCTTTTCTTGGATTCTGAGTAATCTTGGCTCTCCCAGTGGAGACGCTCCCTCATAGTATGCAGGGTCTCCCCAAAAGAATAATCCTCAGGAGGAGAGGCTGAAGGGCTAGATTCTTCAGCATCAGAATCCTCATAGGGTGGAAGAGAATATTCCTGTTCAGAAGAGGAATCAGAGGAAATGGAAACCTGACCTGAAGATTCATATTCTACCTCTTGCCTAGGCCTCTTATCAGGGGGTGGGAACCCCTGATCAAAGTAATTAGGTCTTAGGCTATTTTAAGCATCTGTTTTTTAGGCATAGAGGCCTGTCCAGGAGAATGTTGTACTTGTTTCTTTGTCTTTAGAGGTGCTTTAGTCTTTGCCTTTGAAGCTGAAGTTGTTTTTACACACAACTGTGTAGGCCTGAAAACACCCTCAGAAGCCGATGCCTGCTCAGTGGCTCTGGACCCATCTGAGGGCATAGTTTCAGAGTGTCCAATACCTTGAGTTTCCAGCGGCCTAGTCGGCTCCACGTGGGAGTCGGAAGCGGCCTGTGGCTCTGAGGTAGCGGGTGTCAGGGGCTGTGAAAGCGTCTCACTGAGAACCAGCAAACCGGTGACAGGCCTAGCGGAAGCCTCGTTGTCGGTTTTGGACCTCGGATGCCTATCCTTTTCTTTTTCTTTACGCTTTTTATAAACTCCGGTAATCGGTTGTTCCGACGGCATTATATAATTAAATCTTCTGCCAAAGTAATGAAATGCAAAATCGTACTGACGCTTAACAGTGCATTGGTTAAATCTAGCACAAAACCGGCAACTAGCAACGTCGTGGTCAGGGCCTAGGCAAGGAATACAGTAAGAATGAAAATCCTTATGAGGTATTTGCTTCCCACAAGAAATACAATTATTAACTTTTTCTGACATCGGTCTGGAGCAAGAAAAAATTTCCCCAACTGGGTACTTGGCTTTAATGAAGACTTCGGAAGTCGGCCGACCGGCACTTGCGAACTACATTTGCTTCAGGCACTGCGTGGCAAGAAAGACTGAAGAAAATGGCGTCGGCTGCATCTTTTATACCCCTGGCGCACTGACATCAGGCAAGAGGCGACAGCGGCCGACGCCGGACCAAGACTTTGGAATTCAAGCCGACTGCGGGTAGCCTGCCAGCAGGGTAACCCAACTGTAATGACTGCAACAGTGAAACACTATGAACATTATCCACAAACATTCATGGTCATATGGGTTTGATAATGGACAGTTCTAAAAGACAAGGTGTCAGCACTGCATAATTTTTTTTACCCAACCTTTCCATACAGTGGATATAAAAAGTGTATACACCCTTGTTAAAATGCCATGTTTTTGTGATACAAGAGACCATAATAAATCATTTAAAAACATTTCCCACCTTTAATGTGACCTATAACCTGTACAATTCAATTGAAAAACAAACAAATTTGTTAGGGGAAAAAATATAAAAAACGTAAAATAAGCTGGTTGCATAAGTGTGCTGCACACCCTTAAACTAATACTTTGTTGAGGCACCTTTTGATTTAATTACAGCATTCAGTCTTCTTGGCTACACACCTGTCATCAATTAAAGTGACTCTGATTAACCCCAAATAAAGTTCAGCTGTCCTAGTAGGAATTTCCTGACACTTCTCTCAGTTGCCTGCTACAGCAAAAGCCGTGGTATACAGAGAGCTTACAAAACATCAAAGGGATCTCATTGTTGAACAGTATCAGTCAGGAGAAAGGTGCAAAAAAATGTCCACAGCATTGGTTATACCATGGAACACAGTGAAGACAGTCAACAAAAAGTGGAGAAAATATGGGGACAATAGTGACGTTGCAAAGAACTGGATGTCCCTCCAAAATTGATGAAAAGACAGGATGAAAAGGGAGGCTGCCAAGAGATGTATTGCAACACTGAAGGAGCTGCAGGAATTTCTGGCAAGTACTGGTTGTGTACTACATGTGACATCATTCTCCTGTATTCTACATATGTCTGGGCCACGGGGTTGGGTTGCAAGACGGAAGCCTTTTCTTACACAGAAAAACATCAAGGCCCAGCTAAAATTTGCAAAACAATACACAAGTCTCCCAAAAGCATGTGGGAAAATGTGCTCTGGTCTGATGAGACCAAGGTTGTACTTTTTGGCCACTATTCCAAAAGGTATGTTTGGTGCAAAAACAGCAGGTATGTTCGGTGCAAAAACAACACTTTGCATCACCAAAATAACACCTTCACTGTAGTAAAGCTTGGTGGTGGCAGTATCATGCTTTGGGGCTGCTTTTCTTCAGCTGGAACTGGGGCTTTAGTTAAGGTGGATGGAATTATGAACAGTTCCAAATACCAATCACTTCTGGCCCAAAACCTTCAGGCATGTGCTAGAAAGATGAAGAGGAAAGTACAGTTGTGTACACTTACCATAAACATAGATGTTCGAGTGTATTCACTGTCGCAGTCATTACATTTGGGTAATATGCTGGCAGGATGCCCTCAGTTGGCCTGATTAACAAAGTCTTGGGTCTTGCGTCGGTTGCTGTCCCTTCTTCCATGACATCAGGTCGTCAGGGGTATAAAACATGCAGCCAACGCCATTACATCAGTTTTTCTTGCCTCAGATGTCAGGTTGCCCCCCAAATGGGGAGCAATATATATATATATATATATATATATATATATATATATATATATACTTTAAAACACAAAAAATATACCTCCAAACAAAAGCAAATACACCAAAAAGGCTTTTAAGCATAGTAAAAGAAAGTAGAGGTATAGTAAGAGAAAAACAGGGGGCTGGAGGGTGGATAACCAGAACTGCAACAGTGAATACACTCGAACATCTACATTTATGGTAAGAGTACACAACTGTACTATGTTCTTCATGTTTCACTGTTGCAGTCATTACATTTGGGTCGATTCCCAAAGCTATGGTTGGGAGGAAGGATTTATACAGCATTAGGAGCAGCTATAAGGCCCTGCAGGACAGCAGTGGCAAAGTCAGCTCTGGATTTAGAGAAGAGAGGTAAATGGTAATGTTTGGTGAAAGTATGAACTAAGCTCCAGGTAGCAGCTTCTAGAATGTCTCTGGTAGGAACCCCTCTGAGAAAGGCTGCAGAAGTAGATGCAGCTCTGGTGGAACGAGATCTGATCCCCTTGGGGATACTTTTACCATGGTGCATATAGCAGAAACAAATACAATAGCTTATCCATTTGGAAATAGTCTGCTTTGAAATAGCCTTTCCCTCTGCCCATGCAGCAAATGCCACAATAGTTGTTCAGATTTTCTTAAAGATTTTGTCCTGTTTAAGTAAAATCTAAGTTGTCTGTGTACATCCAATGAATGCAGAATTCGCTCACCCTTGTTCTGATTAAGAGCCACACTGGATACCACCTTAAGCATGAAATATAGATTGGTCCTGAGAGACACCCTGTCCGCATTAAACATAATTAAAGGCTCCACTGCCATAAGAGCCTGTAATTCAGAAATCATTCTGGCTGAAGTGACTGCTAAAAGGAAAGCTGTTTTCCAAGAAATAAATTTTAGTTCTGCAGTAGCAGCTGGCTCAAAAGGAGGGAGAGTGAGTTTTTCCAAAATAAAATTGAGGTCCCATGCAGGGGTTGGCACTCTCCTAGGAGGTCTTAAGTTTTTGGCCCCTCTGAGATGCTGCTTTAGCAGAGGATGAGAGAAGAGGGGAGGTTATGTGTTGTAATGAGCGGAAATGGCAGAGAAATGGATTTTTATGGAAGAAAAAGATAGGCCCTTTTGAAGCATCTCAGTTAAGTATTGTAGAATCTGAGGAATATTGGGCATTGCTGTGCTTATTCCTTGTGATTGGTTCCAGGCACAGAATCTTTTCCATTTGTCAGCATAAGATTTTCTAGTACTAGGCCTTCTAGCCTCCAAAATACCATCCATCACAGGTTTGCTGAGGGATGCCAAGGGTGAAATTAGATGATTAGCCATGCTGCAAGATTCAAAGTTTGGAGCTGAGTGTGCAGAATTTGGTAGTTCTGCTGAGACAGTAGGTACGGTGTCTGAGGCAGGTGCCACGGAGGAAGGTGTGAGACACTGCGCAGGAGTGGGTACCACTGTTGGCGCGGCCAGTCTGGAGGAATCAGAATCATTTTTGGTTTGTCCTGTCTGACTTTTAGTAGAACTTTGGAGAGCAAAGGCAGAGGGGCAAAAGCATAGACTGATAGTTTTTTCCAGCTAAATGATAGAGCATCTACTTTCCAAGCTTTTTGTGATGAATTCTTGTGCAGAATTTGTTCAACTGATAGTTCTGGGGTGAGGCAAAAATATCTATGTCTGGACTCCCCCATTTGCGTGTCAACATGTTGGAAACTGTAACCACAAATTTTCATTGTGTGGGTCATTCGTCTGCCAGAGTATTCAGCTTTCCTGGCAGGAATTGAGCTTGTAGTTGTATTTGGTAGGTCAAGGCCGTGTTCCACAATGCCATGGCTAGTCTGCAAAGGGGGTAGGAATGTGTACCCCCCCCTGCTTGTTTATGTACCACATAACTGTGGTGTTGTCTGTCTTTATCATTAATTGTCCTGGATGAAGGAAGTCCTTGAAGGCTGTCAGTCCATTCTGTACAGCTAGCATCTCTTTCTGAGTGATATGAAGGTGCATTTGATTTGGGCTCCATTTGCCCTGAATGCACTTCCCTGCCAGATGAGCCCCCCAAGCATAGTCTGATGTGTCTGTAGTTAGTGTTTGGGCGGCAGGGGGTGGAGTGAATGGCAGTCCCTTGTTTTGGTGGCAGGTCTCTGCCCACCATAGGAACTCTAGTTGCAGGCAAGGTATGATAGGAATCATTGTTTCCAGGCTGTGACAATGTTGACTCCATAAACTTTTTAAGTACCACTGGTTTCCTCATATGCAGTCTTGGATAAGGAATCAGAAGAATGCAGGAGGCCATGAACCCCAAGGCTTGCAGATAGCAGGGTTTTTGTGGCCACCTGTTTGAAGTAAGTCACCAACTGAATTTGCTTTTCTGGCATAAGATAAGTCATGTGGGCAGTTGTATTCAAGCTTGCACCCAGGAGTGTAATTTTTTCAGAGGGTACCAGTTGTGATTTCTTTTCGTTTATGGTGTACCCTAGACAAGTTAGAACCCTTTTTACAAACGCCAGATGCTTTAGAAGAATGTCCTTGTTTTCTGCCTGAATTAGACAATCATCCAGGTATGGATATATTTGAATATTTCTTTGCCTGCAAAATGCAATTACTGGAGCCAGGCACTTTGTGAAGACCCTGGGTGCAGTAGATAAGCCAAAGGGCAGTGCAGAGAACTGGTAATGCAAGTAGCCTGCTTTGAAGCGGAGGTATCTTCTGCAAGATTCCCTGATTGGGATATGCAAGTAAGCCTCTTTTAAGTCTAGAGTTACCAACCAGGCATCTTTGCCTAGTATAGGTAGTAACTGTTGAAGAGTCAGCATCTTGAATTTTGTAATGTCCAGAAATGGGTTTAGAGTGGATAAGTCCAGAATTGGACACCATGATTTGTCTTTTCTGGGTACCAGGAAAAGTCTTGAATAGAAACCTTGTCCCTTTTCCTCTTCTGGTACTGGTTGAATAGCCCTCATGTTCATGAGGGACAGTACTTGTTTCTGGGCCTCTGCCCACTGATTTGGGGGCAGGTCTGGCTATCCGTTTGGGATTGGCAACGTGTGGAAATGAAATCTGTATCCCTGGGATACTATATTTAAAACCCATTTGTCCTGGGTAATAAGTTGCCAGTTTCGTACATGAAGTGCCAGTTTTCCCCCCAAAGGGGCGGCTAAAAGGTAAGTGCTTGGTGAGTGTAGTCATTGAGACTGTTTACCATAGGGAGGTGCCTTGTTGTTTTCAGATTTGGAGGTGGAGGCACCCCATTGTTTTGTTCTAAAAGTTCCTTGTGACTGAAACCTGGAGCCTTTGGAATGTCTGGATTTGACTTGAGCGGCTGAAAGGACCAGTTCTTAGTAGGCCAGTGCCTGCTAAATCTTGGAGGCTGCACTTGTAAGAAATCTTTCACAGTTTGCATAGATTTAGCTTTATCTTCCATCTTTTTTAACACTTCTTCAGCTTTATTACCAAAGAGACGGTCCTGTTGTAAAGGAGCATCCAACAATTTTGCTTTAACATGATCAGGCAGAGTTTGCTCTTTGAGTCAAGCATGCCTTCTTAGCACAGATCCAGTTACAGCAGCCCTGCAAGAGGCCTCCAAGGAATCAAAACCTCATTGCAAAGTATGTTTTCCAACTTGTTCAGCTGAATGTAATAAATCCTGTAATTCTTTATTTTCCACAGTGTCAGAAATTAACATAATTTTCTGTTTAAGTAGTCCCATGATATGCTGTTGAAATTTAAACATATGAAATTGACAGTTTAAAGCCCTGATTGCCAAGGTTGCAGAAGTGTAAATCTTCTTACCTCATCTATCCAGCACCCTGGAATCTCTATGAGAAGGGGTAGGACGTTTAGCAGTAGAGGCCTTAATGCCCTTGGGACCCTGAGAAATGGTTTCAGGATCAGCAGTAAGAATTTTGAAAAGGAATTTGTTGGAGTCAGGAACCCTGTAATATCTGTCTGGCTTAAAAGGAGCCAGAGGCAGAGAATCAGGAGCCATACTAGAGTTAATAACAGCCTGCATTTAAATTGGAACCTGTGCACTGAGAGAGAGCCTTATAAGACTATCTGCAAATATATAGAGCTGAGTATATTTTTCTGTATTATTCTGTATTATAGAGCTAAATTGTTGCTATATGTTGTCTTACTGTTCTGCAAATATACAGAGATCAGTATATATTTTTTTTGGTTTTAAAATTTGCACTGTGATTCCTCACATCTATGTTGAAACTGTCCCCCCCCCCCCACGTTCTTGGTTGTAATTTAAATTTGGTGGCTTTTGCAGTGCCCGCCCCACTGTAGATTTGATCTACGACACTCCCCCAAGTCCCATCTCTTTACCGCATTCTACCTAATAAACCCTTTCTGCACTTGCTTTTAGTCCTTTTTAATTTAATTACATTTTTACAAACTGTGTGTGGACTAATATTGCTACATACTCAAGTGTGCCAGCTTGCACTGCATGTGAATTGTTTTTACTACTGTTTTTGCTACTTTTCTGAGAAAAAAAAAATCGTAAGCCTGTTTCCTACCTTTCCTGTAATTAGCGCTCCAGATACAGATTTGCTGTATTCCAGGACTGTTTGTAAGCTTCTGAGCCCCCCCAAGCCTTTCTGTGTTGCAGGGAAGCCTTCTAGCTTATCAGTGGGAGTGGTAAGCGTTAGGTAACCTGTCTACCACATAAGGAGTGGTTCTGGCCCAGAATTTGTAGTTACTGGCCGTTTTGGCGGTCTTCCATCTCTTTCAACTTTCTGATTTGAAGGCCTGCATTTGCACTTGTTTCTGTCCTGTAACTCCTGGGCCCATCATTTGCTCACTCAAAAAAAAAATGTATCTGCTTTTACTGTATTTGTGTTTCTTCCTACTTTATTTTGCTTTTGCGTCATCTTAATAGTACTCAATTGTATTTATTACTGCTTGGTGTAACTCATTCTAAGCCTTTTAGTTTAAGCACTTGGGTTCAAACCAGTTGCTTTACATTAAGAAGGTTTGTAGTCTCTACTGTAGTGGCAGAACAGGTAAGCTTACATCCTTCTAAGTTGAGAACTGCTGATTGAGGGCTCAGTGTCTGTTATTCTAAAAGTGTATTAATTCTAGTTTAAGCACTTGGGCTTCAGGCCAGTTATTTTACATTAAGAGGGTTCGTGGTCTGCACTCTTGTGGGAGGAGAGGCTGGACTCTGCCCTTCTGAGCTGGGAATTTCTGGTTAAAGGCTTATAGTGTCTGCATATATGAACTGTTTCTTACTGAAATTGGTACACCTAGTTTGCTGTTGCATAGACTAGATCCAGGCCTGCTGAATCTAGCTTTGTTTGTATAACTTGAGCACTAATCCAGGCATTCTTTAAAATATTCAATTGTATTTATTACTGCTTGGTAGTAACTTGATTAAAGTGTAGCTATCATTCTAAGTCTTTTGGATTAAGCACTTGGGCTTCAGACCAGTTGTTTTACATTAGGAAGGTTTGTGGCCTGCACTGTGGTGGCAGGACAGGTAGCTTAGATCCTTCTAAGTTGGGAACTGCTGAATGAGGGCTCAGTGTCTGTTATTCTAAAAGTGTATTAGTTCTAGTTTAAGCACTTGGGCTTCAAGCCAGTTATTTTACATCAAGAAGGTTCGTGGTCTGCACTCTTGTGGGAGGAGAGTCTGGACTATGCCCTTCTGAGCTGGGAATTTCTGGTTAAAGGCTTATAGTGTCTGCATATATGAACTGTTTCTTACTGAAACTGGTACACCTTGTTTGCTGTAGCATAGACTAGATCCAGGCCTGCTGAATCTAGCTTTGTTTGCATGCTTGTTGTTTGTTTGCTTGTTATTTCCCTGAAACGCTAATTCCACCTAAAACGCAGCTTTTCAGCGCTTCTGTGGATCCCTAGTGATATCTGCATTGCTTACTGTACTTATTTCCTTGTTTCACTTGAAAGAAAGTTACTGTTTGTGGTTTTTGCATTTAAGTTACCTGTAACACATTGCATTTAAGTTACCTGGCACTTGCTCACTGAAGCAATTATACAAGTCAGCACTAAAAAATTAAAAGCACTACACCCTCACAAACCCCCCGTGAGTACCTTGTTCCCCATTGGCCCTTTTTCTCAATTATAAAGGAATTCCCAATACTATTCTGGCATGTCCAAAGGTCAGTTGTCAATCTCCTCTCCGGTCCAGCTGGTGACTCTGGGAATCTTGAGGCAATGTCACAACTGCCTCATGAACACAGACAACCCTCTCCTCCCAACAAATTCCGACACATGTGAGAGATGCAACCATATAGCCAAACTGGAGGCTAAGCTCTCTCAACTCAGTACTGGCGTAACCAGTCAGGAGGAGAAGGAAACCACACTCACTATGATTCCAGTCTCACATAGACCTACCACGACAGCAAACCAAACACATAAACACACAAAAACATACTCGGAGGCTCTAAATAAAAATCTGCCTAAGCAGCAGAGACCTCCAAAGCAGACACCCAAGCAACCGCCTCCCCAAAACAAAACACGTGCAACACATAGCTCACAAAGCCAGTGTGCCAAACAGTCACAGCCCTTAAGGCTAAACAACACACCTGATAAACTTGTAATAGGTGACGCTATCATCAGGCACACTGACGTCCCGCTCACCAGGCTGAACAAGGAGAAGGTCACGGTGAGCTGCCTGTCTGGTGCTAGGATCCGCCACATAACACAAGCACTCAGGTCACTCCAAGGCAAGTACAAATATGACTCTGTCATTGTCCATGCTGGTGTGAATGACCCGAGACGTACCTCCCTGGACTACATGAATAGAGACATAGAGGAGCTCTCTGAGCATGTAAGCCCAGGCCGATATGACCCTGACCTTGAGTAGCATCTTACCCTCACCAAGAATGATGCCACAATATGAAGACAAGATGATCAACTTCAACAATTGGCTTAAGTATTGGTGTCATTCAAAGGGGATCCAATGCCTGTCAGCCTGGGAAGACATGCTCGACAAGCCACGATGCTTCGCTAGGGACAGCTTGCACCTGTCACCCCTGGGCTTTCGGATATTGGCAAAGGCTCTTGCTTCCCCCATATTGCCTTTTTTAGGCAAGGCTCAAAAGGCAAACCCACCTCCATTGGTATCACAAGGGATAAGAAACTAAGAGTAATGCTACTCAACGCCAGAAGTCTAAACCTCAAGATGCACGCACTCTAAACTCTCCTTAGCATGGAGAACATAGATATCTGTGCAGTAACAGAAACCTGATTCAATGCTCCCGAGAGCACCCCAGCACTACCAGGTTATACCTCATACCATGCTTTTCGGCCCCAAAACTTGGTCCGAACCACAAAAGGAGGGGGAGTATCAATATTCGTCAAAGATACCCACACCTCCAGGTTGGTGGCACAGCACGAAGCATCAGAGACTATACATGTGCAACTAACAGTGGGTAAAACTGCCTTCCAGTTTATAGCCTGCTACAGACCACCCTCCCAAACCCAGGAACCCCACTCGGCCTTCCTGAGAACACTGGAAAATATGAAGGTCTCTCCAAACACCATTATATTGGGCAAATTCAACTACCCAAACATAGACTGGGAGCATTACACTCTAGCTCCAACACCCTAGCCCAATGGTTCCTAGAATTTATAAACTCAAATGCTATGGAACAACTTGTTACCACTCCCACAAGAGGGGAAAACATACTGGACCTGATCATTACCAACATGGGGACTCTATGCTCCAGACCAGAAGTGTATCCCTCACTGGTAAGATCAGACCATAAACTAATCTCACTGGATATTCACATCCCGACCCCACCCGCTGCCCAGAAAACCACAGTGAAAAACTTCTCTAAAGCAAATTTCACACTCCTCAAAACCGAGGTGGAATCCTTCAAAGCCCCCGAGCCTGTGGAAAATACGGCCCAAACCACAGAATCCTTTATAAACGCATTCTATGAACACCTTCAGGAATGCATGGATCATGCAATCCCAAATAAAACCAAGACCCAATCCTCCAAAGGCAGACGTCCTATCTGGTGGACCCCAGCCATAAACAAACTATACAATAGAAGGAGGAAGCTACTACATGATAGAGCAAAATCCCAAAAAGGGAAGGCATCTCTGATCAGTATTAGCAAAAAACTACGGGTACTCATAAAATTGTCTAAGGCCAGCTTTGAGAGAAAAATTGCACGGGACACTAAGGATGATCACAAGTTTAGTTATGTTAGGAACCTGGGTGGGAATTCCCAGATATGCTCAGAATTAGTCCAAAATGACAAAAAAATACATCGAACCCACAGACATTGCCAACATCCTAGCTGACAAGTTCAGCGCAAACTTCTCCCCCCCCCTCCCCACCAAAAGGGCAAATATCTATCCCAGCAGAGTGCTGCTCCCCTGACATCTCAGATGCTCAGGTAAGAGCCGCCCTCTCCAAAGCAAAAAACACATCATCAATGGGACCAGACGGTGTCCCGGGCTGCGTCCTACATGAACTCCAAGAAGAGCTAAACCCAAACATAAAACTACTGTTCAGTCTCAGCCTTACTACAGGATATGTGCAAAAAGAGTGGCGTACAGCAACAGTGGTCCCTCTCCACAAAGGTGGTTCTTCAACGGATCCTGGAAACTATCGCCCCATAAGCCTGACTAGCTTGGTCTGCAAAGCTATGGAAAGGATCATCATGGACCTCATAAATAAAGATATTGGGGACCTACAGACACTGGATCCTACCCAGTTCGGCTTTGTTAAGGGCAGATCCTGCCTCTTAAACCTGGTCAATTTCTTTGAAATAGTCACCAAGGCCATTGGAGGGAAGGTGGTCCACACAGCCTACCTGGACCTGCAAAGCCTTCGATACAATACCCCACTTGGGCATTATAGATAAGCTCACCAGCTTAAATATAAACCCCTATGTCACTAGATGGGTTGCAAACTGGCTCAAGGACAGAACCCACATGGTTAGAATTGCTGGAGCCATGTCAGACTCCAAACCAGTTACAAGTGGCGTCCCACACGGCTCAGTCCTGGGACCTCTCTTGTTCGGTATATATTTCTCGGAGGTACAGGCCAACACGGAAGGACTGTGGCTGACCAAGTTTGCAGATGACTGCAAACTGGGCGCCATAATAGACTCTCCAGCCGACACAAGCATCCTCCAAAAGGGCCTCATAGAAACAGACAACTGGTGCCAGATCCATGGCCTCAAGCTAAGCCAAAAGTGTATAGTCATCCCCTTTGGCAAAAACAAAGTGCCCACAAATTACCACATAGGTGGTAATCCATTAAGTACAGAAGAAGTAATTAGGGACCTGGGGACCCAAGTTGATAGCAATCTCTCATTTGACAACCACGTGGCCAGAGTGGTTAGAAAAACATTTTATATAGCCCACCTAATCATGAAGGGATTCACATCTAGATCAGGGAGGTCATTGTGCCTCTTTACTTATCCCTCATCAGGCCCATAATTGAGTACAATGCCCTTTTGGGATGTACCTTACCAGACACCTGCAGCAACTGGAAAGACCCCAAAAGTACCTCACCAAGAGGATCAAAGGGCTCAAACAGATGCCATATGCTGCCCGGTTAAAGAAACTCCAGCTCTACTCAGTGGCATACCGCCTACTCAGAGGCGATCTGTGCCTGACGTATAAAGCCATGTCCAACCTGGAATTAATGGACATGCTGCACCTCAGAAAATCCAAATCCCATCGAGCTACGCGCTTGAGAGACTTGAACCTCAGCACTGAAATAAATAGGACATGCTGGAGAGACAGATTCATAACCCAGAGGCTCCCTTCACTCTGGAATAAAATCCCAGTCCAGGTTAGGCATAGTCCCTCATTGACTCTCTTCAAGTGGAATCTTGATGAGTAGATGGGAGATCGTAGGTTTACCCCGGGTATCACTTCTGTGTCACTGTTAGACAGAGGCACAGTATACTAACCTCGAAAAAGGGCATAGCAAAATTAATTTAAAATGGGTGGCGAAAGTCAAACACACTCTGGCTAGGCTTATAAATGCCCTACGGCAGATAGCCTAGTATGAACCTACGAACCTATGACAAAACATCAACAATGTCTAAAACAGGAGGTATAGCCAAAGGCCTATTCTGAGGAGGAAGAAGAAAATCCCCAAGTCTCTTTCCAGATTCAGAGAAATCCTGACTTTCCCAATGGAAATGTTCCCTTAAGGTATGTAAAGTTTCCCCAGAAGAAAACTCCTCAGGGGGAGAAGCAGAAGCAATGGAATCTTCTGCATCAGAGTCCTCATAAGTAGGAATAGACAAATCCTGTTCATTACAAGAGTCAGAAGAAACAGAATCCTGTTCAGAAGATTCATAATCAATGTCTTGCCTAGGCCTCTTAGAAGGAGGGGGTTGGCTACCCCTGATCAGAGTAATTAAATCTTCAGCCATTTTGATCATTTATTTTTTAGGCATAGGGGCCTGCACATGTGGTCCAGGCGTTGTTTTTTTTGGTGAACTGGCTTAGGAAAAGCGTCATTGTCAGTTTTGGACCTCAACGGTCTCGGTCTTTTTCTTTGCGTTTTTAGGTATTCCGGTAGTCGGATTGCTAACAGACGACATTTCTGGATAATTAAATCTTGAGCCAAAACATTTAGAAGCAAAAATATACTGACATTTAATAGTGCGTTGATTCAATTTAGCACAAAACCAACAGCAAGGTACGTTGTGGTCAGGGCCTAGGCAAGGAATACATTACAAATGAAAATCATTATGAGGTATTTGCTTCCCACAAGTAATGCAATTATTAACTTTTACTGACATCAGTAAGGAGCAAGAAAAAAAGTTTCCCCAACGGGGTACTTAGCTTTTAGTTGGAAGACTTCAGTTCTGAAACTCGAAAACGAAAATTTCAGGAGACGGCCGACCGGCACTTGTGAACTGCTTCTGCTTCGGGCACCGCGCGGCAAGAAAGACTGATGTAATGCCATCGGCTGCATGTTTTATACCCCTGGTGACCTGATGTCATGGAAGAAGGGACAGCAACCGACGCAGGACCCAAGACTTTGTTAATCAGGCCGACAGAGCAACCTGCCAGCAGATTACCCAAATGTAATGACTGCAACAGTGAAACACGAAGAACATTTTCACCTTTCAACATGGCAAAGACCCCAAGCATACATCCAAATCAACAAAAGAATGGCTTCACCAGAAGAAAATTAAAGTTTTGGAATGATCCAGCCAGAGCCCAGACCTAAATCCAATAGAAAATATGTGGGGTGACCTGAAGATGGCTGTGCACAAGAGATGCCCTCACAATCTGACAGATTTAGAGCACTTTTGCAAGGAAGAGTGAGCAAATATTGCCAAGTCAAGATGTGCCATACTGACAGACTCCTACCCAAGAAGACTGAATGTTGTAATTAAATCAAAAGGTGCTTCAACAAAGTATTACTTTAAGGGTGTGCACACTTATTCAACCAGCTTACTGTACATTTTTATTTTTTATATTTTCCCCCCAACAGATTTGTCTGTTTTTCAATTGAATTGTACAGGTTATAGGTCAGATTAAAGGTCGGAAAAGTTTTGAAATTATTTATTGTGGTCTCATTTTTTTTACGTCACAAAAACCTGGCATTTTAACAGGGGTGTGTACACTTTTTATATCCACTGTAGCTCGACTTTCCTTATCTGAAGGAAGGATGTCAAAAGCTTAGTAGGCTTACCAGTAGAAACTAAAAACACTGATGGATCAGTAAAAGGGCATTTATAGAAAAATTTGCAATCCTCAGATCCTCAGGTACATGCCAGGTTTCTTAAAAGCTGGACGCTGAGCATCAAGTGCTACAGAGGCAGCAGAAAAGGTGTCCAAAAGGGCTACCAAAACAGGAGGAACAGCAGATGGCTTAGGAGGCTCCACTTCTAAAAGTTCATAATACCTCTTTTGAATGGCAGAAATCTGGAAGTAATCCAATTTAAAATACTCCATCATAAGAGCAACAGTATCCTCAAAGAATAATTCTTTCAAGGGGGAGTCTGCGCTCAAAGAATCCTCATCCTCTGAACCACAGTCAAGAGGGGAATGAATTTGAGATAAGCAAGCAAGGGACTCCTCTCCAGAATCCAAATCCTCTTAACAGGAGCAGGGACAAACACCCCTTGAGGAGGCGTAAAGGCCATTAAAGCACTGAATAGACCCCCCCCCCAGTACAATCCTACCACTCACGTTGGGGATCTTCAGCAACAGGGGTAATATGTTTAGTTTTTTGCTTTTTCTTGAGCAGAATCCCCACCCTAAGGGCTCTCAGTGGTTCAGACTCTTAGCAGGATTCGATTATTGTAGCAGAAATACCTTTCCTCACTAAAATCTGAGTAATCCCACTCTGTCCTTCAAAAAATAATCAGCAGATGTTCCCCTCAAGCTCCAGAACAGATGTTGGAAAAGCCTCCAAGGATGTGTGAGAATTCAAATTCATGCCGGCCTCTGATGCAGTCACAGCAGATGAATCCTAGGCAATCAATCATCAAGCAGTCTTCAGGGCTTTCACTAGATTCTACAGAAATGTCTGGGGGAGGCTGGATAGCAACCAGATCAGGCCTTGTCTTTTTGGCCTTCTTCTTAAGCAGAAGTTGACCCTTGGGATGGAAGGATTCTGCCACAGCACCCTAAGCTAGCAGTTTAAGTCGTTGATTCTCATAGTATATGGATAAGGAAGATAAGCGAGTATGAAAGCTCTTAGGGAAAAATGCCTGGCAGATAGATCCCTGTGTATGGTCACGTGAAGCACCTAAGCAAAAATGACACTGGTCGTGATGGTCTTTGTAGGGAAACTGCCTCCCACACTAACATTTTTCCTTCTTGAATGGCACGAACACATTCAATAATGTATTTTGGACTGGTAGCAAAGACGTTCTGTGTTTTTGCATCCATAAAATCATCTTTAAGCCCTACGCCTTACTCAGGGAGCATGTGTGTGACATACAGTGTCTATAAAATCTAAAGGCTTCGTTATATTGGCCAGACATTAGGCTATCCTTGGCAGAAGATCCCTTATGAAAAGAATACTGCAACAGAGATATGGAAGGATATCATCTCTTCTGGATTTCTTGTACCAGGCAAGGCTGCAAACGACTACTAAGTGATACTGGAGACATGGTAACATAATCCAAAGCATGTTCGTTATTGCCTTGGATACTCTTGTTTGGTGCGATACAGTACCTATGCTAACAGTGTTGGATTCATGGACATAAATTTGGCCTTGGTGAGCTAGCACTACCTGCAATAACATTAACTTTGTTAGCACTGGCTCCAACAATCCCTGCTGTGGTTCACAGAGGATTGCTGGTACACAACACAAGGATGCTGGCATAACTCAAACTACAGTGGAGGTTGAAGGGTAGGGTTTTAGAACTGAAAACAAGCAGGTGAGGACTGCTGACATCAACAGCAAAACCTGTAAGAACGGCAGTGTATAATGCCAATATCATTGTCAGCATTACTGATGTAGAATACTGAGGCTGTGGTGACAAACACTTCTTCAATCTGTCAGAACAATGACAATACTATCTGCAGTAGGGCAGCAGGTTCAGGATTGTTTGTGTGGTGGAACTGTGTGTGTTTGTGCCTGCAGATGAGACTGAAGGGAGAACTCCAGAAAATGTGTGAAAATGAGCATCTCCTGTCACTTTTAGTCAGAGCTGTCAGACACTGTGCATCCAGCACTTTGCCTGACTTCCAATAATGCTTTTGCTGAACTCTAATCTAGCTCCTGGATATTGTAGGCCTAAGGATGAGGTTGTCTTCATTGGTAAATGTAATTCTGTGCATCGAGGGGATGGTTCCGGTACTGAGATGGTCTCTGCTCTTTCAGCACCAGCGAGGGGAGGTGTTGGGCACGGAAGTATCCAAGTCTGGTTTCTAAAGTTACTAGGACTGTGGTCTTCACTAAAGCTAGCCTGGGCTAAGAGGCTGGCTGCGCAGTCATTAACATTGTAATTTGTTCTGCACTAATGAGTACTTTTTATGATGACTTTAAACATTTTTTGTGGGCCTGTCCTACACAATGGCTCATTAAAGGGTGGAAGAGTCTTTTTCAGAATTGGATGCTGCTTCTGTTCTGGGCTGGCTTACTTCAAAGGGGCTTTTTAGTATATACGCTGCCAGTTTCTCTGCGTGCCTCTTCATGGTTGCTCAGCTGTAGTCCTAGTAAACTGAAATCTCAAAGAGGCAGAGCTAACAGTGACAGCACCAACAGCTGGAAGCAATACATCAGCAGCAAAGATAGGGGTCTGAAGAGCATACTTGGTATAAGGTTGATTTGTATATGAAGCAGTCTGCAGTATCATCCTTGATGTCCAAACTCATGAGTAGCAGTGAAGAACTGGACAGATGGAAGTCCAGCAGTAAATGGGAAACAAGGAAGGGAGCAAACAGCATGAAGAATTTTCAATTGTTGACCCACTGTGAGGAGTCATACGTTTATAGCTTGGGAATCAAACCTCTGCCCCTGGACCACCCTTTGCATCACTACATCTCCTCAATGGGATTGCTGCACTGAACAATCCAAATCTGCTCCTATTCCCACCTAATGGAAAGGTAGACACATCTTCCCCATGCCAGCTCATGTAGACAGCAGAGCTGCTAATCAAATTCAGGTTATCTGAGCTGAAGTACAGGCTTTCTCACTCTGTGTTGATGGACCACTTTTTACCTGACAAAGAAAATACTTAGATTCATATACCTTGCATTAAAGACAGAATTCATTTCTACATCTAAAACCAAAGTTAACTGGATGACAGGAACCGAAAGAGACGCTCTTTTCTAAACTCATTAGCATTCAAACTTTACACAATGAATACAGACTTTCCTCCATAAAAGGAGGAGAAAAAACTTGTCTTCATCTACTTACACCATGGCAGGAAAATCCTTCAAAACCTTGCTAGCCATCTCAACCAGTTTGCCACTAGAACTCTGATGCAATTACTGAGTATACTGCTTTTAGAGAGAAGCCCAAAAGTACATTGTGGAAAGATATAAATGTCACAACTTTAACAATGCAGGATACACTTTAACTACACAGGTGCAAGCAGTCTGACTCTATCCCCATCACACCCTGCTAGTTCCCTACTACTGCATGAAAAACATGTTTGTGTGCCTAATTATGCTCTTTACAACTACTGTATAAATGCGTAAATATAATCCAATTGTTTACTATTCTGCATCTTCGTTAAACAACAATCTGCACTATATGACCCAACAAATTTATATTGTTACATTTGTTTGCGGATGCCACTGGAAAGGGCTCGTGACTGAAAAGGGTCCTTAGTGACATTCTCTTACTCGGTTAACTGCAATATAAAAAATAAAAATATAATCACTTCGGTCCTCAAGAGCATACATATTATTGTCATATTACTGAGCCCATTCAAGAAATGCACACAGACATGCACACATAACATACCCAAATCTATAAATATTATTTTAACTTCATCACTTGCTTTCTGATGCAGAAAATACATAATTTTCTTTTTAAAAAATAAAAAAGCACATACTTTAAATAGCTGATCTTCTTTCAAAACTATATTAAAAGTTAAGCTGCTCTCACCCATATTGTTACTAAATCCACTTTCAGTACAATACAATTTATGTTAATGCAACTAACTACCTTAAGTGAACAACTATGCCCACTTATTTTATTTTATATATGCATTTGCTTACCAGGAGAGTCTGACTGAGCAGTGTCCCTTTTTAGTGGAGGCCCAGACGGAAAAGCTTTGGTATTGTTAGTTAATTTACAATACAATATAATTAGGCAAGTCAACAACTTTAGTTGCAATAGGTTTTTAAAATAACAGTAAACACATCAGACATAATAAATTAGCCAAGGAGTAAAAGGGTTGTTGCAACATAAGGCAAATTTATATTTGAAGGTTGATTCAAGACAAAATCTATGTAGTTTAACATAATCAAGAAACCTGTAGCAGTTAAATGTTAGCCTGGTAGTGAGCACAGTAGACAGCAGCACAGGGAGAGGAAGCACAAAGTCAAAGCAGTGAAAGGCAGAATGGAGTAAGGAAAGGATAAGACAAAAACTTGTTGGTCAGAACACGGGGAGAGTTAAAGAAAAGGAGGAGATAGAGTTAACAGATAGTGCTGTGGTTTGTTGGATAATTATATTGTATTGGGTTAATAAATACTTATGGGCCATACTTTTTACCTGGAAATAGAACAAGAGAAGACCAAATACCAACCAGGTGTTGCTTAAGTTGGTGTTTAAAGGACTTACTTTAGTTGCAATAGGTTTTTAAAATAACAGTAAACACATCAGACATAATAAATTAGCCAAGGAGTAAAAGGGTTGTTGCAACATAAGGCAAATTTATATTTGAAGGTTGATTCAAGATAAAATCTATGTAGTTTAACATAATCAAGAAAACTGTAGCGAGGGGGCGTGGCCAAGATGTCAGAGAGATAACAGCACTTTTTTGATGCTCTGCTTAATAGAAATTTCTCTGACGGGAAATTTTCTTAATATTATTTTAAAAACATCTAAGTTTGCTTTCACCTATATATTTAGATACAGTGGATTATTTTTTTCTACAAATATTTCAGTGTTGGTGAATAGAAAGTGAATTACATCCTGTCAGAAGTACAGCAGCTGAATATAACAGACTCTCTCAGCCATGAGTCATTCAAAAGCCTCTCTCCAGGAAACTTCCATGAAGAAAGAATTACAAACAATAATATCCAGTATTCAAGATCTTTCCATGAAAATGGACAATTTAGAAAAAAATCATGGAAAACATGAAGAAAGAAAATAGAAAGCAGATTGAAGAATTGAAGGAGATAACAAGACACACAGACCAGATAACAGAAATTGAAGAATCTCTTAATGAAATAGACGGAAGACAACATGAAAATGATAACCAGATTGACTTCTTACTAAAGCAAAACACCGCACTTTCAGATAAAGTGGAGGACCTAGAATCAAGGTCACGAAGAAATAATATTAGAATATACGGCATACCTGAAAAAATGGAAGGAAATAACAATACAGTTCTTGAATGACTGGTTGCCTAAGACACTAAACCTACCTGAATCTCTCTTTTGGGATAGAGAGAGCTCACAGGTCATTGTCAAATTTGTCTGTGTCAAAAAATCCAAATGCTTCAAGATCCATTATTGTAAAATTTTTATCATCTCAAGACAAGGACTTAATCCTGAGAACAGCGTGGGCAGGAAATCCTATACAAATTAATGGTCGAAACATAAGATTTGACAATGACTATACCTCTACTATAATAACTAAAAGAAAAGCCTGCATTCCTCTCATTAAAAATCTGAAGAAAGCTGAAATTAAAGCACAAATCATTTTTCCTGCCAGAATTAAAATGCATCTATCTGAAGGAATAAAAATATTTAATAATTTTGATAATGCCTCTGAATATGTGAAAAAGAATAAGATTCTGGAAAATACTGAAGATATCGACATCTCATTACCTAGTTTAAAAAGGCAGGCAACAAATGGAAAAATGTTATCGACTGATAAAACAAGCAAGAAGCTTAAGGGTAAATAATACAAATGAAGCTCTTCCACAATCCCTTCAAATCCCAAAATTTTCGTGCTATAAATCACCTACGTCTGGGAAAAACATACATGTTAAGGTAAAAATCATTTAATATTTATTAAGTATGCTTATTTATTTATTTTTTTTTAAATTTATTTGCTATTTAAAAGCCTTTAACACAAATACGCTAGAATGTTAAACATAGATGTTAAAATTCTAAATCTTCCCTTGACAGTGTATTATTAGTTGACAACTACATAGGGGCAATGTAGCAATACCATAGAAATATTGGTTAAAACAAGAACCCCCTTAATACTGGATACTGTATGTGTTATGTGTATTAGATTCCGATGATATAGATCGCTCCGATAAGTGAAATGAAAGCTCCCCATCTCAGTGCAATTAAATGAAAGTGTAGCCCCTTTTTTTGCATCAGTGGGCTTTCTCTCCTGTTAAATGTCATGTTATGCTTGCGTCCTTTTAGATCTAACGGATATAACTTAACGTGACTTGTTCTAAATAGTTTAAAAGGTATTGGAAATTGTTCTTTATCATAATAGAGAAGATAGTTTTCTTTCTAAGAATCCGTCATGACATGTAAAAATACATTCTCATACACTTGAGAGGTTTGTGTCTTTACTAAATGTGGTTTGTGTGTCCATCTGCTGACGGAGAGGGAAAAGGAGAGGTATTTTCTGATGAAAGCTGGTGGAGTGTATGTTGCAGGGACAGGAGGGTTTGTGTGCTTGATATCGGATACACTGGTCAGTAAAATTGATAGCTACAGAGAATTTTATATCTATATAAAACAGGGCACAGTTGATTTTTTTTTAATTATACTTCATATACACGCTTTTTGAGTAACATTCTGTTTTTCTTTTCTCTCATAAAATGCACATCACGAGTATCTCGTGAACAGTTATCATAGCTTGCTGCAGATTCCCTACTGCGAGCTTCTAACCATCAAAATTCAAATGTTAAAGGAGAAGGAAAGAAAAAAATAAAGAAGGTTGTTGCCTCGAGACTTCTTGGAGACATCTTCTTTGTAATACAAGAGACTTATGCATGTACTCTCTCGAAGTCTCTTTTGTCATATGAACTTTGGTTACGTATTTACATTACCAGAAATCTTCACATGAAAAAAAGAAAAAGAAAACGGAACAACTGAATGCTTTATCGCATACCAAAAGCGATAAAGAAAAATATATAAAAAACATAGACATATATAAAGGTCCTTTTTACTAAACCAGTGTTGATGCCTATGTTGTTCCCTTCATAATAAGTTTTCTGATGGCATGTTTTACAAAGTAGTTTACACTTGATCATTAGTTGGCAGCTGTACCTAACAGATACAGTGAAAACATAGACTAGGTCACCTGATCATTTTTGGTTAGTAGAGCAGAAAGCAGCATATGCAGTGGTTATAAAGTCACCAAAATACATTATCTATTGGGGGTTAATGTGTTTTTATTATTTTTAAAGTAGAGTTTGGGGCAGCTATGTATTTTCTGTGCTTTCATCTTGATATCTTCGTCCCCAATATTACTGATTATATGAGTTGTTGGTTGATGGCAATACTGCTGGAATGAGGAAGCCAAAGCTGAAGACAGACCATTACAATAAATAAAAATTCTGTTATAAAAGGGTGAAATAATATATTGGGGTAGGCAAAATTCCGGATCCAAAGAAAAGGAAACAGTTCTGCTTAGAGAACGATCTTAGTTGTTACTGAAGTGATGCTTTTGCCTCACTAGTCAGTGATAGTAGTAGAAGACTGTTAGGGGGGCGGTGCAGAGTGGGGATGGCTACCCTTGACTTATAGTTACTACTTTCAACAGGACATGAGGACAGTTGTTATTTCCAAAGGTAGCCTTTACTTTTTAACTGCTTTTCTAATTAATAGTTTGCATTATGTTGGATTTATAGTGAATGGTGAAATTGGGTTCTACTTAATCCACCTCCAGCTACATAAGTGCATACTACAATCTGACATTTTCACTAATATTCATAAAATATTGAATGTTTTACTGTCTGTATACTACATTTTCTAGCAAAAGATATATTGCATGTTAACCACTGCCACTCTAACTGAAAAAATATTGGTAAAATTTGTTAATGTATTTTGTTAAAAAGGACAACTTAAGGGAACATATTACTATAACCTCTAAAACTGAAATGTCTTTGAAGGTTAAAAGCTGTGACTTCATTATATGATATTTTTATCAAAATCAAGCTACACTACATAGTTTCTTTAGACTCACATCTTTGGAAAGAAAAGCTAATGTTTTTGATGATTACACAGATCTATATACCTGCATAGATATTTGTGCAACTAAAATATTATCTTCTCATGTAAAAAAATTCTCATTAGTACCTCTTTATTTTAAATATCTTTAATACCTTAAGAAATTATTTAAGGTTAATCAGATATGTTTTATTTAAATAAGCCTATAGGCTATATATTAATATCCTGATTCTATAGTAAATATTAACACTGTTGTGATTTCACAGATAAGTTCATACTGGAATGTTTTGTTACATGATAAATTTTCTTATTTTTATACATAAACTTCTTTACTGAATTCCTGGTTAAGTAGGTTTTGATCTAATGTAGTATACTAAATTAAAATCTGTATTAGTACAGAATAGACATAAATTAATATGATATACTATGTCATGATACAAGTTTAATGACAATGTTCTTAAAAATTTTGAAAATTACATTATTTATGGTAATAGATGTTTTTCCACAATATCTCCTACATAGTAATACCTATACATCCTAGAGACTTAATTGGTTGTAGTTTGTTGATTCAATAAAATATTAGGTAGTAGCATTAGAGAATGATAGTCTTGAGCACTAAGGATGACAGAGGGTGGTATTGATGACTTCTTCATCAATCCAGGAACTAGATGTTCCCTGGTTAGTTTTGTATATAGTTATATTTTCATCTTCTCTGAACATTACTTGTTAATTAAGTCCAGAATAGTATTTATCCATCAAAAGTTTAAAGTAATCAATGTCTGGGTTTAAATGTCTGTCTCTGAATACAAATGGTCTTAAATAACCCTACTAAAAGAGGAAGGTTACTCAAATACCTAGCATCAAATAAAGCTGACATTATATTTTTGCAAGAAACGCACATTAATCAGAAAGATCTAGAACAAATGTTTTTAAAGGTTATAGTATTCTAGCTGAATCTCATTTCCAAACAAAGAGAAGAGGAACCATGATTTTGTGGAAAAATACATTACCACTGCCTAAAATAATTAACAGTTTCTCTGATAAAAATGGTATGTTGTGTCTAGTAGTATTGGAATTGAATAAGAAATATTTTACTTTAGCAAATATGTACTGGCTACCTGGTATTGGTGTTAAATCTGCAAACAAATATTTGGAAATAATAACAGCAAATTCTAAAGGAGACATCATTTTGGCAGATGATTTTAATTGTATTTTATCATCTAAAGATACCACTAATGTCAGCAATATTAAGACACCAGCAGCAGCCAAAAAATTGATAGATTTTGTCTCATTTCATAACCTAAAAGACATATACATGATCAAAGAGCAGAGGTCTCTCAATTTACTCACTTTTCTTATAGATATGGTACATAGACGACTATTGATAAAGTGTTTATATCTGACAGCCTATTATCCAAGACTCAAGATGTAGTGATTACATCATGCCCTCTGTCAGACCACAATGCCATACTATTTAAAATTAAAATTAAACCAAATGATCTTATTCACTGGCAGAGACTACAAGCCTATATTATTAAAATAAAAGGATTCAAAGAATGGTTTATAAAGGAAGTAAACTATTACATCAAACTTAATAACAAAAAATATAGTGTTTATTTGGGACTCTTTAAAATCTTATATATATGGGAAAATAAAAACCTGGTATTTACATAAAAGGAAAGAATGGGACAAAGAATTATTAAATCTACAACTGAAAATTGACACTTTAAAAGAACTTACACCCAAAGAATTGGGCTCGAATCTGGAATTAAAACAACTAAATCTCGAATATTTAGAAATTCTTAGTCATAAAGTAGCAATTAATTTAGAGAGGTTAAAATTACAATCTTATTCATCTAATCCAAAACACATGCATAGATTAGCAGCCAAAACAAAATGTTTTCACAAGAGTAAACACATAATTGAAATATCAGACACATCTAAACACAATTCAAAACCTTCTTCAGATCTAAAAGATATTTTAGAGATTTTTCGTTCATATCATGAAACAATGAATAAAGCAAACTTAAACTTTACTAATAATAGTTCAAAACTAGAATTTCTAAAAAAACAATATAAACAATACACTTTCTAAAGAACAAAATAATAGACTACTTAAATCAATATCATTAATAGAAGTTAAAGAAAGAATACAAAATCTTAAAAATAATAAAGCCCCTAGTCTTGATGGCATAATAGGTGAATTATATAAAATTTTCCCTGATTCCACTTTGAAGATATTAATGAAAACACTTGAGGAATTTCGAATAAGTGACAAACTTTGTCCTTCTTGGAAATATTTGCTAATTTCTCCCATTTTAAAACAAGATAAGGACTCCAAATTTGTTTCATTATATCGTCCTATTTCCCTATTAAATATAGATTATAAAATATTTACGTCTATATTAACAAACAGATTAAATCAAATGATGCCGACTTTAATAAACAACGATCAAACAGGTTTTATACTGAACAGAAAAGTTCAGGATAATACTATTAGACTTCTAACTTTAATAGATTTTGCAAAAAAAAAAAAAAAAAATTATCACTCATCAGTCTAGATCTAGATAAGGCATTTGATTCTATTAACTGGACATACTTATTTACGGTATTAAAAGAATATAATTTCTCCTCGGAAATCTTAAACTTGTTAAAAAAATTATATGAAGGTTCTATAGCGTATATTAAAATTGGCGCTTTTTTATTTGGCCCACTTCAAATTCTAAAAGGCACTAGACAAGGTTGCTCTTTATCCCCACTACTATTTGCATTAGCAAATAACCACTTGCTAATTTTATAAGAAACAATACAAACATAAAAAGTTTTGATGTTAATGAGAACTATTCTTCTAAAATTTTAGTCTTTGTAGATGATATCTTATTAACTATTGGAAATATTGATTCATCTATTGACCACATTATCAGATCATTAAAACTCTTTGAGGACATCTCAAACCTTAGATTTAACCAAAACAAAACAAACTATTCTCGTCAATAAAAAATGAATAACACTATCTAATTACAATAACTTTAACTGGACCAATGATAAATTGAAATATCTAGGGGTTCATATTCTGTCTAAATGGAAATACACTATAAATATAAATTATAAAATTTATTAAATAAAATCAAAGAATACATTAATAGATGGAAGAAAATGTTCTTTACTATAGAAGAAAGATTATCTCTGATAAAAATGATTCAATTACCAAAAATTATTTTTTATCTTCAAACACTATTGGCTCCTCCTTCTAGAAAACAACTTAAACACAAACACTATATTAATTAAATTCCTATGGTATCCTCAAAAACCAAGGATTAAATATGATTGGCACTATAAAAACTGGATTGAAGGAGGGATTGCTTTTCCAAATTTTGAGCTTTATGCTGATGCCATTATTCTTAATATAACAAGTCTGTGGTTAAGTCCAAAATACCATTCAAATTGGAAAAATTTACACAAAACAATACTATTAACTAAATTTGACAAGTTTTTCAAAAACATATATTGTTCTGAAAAATATTAAGTTATTTATAGTTATTAAAGAATTCGTCTTCAACAATGAGCAGGAAAAATCACATCTTATTCCTATAATTAAATATATCTTACAAAATTTTAAAAAAGTAATAAATAAGAATCTTTTGAACAACAATTTGTCCATTCTAATGTTTCCAATAATCTTAACCAAGGGATGCTTTGACTCCTTGAACATGATGAAAATAAAAACTATGGAAGAAAATGGGTTATTATTCTGGCATCAGTTTTTAGGAACTAATAATATTCATGATACTACCTACCTTTTAGCCAGGTATATCTACCAAAATAACTGGTTAAATATTCAAATCTTCAGAGAATTTATTTTAACGGAATTTAAAAGACATCATTTTCCTGCTATAACAGACCTCCCCAAAAAATTATCCATTCTCTTTGACTTCACCAATATAGGCTATAATAATGGTATCTCATTGTCAAGATTTTACAACATTCTTAGATCAGATCAAATAATATTAGACGACAATTTATGGAAATATATCAACAATTTCAATAACTCCCAAATACATATAAATGATAAAATTTTAATTGTCAGATCTGTTTACCATACTTCTTCTTCCACATATTGGAAAATTTTTACATGGAAATTCATTCATAGAAGTTTTATTACACCAAAAAAAGCCTCTAGAATAAGCAAGAAAGATTTTAATAGATGTTGGAGATGTGAGGAGCTAATAGATGCCGACTGGGCACATATGTTTTTAGAATGCAGAACAATAACCACATTTCGGATGGAGTTTAAAATTTTTATTAAATCTTTGTGGTCGGACAGATGTGAGATCTCTGATTCTATGATACTTTTTAATGCACCAATGCCAAGGTATGTCCCACTGAATCGAATGAACCTCCTTTGGACTCTACTTGTTATAGCAAGAAAAACTATTACTAGAAATTGGAAATGTAAAAATAACCTCTAATTCAAGGAATTTATATATTTTACTAAGATTATTTGTAGTAGGGAATTACAAACAGCTATGTTACACTCCTCAAATATGACTCAAACAAACTGCTTGAATAAAGCTTAAAAAACTATTAGATAAAATGTAATGTTATTGAAGATTTGGTATCTATTTTGGACCTTGTATATAGTTTTTGTTAAAATTTGATATTATATTGTTTTTTCTTTTTAAAAATTGTATTTATACTATTGAAAATCAATAAAAAATATATGAAGAAAAAAAAAGAAAGAAACCTGTAGCAGTTAAATGTTAGCCTGGTAGTACAAGACTTAATGACAATGTTTGGGGACTGAATTCTCGGTGACTATGAAATGTCAATTTATTTTAGCCTGGTAGTGAGCACAGTAGACAGCAGCACAGGGAGAGGAAGCACAAAGTCAAAGCAGTGAAAGGCAGAATGGAGTAAGGAAAAGATAAGACAAAAACTTGTTAGTCAGAACACGGGGAGAGTTAAAGAAAAGGAGGAGATAGAGTTAACAGATAGTGCTGTGGTTTGTTCGATAATTATATTGTATTGGGTTAATAAATACTTATGGGCCATACTTTTTACCTGGAAATAGAACAGAAGACCAAATACCCACCAGGTGTTGCTTAAGTTGGTGTTTAAAGGACTTAAATTTACTGACTGGTCTTACTGGAAGGGAATGGAGTTCCACATTCTTCAGACTTTGCAAGAGAAGTCAGAATCACCTGGTAAGTTATTGGCTCTACCTGCATATTCTAGAAAAATATGGGCCAAGCTTGGGCATTTTGCAGGAGTGCAGGTCTATTTGTGATTATTAGTTGGGAATAATAAAGGATTTCAGTCCAGTAGAGTTGTTTTAGGGCTAAACAGTGATGATGTGACTTGTAGGGTATACTCACCACAAATTTAGCTATTTATGGGAACTCCACTGAGAAGGGTTGGGAGTAAGTAAGCAGTTGCTATGTGTTTGCTCGTGTAATACTTTATCCTGTAGAGAGTGCACTTTTGGTGAGATGTAAAAGCTTCTTTTATGTGAAGATCAAATTTCATGTTTTCGCCTATAGAGACTCCTAGGAGTTTAGTGTAAGATACTATTTCAACTGCTGAGCTACTGGAAGAAATTAAGGACAAGTGCTTTTTTTTCTGTCACTGCATGGTTTAGATGCAAACAGGACTAGTTTGTTTCTGGGGGGGGGGGGATTCAATATGAGTTGTGAGTTGTTGAGACATGCCTTAGCAAAAAGAAGGGATTCCTGAATTAACTCTTACAGTTTTTCAAGGATCTTAGTGCACATCAGCACAGAGCCTTCTGCATGCTATTGGACAGTGGTGTGTTTACTGCCTTTGTGTAGGCCATTTACGAAAATGTTAAAATAGGAGTGGGCCTAGGATAGATCCTGGGAGGACTCCCACGAATACAGAGGGAGGAAGAAAGATTATATCAGTATATCATTTGACAGCCTGCTGCCTACAAGATAAATAACTAGCAAATGAGGAGAAAGACAGGACATGTCTAGTCGTAAATATGAGAGGCTATTAAGTTTAGGGTGATACACAATATGAAATGCCTTGGCCAGGTCAAGAAACACAGCAGATACAAGATTACCAGAATTTCTGTGTAGATTAATGGAGATGGAGAAAATGAGGAGAGCAGAGATGGTGCTATGGTACTGTCAAAAGCCAAGCTGAGAGACAGTAGTTTATTGTCAAATATAAAACTGAGTAGCTGACGCTGAATACATTTTTTTTCAAGGTCAATAGTTTGGAAAGTCAGTTGACATTCCACCTTTATGAAGCAGCAAGATGCAAGACTTCTTCCGGAGGATAGGGAGCATAGCTTTTTTTGAATGACCTGTTGATTAAGATAGACATAAGACAGGCTACGGTGCCTCCTGCAATTTTAATATATTCATCTGGAAGATTGTCTGGGAGAGTGTTACGTGTTTTAACTTGAGGAGGAGTTTTTTGATAGTAGAAGTTAGTAGAGGTTGGAGGGATAGTTACTGTGACAATGGTAACTGTACTAAATAGATGGGAAGACTGATGTTATGTCATTCTGAAATAAATAGGACATGCTGGAGGGACAGATTCATAACCCAGAGGCTCCCTTCACTCTGGAATAAAATCCCAGTCCAGGTTAGGCAGAGTCCCTCACTGACTCTCTTCAAGAGGAATCTTGATGAGTGGATGGGAGATCGTAGGTTTACCCTGGGTATCACTTCTGTGTCACTGTTAGACAGAGGCACAGTATGCTAACCTCAAAAAAGGGCATAGCAAAATTAATTTTAAATGGGTGGCGAAAGCCAAACACACTCTGGCTAGGCTTACAAATGCCCTAGGGCAGATAGCCTAGTATGAACCTATTCAGGAGAGAGGCTACTGACTGAATAAACTTGAAAATGAATTGGCTAGTGATACTTTCTGGTTGGCTGGTTGTTGAAGGGGATGGACTGCGTAGCTTGGCCTGGGTGCAAGTTTGCTTGCTTGGAACTAAAATATTTTTTGGGTTGTTTGACTTGTTTTTTTGGAGTTGATATAAAATCATCTTTTGTCACACTTGATTTTGTTTTAGGCCTGATTTCAAAGCTGATCAGTCTGGTGATTCTGTTTAGTTTTGTTCTATTTCCAGCATTTATGTGCTTTACCTCTTTCACTGCCTGCTTTGTTTGCCTAGTTAGCAGTGAGCTGGGTTAAATTTAACCCATTTATTTCTGAGTGGGACAAGTTTGTTAAGTATATTAAGAAATGTAGTTTATAGGTTCATAAGTATACATTAGACTAACGACCACTGGGGACATTAGAAGCCTGGTCAAGCATTCCAAATGAATCCTCCAAGTTTTTTGAGCCTTAAAATTTATTTTAAGAGGTATACATAAGCCAGCGTATGATTTACACATGTCTATTAGAGACAAGGTTGCTATACGTGGAGTGATTTTCCGATTTCCCATCCACTGATTATGCTCAAATAGGGTTAGGGAAGAATTCTGACTCATACAGATTGGAAGACTGCTCCAGAGGAGTAGAATTCACTGAGACACACATCTGTCCCTCCAGCATGTTTCACAAGCAAAGTTCAAGTCCCAAAATCAAGTAGTTTTGATGGGGTATGTTTTATGGATGTGCAAAAGGATCATTAGAACAGAATCCATTTCAATGATGCCTTGTACGCCTGGCACAGACTGCCTCTAAAGAGTTTGTATGAAACATAGTTCAAAAATAGGGCTTTGAGGTGATCCGCATAGGGCATGCTGTTCACAACCTGTACTCATTTTGTGAGGAACGTCTGTGGACATTCCAGTTGCTGCATGTGCCTAGTCAGGTACATACCGAAGGGGGTATTGTACTCAGTGATGGGTCTGATGAGGGCCGAATACAGAGGAGCGATGACCTCCTTGGACCTACAAACCAAGTCATTGCATACAAAATGAACAGCATACAATGATTTCCTTACTAACTTTGGTATACATTGGTCAAAAGCCAGGCTACTATCCACATATGCCCCCAAATCCCCAACTACTGGGTCCACTCTTAGGGGTGTGTTATCACTGAGATAATTTCTTAGGGTGTAAGACTTACCAAAGGGTACTATTATCCACTTCCTGCCATTGAATTTTAAGTTATAGCTTTGGCACCAGTGATTTGTCTGTGTCAGTCCTTCCTGTGAGTCTTGGGAGATTCTATGACTGCTCCTAGTTTTCAAACATCTAAAAACATGGTCAGCCAGAGGCCTTTGACATTGGCTTTAACTTCTGAGAAGTAAATACCAAAAAGGAGCGAATGTAGCACAGAACTCTGAGGGACTCCACTAGTTACTGGACTCTTTATGGAGGCGGTCTATCCTAGCTTCCTGGGAGGTTGGGGTTAGCATAATGGTTAAGGTGCTTACCTTACAGACACAAAAGTGCAAGGTTTGATTCTCAAAGGGGATAAATGGCTAGGCTTAAAATGGCTCACAATGGCAGGAGCCTGGTATGCATCTTATGAACCTCATCTGACAGCTAACTGCCTATCCAGTATGTAACAAAGGGGTTAATGCCTAACTCCATGAGTTTGTTTCCAATGCCCGAGTTGGGTATTCTATCAAATGCCTTAGCCAGATCAAAGTGCAGGATGCACCATTCTGCCCTCATTGATTGCCTTGGTGACTTTTTCAAATAAGTCTACCAGGTGTAGTAAAAGCATGATCTGCCTTTGATTAAATCAAACTGGGTTGGATACAGTGTATGAAAGTCTTCTATGTCGTTATTAAACATAATAATAATTCTCTCCATGGCTTTGCCTAGGAGACTAGTTAGACTTATTGGTCTGTAGTTCTCCGTGTTCACTGATAGACCACCCTTGTGTAGAGGGATGACTGTTGCAGTACTCCATTTACATAGCACAAAGCTGTTGGAAGGCTATTGTTAAATAGTGACTCCAGAGGTCCAGTTAGGCCATGCTTTAGGCTATTTAGAAGGCATCCTGGGATATTATCGGGACCCATCAATGTGGCATTCTTAGCCTTAAGAGAGTGCATTTAGGATCTGCTCCCTAATGATAAGTGTGTGTGGGGTTATGTTTGATGGTATTACTTGAGAATGGCCGGGAGGGAGAAAGACGTTAAATACTTTCTAGCTCAGTGTAAGTAGCTAGAACAACAATTAGTTCTGTGCACTGCTGTATACTGCCTTTGAGGTTACAGACACAGCTATAGAAAATCTTGTGGTTGTCTACGGCCTGCGAGGATATCTTTACTTCAAAATTGGCTTCAATAGACTTAGTTTGCCCTCTTAGTTGTTTGTTTAGCTGATGATTTTTATCCTGCAGGGCACTGCACTTCCTAATATTAGGTATGACTTTTTTTTTTTTTTGCACAAATCTGTTTATGCTTAGATTTTACCACGGTGAATTTTTTTTTTTTTTTGAGATCATTCTGGGCTTGTTTATGATGGAAACAGCTGTCTCTATGCAGCTATTAACATGACTGTACAGAGCTTCTGTGTATAATCCTGCATAGGCAGCTGTGTTTTTCCGAATTTGGAGGGCCTGGAAATTCTGTCTAGTAATTGCTTAATAACAGGTAGTTTGCTTTAAAAAAGTTTGTAACTGTTGCAGGGTTTGCTGGGGTGACAGCACTGATTTTTGTTTTGAAGGAGACAGTTTTATGGTCTGACCTTACCAGGAAGGACGCCACACTTTGCTGCACCATTCTCTCATATTTGTGAGTACCAGATCCAGTATCTTCTTCTCAACCACAAAACTGTAGAACCAAAAAAGTACAGCACAGCAACTGAAAGAATACAACCTTTAATGACAGTTTAGTGCTTTCTTCCCACTTCGTAGGGACTTCCTCAGTGGGAAGAAAGTGCTAAACTGTCATTAAAGGTTGTATTCTTTCAGTTGCTGTACCAGATCCAGTATTGTTTGCACTCCTAGTGGGCAAATGGACTAACTGGTCCATGGTGTTTCTGCATACAAAGTCTAAGAATCTCTGGGCCTGCAAAGTCTGGGGTTGTGTAATATTCCAAATTTATACAGGAGTAGTTATAATCCCCCATGAATATGGTATTTGGCGGTGGAATGGTGAGTATCTCCAGTAGGTACTAAGTATGAGATATGGGCCCTGTGGATCACAGAGGGTGATCTCTAGCTTGCTAGGATATATGGGACTCTACCTGTAGTAATTTGGACAGAGAGAAGTTCAAGCGAGTCATCCTGTTTCACCAACATTGAAGAATGTTTGTCTTTGATATAGTTCCAGGCACCCTTACCTTAAGTCCCTGCCTGTGCAGTAGCTGGTCTAAATGTGTTTAAGGCACTGTATCCCTGCATTGCCAGGCTATCCTCCTTAGTTTTAAATCTTGTCTTGGTAACTGCACAGATGTCTGCATTCTCCAAGGTGAAGAGAACTTGGAGGGAGGAGAGTTTCTTTTTTAGTCTGATAGCATTGACCATTAACACCTTTAGATTCCCTTGGGTTGATTTTGCTAAGTTAGAAGGTTTGTCAATTTGGCACTGCCTAAAAATGCACTATGGGGCAGAACACTATTTTAACCGGGAATAAAAATCTAGTGGGAACCTGTGCAAACCATCCTTGGCAAAGCTATGTGGTACATTCACCTTATCCTCCCATGCTGACAAATAGTGGACCCCACCCTCCATTCAATGACACCAGAAGATAAGCCAATTATTAAAGTCAGTCATCTTCTATTCATATAGTGGCATCATCACTGGTGAAGGTAGAATGTAGTTCAGTGTTAGGCTCATACCAGCCTGAAGAAAGTACAGTTGTGTACACTTAGCATAAATGTACATGTTTGAGTGTATTCACTGTTGCAGTCATTACATTTGGGTAATCTGCTTGCAGGTTGCCCTCAGTCGGCCTGATTAACAAAGTCTTGGGTTCTGTTTCGGTTGCTGTCCCTTCTTCCATGACGTCAGGTCATCAGGGGTATAAAACATGCAGCCGACGCCATTACATCAGTTTTTCTTGCCCCAGATATCAGGTGCCCCCCTAATGGGGAGCAAATAAACATAAAAACACAAAGGTATACCTCCAACAAAAAGCAAATACACCAAAAAGGCTTTTAAGCATAGTAAAGGAAAGTAGAGGTATAGCCAGAAGAAATTAGGGGGCTGGAGGGAGAGCAACCTGGACTGCAATAGTGAATACACTCGAACATCTACATTTATGCTAAGTGTACACAACTGTACTATGTTCTTCGTGTTTCACTGTTGCAGTCATTACATTTGGGTAGATTCCCAAAGCTATGGTTGGGAGGAGAAGTTTATATAGCATTAAGGCCAGCTATAAGGCCCTGCAAGACAGCAGAGGCAAAGACACCTCTGGATTTAGAGAAAATTGGCAAATGATAATACTTGGTGAAAGTATGTACAGAACTCCAGGTAGCAGCTTCTAGGATGTCCCTGGTAGGAACACCTCTGAGAAAGGCTGCAGAAGTAGATGCAGCCCACGTGGAGTGAGATCTGATCCCCTGGGGGATAGGTTTTCCATGGTGCTTATAGCAGAAATGAATGCAATGGCTTATTCATTTAGGAATGGTTTGTTTTGAAATAGCCTTCTCCTCTGCCCCTGCAGCAAATGCTACCAGCAGTTGTTCAGATTTTCTTCAAGGTTTAGTCCTGTCCAAGTAGAATCTAAGTTGTCTGTACGCATCCAAGGAATGCAGAATCCATTCCCCTTTGTTCTGTGGATTGGGAAAGAAGATTGGCAAATTAATGGACTGATTAAGAGCCACACCGGATGCCACCTTGGGCATGAAGGATGGATTGGTCCTGAGTGACACCCTGTCCACATGAAAGATGATGAAAGGCTCCACTGCCATAAGGGCCTGTAATTCAGATATACTTCTAGCTGAAGTGATTGCTAAAAGAAAAGCTGTTTTCCAAGAAAGAAATTTTAAGTCTGCAGTAGCAGCTGGCTCGAGAGGTAGAGTGAGTTTCTCCAATACAAAGTTAAGGTCCCAGGCAGGGGTTGGAGCTCTCCTGGGTGGTCTCAAATTTTTGGCCCCTCTGAGGTACTACTTGAGCAGAGGATGAGAGAAGAGGGGAGTTTCTGTGTTATAATGAGCTGAATAGATGACATCCATCACAGGTTTGCTAAGGGATGATAAAGGTGAGTTTAAGTAATTAGCCAGGCTGCAAGGTTCAATGTTAGAAGTTGAGGGTGCAGAATCTGGTTCTCTGCTGAGACAGCAGGGAAGGGGTCTGAGGCAGGTGCCATGGAGATAACTGCGACACACTGCGCAGGAGGGGGTACCAGTGTTGGCACGGCCAGTCTGGAGCAATCAAAATCATCCTTGGTTTATCTTCTTTGACTTTTAGTAGAACTTTGGAGAGCAGAGGCAGCAGGGGGAAGGCGTAGACTGATAGGTTTTTCCAGCTGAAGGACAGAGCATCCACTTTCCAGGCTTGTTTGTGGGGAGTCCTTGTGCAAAACTTGTCCAATTGGTAGTTCTGGGGGGAGGCAAATAGGTCTATGTCTGGGCTCCCCCATTCGCTTGTCAACATGTTGAAAATCCTTGGCTCCAGTTTCCACTCGTGTGGGTCCATGAGGTTTCTGCTTAGTCCATCTGCCAGTGAATTTAAATTTCCTGGCAGGAATTGAGCTTGTAGGTGCACTTGGTAGCTCAAGGCTGTATTCCACAATGCCATGGCTAGTCTGCAGAGGGGGTAGGAATGTGCACCCCCTGCTTGTTTATGTACCACATAACTGTGGTGAAGTCCGTCTTTACCATTAGTTGTCCTGGAAGAATGTAGTCCTTGAAGGCTGTCAGAGAATTCTGTACAGCTAACATTTCTTTTTGATTGATATACAGATGCATTTGACTTGGATTCCATTTGCCCTGAATGCACTTCCCTGCCAGATGAGCCCCCATGCATAGTCTGATGCATCTGTTGTTAGGGTTTGGGTGGCAGGGGGTAGTGTGAATGGTAGTCCCTTGTTTTGGTGGCAGGCCTCTACCCACCAGAGGAACTCTAGGCGTAGGCAAGTTATGATAGGAATCATTGTTTCTAGGCTGTGAGAATGTTGACTCCATAGGCTTTTTAGATACCACTGTAGTTTCCTCATATGCAGTCTTGCATATGGAATTAGAAGAATGTAGGCGGCCATGAACCCCAAGGCTTGCAGTATTTGTCTTGCAGATAGCAGGGTTTTTGTGGCCACTTGTTTGAAGTAGGTTATCAAATGAATTTGCTTTTCTGGCATGAGGTAAGCCATCTGGGAAGTTGTATTCAAGCTTGCTCCCAGGAATGTAATTTGTTGACAGGGTACCAGTTGTGATTTCTTTTCGTTTATGGTGTACCCCAGACAAGTTAGAGCCCTTTTTTTACAAACGCCAGATGATTCAAAAGTATGGCCTGGCTTTCTGCCTGAATTAGACAATCAAGGTATGGGTACAAAAATCTAGTGTTGCCAACCAGGCATCTTTGCCTAGCATAGGAAGTAATTGGTGAAGAGTCAGCATCCTGAATTTTGGAATCTCCAGAAAGGTGTTTAGAGTAGACCGGTCCAGGATTGGACGCCATGATTTGTCTTTTCTGGGTACCAGGAAAACTTTGGAGTTGAAACCTTGTCCCTTTTCCTCTTCTGGTAGCAACTGAATAGCCCCCATGCTTAAGAGAGAAAGTACTTGTTTTTGAGCCTCTGCCCACTGATTTGGGTGTAGGTCCGGCCACCCATTTGGCGTTGGCAATGTGTGGAAATTAAATCTGTATCCCTGGGACACTATATTTAAAACCCATTTGTCCTGGGTTATGAGTTTCCAGTTCTTTGCATGAAGAGCAATCTTTCCCCCCAAAGGGGCAGTCAGAAGATAAGTGCTTGGAAATTTGAAAAGGAAGTCACTGAGACTGTTTACCATAGGGGGGTGTCTTGTTATTCCCAGGTTTGGACGTGGAGGCACCCCACCGCTTAGTTCTGAGAGTCCCCTGGGACTGAAACCTGGGGTTTTTGCTGTGTCTGGGTTTGGCTTGATAAGACCTGGAAGGGGCTGGAATGGACCAATTCTTAGTAGGCCAGTGCCTACTAAATCTAGGAGGCTGCACTTGTAAACAATCTTTAACAGTTTGCATAGATTTCATTTTATCTTCCATCTTTTTAAGAACTTCTTCAGCCTTGTTGCCAAACAGGCGGTCCTGATTTAAAGGAGCATCCAACAATTTAGCTTTAACATGATCAGGCAAAGATTGCTCCTTAAGCCAAGCATGCCTTCTAAGCACAGACTCAGTAACCGCAGCCCTGCAAGAGGCCTCTAAAGAAACAAAACGACATTGCAAAGTATGTTTTCCAACTTGTTCAGCAGAAAGCATTAAATCCTGTAAATCTTTATTTTCCACACAGTCAGGAATCAACATAATTTTCTGTTTAAGCAGTCCAATGACATGTTGCTGATATTTTAAAATATGAAATTGGCAGTTTAAAGCTCTGCTTGCCAAGGTTGCTGAAGTATAAACTTTTTTACCCAATCTATCCAGCGCCCTGGAGTCTCTATCAGAAGGGGTAGGATTTTTAGCAGTAGAAGCCTTAATGCCCTTGGGCCCCTGAGAAACAGTCTCTGGATCTGCAATAGAATTTTTGAAAAGGAACTTGTGGGATTCAGGAACCCTGTAGTATCTGTCAGGTTTACTAGGAGCAGGAGGCAGGGAATCAGGGGCCAAACTGGATTCCAAGAAAACATCATCAACAATGTCTAGTACATGAGGAATAGCCTATGAACCTATCAGAACCCTCATAAATAGTTAAGGACAAATCCAGGTCATCAGAAGAAACAGAATCCTGATCAGAAGACTCATAATCAAGCTCAGCCCTAGGCCTCTTGGGGGGGTTGGCTACCCCTGATTAGAGTTATTAGATCTTCAGCCATTTTTATAATTTGTTTTTAGGCATAGGGGCTTGAGCATGTGGCCTGGGCGTTGCTTTTTTTAAACATGGATCGAGATTTAGGCCTTAGCAATGAATGAGGCATTGATTTAATATGCAAGTCCGTAGGCCTGAATACACCTTCAGAATCGGGTGCCTGCACAGCGGCTCCGGACCCATCCAAGGTATAGACATCCGCGGGTTCCATAGTTGAAGTATTTTGCAGCATACCAGACTCCGAACGGGTCTCAGTAGAGGCCTGCGAATAAGAAATAGCAGGTATCAGGGGCTGCGAAAGCCCCTCACTGAGTACAGGCGAACTGGCTTAGGAACAGCATCGTCAGTGGTTTTGAACCTTGGCGGCCTGTCTCGGTCTTTATCTTTGCATTTTTTCAGAATCCCGGTAGTCGGATGGCTAACTGATGACATTTCTAGATAACTGAACCAAAAACCGAAATATTTAGAAGTAAAAATATACCGACAACGGATAGTGCGCTGATTAAATAAAGCACAAAACCGACATCGTGGTCAGGGCCTAGGCAAGGAATACAGTACGAATGAAAATCTTTATGAGGTATTTGCTTTCCACAAGTAATGCAATTATTAACTTTTACTGACATCGGTAAGGAGCAAGAAAAAGTAGACTTCATTCTTCTGCTCATATGGGATACGGATCCGATTCCGTTCCGAGCTGGGAAAAACTTTTCAGGCATCAGCTCCGAGCTCCAAGCTCCTCCCCTACCTATATTACCTCACTTCCTCCTATCTAGCCCCAGATCGAGTTTGCAGTCACTAAAAAGCGACGTAACCAAAAACTCTAAACAGGATAACCTGAAGAGTGAGGGGGACAGAGGGAGTGAAAGGGAGTGAAAGTGCAGAAGAATGAAGTCTACTACTCAGATGGAACATTATGGTAAGAACAAAACTTCTTTATCTGTAGTAGTTGACTTCATTCATTCTGCACATATGGGACAGAGTCCCCAGCTACTAGAATTCCTGGTAGGCCCTTATGGAAGGATATTTCTGAGCACCGCAGAGCCAAAGGATGCTCTCCCTCTAGAAATAAGATCCAATTTGTAATGAGAGATGAATGTGTGCGAATTTGCCCAAGCAGCTGCTGCACAAATATCATCTAATGGAACTCTCTACCAGAAAACCGCAGAAGTGGCCATAGCTCTAGTGGAATGAGCCTTCAATACACCAGGAGATAACCCTTTGTCCTTATAGACCTGTGCAATACACAGGGTGATCCACCTTGCTAAGGACACTTTCGAAATTGCGTTGCCCAAAAATGGTTTCGAAAAGGAGACAAACAATTGATCAGACTTCTGGAAGGGTTTAGTCCTATGGAGGTAAAAACAAAGCTGTCTATGGACATCCAACAAATGAAGCTTACGTTCACCCCTATTCTGGAAATTTGGGAAGAAGACTGGCAAATTTATGGATTGATTAATATTGGCTGCTGAAAACACTTTGGGAAGAAAAGAAGGGTTCATGCGCAATGAAACCCTGTCCTTGTGAAAAAACAAATAGGGGGGCAAGGAGGATAATGCCTGCAACTCAAACTCTCTTAGCCGAAGTGATGGCGTCAAAGAATGCTGTCTTCCATGACAAGAACTTCATTGGAACTGAACCGGCTGGCTCGAAAGGGGGAGAGGTCAAGGCCTGAAGGACTAAAGTCAAATCCCAGGGGGGGGGGGCACTGTTTCTTTAACTGGAGGTCGCAATAAAAAGGTGCCCTTCAGGAAGGCTTTACAGAGTTTGGCCGAAGCCAGAGCAACCTTATTTTCACCCACATGAAAATTAGAGATGGCAGCCAGTTGAACTTTGATGGTGGAAGCACTCGAGCTTGACCAAAAAAGATCTGCCAAAAAAATCCAGTATGACCGGAACAGGGGCTGTAAATGGGTTCTGATTGTGCTGAGAGGCCCAAACGCAAAAACGTTCCACTTGCTATTGTACAGCTTCCTAGTGGAGGCCTTAAGAGAAGCTACCAGAATATTCTTAACAGGAGACGAAAGTCCGGGAGTCCTGATGATCATGGGAACTGAAGCAGCCAAGCCGTCAGCTTGAGACTGTCCAGGTTGGGCAGGGGCAAGCCCGATGGTGAGAAATTAGATCCGGACATGGATCTAGAGCCCATGGACGGGCCAACAGGTGAGACCATAGGAAGGGAAATCACACTTGACGTGGCCAAAAGGGAGCTATGAGAATGACTTTGCACTGCAGCCGGCAAAATCTCTGAAGGAATCAGAGGTAATGGGGGATAAGCATACAGTAGCCCGGGAGGCCAATCATGGACTAGAGCGTCCCTGGGGGCATCCCCAGGAGGGGGGATCAGAGCAAAGAATTTGCTGCACTTCGCTGTGGAAGGAGATGCAAAGAGATCGCAGCAAGGTTGACCCCAAACACGGAAGATCTTCTCCGCCACTGATTGTTTCAGGGACCACTCATAGGGAAGCAGGATAGTCCTGCTGAGACTGTCCGACAGAATGTTGGAGCGTCCCGGGATATGCGTTGCTACGAGAAACCGGCTGGTGGATATGGCCCACTCCCAAAGTCTCATGGCCTCGTGACAAAGAGGGTAGGATCGGGTCCCTCCCTGTTTGTTTATATACCAGAATAGAGACATGTCTGATTGAATGGCTATCGTCCCCGGAGGTAGGACTGGGTGGAAGGCTCTCAATGCTAACAAAACTGCCCTCATTTTCCAGGACATTGATGTGTAGCTTGGTCTCTGGAGGGGGACCATGTGCCTTGGACCGTTCTTCCCAGTAAGTGCCCCCCCACCCGAACTGGGAAGCATCCGTGGTCACCGTGGCTTGAGCCTGAGGGGCTAGAAAGCTGCGCCCCACAAATATGTCTGCAGAATGAAGCCACCACAGAAGTGCCCTTCTGCATGCCCGATTGATATGGATGTGAAAACTCATCGGAAGGTCTAGCCAGGACCATTGGACTGCCAGATTCCACTGAAGGACTCTCATGTGAAGACGTGCAAGAGGGAGTATAGAGATTGCTGCTGCCATGGAACCCATGGCCCTGAGAACATCGACTGCTGTGACGACCGTGTGATCCAAGATCACGGAAACATACAGTCTAAGATTCGCTATCCTTTCCGGAGTGAGAAAAATCTTTGATTGAATCAAATTCAACCGAGCCCCGATGAAGTCTATGATCTGAACCGGAGTCAGGTGGGACTTGTTGAAGTTGATCGAAATGCCTAACTTGTGAGCCCAAGGAAGTAGTGTAGGGCACGATACAGGAGACACTTGGTGGGACTTGCTGAAGTTGATCGAAATGCCTAACTTGTGAGCCCAAGGAAGTAGTGTAGGGCACGATACAGGAGACGCTTGGTGGATGCAGTGAAGAGCCAATCGTCTAGGTACAGGAATACCCGAATGCCCTGAAGTCTCAGGTGAGCCGCTACGACCGCCATAACCTTGGTGAACACCCTGGGGGCTGTGGTGAGACCAAAGGGTAGGGCTCTGAATTGAAAATGACTGGCCCCTAGCCGGAAGCGGAGAAACCTCCTGGAGCTCCTGTGAACCTTGATTTGATAGTAAGCGTCCTGGAGGTCTAACGAGCAGATCCAGTCGCATTCTCTCAGAAATGGTAGAATGGACTGTAGAGTGACCATCCGGAATTTTTGTTTCTCTACCGACAGGTTGAGGATAGACAGGTCCAGAATGGGCCTGAGGTCCCACCCATCTTCTTTGACACTAAAAAGAACCTGGAGTAGATGCCTGATCCGGACAGATCTGGGGGGTCCGGCTCGATGGCTCGTTTTTGTAACAGCTTCGAAACGTATAAAGCTGCAGCCTCCCTTTGAGCGGGTGGGACATCTGGGAGGCGAGCTGGAGATATGGGATGTGAAAAGAAGGGGATAGAATATCCTCTGGATATGATGTTTAACACCCAGCGGTCTGCAGTAATGGACTCCCATGCCGCTGGACGTAAGGAAAATCTTCCCCAGACTACCTCCAGAGTAGAGCAGCCGGGCAACCCCTCAGGGTTGTTGAGCAGGTCTGTCAGAAAAAGGAAGTTTCTCGGATCCCCTCTGCCCCTGGGGCGGCGTCAGTCTTGTCCCCCTCGGCCTCTGGGGCACGAATACTCCTGAGTGTCATGAAAGAACTGTGATTTCCAGAACCACATCTTCTTTTGCCCCTTTTGGTTCCTGGAATAGGACCTCTGGGGGTTAGAGAAGCGGATTCCGACGGCAGACAAAGTCTTTCTGTCCTTCTCACTCTGAGTTAGTGTGTCACGTACGGTCTTCCCAAAGAGGGATGATCCATCGAATGGGGCGTTGAAAGACGCCTTAAGGGGGTCCGCAAATTGACACAGCCTGATCCAGGCGTGTCGCCTCAAAGCAATGCCTGTACCTGCAGCATTAGCGGCACCCTCCGTGGCATGATAGAGGAGACGCATAGAGGTATTAGTCACCGATTTCAATGTAGTCATCTTGGTAGTAAAGGACTGCTTGCCCTGCTGCAACAGAGATTCCGGGGGTGACTCAGCTCTGATATAAGGTCTCGCTGCAGTCGAATGACATGTGAAAAGTAATTCAGCGCACGAATAGAAAAATGTCACTGACGAGTATATGTGCTTCCCAAAATGATCCATCGACCTGGACTCCTTGTCCGGTGGATGAACCGAGGAACTTTCCTGTGCTAGTTCCTTCCTTGTGGCAGCTGCAACCACCAAAGCATCTACCGTGGCTCCCTTGGACCATGCTTGCCTGTCCGATGGTGGGGAAAGAATTTTGTCTGGCCTTTTGGGGATAGGCTCTGCGGTGTCAGGATCCTTCCAAGCCTAGTGGTGATGAGGTCCACCAAAGGGTCAGCTGGTGGGGAGACCCAGGAAGTAGATGGGCCCGCGCCAAAGGCATCCAGGAATACAGACTCATCCGCAGAGGGTTTGGGAGCTGACCAACTCCTCTTTAGCGGAGGATCTCCATAATGTCTCCAAATGAGACGTCCTCGGGAGGTGATCTGGGGGAACCCTCTCCTTCATCCAAGTCCATATCAGTGGTAATGGACTCAGAGGAGTCCAAGTGCCTCCTCTTGCAACTACGCTTACGAGGTTCCTCTCCAGTGCGACTCTCTGGAGAGGATTCATAAGCCTCCGGGGGTTCCCTGTAGGGAACGACCTGGGGCTGCCTTTGCACGGGCTGTCCCTGAGACAGGGCAATGGGAGCAGAATCCAAACTCAGGGGGGTCTGGGCCAGATCCGAGGATGTCAGCTGTGGTCTCAACCCCTGGGAGAGGACCCTTTCCACTGCCCCGAATGCCAATGGAGAGCACGCCTCTGTGGAATGTAAGAAAGAGGCTCTCCCCGGCACTGAAGCTGGAACTGGAGCCGACTGCGGGGAAGTCCGGGCGCAGAGGGTGAGATCCGAAAGAACGAGATCCCAACTCTCGGGTTCGACTCCCCGACCACGGCTCCGAGAGTCCCCTGGATCTGAGATCGGATTAGAGGAACTCAAGGTGACGGCCGGCGTTGAGGAAACGAAAACCATTGTCTCGGACCCGAAAACCCCGAAGCATCGGGTCGGATCGGGGAAGGAGCAATAGGGTGGAACGTAGTAGCAGAAGAAGATCCCTCACCAATGGGAGAGGGTCCTGGTAAGACCCCCATCTGAATCTGGTAATGGATGAACCTCCTCATCAGCCTGTCCATATCAAGTTCGTATAAACTCCGAGTCGATCTAGAGGAAGCGACCGACTCGGGTCTGGGTCAGATCAGAGGTGAGTGCCTCGGCTCCGGTGAGAAACAGGGACAGCGGAGCCAAGGAGAACGAGATCTAGATATCTTAGCGGAGGGACTGGAAAAAGACTCCCTATCCGGAGATCTTTTCCTGGGCCTGTCTCTCTCTTTATGGCGCCTCTCTTTCTCCCTTTTGTCCCTACCTCTCTGGGATGACTCTGAAGAAGCAGGCCTGGTGGGAGGTTGAGTCCCTGCCTGCACAGAGTCACTGGCTGGAGAGGAAACAGAGGCAGACTCCAGGGCAGAAGCAGGTAGCAAGCCTTTGGCCACAAACTTAGCCCGATGATCCTTCAATGCCCTTGGGTTAAACCCCGAACAAATGTCACAGGATACTGACAGATGGGCGACCCCTAAACATAGAACCACAGAGTGTGGCCATCAGCTGGAAAAAGCTTATGACCACACTCTGTGCACCTAGTCTGTTCAGCCATAACAATGACAGAAAAAGCCGTAAACAGACCACACGCACACACACTAAACCGGGATGGGCCTAGGCAGGAATCAGAACACAAAACCACCACTAGAGAATACAACTAAACCCCCCCTTTTTTTTCTTTTTTTTTTTTAATACAACACGACGACCAACACGATGTAAGGGAGGAAAAGGGGAAGGAATTCACACTCACCAAAATAGCAAAAAGTACCAAAAACCTTACCACCTAGCTAAGAGCTCAGAGACCACGATGCTGACTCATAGAGCAGCAAACGAGATCTGGGGATAGATAGGCGGAAGTGTGGTAATATAGGTAGGGAAGGAGCATGGAGCTCGGAGCTGATGCTTGAAATGAAACAAACCCCAGAACTCCTTCGGTTGCCCGAAATGAACTGAAACAAAATAGAATACTGCCACAGCAACCAAGTGAAACGAAAATAGCCACAAAATCAAATGAACATTTAGCGCTTTCTTCCACTTTATTTTCACATGGACTTCAGAAAAACCAGGACCCCTCCCCTACATCCTGGTTTTATACTTGTTGTACAGGAAATGATGTTATTATTTAATAACAATGATGTTACACGTTATATTTTAAAGTGAAGAACCATATGAATGAATTTCATTTATCGAAATATGTTTATCTTAAAACATTTCATTGTTTTAAAAAATGTATAGTAATTACAGTATGACCATTGTCAATAAAACATAATCTTAAAATTAGAAGTTATGTACTCACCATAACGTTCCATCTGAGTAGGTGTATTCATTTGTCTGCAACCTGTAGGGATGGATCCAAGCTCTCAGCTCCTCCCTCTCACATGCCTGCTCTGCCTCATGACCTCAGATCGAGGTTGCCAAAGCAGCAATAACAATAATACCAAAAAAAGTAATAAACAAGAAGCAGGAGAAGGCCAGGGACAGAGTCCCCAGCTACCTGAATCTGGGCGCATCAAGGAAAATCTTAGTTGCCTGTGAACATCTAGTAGTGTAGCCTATATTCACCTTTTGTTTTCCTTGAAGTTCAACTCTCTCTTTGGCTGATGTAATGGCTAAAAAAAGGCTGTCTTGTAAGAAGAAGGGATCTAGGCCTTGCCCCCTCGCCACACAGAACAGAGCTCCATTTGCTTGGTAAAAACCTTTCTAGTGGATGGTTTATGAGCACCACACAAAAAGCATTTACTAAGAAGAAAAGAAAGGTCGGAGTCCTTAAGGAACTAGCTTCAGGCTGTCCAGGTTCGGAGGAGGAATGGGATGGGATGGATATCAGATCCCGGAATAGGATCTAGAATCCAGGATTCACCGAGATTGACCGGAGGAGAGGCCAGATCTAAAAACTGCCTTGGTGTTTGAGGGAGAAGCAAAAGATCGCATGAAGGGGTTCCCACCGTGCGAATATGCGCCTGCTATGACAATTGAGGAGAGACTCTTAAGGGGTGGGTCAGAATGGATGCTGTCGGCTTGTCCCTAGGATTGACCACGACCCCGGTGCTGCCGCGCTGATTGGTGGAGATTGCAGGAGATTGCCCATCTCCTGGCCTCGACTGATGTACCAGACAACAGACATATTGTCGATTTGAATCGCATTGTTCCCAAGGAAGAAAAGTCCTGAAGTGCTACAGCTAAGCCAGCAGCACTGCTCTCATCTCTAACATGCTATCGGCGTGAGCCATGGACCCTAGAGCCCCTCAGGACCAACTCGCTGCTGGAACAAGAAAGAATGGAGAATGGCCCACGCGCTGCAGATTTATTCTGCTGGGGCTGTGGTGAGACCAAAGGGAAGGACCCGGAACTGGTGTGACTGGGCTCCCAGCGGCGGAGGAGAAAACTCCTGCGTCTGCTGTCCATTAGGATGTGGTAGTACGCTGTCATGAGAGATCTCGAGCACATCACATCCATTCTCCCCAGAAGAGGAGGAAATGGATTGTAGAGTGACCATTTCTTTTTTTTTTGGGGACTGCCAGATTCAGAAGAGAGGAGGATTGGTCTTAGTTATCCGATCTGGTCTGAGGGAACGTGCTGTATGGCTCTTTTCTCTAGCAGATGGGCCAATTTCTGCCAAAGCGCCTCCCTTTGACCGTCTGGGAGGACTTCTGGGAGGGACTTCATGGAAGGAAGAAAGGAATCAAATATCGATATTGGATTTGGATATGTGATTGTTAGCGGTCCGATGTTATGTTATGGACTCCAATCCGGTGTGTGCCCCCGACTGTCTCTATTTTAACTCGTGTATTCAAACATTATTTTGTGTGTTGAAACATATATTCAATTATAATTACAGTTGCTTTAAAATCACTGATTAGACATTTGAAACAATACATTGAAATATTGTTAGTTGTTTATTTATTTATTTGAATCACAAGTTCTCCAATTGATCTTGTTTAATCTATTTTTATAGATAAGTGTAGGGAATGTTTATTTGATGACTCTATACTTCCTCGCCAAAAAGCGAATTAGTATACATGATATTCAATAATATACATACTGCCACCTGCCCACGGACCCACCGACTCTCTTATACATGCATCCATCTATTGGCCCAAACAAAGATGCGCGGTTGGGAAAACCTACCCACGCACCAGGACCAAATCCCAAATTCCACTGATGCATACTGTCAAGTGTGTGTATGTTCAATTTGAGCTCCCACACACTCTCAGAGAACCCTAATGTTAGAAATGTGTGTTCTCTGTGTATAACACTATTAGTGACCAATGGGTACGTGAAGTGTTGTTCTGTGGATCAAAAAGGGGATGCATGTATAAGAGTCGGTGGGTCCGTGGGTAGGTGGCAGTGGACTTGTGGTGGAGAGTCCACTCCTAGGGTTTCTGTTTCCAACAGTGTGTATGTCGTTGTGTACTTTGAGGTGTGAGGTCACACGCCCCAGGCTCTCCTGCTCATAACATCACTAGTGGTAGCACCAGTCACATGGGAGGGCTCAAGTGTACAAACATTAGTGCACAGGTTCACATGGGTGCACCCACTTCCCATGGGAGATCTGGGGGTCTAGTTATGGGAGAATGTATATTATTGAATATCATGTATACTAATTCGCTTTTTGGCGAGGAAGTATAGAGTCATCAAATAAACATTCCCTACACTTATCTATAAAAATAGATTAAACAAGATCAATTGGAGAACTTGTGATTCAAATAAATAAATAAACAACTAACAATATTTCAATGTATTGTTTCAAATGTCTAATCAGTGATTTTAAAGCAACTGTAATTATAATTGAATATATGTTTCAACACACAAAATAATGTTTGAATACACGAGTTAAAATAGATTTTAAGATTATGTTTTATTGACAATGGTCATACTGTAATTACTATACATTTTTAAAACAATGAAATGTTTTAAGATAAACATATTTCGATAAATTTTATGAAATTCATTCATATGATTCTTCACTTTAAAATATAACGTGTAACATCATTGTTATTAAATAATAACATCATTTCCTGTACAAGTATAAAACCAGGATGTAGGGAGGCGTCCTGGTTTTTCTGAAGAAGTCCATGTGAAAATAAAGTGGAAGAAAGCACTAAATGTTCATTTGATTTTGTGGCTATTTTCGTTTCACTTGGTTGCTGTGGCAGTATTCTATTTTGATGCTTGAAATGTTTTTCCCGGCTCGGATCCGAATCGGATCCGTATCCCATATGTGCAGAATGAATGAAGTCAACTACTTCAGATTGAAAATTTCAGGAGTCGGCCGACCGGCACTTGCAAACTGCTTCTGCTCCGGGCACCGCACGGCAAGAAAGACTGATGTAATGGTGTCGACTGCATGTTTTATACCCCTGACGACCTGACGTCATGGAAGAAGGGACAGCAACTGATGCAGGACCCAAGACTTTGTTAATCAGGCCGACTGAGGGCAACCTGCAAGCAGATTACCCAAATGTAATGACTGCAACAGTGAAACATGAAGAACATCATGGCCTGAGAGCTCTATAATTTCTCTCTCTTCATACAATCCAGGGAGGTACATCTCAAGTCATTTAAACCCACATGGACTACGATGGAGTAATCCTGGTATTTGTTGTTCGGTGACCTGCGTGCATGAGTGATTTGGTGGATCCTGGCCCCTGACAGACAACTGACAGTGATTTTCTCCTTGTTCATCCAGATGAGTGGGATATCTGTATGTCTCACAATGCCGTGTCCTATGACTAAAGTACTAGGTAGTGCGTTGGTTCACCTCATGGGCTTTGCAGTTGAAGCTCCATGAGCTCTCTGTTGTATGTCTGGTGTTGGGACTGTTTTGATACAGTACTTTGGAGTTTGTCGAGGATAACTGATGCAGATTCAGTGTCTAGGAGGTCTTTGGGGTTTAGGAAGATTGTTTATTTAGTGTCTCAGCATATGTTGGTCTGTTTTGGGTGCATATCATGCATGGTGAGTATAGTGTGTGTGTGTTACCAACAACCTGATTGTTATTTAGAATTTTTGTATGCAAATGTCTTGCCTCCTGTGCCTGCATCGGTTTCTCAAAGGATTAGTTGGTTGTCAGTGAACATGAAAGAATTGCTACATCGTCTCAGGATGCCCATATCCTGGTGATGGAGAAATTGGGAAAGTGCATATCCATGATGTCAGATCCTTTTAGGTGGACTACAATGGTGTGGTACAACAGGGATTAATACCTGGTTAACTTGGGTGCTTTTGAGGCTAGAAGCAAAAGCGAGGCTATGTAGGAGTACATGCATGTGGCAGTGTTCCTTAGTACACAAACTAGTCGCTCTTCGCAACAGAGGTAGTTTTATATGGAAATGTTTGTTTCTAAGTGCCTCCATCTATACAAGCTGCTGTTAATTGTCAACAGTGCTTTAGCCAATTAAACAACTTCACTTTAGGCCTTCCTGAGCGTATCCCAACTTGGACAGATCAGGCTAACCCCTACTGCCAGTAGAGGAGTAATCCAAAGTCTTCTTAATGTAATAACATACAAAGGTTAGTGAAAAGTGAAAAGCTAACAGAAACAAATTCAACAACCAATTAAGACACAGTTTAACAGCTATTTTTAAAGTAATTAATCCAGCAGCAAGGATATGGGAACACATATGCACTTTACAGTCTTAAAATGCAGATAAATGCAATAAATAATTATATAAAACTGCAAGTGATATGAGACTAACTGAGACAGAACTAAGGAGAACCACAACACTGCCTTTACTGTACTATAAACCTTAAGACTTCAGGCTCCTGGCGAGTTAACATACTGTTACAAAAACAGACACTTATTCTAAATGCTAGTCTGCAGTGATAAAAATGCAAAGAATTTGCTATAAGCCCAACACTGTTACTGCTGAGGCGCTAGGCACAAAAGCATAGAACCAGGTATGCTAAAAATACACAACAGCAACTTTTTTACAAAAATTAGTAAACAGAACCACAGCTTCATCAAGTTGTAGAGTTTTTAATTGCTTCTATTGGACAGATTTCACAGTAGCAGTAAAGATGCCCGTATGAAAGTTGGTTAATTTATTTATTTAACATTTGTTAACCGGGAAAGTCCGACTTGCAACCAAGCCAATTTTCAGCGGAGGCCTGGGGAGAAACTCTCCAGACACATGTTTTTGTAACAATGATGATGTTAAATGATGTGTAAGGCTGTAGTGATGAATTTTTTGGGATGCATGTAAGACTTCTTACAGTAAAAGTGTGCAGATGGTCACTAAGTTTTCAGGGAGGGAACCTGAAGTAATTCTGGCTAGGGTGTTCACAAGAATCCAGTCTAGAATACTTTGTCTATTACAATTTTTACTGTATACAGTTGGGGCATGTAAGAGTTGACGCAAACCACATAAACTAATGTTATTGGTGGTGGAATCATTTTTTTCCTGACAGCCAGCCAATGCTGAAAGTCCTCCAAAATTAGAGTTTCTTGGGAAATATTGGTGGAAACTAAGACGACTTCTGCAATGTCACTGTTTTTGTCTGAAAGGATGTAAACTCCTGTTATGGTTAGATATTATGTTTAATTATTTTAAGTGATAACATATTTCTGGGGGTCAAGTTAATCCATTAAAGGAGGTTTTCAACAAATGCAAATAAACCAAAACCATTTAGTTGAAACCACCTTCAGAGAGCACTGAAATAATTTTTTTGCAGGGGCAAACCCTCCCTGCACTGCCATATGGAGGGGCACCATCCACACACTTGCAACCCCCATATGGAGAGGGACACACACACACACACACACACACACACACACACACACACACACACACACACACACACACAAATTATATATACAAACTATGAGGTCCACAACAGTGCACAAAAAGGCAATCTCCACTTTTGCTGAAGGAGGTTTTGGCAAACTGGCTTTGGTTTCTTTGCATTCACTGAAATTGCCTTCAATGCATTTACATGCACCTAAAATTCTGCATTACTAACAGATGGGGAAGGGTAACTGGATTAATGAAGAGGTTTATATGCTTGTTATAGCCACTCCATCTGCTTTTTTTCTTTTAAGTCTGAGGATATTTTAGGATGGTGGAACAACATCCTCATCACAAATTTCATGCTTTAGCCATGTTTAAGTATGATAATGTCAGGTAGGTGATGTACAATAACTACAAGTATCTCAGCCAATTTGTTACAGGTACTTCTGAGGTTGGCAAGAACAGGAGCAGTCCTGTTGTATTTTTAAAGTGGAGCAGTGAGAGTGAAGAGATGTTTGCACTGGGGTCTTGGGTTGGAAAGAATATCACCTGATAGTGTTAACTTTAGCAAGTAAAGATGTTGGCTGTAGAGGCACTTTTTTGTTTGGAAGTGCTAGGTGATGTGTGAGAGGTGAGATATTTATTTTTGAATAGTTTAATGTTGGTAAGTATTAGAAGGTTGGGGACCATGTTAAAATGTATGTGAGTGTACTGTGTGGGGAATTCATGTGAGGTAGAGGGGAAAAATGCTTATTATGAGGAAAGTGGTGCAGGGAAGATGAGCATATATTGCTTGGAGTGATGGAATAATAACTTTGGGGGAAGCATTATGTTATAGGAGAAGTTTATGGAAAAAGGTTAGAGAAGATGGAAGATTTTAGGAATGTAGAAGTAGCTATAGGCGAGTACTCTAAAGGGCAGAGAATGTGAGTACTGTGAATTGGGGGATGGGATGGGTCAATGAAGGTTATGTAAAGTTAAATGAGTATGTATATGGAGGAGTAGATACAGCTGGTGTATTAGAGAAGTATTTCCAGTGGAAAAAGTAAAGAAACTATTCAGTGTAAATTATTTTATTTATTTATTTATATTTGTTGACCGGGAGTGTCTGACTGGATGTAGGTCCATTTTCAGCGGAGGCCCGGGGAGAAAAGCTCCACAGTTAAAATAAACAGATAGTAGTTACATCGGATTACATAGCGATTAACAATTTACATAGCAATTACTTACAACATATTTACAGATGAAGAACATAGTACATCAGTAGACAACTAGAATCTTTATCTGTGAAGTGCATAACAGACATTAACAAACGTTACAAGAAGAAGTTCCTGCTGTATAATAAGTACTGGCTTATGAGCATCTGAGCTTGCTATAATCAAGGTAGTTAGTGGAGTGGAAAGAAAGGTAGTGGTTGGATGGGGTGGATGATATTAGAGTGGGAGTTGGAAGGACACAGCCAGCATGTTTTTAGATGCGCTTTTAGTAAAGATCTGAAGTGGGTGCATGATGGTATGGAGGTAATTGTGGGTGGGAGGGAGTTCCATAATTTGGCTATGGTGCAAGAGAATAGTGCTTCACCAGCAGAGTTATTGGCTTTAGTGATCTGCAAGTGATTTTTGTTGCTGGATCTTAGTGGTCTAATGGTGCGATAGGGTTGGGGTAGATTCTGGAGGGATGGGACATTTAGTGGATGGTTTACTAGTTTGTGGGCGAGTGAGAGTTGATACCACTGAAGGAGGTGAGGGAGTTCAAGCCAGCCCAGTTCAGCAAGTGAGAGACAGTGGTGACTATGGTAGGATGCCCCTGTGGCGAATTTGGCGATTTTGTTGTAGCAGATCTCTAGCTTGTTTAGATCGCATTGCCTTAGGTTGGTATATATTGGAGAGGCATAAAGTAGGGTGGTGATAAGGTGGGAATTTGCTACTGAAATCTTTGCTGCTTCGGTGAGAAGTTGCTTATTTATGTATAGTGCTCCTAGTTTTTTTTGGACTTTTTTTATGGTCATGGATATGTGAATGTCAAATTTTAGTTTATTGTCTACTTCCACTCCTAGCAATTTGGTGTGTTCAGTTGGGTATATAGTGGTGTTGTCTTCTACTGTGATGTTAAAGTGAGAGATGTATTGAGTAGGTTTGGTGGGTTGGAAGACGGGTAGTTTAGTTTTGTTTGGGTTGAGTATTAATTGGGCATCGGATAACCAGGTTTCAACAGAGGAAAAGGCTTCCTGTGTGACTTTTTGCAGTTTGGGTAGGGACTGGGCTGAGCAGATGATGGCTGAATCATCTGCGCATTGTATGAGTGTGCCATGTTTGGTGGCAGAGGCTAGATTATTGGTGAAAACAGAGAAGAGTAGGGGTCCAAGGATGGATCCTTGGGGAACCCCTATGGAGACAGGTAGTTGGGGAGATATGTCATTCTGCCATACAACGGATTGCTGGCGGTCAGACAGGTAACTCTGAAACTAGTTGGTGACTGATTGTGAGAAGGATAGGTTATTGAGGACAGAGATAAGTTGTGTGGGACCATGTCAAATGCTTTAGATAGGTCTAGGAAAGTAGCAGAGGAAAGATAGCCATTGTTTTTATGCTGAAGGATAGTGTTAGTAAAGGACAGTAAGGCAGTGGTGGTGCTATGGTTTGGTCGGAAACCATGCTGAGTATTGGAAAGGAGGTTGTTAGTAAGGAGGTAGTCTGAGACCTGAGAGTGTATGCATCTCTCTAGTATTTTGGAGAGTGGAGAGAGAATAGCTATGGGGCGGTAACTGGTTAGTTCTGTACAGGGTCCACCTTTGTGGAGGGGAATTATATGTGATAATTTCCAGAGTGTGGAAACTAGGCCAGAGCATCAGCTGCAATTTGTAGGTATTCACTTGGGAGGTTGTCTGCTGCTAATTTGGTGGGTTTAAGTTTAGTTAAGAGTTTTTTTATGTTGGAGGTAGGTACAGGAGAAAAACAGAAGGCAGTGGGGAGATTACTAGTTGAAAGTGTGGGCTGGATGATGGGGAGGGTACAGCAGAAGAGAGATATTGTGATTTGTTGGAGGTAAAGGATATTGTGATTGGTTGGAATTGGTGAGTAAGCCAAGATAAGAGATTATAAACTTAGTGCAGGGTAGGGTGGGTGGAATTGGGGGTATGACAGGGGAGCAAAAGAAGCCATCCTTGTGATCCAGGCAATGAGAAAAACAATCAGTTTGGGCAGCTTATGAAGTTAAGTTTATGATAAGCTACACACTTTCAGTAGAGAGTAATACAAAGGAAAGTTAAAAAAAAAGAAAAACATAATATTAAAACAGAGTCACTATTTATTAAATTAAACTGAGGTAGATGTTGGAAATGTGTACACAGCAAGGACCAGGTAATAAAGGTATTAGCTGGCTAATATTGATGAAATATAAAGTACAGTTTTGTACCTACCATAAATGTAGATGTCCGAACTGGATAGCATCTGCAGTCATAACAAGTGGGTTGTCCTGTCGTCAGGCAGCCCTGCAGTCGGACGGATTCCAAAGTCCGGGTCCGGCTTCGGCTGATGTCGCACTCCATCCGACGTCATCTCTGTTGGTCTTCGGGTATAAAAGCATCAGCCGACGCCATTTTCCTCAGTGTTTCTTGCCCCAGATGCTAGTAGCCCTCTTGCAGGCTAAAATTTGGATAGATGCCAATGTTTCCAAATAGATAGAGGTAAACACAACAATAAGCATATATGTACATATATACAAACAAATACACCATAAAAGACTCCCCAACAGCTAGCTATTAGGAGGGTAAACACCCTAGGAGTACCACAGAGGGAAGGAGGGAGGGTAATCCTGACTGCAGATGCTATCCAGTTCGGACATCTACATTTATGGTAGGTACAAAACTGTACTATGTCCTTCATGGATGCATCTGCAGTCATAACAAGTGGGTAGAATACCATAGCCAACTACGGGAGGAGGATAAAAGTAGATTATGGTCTGTTTAGGATCCCTTGCAGTACAGCAGTGGCAAACCCTGCTCGGGATCTGGAATATAGAGGCAAATTATAATGCTTGGCAAATGTATGCACGGAGGTCCAAGTAGCCGCCTCAATAATGTCTTTGGTTGCCACTCCTCGTAAGAAGGCTGTGGTAGTGGCTGTTGCCCTTGTAGAATGAGGTCTTATGTTCTGTGGAATTGGTTTTCCATGGAAGGAGTAACAGTATCGTATGCAATTTCCTATCCATTTGGAGATTGTCTGTTTGGAAATAGCTTTTCCTTCCCTTCCTGTTGCATAGGCTACAAAAAGTTGGTCAGTCTTTCTGCTATTTTTGTTCTGTCCAAGTAGTAGCGTAGCTGTCTATGTACATCCAAGGTATGCAGTATTCTTTCCCTTCTGTTTTGTGGGTTGGGAAAGAAGGTAGGTAGGTGGATTGCCTGGTTTAAAGACACTCTGGATACCACCTTGGGCATAAATGTAGGATTAGTCCTCATGGACACTCTATCTTGGTGGAAGATTAGGAAGGGTTGCACTGCCATTAAGGCCTGTAGTTCTGAAACCCTCCTTGCTGAAGTAATTGCCAGTAGGAAAGCAGTTTTCCATGACAGGTGTTGTAGGTCTGCTGTTGCTGCTGGTTCAAAGGGTGATAGTGTCAACTTTTCTAGCACAAAGTTTAAATCCCAAGCTGGTAATGGTGGTTTCCTTGGAGGTTTTACATTCTTGATTCCTCTGAGGAACTGCCTGAGCAAAGGGTGCGAAAAACAGGTGGATCAAAGCTGTATTCTGCTGAAATAGCTGATGCATGTATCTTGATGGAGGAGTAGGACAGGCCTGAATGAAGAAGTTCGCCAGATACTCCAGAATGTTAGGCATATCTATGTTTGACACATCTTTTCCTCTTTCCGTACTCCAAATGACAAACCTTTTCCATTTTCCAGCATAGTTCCTTCTTGTTGAAGGTCTGCGTGCTTCAAGAATAATGTCTTTAACTCTTTGGGAAAGTTCTGGATTAGCTGCTGCTATGTGATGTTCCATGCAGTCAGTTGCAGCGTTTTAGGTTTGGATGTATGATGCTGTAGTTGTTCTGAGTTAACATCAAAGGCATCAGGGTATTGGCCACATATTGTTCCGAGACATGCTCTTCAGTAGTGGGTACCAGTGTTGTCTTGGCCAGTTTGGAGCTATCAGGATTATCCTTGGACATTCTTCCTTGATTTTTAGTAGTACCTTGTGTATCAAAGGAAGAGGTGGGAATGCATATGCTGTTAGGCCTTTCCAGTTGAAGGAGAGTGAGTCCACTTTCCATGCTAGTGGGTGGAATGTCCTTGTGCAGAATTTTTGAGCTGGTGATTGAGAGGTGATGCGAATAGGTCTATCTGTGGCATTCCCCATTTCTTCGAGATGGTCTTGAAGATGTCCGGTGCAGCTTCCATTCGTGAGCATCCTAAGTGGTTCTGCTTAATATGTCTGCTAGAGTATTGTCTTTCCCGGTACAAATATTGCCTGTAACTGAATGTTGTAGCTGAGTGCCAGGGTCCACAGCTCCAAGGTCATTCTGCATAGGGGTATGAATGAGTGCCTCCCTGTTTGTTGATGTACCACATGACTGTGGTGTTGTCTGTCCTTATCATCAACTGGCCCTCTTTGAGAAATGGTTTGAACTTTTGGATTGCCAGTTTTACTGCCAGCATTTCTTTTAGATTGATGTGCAGGTGAAGTTGATCCTGTGTCCACAATCCTTGCACGCATTTGTCCAGCATGTGGGCCCCATCCTAGGTCTGAAGCGCCTGTTGTGATGGTCTGGCTTGGTTGACATCTGCGAAAGGGTAGGCCTGGGTTTGACTGGCATGCCTGAGCCCACCATAGGAACTCCTGTTTTAAGCATGGAATTAGTGGGATTTCTGTTTCTAGACTGTGTCTGTGTTGGGACCATAAATTCTTTAGGTACCACTGTAGTTTCCTCATATGTAGTCTGGCAAATGGGACCAAGATTATGCATGATGCCATGAAGCCCAAGGTCTGCAGAACTTTTCTTGCTGTTAACTTGTTCAGTTTTGTTAGTGCCAAGAAGTAAAGAGGAAGTTCTTTTTGTTTTTCTGTAGTCAGGAATGCCATTTGTTGTACTGTGTCCAATTCAGCCCAAGAATGTCCTTGTTTGGGATGGTAAAAGCCTTGACTTTTGTAAATTGACTGTGTATCCCAGTCCTTGTAGCAAGTAAATGACCCTTTGTAAGTCTGTTGTCAGCTTGCTTTTGTTGTCCCCTTGTAGCAGGCAGTCGTCCAGGTATGGGTAAATTTGAATTCTGTAGTCTGCAATGGGCGATTACTGATGCCAGGCATTTTGTGAATACTCTGGGCAGTAGATAAGCCAAAGGGCAATGCTGAGAATTGATAGTGCTCTGATCCTGCAAGAAATCTGAGGTATCTTCTGCAGATTGGTCGAATGGGGACGTGCAGGTATGCCTCCTTGAGATCTAGAGTTACCAGCCAAGACTCCTTGCCCAGCATGGGAAGAAGCTGCTGTAGGGTCAGCATTTTGAATTTTGGGACAATGATGTATGTATTTAAGGTGGACAGGTCGAGAATTGGTCTCCAACTTTTTCCTTTCTTGGAACTAGGAATAGTCTGGAGTAGAACCCTTTCCTTGTTCTGCTGTTGGCACTCTTTCCACAGCTCTCATGTTTGCTAACTCCATTATCTGAGCCTCTGTTTTTGATTTGGAGGTAGATTTGGCATTCCTCTTTTGACTGGTAAAGTGTGGAAGTGAAACCGCTAACCTTGATCTATGGTTTGTAAAATCCACTTGTCTTTTGTTATGTAGTGCCAGTTCTTTGAAAATAAGGTTAACTTTCCGCCTAGAGGAGCTGCTATTTGTTCCCTGGTAGGCGGATTTAGGATTAAATCACTGTGGTTGTGCTGATGTAGTGGCAGTGGCTGTGTCTGTGCCTCTGTTGTTACCTTGCCACTGTCGTCCTCTGTAGGCACCTCCTCTGGATTGGTTTCTGCCTCTGGAACGTCTATTCCTGCCCCTTTGAAATTTTGTGGAGTCAGGAAAGGACCAATTTTTGGCAGGCCAGTTCCTGCTAAACCTTGGGGGTTGAACCTGTAAGAAATCTTTAACAGTTTGAACAGATTTTGCCTTTTCTTCCATTTTCTTCATAACCTGCTGGGCAGGTGTACCAAACAAACTTATCTTGTCCATAGGAGCATCTAGCAACTTAGCTTTAACATGATCCGGTAAAGCTTGTTCCTTTAGCCATGCATGCCTTCTTATCACTGTGCCTGTCATGGCTGATCTAAATGAAGCCTCCAGTGCATCATAGCCACATTTTAAGGAATGGTTGCTAACCTGTTGTATGTTATTTACCATCTCTAATACATATTTCTTATCAAGAGATTCATCAGTGGTTAGTTTTTTAGTTAACTGATCAAACATAAACTCTTGGTATTGTATCATGTGAAACTGACAGTTTAAAGCTCTAGCTGAAAGAGTAGCTGAAGTGTAGACCTTTTACCCCATCTGTCTAGTGACCTTGCTTCCCTTTCAGAAGGAATAGGGTTTTTAGCTGTGGTCGGCTACTGCCTTGGGACCCTGGGATATAGTTTCTGGGTCTGCAAGTGGGGCCTTGTAAAGGTGGTGATGAGTATCTGGCACCCTGTAAAATCTGTCTGGTTTGGCAGGGGCTGGGGTAAAGTATCTGGAGCGGAGCAAACATCATTGAAAGCATCATCCACCACAGAGAGAACAGGAGGTATAGCTAAGGGCCTGTGCTGTGGGAGGTGCAGAAAGGTCCTAAGTCTTTTCTGGAGTCTGAAAAATCCTGTTGCTGCCATTGGAACTGTTCTCGCATGGCATGCAAGGTTTCCCCAAAGGAGAATTCTTCTGGTGGGGAAGCAGCTGGAATGGATTCTTCAGCATCTGAATCTTCAAAATTGGAGAAGGGAGCCTCAGGCTGGTCAGTTATGTCTGATTCATCAGCAGAATCATCAGAAGACACTGGCTCAGGGGGCTCTGCCCTAGGTCTCTTCTCTGGGGGCTGAGAGGCCTTGTCTGGGTGAGATTGAGATCCTCTAATTAAAGAAATTAAATCTTCTGCCAAAGAAAGCATTTGAGAACTAGAAGAGGGCCTGGATGTGGGGGTTTAACAGGCACTGTTTTAGTAGTCTTGGCTGCTTTAGCCCTGGCGAAGGCCTTAATGGACATGGCAGCTGGAGGCCTAGCAGCACCACGTGCTGGGGTAGAGACATCCAAGGGATGGTGTCTGATAAGTCAACCACCGTAGTGGGTAAAATTTCTGAGGTCGATTCAAGAGTTGTAGCAGGGGCCTCAGTTGTAAGAATAGGTTCATCTGTACTTTGAGCAGTTTTCTCGGTTTCGCCGAAACCGAGACACTGTTTGCTTTACCGTGGTTTCGCCGAAACCGCGGACCGCGAGTGTCGGTCTTTATCTTTGCTTTTTGGGGTAGTCGGAGGATCCGACGGCATAATGTACGCAAAATCAGAACCGAAAAACTGTTCTGCAAACTCCGACCGACGCCTAAGTGTTCGTCGGTTGAAAGAGGCACAGGCCGAACAGGCTGCTACGTCGTGGGCTGGGCCTAAACAAGGCAGACAGTAAGAGTGGAAATCTTTATGAGGTATTTGTTTCCCACAGGTTAAACAATTGTTAACTTTTTCTGACATCGGCTGAGGCAAGAAAGAGTCCCCAACGGGTACTTAGCTTTAGAAGTCTTCGGGTAGTATTCGTAGAAGTAATCTCTGGATCCGACCGACCGCACTTGCGAACAGCTTCTGCTTGCCACGCGGCAAGAAAGACTGAGGAAAATGGCGCCGGCTGATGCTTTATACCAAGACCAACAGAGATGACGTCGGATGGAGTGCGACATCAGCCGAAGCCGGACCCGGACTTTGGAATCCGGCCGACTGCAGGGCTGCCTGACGACAGGACAACCCACTTGTTATGACTGCAGATGCATCCATGAAGGACATCTATATGCAACTGTAACCAATGTGGATAAATATTTTACATTCTATCTAAATAAACTTCCTAACAAGAAAAGATATTGCAGGTTTTTGGTCACTAGGTCTAGCAAAATAATATCAGTGGCTGGGATCACACAGTTTATTTGGATGAAAAGCAGCAGTCTAGAGGAGGCTGCAGTCACTTTCCCACAAAGCAATCAATGGCAGAGTCTGAGTCCGCTTTTCTAGCTGCTGCTGCTGTTGTTGTTGTTTAAAGCTCCAAATTTATTTTCTTTTTTCCCTGAAATAAAATATCTAGTTAATTGCTGTTCCCCTCAGTTCACAAATGATCAACCTTAAGTGTCCTGTTCTGTGACTCTCAAGAGAAAAACAGCTTTGGTTTCTTTCCTTTCCCACACAGCAATCTATGGCAGTGTGTGAATGAGCTGTGCCATCTTAAGGACCACTAATAGCAAATGAACAAAATGTTAGTGCATCACAATGCTAAGTACCCAACCGAATTTTAAAGTTACTATTCCACTTGGCAGAAGGTAATTGGAACCCAGTAAAACGTCTTCTAACACTCTACTTTAGAAAAAAGACACTGAACTACAGCATACCAAGTGTGTGTTTTTTTATAACACTTTCTGCAATTACACATGTTGCAGTAGCATCATAAATCATAACCACTTTTTGATAAGACAGTCATCTATAAAACATTAAACTAAAATGTTTAATTTCCTTACCCATATGTCAGCCTTAGTTGAGATTGGCTTCCCTCCATAAAGGTTAATCATTTCTGGAGCTCTGTATGAGAGAGTTGTATACCTATGAAACAAACATAAAACCACAGACCATGAGTCAGTGAAACAATTTAATAAAATTAATTTATTATGACAGTAGACAAGTGTATTAGAAAGGCATTACTAAGGCCAGTGATGCTATATTATGGTGCTGTACAGTACTAAAAATGTCGAAGTACGAGACTGACTGAAACCTGAAAAGGGAGAGATGGCAAATCAGAAAGCAGCAATGAAAAGCTGCCACCCCCCTAAACAAAGCCACTTGGTACAGTAGGCAAAATCAAAGGCAGCTATGTAGTGCCTTCAGGAGAAATGAAGATTAAAAAACAGAGCAAGTTATCTGTAGCACTCATATGCCTTGGCTACACATCACCTAAATTCTCATACACCAGATTAGTACAGAAAGTACTCTGAGCACAGGTTCCTGAATACACTCCTAAACAAAGAAGGAGGAAGTAATTTACAATTACATTACAGACAATTGTACAGTAATCAGCTCGGCAGTGTAGATCCAACTTCCTTATAGCTACAACAGTCTGCAGCCCATTCTGTGAGATTTCCACATGCCCCCACTCAAACTAAAAGATACAGTCCCTTGAACATGTCCTGTATCTGCCCAGACCATTAGGGATTCCTACCACTAAGCCATGCCTGGGTTACTTCCTGTGGTAGGCATCCAGTGGAAATCCAGGCACCCAGACCATCTTAACAGACTCCAAACAACCAAGAAATCTAGTCATTGCACTCTGAGATCCTCATGGAATGCCAAACTCCTCACTTTGTCACAAACATTAACCTCAGCTACTCTGTAAACCAACCTCATTTCTGCTAGACTAGGATGGGGGCAACGGGTGGTGTTGGAGGGCACCAGTTAACCAAAGGCCGGTCCTGGAGGGCAGAACACAAAATAACTGGCAAAGTGAGAGCCTCACCCTGTGATTCAATTCTTGCTTCACCTCCCAGTCCAGCGGAATGCCTGTAGTATTATCATCACCACTGCACCAAGCCTTTGGGTCAGCCTCTGAGTCCCCAGTATGTTCAACTGTAAACTACAACCCAAGATACTTAAGCTGCTCCACTTGAGACCCTATCCACCATGACATAACCATGATCAAGTGGCTGCTGTACAAAAATATATTTGTCAATGACTTGCATTCAAAATGATGCCCCTGCAAAGTATCAAATGCACTCCTCAAGAGCAGTCTAACTTCTAAAATATTCATCCTGCTAGCCTGTGTCAAAGAATGATAAAAAAAGAGTCATCACACAGACTTAAACAGCTGTCTTTAGTTAATGCAGATGTCTACATAGTCAATTAAAATGGATAAAAGTAAGTAAAATACAGAAATTTATTTAAATCACAGGCCTGCACTTAAAAACTGCACTGCAGGCTCATAAAAACTGACTACCACATGGTTGCAACTCAATTTAAATACTTATAGTTCTGCCTAGTCACAATTACATCAAATATTTAAATGTCTTGGTAAAACAGTATACTTCAGTCAACAGTGGAAAAAAATTGTAACACAAATGCACCAGCGAAAGCTGAAAAATCACAAACCAAAATCCCAACAGCCTGCTCCGAGAGCAATAAAGGTAGTCCTCCCACACAAACAAGTAATAGTCTGCCGGAACAAATCCAATATACAAAAAATCGATTTCCAACAAGTAACACGACAGCACGAAGAACAGTTACAATGGACTTAGCGCTTTCGTCTCCCTTCGGAGACTTCTTCAGAGACAATTAAAGTTTGACAAATACATCTCTTATATACTAAACCAATAGTGGGCTGGCATAAAACAATGATTGATTAATTAGTTGATTTAACCATTCTAAAAAAAGGTGTATACACCAATTTTATAAAAAAAACAACAAATTAATCGTGGTGATATACCAAAATATTGTTGTTTAAAAACATATAAATAGTAATAAATAGTAATAATAATATTAAAACATAATATAGTTATTTTTAAAAAATATATATAATGTTTTGTTTGGATACTTGTATGTTATTTGTATACTGACAATTAAATACTGGTGACATATGTAAGAAAATAGATATAGATTATATAATAATTAATATAAATATGGTAATATGAATTTACTATATACATACAAGTATCCAAACAAAACATTATATATATTTTTTAAAAATAACTATAATATGTTTTAATATTATTATTACTATTTATTACTATTTATATGTTTTTAAACAACAATATTTTGGCATATCACCACGATTAATTTGTTGTTTTTTTATAAAATTGGTGTATACACCTTTTTTAGAATGGTTAAATCAACTAATCAATCATTGTTTTATGCCAACGCACTATTGGTTTAGTTTATAAGAGATGTATTTGTCAAACTTTAATTGTCTCTGAAGAAGTCTCTGAAGGGAGACGAAAGCGCTAAGTCCATTGTAACTGTTGTTCGTGCTGTCATGTTACTTGTTGGAAATAAATCGATTTTTTGTATATTGGATTTGTTCTGGCAGACTATTACTTGTTTGTGTGAGTGGAAAAAAATTACTAATGAGCTACCATGAAAAAATTGAAGCAACTGTAAGTTTTGACACTTCTTGCTGCCTTACTTCTGCACCAATAGGACTTTCAGAAAATCACACAAGACAAAACGTTTTTACAAAGTTTCCAGCACAAATTAAACAAAAATGGAGGCACAAAAATACTTAATCACTGCTGCCAGCAAGCCTCCCTCCATTAAAACAGGACTGTGCACCCTTACATGACCATGAAATAGATGCACACACACAACCATATCTTAGATGACCTGTGTCACAAATGGCTATAGGTTCATAGGTGATTACTAGGCTACTGGCTCAACAGCCATTTTAAGCCTAGCCAAACCTACTCCAAACTTGCCAAAATATTGCTGATGTGTTAATATCCTTGTCCATTACTAGTATAAATAAAAAAATGAATACTCAGTCTTAAAATCTGATATCCTACAATTCAGACCTTCCACAGAAACCATATGGCTACTTATACAGGTACACCCTCAAATTATATAATCGCAGAGAAATTTAAGTGCATAGCCATTTTAAACATATTTGTAAAGGGTAAATGGTCTAGAAGAACAATGCTGACAGAAATCTTAAAAATTCTACACCATCAGGCCTGTCTTTCCATTCGGATGTTTCACATATTAAAAAAAAAAAAAACCCCGTTCACGTTTCAATACTACTCACTAATTGTGAGCAAAGGCGTACGTTACCTGTTCTGACTGATATGTTACAAAAATCACATGATCTGTGCTTCATCCATTCTCTCCATGTCAAAATTCAAATGACTATAAGGCCACTCTAAAAACCAAATACAACTTCTCAGCTGAACTAATTTTACAGAAAATGGCACCGTCTCTTCTGATACTGTAAATATAGATGGAAGAATTTTAGCACTTTGTAAATCTACAGTTCGTGTTTACCTCTGGCATTCAACAACCACCCACATAGTTGTCAGCACAAAGTACAGTTGCATACCTACCATAAATGTAAATGTTAGAGTGCATTCACTGTTGCACTCATTACACTTGGGTTATCCTGCTGGCAGGCTACCCTCAGTCGGCCTGAATTCCAAAGTCCTGGTCCAGCGTCAGTTGCTGTCGCCTCTTCCCTGACGTCAGTGCGCCAGGGGTATACAAGATGCAGCCGACGCCATTTTCTTCATTTTTTCTTGCCCCAGATGTCAAGTGCCCCCAAGAAGGTAGGCAATACATATTGCTTATAAAAACATACAGAAAAATAAAAACAATACCTTCATCTACAAGCAAATACACCACATAGATTGTATAGGACAGAGAAGTATACATAAGTCCCAGCAAAGAAAGTGGGATGGAGGGAGGGTAACCTGGACTGCAACAGTGAATACACTCGAACATCTACATTTATGGTAGGTACACAACTGTACTATGTTCATCGTGTTTCACTGTTGCAGTCATCACACTTGGGTTGAATCCCAAAGCTGAGGTAGGGTGGCTGGATCTAAATAAGACTGGGAGTGGCTATGAGGCCCTGCAGAACTGCAGTGGCAAAGCCTGCTCTGGATTTAGAATAAAGAGGTAAGTGATAATGCTTGGTAAAAGTGTGCACTGAACTCCAAGTTGCAGCCTCCAAAATTTCCTTGGTTGGTACTCCTCTGAGAAAGGCTGCTGAGGTGGCTGCTGCCCTGGTAGAATGTGGCCTAATATTCTTAGGCACTGACTTGCCATGCTGTGCATAGCAGAAACGAATACAGTGTCCTATCCATTTTGAGATAGCCTTTCCTTGTGATCCTGCAGCATATGTTACAAACAGTTGCTCAGTTTTTCTGAAAGCTTTTGTTTTGTCCAAGTAGAAGCGGAGCTGCCTGTGTATGTCCAAAGAGTGCAGATGTCTCTCCCCTTTATTCTGGGGATTTAGATAAAATGTTGGCAAATGAATGGTTTGGTTAAGAGCCACACTAGATACTACCTTTGGCATAAAGGTTGGGTTTGTCCTTAGAGAAACCCTGTCCGGATGAAAAATGAGGTTCCACTGCCATTAATGCCTGTAACTCTGAGACTCTTCTTGCTGAAGTTATTGCTAGGAGTAGAGCAGTTTTCCAGGATAAGAATTTTATGTCAGCTGTATTGGCTGGCTCAAAAGGAGGTAGTGTGAGCTTTTCTAAGACAAAGTTGAGGTCCCATGTAGGTATCGGTGCTCTCCTTGGGGGTCTTATGTTTTTTGACCCTCTGAGGTACTGTCTTAGCAGTGGATGAGAGAAAATAGGAGGTTTCATATTGTAATGAGCTGAAATGGCAGAGGCATGGATCTTAATTGATGAGAAGGATAGGCCTTTGTCCAGCATCTCAGTTAGGTATTGTAAATCTGAGGAATATTTAGAACAAATGGGTCAAGTCCTTGTGCCTGGTTCCAAGCACAGAATCTCTTCCATTTTTCTGCATAAGATTTCCTGGTGCTGGGCCTCCTGGCTTCCAAAATGACATCCATAACAGCTTTAGAGAGAGGTGTGTTCTGAGTGGCTATATTATCTGCCATGCAGCCAGATTTAAGGTTCTGAGTTGGCTGTGCAGGATCCAATTGTTTTGTTGAGTCAGAAGATGAGGAATTAGAGGTAAAGTCCAGGCTGGGCCTTGAGACAGGCTCTTTAGGATTGTGTACCAGTGCTGGCGTGGCCAGTCTGGGGCAATCAAAATCATTTTTGGCTTCTCTTGTCTGACTTTTAGGAGCACCTTGGGAAGGAGAGGCAGTGGTGGAAAGGCATAAACTGTCAGGGTTTTACAGCTGAAAGATAGAGCATCCACTTTCCATGCTTTTGAGTGACAAGTCCTTGTGCAGAATCTCTGTAGTTGGTAGTTGTGAGGGGAGGCAAAGAGATCTATGTCTGGGCATCCCCATTTCCTTGTTATCATGTTGAAGACCTGTGGATTTAAGTTTCCACTCGTAAGGGTCCATGAGGTTTCTGCTTAGATCGTCTGCCAGAGTATTTTTCTTTCCTGGCAGGAATTGTGCCTGTAGATGTGCTTGGTAGGTCAGTGCTGTGTTCCACAAAGTCATGGCTTGCCTGCAGAGTGGGTAGGAATGTGTGCCCCCTTGCTTGTTTATGTACCACATAACTGTAGTATTGTCCGTCTTTAGTAATAGTTGTCCTGGACGTAGTATGTCCTTGAAGGCTGTCAGGGCATTCTGTACAGCTAGCATTTCTTTTTGATTGATGTGAAGATGCATTTGGTCCTTGGGCCACGTGCCCTGAATACATTTTCCTGCCATGTGTGCCCCCCCAGGCATAATCCGAGGCATCTGTTGTTAGTGTCTGCCTGGCTATGGGTAACGTGAAAGGCTGTCCCTTGTTGTGGTGACAGGCCAGTGCCCACCATCGAAACTCCTGTTGCAGGCAGGGAATAAGAGTTATTATTGTTTCCAGGCTGTGGCAATGTTGAGTCCAAACACTTTTTAGGTACCATTGTAGCTTCCTCATATGCAGTATTGCATATGGAATTAGCAGGATGCAAGATGCCATGAAGCCCAAAGCCTGCAGAATTTTTCTTGCAGGTAGCTGGGTTTTTGTTGCCATCATTTGAAAGTAATGAGTCAGTTGCCTTTGCTTGTCTGGCATGAGATAAGCCATCTGGGCAGTTGTATTTAAGCTTGCACCCAGGAATATTATCTCTTGAGAGGGCACTAGTTTTGATTTCTTTTCGTTTACTGTGTACCCTAGGCAAATTAGTAATTGTTTTGCAAATGCCAGATGCTTTAGTAGAACGTCCTTGCTCTCTGTTTGAATAAGGCAGTCGTCCAAGTAGGGATATATTTGAATTCCTTTTTGTCTGCAAAATGCAATTACTGGTGCCAGGCATTTTATGAAGACCCTGGGCGCAGTAGATAAGCCAAAGGGCAGTGCAGAGAATTGGTAACGCATTGAGCCAGCTATGAATCTGAGGTATCTTCTGCAAGATTGTCTGATTGGGACATGCAGGTATGCCTTTTTGAGGTCCAAAGTAACTAGCCAAGCCTTCTTGCCCAGCATGGGTAGAAGCTGCTGCAGTGTCAACATTTTGAATTTTGGAACATCCAGGAAAGTATTTAGAAATGACAGGTCCAGTATTGTCTCCAGGCTTTGTCCTTTCTGGGTACCAGAAAAAGTCTTGAGTAAAATCCTTGCCCCTGTTCTTGCTGTGGTACTTTTTAAATAACTCTCATGTCCATGAGTGCAGAAATTTGTTTTTGTGCCTCTGCCCATTGGTTTTGTGGCAGGTCTGGCATACCTTTTGACCTTGGGGGTGGGGTGAAAGTGGAACCTGTAACCCTGAGAAACAATATTCAGTACTCATTTGTCCTGGGTGATCACGTGCCAATTTTGTGAGAAGAGAGCTAGTTTTCCCCCTAAGGGTGCTGTTAAAAGGTAAGTGCTTGGCTTTTGTAGAGGGAAGTCATTGGGACCGTTTCCTATAAGGTTGTGATTTGTCTTCTCCGCCTTTGGGGGCTGCAGCACCCAATTGTTTAGGTCTGTATGAGCCTTGGGGCTGAGATCTGCCTCTTGGGTGTCTGTATCTGCCTCTTTGTGGCCTGCCTGACACTGGAAAGGACCAATTTTTAGAAGGCCAGTTCCTGCTAAATCTAGGTGGCTGAACCTGTAAGAAATCCTTTACTGTCTGCATTGATTTTGCTTTATCCTCCATTTTCTTTAACACCTCAACACCTCTTCTGCCTTAACACCAAAGTATCATGCTGTAATGGAGCATCCAATAATTTTGCTTTAACATGATCAGGTAAACTTTGTTCTTTTAACCAAGCATGTCTTTGAATGACAGAGCCTGTAATTGCGGCTCTGCAATAAGCCTCTAATGAATCAAAACCACATTGCAGAGTATGCTTTCCCACTTGATCAGATGCATGCAATAAATCCTGCATTTCCTTATTGTCAGGACCTTCTGAGCTTGTAAGCATTTTCTGTTTTAGCAAAGACATTAGATATTGTTGATATTTAAGTACGTGAAACTGGCAGTTTAAAGCCCTTAGAGCTAAAGTAGCAGAAGTGTAAACTTTTTTCCCCTCATCTATCCAGTGCTCTAGAATCCCTATCAGAGGGAACAGGGTTTTTTGCAGTGGAAGCCCTGACCCCTTTGGGACCCTGAGAAATTGTTTCTGGGTCAGCAGCAGGGTTTATATAAAGAAATTTATGAGAATCTGGGACCCTGTAGTACCTATCTGGCTTGACTGGTGCAGGGGGTAAAGAATCTGGAGACAAACTGAATTCAGAAAAAACATCATCAACAATATCTAGTACAGGGGGGATAGCAAGGGGCCTGTGCTGAGGCAGTAAAAGAAAGTCTCTGAGCCTTTTCTTGGATTCTGAATAATCCTGGCTCTCCCAGTGGAAATGCTCCCTCATTGTGTGCAGGGTTTCCTCAAAAGAGTAATCCTCAGGAGGAGAGGCTGAAGGGATGGATTCTTCAGCATCAGAATCCTCCTAGGGAGGAAGAGAATATCCCTGTTCTGAAGAGAAATCAGAGGAAACAGAAACCTGGTCAGAGGAGTCAGTCAGTGTCTTCCCGAGGCCTTTTATCAGGTGGGGGATGGGAACCCCTGATCAAAGTAATTAGGTCTTCGGCCATTTTAAGCATCTGTTTTTTTGGCATGGATGACTGTCCAGGAGAATGCTGTACTTGTTTCTTTGTCTTTAATGGTGTTTTAGACTTTGCCTTGGCTGCTGAAGTGGACTTGATAGTAAGCTGTGAAGGTCTGAAAACATCCTCAGAAGCCAATGCCTGCACAGCGGCTCCGGACCCATCTGAGGGAATAGTTTCCCTAGGCCCAATACCTTACGTTTCCAGAGGCCTAGTTGTCTCCACGTGGGAGTCAGAGGCGGCCTGTGGCTCTGAGGTAGCGGGTGTCAGGGGCTGCAAAAGTGCCTCACTGAGAACCGGCGAACTGGCGACTGGCCTAGTAGAGGTTTTGTCGATTTTGGACCTCAGATGCCTGTCCTTTTCTTTGTCTTTGCGTTTTTTATGAATTCCGGTCGTCGGTTGTTCCGGCAGCATTATGTAGTTAAATCTTCGGCCAAAGTAATGTAAAGCAAAATCAAACCAACACTTAATAGTGCATTGGTTGAATCTAGCACAAAACCGACAACTAGCAACGTCATGGTCAGGGCCGAGGCAAGGAATACAGTAAGAGTGGAAATCCTTATGAGGTATTTGCTTCCCACAAGAAATACAATTGTTAACTTTTACTGACATCGGTCTGGTGCAAGAAAAAGTTTCCCCAACGGGGTACTTAGCTTTATTGAAGACTTTGGTTCTGAAATTCAATTTCGAAAATCTCAGGAGTCGGCCGACCTGCACTTGCGAACTGCTTTTGCTTCGGGCACTGCGCGGCAAGAAAGACTGAAGAAAATGACATTGGCTGCATCTTATATACCCCTGGCGCACTGACGTCAGGGAAGAGGCGACAGCAACCGACGCTGGACCAGGACTTTGGAATTCAGGCCGACTGAGGGTAGCCTGCCAGCAGGATAACCCAAGTGTAATGACTGCAACAGTGACACACTATGAACATCGAAGCAGTGGCAAGTGCTGGGAATTCAAAACAGCTATCTGGTTCAGCTCACAGCTGGCATGGCATTTGAGCAGGGTATTCATATTCTTCTACTGTTTCTGGTTTTAGATAGGGTTGTTGTTTTCTTCCCACTTCTCAAAGAGATTTTGACTGGTAAATTGTCAGGCCACTACATTTCCTGCATGTAAACATGAGATGTGTGCACAGCATCCTATCTAGGATTACTTCTTTTATACCTCCTGAGCAATGAGACAGGGTCTATCTCCCCCACAACACTGAACACGATAAAACAGGTACTGGAAAATAGACAAATGACTCGTCAAATAAAATGAAATGCAGATCAATTCTCTATGAGCTATGATCTACTTGCACTATCAGCAGGCATCCGAGCTCCCAGGTGTGTGTAACGGCTTTCAAAAAACACTCATGGCAACAGAGGACGGTGGATAAACCTACCTGCTAATTGGATGCTTCCACTTGAAAATGGTTTGCTTTCAGACAGCAGATGGTTCACACCAACTATTCAAACACCCTCACTGCCTTTTGACATAAGGGGTAGAAGTGTGTTCTCCTTTGCTTATTGACATACCACCCATCCTACACCCATATAGAATTTTCAATGGAAACTGCTGAAACCGCATCTGCCATCAACCATAATGTCTTCAGGCACATGTGCTATGACAGATGAATGAATCAGCTGAGGCCCGATGCTAAAGAGCTAGAATCCTGTTTAACGGTGAATAATCTTTTCATGAAAATATGCCCAGAATGAAGTCGATGAATGTCAACAACTGCGACAGCTCCAGCTATGAGTTACAGAGTTCACTGTGACCCACAAGAACTGGAAACAGACTCAACAGAGACTCCTTGGCAAAAATAAGCCTGGATTAGTGAGGGAGTGAGCAGAAGTCAATGATACACTTTCACCCCATGCAAACTGGTTCACTGTAATTTCTAACATACATGTAGTGCACACTATGGGAGGCCAAGGTGAGATCAAACAGGGGAATGTAGAATTGGAAAAGACTTGATCCTACCTGAAAGTATAAATACTTCCTGGATTCTTTGGTAATCTGTATGTGAGCGTCACGGAGGTCCAAAAACACATTCAGTCTCCTTCTGTGACAAGTGTAAAAGGATGAAATGCACTATGACAATCCAATTTTTTTTTCAAATGAAAATCTTCAGGCAACTTAAATTCCAAATCAAAAGTATAAATAAAAAGATGGAGTAATAAATACATGAATAATCTTTTTTGCTTGAAGATGGAAACATTATTAAAAGGAAAAAAGAAACACAACTATGTAACTGCAGAAAACCAAGAAATATCACATGCCAGATTAAGTAGGTGGTTTCAAGATGGGAATGAGGTATTTCATTTTCTTTGGTACTAAAAAATCTGTAACACACCTAGCTACTGCTGGTCTCGTAGAATCTCTTGGATGGCTCTTCTTTTCTTGCTGCACTTTTCTGATAGGGTGGGACATGAGGTCAGGGTATGGAATGGGGTAGCAGGGATGTGGCGTGTAGAATAGCTTTATATTCCTAGTGTGTATTCCTCTCCTTACCCACTTGCTATGCAAGACTGACATCCATACAAGGAACAGATGTCACCCAACTGCCCCCAGAGTAAGACAGCCTTAGGAATTGCACTGCTGCCGACTGGAAAATGGACCACAGTTTCACTTGCTGTTGCGACTTATCCCTTCTTTTAGGAGGAGCACAGTTCCATAACATGTCAAGATTTTTTTGTTTTGTTTTTTAAGGTTTCTGGTTATGTTGCTGGTGGCAATGCTTAAAAGAGGTATTGTGGACTTTTAAGTTTCACAACAATTGAGATTTTTAGTCTACTCCTCTATGTTATTCAAGTAGTAGTTTACTTTAGAGTGAAAAAAACAGCAACCTGAAGGCTGAGTTCAGAATCACCACCATGATGCCTTTGCAAATTAATATGCTGTAGCCTGGCATGCTGGCAACATGGCAAAACCACTGCCTGCTGAGCCAGCTGAATGTTAGGCTAAGATGTATGCAGACTCCATCATGAGGCTCAGAAATGGAGGAGAATGTTGCCAACTGAAACTACAACTTCTGTTTTAAAGGTTCATCTTGCAAGTAAAAAGTACAGTTTTGTACCTACCATAAATGTAGATGTCCGATAGGTATGCATCTGCAGTCCTTACATATGGGTTGTCCTGCCTCAGGCAGCCCTTCGGTCGGCCGGATTCCAAAGTCTGGGTCCGGCGTCGGCTGATGTCACCCTTTCCCCGACGTCAGAGCGCCTGGGGTATAAAAGAGTCAGCCGACGCCATCTTTCCTCAGTTTTTCTTGCCCCAGATGCCAGGTGCCCTCTAAGGAAGGATAAATTTGGAGAAATGCAAAATATTCCAAACATGCACAGTAATATAAAACAAATACACCATAATAGATAACCCCAGCTAGCTATAAGAGGGATAAGTACCCAAGAAATACCACAGAGGGGAAGGAGGGAGGGAAAACTTGACTGCAGATGCATACCTATCGGACATCTACATTTATGGTAGGTACAAAACTGTACTATGTCCTTCAAGGATGCATCTGCAGTCCTTACATATGGGTAGAATACCATAGCCAAGCTGGGGGTGGTAGGATCTAAGAAAATGATGGTGTAGCTAAAATGCCCTGCAGGACTGCCGTAGCAAAGCCTGCTCAGGATCTGGAATATAAGGGCAAATTGTAATGCTTGGAAAATGTATGCACGGAGCTCCATGTAGCAGCTTCTAAAATGTCCTTGGTAGCCACCCCTCTTAAAAAGGCTGTGGAGGTGGCTGTGGCTCGGGTGGAATGAGGCCTGATGTTAGCTGGCACAGTTTTTCCATGATAAGAGTAGCAGAATCAAATGCAATTTCCTATCCATTTAGAAATTGTCTGTTTGGAAATTGCTTTGCCTTGAATGCCTGCAGCATATGCTACCAACAGCTGGTCAGTTTTTCTGAGAGTCTTAGTTCTGTCCAAGTAGTAGCGTAACTGTCTGTGAATGTCCAGGGTATGCAGAAGTTTCTCTCCCTTGTTTTGCGGATTTGGAAAGAAGGTAGGCAGGTGAATAGCTTGGTTCAATGAGACCCTGGATACCACCTTTGGCATGAATGAAGGATTGGTTCTCAAGGAGACTCTGTCCTGATGAAAAATAAGAAATGGTTATACTGCCATGAGTGCCTGCAATTCAGATACTCTTCTTGCTGAGGTTATGGCCAGAAGGAAGGCAGTCTTCCAAGACAGGAACTGTAACTCTGAAGATGCTGCTGGTTCAAAGGGAGGTAGAGTCAACTTTTCCAATATGAAGTTAAGGTCCCATGTAGGCACTGGTGGTTTTCTTGGAGGATTGATGTTTTTAATTCCTCTTAGAAACTGCCTTAAGAGAGGATGAGAGAAGACAGGTGGATCAGTATTGTATTCTGCAGAAATTGCTGAAGCATGAATTTCTATAGAAGAGTAAGAAAGGCCATTGTGGAGCATTTCTGCCAAGTATTCCAGGATATGTGCCATGCTCATCACTGTGGCATCTAGGCCCTTTGCGGTGCTCCAAGTGTGGAATCTTTTCCATTTTGCTGAATATGCCTTTCTCGTGGAAGGTCTGCGAGCTTCCATGATGATATCCTTCACTCTCTTGGACAGCTTTTCCTGGTGAGGAGTCAAGGTATTCTCCAGGCTGTCAGCTGCAGGGTTTTCAGGCTGGAGTGCAGAGTTTTGTAATTGTGCTGTGTCAGAAGGAGTGGCCATTGTGGTAGAGGCCACGGTTTCGTGTGTGACAGGGCTCCATAACAGTGGGTACACCAGTGCTGCCTTGGCCAGTCCGGGGCTATTAGAATCACTTTTGGCTGCTCTGTCCTGATTTTCAGTAAGACCTTGGTCATTAGTGGTGTGATCTGACATCGGCTGAGGCAAGAAAGAGTCTCCAACGGGGTACTTAGCTTTTTGAAGTCTTCGGTAGCTGAATTTACAGGAGCTGGCCGACCAGCACTTGCGAACTGCTTCTGCTTCGGGCACCACGCGGCAAGAAAGACTGAGGAAAGATGGCGTCGGCTGACTCTTTTATACCCCAGGCGCTCTGACGTCGGGGAAAGGGCGACATCAGCAGACGCTGGACCCAGAACTTTGGAATCCGGCCGACCGAAGGGCTGCCTGAGGCAGGACAACCCATATGTAAGGACTGCAGATGCATCCTTGAAGGACATCAGTAACTACTGCATTTCATTACCCAGACCTCAGTGGAACTAAATGTCATGTGATACATGACTTACAGTCCTCAAGGAGACTGTGGAGGAAACAAAATTGTTTCCCAGACTGATTCACAGTTGTGCATTCTTTGTCAGGGGGTTGGACTGTGGGTCAGACTGCAAGGCTCAGTGGAGATGGAGTCTTTATAACAACTATCACTACAACAACTGAATTAGGATTTGGACTCGCCAACCAGCAACTTCAATCCTTAGAGGGCTGGAGAATCTTGCCAGGCTTTCTCTGAGTGGGAGTGCCACATTACTGTGGTTGTAACGAAGTACTGGAGACTAATTTGAACATCTTCATCAATTACAGGACCACTCAAGAGAGGATAGCTATAAGGTTGGAAAGGCCTCTTACAATGTTTTCTACAAAGACGACACAGTGTCTAAGGGCAATACACTCTCATCATTCTCAAATCTAACGACAGCTGGAGAAGATGGAAGGGAATCTGTACCATTCGCTTCAACACTAGGAGTGGGTAACTCAAAGGATGAGTCAATGTGCTTCCTCTTGAATGTGTGCTTTTTTTGGCTACCCCCAAAGGTGACAGGTCCAAGGAAAATGAACAAGCAAGTTTATGGTGAGATGTCATAGACAGGCACTACACGAGTCCTTGGGACCCTCTGTCCTGCTGCTGGAAAACAGCAAGAGTTAATTGGTCTCTCAAAGGAGACTGCCATCAGAATACATATAGATAAGATGATCTGCAGCTCCAGAGACAGCATTAGTAATAATATTATGCCCAACCCTGAGGACAATAGTGCCGACAACCAAAAGGTTGACTGCATCAAGCTGTACCCTGATATGCTGACCCACCGCTGTCACGGCCAAACAGGCCATCAACACTGGCAAATAGCAACAATAAAGATACCAATACTAATAACCATCAACACCTTAGTCATCATCAAAAACTGTGGTCTCAAGAAAAGGACTGTGGCTGATGACAAAAAAATGATGCTGGCCTCCTTGTTACAGACACAGGTATGAGTGACAGTGAGTAAAATCTGGAGGACTTAACAGAGACAGGAAAGAGGTAGTGGAGCTCTCCATTTACTACAAATACAGCCAGGGAAGAGGCAGTAGGTATCTTTTACTGAGCCCTAAGATACCTTCCACAAACATGTCAAAGTGACAAAGGTGTAGAGGGTGCATTCTTGATATTTGGAGACAACTATATCTTAATGAGCAGCAATGTAGAACTGATTATGGAAAATGTATTCCAGTTTTGGACAGTGCTCAGGCCTAACTTGTAATATGGACAAAACAGTCATGGTATGAATAGAAAGGAGAGAGGAGGGTGTAATCAAACAAGTATAACCCAGGTATTTAGGATTGTTGGTAAGTAGCACCTGGGAGGACACTTATAAACAGAATTTGAAAATGATGTTGGATATATGGCGTGTAAAAGATGTACAGTTTAAAACTATTTCTGGAAGGATTAAGGCAATAAACTCAATTGTGCTGATACACGAATAAACGAGTCTTCGTGGGTTCTGTTTAAGCAGCTTTATTCTACACATTACTGTAAAGCTTATTTGACTATGACTAAGTACCGTGTATACAAACTAACTGCTGTGATCATACATGCTTGCACACTGGCGACTTCTTCAAAATGGCACTAGGGATTTCAGGTGTCTGGAACTTATATTTGCATATGCAGCCTCGCATGCTTCTTAAAGATATAGCGTACACATGCTACACTGTGATCTACATCCTCCCTCTTTGAGAAATAGATTGTGAAATTTGTCATGAGGTATTTAGCATGCAGAAATCACAAATAATCTAGAGACATGCATTACACAATACTAAGTACACACGTATATACAATCAAGTCCATGTTGCTGTGCATTTCACATTAGGCTTAGAAACTTGTCCATATCGTATGACACAAAATGAGGAATCAGTTTTAGCAACTGGAACTGTCTCTGCAAAACAGTTGACCTGTGGAATATCCGAATTACTCTCTGGAACAGAATCAGACTTTTGAACACATACTGGCCTGGAAACAAATGTCTGACTCATCCTTTTAGAGTTTGCATCACAGATGCAATGTTGTGATTGCAATGGTGATGATTCTGGTACAGGAAGAAGAGGTCTGCGATTCCTCCTATACTCTACACATTCTGAGCTTACCCAATGAGACCTCGGCTTGGCACAGATGTCTTTTATCTGTCCTAGTCGATCAAAATCTTTCATCGTCTGGATTCGTACAGTCTCTCCTTCCCTCGATAAATGAAGTAATCTGCACAATCTGTCATAACTAGATTTCTGGATATTACGCTTTTTCAACAATTGAGCCTTGATGGTTTTATTGTTCTTAGAGTTAGGCTTCAACAAACTTGATGAAATAGGCAGCGCAGTTCCAGTTTGTCTGGAAAGTAGTCTTTGAGCAGGTAAGCCAAGAACATCATCATGAGGTATGTTTCTGAGATTAAATAGATTCAAGAATACATCGGTACTGTCATGCTTTGACTTTTTAAGTAATTGCTTTGCACTCTGTACTGCATATTCAGCTAGACCATTGTCTTGAAGATATTCAGGACTACTAGTGATATGTACAAAGTTCCATTCTCTCGCAAATTTCTGAAACAACTGGCTAGTAAATTGAGTACCATTGTCAGAATAAAGTTTGTGAGGACTACAATGAACTGAAAAATGACATTTAAGCTTAGTGATAACAGCTGTTGAGGTTAAGTTTGGTAGCAGATCAATCTCAAACCAGTTCGAGTAAGAGTCTACAAAAACCAAATAATGTTGATTATTCCATTCAAAGACATCAGTTGCAACAGTAAAGCAAGGTAGTTCAGGTATTGGATTTAGCTGAAGTGGTTCCTTTTGTAAATGTTCTCTGGTACTATTACTTACTGAACAACAAGAAAGAACACTATCAATGTATTTAGATAATGAAGGCCAAAATACTAGTTATCTTGCCCTTCTCTTAGTGGATAATAAACCAGAGTGGCCATGATGCAAAATCTGAATATATTCATGCTGTAATGAAGCAGGAACAACAATTTTAGGACCTTAGAAAATAATACCATCTTCCATCAGCAAATCATCTCTGTAGGGAAAAGATGATTGCACCTCAGGTGATACACTAGATTGTTTTGACGGCCATCCGATACTGATGGAGTGATTGAGCTTTTGTGAAATTTGATGAGTCACAGTGTGATCTGTCAACTCATCAAGTTAGTGGTGGAAAAATTCGCACTGACATTACATCAAAGTCAAAATTGTCAGCATACAGCAGTTTTGTTGTATTTATAGGTGCTCTGGATGAAGTATCAGCCAGATAAAGCAATTTACCTTTAGTGTAGACCATGTGGAAATTGTACTTTTGCAATCTGAGCATCACTCTTTGTAATCTTGTCGGAGCAGAATACATAGGTTTCTTTGGAATAGTAACTAGAGGCCGATTATCAGTTTCAATTTGAAAAGCTCGACCATAAATATAAATCGGAAAACTTGGAACATGCAAAAACAACTGCTAAAAGCACTTTCTCAATTTGAGCATAATGCATCTCAGTTTGAGTAAGTGTCCTAAATGCACTGGTTATTGGTCTGCCCTCTTCTAAAATAAATGCACTAAGACCAAAATTAGAAGCATCACAGGATAGGACAACTGATTTATTCACATCATAGTACTGCATTGTGTGTGTGTGTGTGTGTGTGTGTGTGTGTGTGTGTGTGTGTGTGTGTGTGTGTGGTGGTGGGTCGCAATTTACTGCTTAAGGTAATCAAACGCCTTCTGATGATGTTGTAACCATGACCACACAACATTCTTTCTGGTTAGTTCTCTCAACGGCGCTGTCAACTCACTGAAATCTGGTATACACTTGCCCAAATAGTTGACCGTGCCCAGAAAACGCTGCAAACTCTGCACATTATCTGATGCTGACATCTCTAAAATAGCTGTTGGTTTGGTTGGGTCGGGTTTTAAGCCTGTACTTGTAAACAAATGTCTTAATGTAGGTTACTTCTGGAAGTCTGAATTTGCACTTCAGAGGATGGAGCTTCAAAACTACTTCATGTGCTCTGTCTAGAGCTTTCTTGAGGTTTCTGTCATGCTCTGCTTCGCCACTGCCTCCAACTAGCAGATAGTCTACTATTAGGGCACTAGGATAACCTGAAAAAAATGGTTCCATTGCACGCTGAAAAACGTCACCTGCAAAATTAATTCCAAATGGCATCCTTAGAAACCTGTGTCTGCCAAACGGGCTATTAAAAGTAGTTAGAAATGAGGATTTGCGGTCAAGCATCACTTGCCAAAATGAACTCTCTGCATCCAAAACAGAAAATACAGTAGCATTTGGTATTAGAGCTGCAACTTCCTCTACTGTGTGCATTGGATAATACGGCCTCTTTAACGCTTTGTTCAAATCTCTAGGGTCAATGCATATTCTGATTTCATCTGAACCTTTCTTGTGAGCGGCTACCATGGACGACACCCACTCAGTTGGTTCTGTGACCGGACAAATCACACCATGCTGCACCATCTTATCCAAATGAGCTTTGACTTCATCTTGCACAGGTATTCAAACTCTTCTTGCTGGTCTGACTACTGGGTTGATCTTGAGGTCAATTTCATAGAACACACGACTGGAAGCTTGCCCAACTTGCCATCAAAAACATCAGCATATTCTGAGAAAATGGCTTCTGCAAAACTTAACTTGGAAATGCAATCACATGATAAATTTCTTTTGCAAAAGAAAGCAGACTCATTCTCAAACCATTTTTGAGACATAGTAAAGATTTCACTGGTCATCAGACTACATAGAAAAACAAGTTGCAACAGTTCTCAGCCAAATAACATGAAGTATTACTGAACCTTCGGTTTGAATTTCTTCACCTCCATATGCAACAAGTAATGCACTGCTGGTTACATTGAGTTGTTCACTGTTTCTCACTTTTGCAAATGTATCTGATGATATAACATTGCACTTTTATCCAATGTCTACTTTGAGCTCTGTGGATTTACCATAAATTCAAACTATGCAAAACACTTCACTCTGTCAGTAAGTTTACTGCGTCAACTCTTTCTCCCAGCACTGATACACCATCTACACAGAAAGATGATGGTTTTGGCTCTTGTGGTTGCTCTTTGCTTAGGCCTGTTTCTGCTTGCCACGTGTTGCATACTATCTACATTTGTTCTGGAGCGTCCTGAAACCATGCTTTTGTCACTTGTATGAACTTTCTTTACAACTGTATGAGGCTTACTTGATTTGCAAAACTTTTGAAAATGGTTCCACTTCTTACACGTATGGCACTGCTGACCATATGCTAAACATTTCTCTCTTAGATTCATGGTTTGCATCACAATTTCAACAGTTAACAATAAAGCTAGACTTGGGTTTTGCTGACACACGCTTGCATGGCACTGAGATGGTGATGGAGCTTGCACTTCTAGAACTTTCTGGAAAACTCAGCACATTCTTTGGAGTTCTTGTGGTTGCTCTTTGCTTAAGCCTGTTTCTGCTTGCCACGTGTTGCATACTATCTACATTTGCTCTGGAGCATACTGAAACCATGCTTTTTGTCACCTGTAAGCAGGGTTGCCAGATTTCCAGCCCCCCCCCAAGTGGGGACAAAAAAAACAGAAGGTCTCTCACGGCAAGTGAAGACCAAAAAAAAAGGTCTTTAATGCGGAACACAGCTCCACATTAAAGAACTCAGCTCGCTCAGTAGCTCTGCACTAAACACGGAGCTTCTCGTGTTTAATGCACTGCAGTTCCACATTCAACACAAGTAGCTCCGTGTTTAGCAATTTTTGATTGGCCCGTATACTGGCATATGGGCCAATCAAAAATCGCTAAACACGGAGCTTCTCGTGTTTAATGCGGAACACAAGAAGCTCCGTGTTTAGCAATTTTTGATTGGCCCGTATGCCAGGTATACGGGACAATCAAAAAACAAACAAAGCGGAGGCTGGCCGGGATTTAAACCAGCAGGGCGGGACTCGGGATCAGGCTGCTGATCTCGGGACAGTCCCGCCTAAATAGGGACGTCTGGCAACCCTGCCTGTAAGCATGTTCGTGTGCCTTTCTGTCACCTCATGGATCTGACAAATCTCTATTTGCTTTGCTTAATGTCAAATCACGGTCATGAAGCAAAATCTTTCTCACTGCAGCACTTCTAATACCACATACAAGTTTATCCTTTATCAGCTCATCTTTCAAGTCACCAAACCGACAAGCTTTGGCCTTGTTCATCAAGTCAGTTATATAAGCTGCAAATGTCTCCCCTGGCTTCTGATTTCTAGTGTAAAAGAAATGCCTCTCTAATGTAATATTCGTTTGGGGGTTGCACATTTTTCTGAATTTACACTTTAAACACTCTGGGTCTTCTCTGGATTCTGCTTGCACAACAATATGGCAGTCTGCACCTTCACACACTGTTGGTGAATATACAAATAATCACTCTCTTTCGATAGCCTCAAATCCTACTAGATTTAGCAAAATAAATGTCCTTGTACATGCATCTCTATCTGCATAAGCTGCTTGTATAAAAATATCATACTCCTATTCAAATATTCTCCAGTGCTCTGCAATATTCTAGTCAAACACAAGCAGTTGTGGTTTTCGAAATCCGTCTGCCATATTAACATATACCAGTGAAGGGTCCTGTAAATCCGTACAAACATACACACACACACACATACATACGTGTGTGTGTGTGTGTATGTATATATATGTACATAAGTAATTGGCATGAACACTCAACTTGGTTAATGCTCTTCTGCTTACATCTGCACTTTCTTTCTTTGTGCTTATCGATATAGTGCGAATGAATAACCACATGGTGCTTTCAATTAACTGATCTTTGTGAAATAAACCTCTCGGGCTTCTCAATGCTTTATCGCACTTTACAAACTACCTTTTCAAATTTCTTACTGCTTCACTGTGCTTTACAAAATAGCTTTTTTAAGTTTCTTGATGCTTTACTGTACTTTGCGAAATAACTTCAAATTTCTCTGCTTTACAAAATAGCCTTTTTAAATTTCTTGATGCTTTATTGTACTTTGCAAAAAAACTTTTTAGCTTTCTCGATGCTTTATGAAACTCAGCAGAATAGCTTTTTAACTTATTTACTGCTTTACGGAGCTAACAGAATACTTTTTAGGACTTTGCGATACTTTTATGGAATTTTCAATAAGTAAAGGCAGGAATGCTAAAATCATCGGCTTTTGGAATTGTAAAAGCAAAAATGGTAAAGTAGTAGTTTGGAAATTTATCGATAAAGGCAGGCATGGAACAGTCATGCATTATCACTTAATAAAGTCGCTTTAAAAAACATTCAAAAACTCTGTAATGCAAGTGAGCAATTCACGAGCACTGTAATACTCTTGTAAATCATTTGCAAGAAGCACCTTTCTTTAATACAGGACACTTGGTCTAGCAATCCACAATGTGTGTAATCAGATATTGGTTGCCCAAATTCAATGTCTTTTTGAGATATGTGCACTTTGTTTCTGATTGCCCAAATTCAATGTCTTTTCAGATATGTGCACTTTGTAAATGCAATACACTGAAATATTCACAAAAATGGCGGCACCTAGCCAGGCAACCCTTTACAATACAAGAAGCACTCTGCAATGGTGGCACTTTGCAAACAGCCATGCAGCACAAGAACTTTTCTTCAATCAACCATGCTTCAATTGAATTACATGAGGTACTTGCACTTTACACACAGTGAACTCTTTCAAATACATGCACAGTAATAAGCACACACTATAAGCACTTTTACAAACTCTTTACATCAAATGACTTTGGTTAAGTTTTTGATACCAAAGTCGTAGTTATGCATAGACACAGCCCTTTGCCCATCATAGCAGTCACCTTACTTAATTTTTTTTTTATCTACTGTGCCCTTTTCTTTTCTTATTATTCTTAGTGTTCGTTTAAACCCTTTTCTTTTTTATGCCCAGCGTACTTTCTTTGTGCTCGTTTTACTCTAAACATGCCCAGTTATACCTTAAAAACTTACTTTCTGCCTTAAATATGCTTGCTTTATCTCTAACATGCTTGCGTCATCTTTAACATGTTCAGTTTGCACTTTGAACACATTTGTATCGGACACTTAACATTTTCTTTAGTAAAACTTTTTTTAAGCTTTCTGCTTGCCTGATAATGTGGTTTATGCCTTGTAATACCTTTTCTTGCCTCTTTGCATCAAGTAAATAATTTGCATTGCTTTTCATTACCTTTACTTCCAGACTTTCTCTTGATTTTACCTTTGCTGTCGTCTCTACATCTCATTGCTTCAAATGTTTTGTTCTTTTCCATCCCAGTTCTGGCACCATGTCGCATTCGTGTTGGTATACGAATAAACGAGTCTTCGTGGGTTCTGTTTAAGCAGCTTTATTCTATACAAACACATTACTGTAAAGCTTATTTGACTATGACTACGTAACTTAATATACAAACTAACTGCTATGATCATATATACTTGCACACTGGCTGCTTCTCCAAAATGGCACTAGGGATTGCACATGTCTGGAACTTGTACATGCACGCACAGCCTCGCATGCGTCTTAAAGATATAGCGTACAGAGACTACACACTGCTCTACACATCCCAATAATAGCTGGAAGGTCAAAATTAAAAATGATAACTAATCCAACATGTTAAGTGTTTGGACATTATAAGGGGTCATTCGAATAGCGTCAGGAAAAAAATGCAAATGCTGATATGAATGGTTGTGGAGGAGTCCTAATATCAATGAGTATGCACTACTGTTTGAAGTACTGTCACTGTGTAGAGTACTGTAAGGCAAGTAAAAGGTATATGCCCTTTTCCCCACTGTAGTGCGATCCTGGAGTTAATATATATAGTTAGGGGGTGTGGGGGGGCACAGACCCCAAATTGGGGTGTGTGGGGGTGAAGCCCCCCACCTAGCTTGGTTTTAGATTATATTTCACTGAAAGCTTCAAAACGATACATTTTAAACCATAGACATGCATACTTACAACACCAATGACTAACTCTTTCCAGAAGTCAATATACAAACTAAGTGGGGGCTACGGCACCCATACCCCCCCCCCCAATGTGGGGGGCTGTGCTTCCCACACACCCCTAACTATATATAGTAACTCCAGGATCGCACTACAGTGGGGAAAAGGGCATATACCTTTTACTTGCCTTACAGTACTCTACACAGTGCCAGTACTTCACTGAAATGAGATTCGGTGAAATGAGTTTTCAGTAGTTTGAGCGTTTAGCGATTTTGGTCAGGGTGAACTGAAATTCAGTGAAATGAGCTTTCAATGAAACAAACAAAGTAGACCCACTATCACATAACACAGTCCAATTACACATAAAAAGCTGAACCCTAACACAACAATATCTAAATAAAAAACATTTGCACATACATAAAACCTATTTATATGTATTTACACACACTAAACATACATGTATAAAAAAATATATATATATTATGTTCATGTACTGGAACTACAAACCAATTAATTTAATAACCTTTGTCTCGTTCTTAAAATGGGTTTCACACTAATAGCTGTATTCAAGCCTGGTGGGTGGTCTGCTTGTAAGAGTGTTATCCAAGAATATTTACTTAATTCCAATTCATTATTTATATCACCACCTTTTTTATTCCTATACTTCACATCTATGGCTCTAAAAGTGAACCTATGATTAGGTCCTCTCTCTCCCACATGTCTTCCTAGGGCATTGCTACTCACCTCCCTGTGCATCTCTGACTTGTGTTCAACAATCCTGTCTAACTTTCTAGTACATTTTCCAATATAGAATGCTGTACATACCTTGCAACATGCCATATACACAATGGCAGTAGTGTTGCAGGTAGCAAAGCATTTAAACATATACTTCTTACCTGTATTGGGATGTATAAACTCAGTGTCGGTTACAATGTCATTACAACATTTACAGTTATGGCAGGGGAATGTGCCAGGTTTTTTACTTATTTCTGTTCTATGACTATGGAGATCTTTATAATTATTTATTTATTTTTATTTATTTATTTAAATTTGTTGACCGGGAGTGTCCGACTGGACGTAGGTTCATTTTCAGTGGAGGCCCGGGGAGAAAAGCTCCACAGTAAAATAAACAGACAGTAGTTGCATTGGATTACATAGCGATTAACAATATAACATAGCAATTACTTACAACATGTTTACAGATAAAGAACATAGTACATCAGTAGACAACTAGAATCTTTATCTGTGAAGTACATAACAGACATTAACAAATGTTACAATGAGAAGTTCCTGCTATATAATAAGTACTAGGCTTATGAGCATCTGAGCTTGCTATAATCAAGGTAGTTAGTGGAGTGGAAAGAAAGGTAGTGGTTGGATGGGGTGGATGATATTAGAGTAGGAGTTGCAAGGGCATAGCCAGCATGTTTTTAGGTGCACTTTTAGTAAAGTTTTAAAGTGGGTGCATGATGGTACAGAGGTAATTGTGGGTGGGAGTGAGTTCCATAATTTGGCTATGGCGCAAGAGAATAGTGCTTCACCAGCAGAGTTATTGGCTTTAGTGATCTGCAAGTGATTTTTGTTGCTGGATCTTAGTGGTCTGGTGGTGCGATAGGGTTGGAGTAGATTCTGGAGGGATGGGACATTTAGTGGATGGTTTACTAGTTTGTGGGCAAGTGAGAGTTGATACCACTGAAGGAGGTGAGGGAGTTCAAACCAGCCCAGTTCAGCAAGTGAGAGACAGTGCTGACTACGGTAGGATGCCCCTATGGCGAATTTGGCGATTTTGTTGTAGCAGGTCTCTAGCTTGTTTAGATCACACTGCCTTAGGTTGGTATATATTGGAGAGGCATAAAGTAGGGTGGAGATAAGGTGGGAATTTGCTATTGAAATCTTTGCTGCTTTGGTGAGAAATTGCTTATTTCTGTATAACACTTCTAGTTTTTTGTGGACTTTTTTATGTGAATGTCAAATTTTAGTTTGTCTATTTCCACTCCTAGCAATTTGGTGTGTTCAGTTGGGTATATAGTGGTGTTGTCCTTTGCTGTGATGTTAAAGTGAGAGTTGTTTTGAGTATGTTTGGTGGGTTGGAAGATGAGTAGTTTAGTTTTGTTTGGGTTGAGTATTAATTGGGCATCGGATAACCATGTTTCAACACAGGAAAAGGCTTCCTGTGTGACTTTTTGCAGTTTTGGTAGGGAATGGGCTGAGCAGATGATGGTAGAGTCATCTGCGTATTGTATGAGTGTGCCATGTTTGGTGGCAGAGGCTAGATTATTGGTGTAAACAGAGAAGAGTAGGGGTCCAAGGATGGATCCTTGGGGAACCGCTATGGAGATAGGTAGTTGGGGAGATATGGCATTCTGCCATACAACGTATTGTTGGCGGTCAGACAGGTAACTCTGAAACCAGTTGGTGACTGATTGTGAGAAGGATAGGTTATTGAGGACAGAGATAAGTTGTTTGTGTGGGACCATGTCAAATGCTTTAGATAGGTCTAGGAAAGTAGCAGAGGAGAGATAGCCATTGTTTTTATGCTGAAGGATAGTGTTAGTAAAGGACAGTAAGGCAGTGGTGGTGCTATGGTTTGGTTGGAAACCATGCTGAGTACTGGATAGGAGGTTGTTAGTAAGGAGGTAGTCTGAGACCTGAGAGTGTATGCATCTCTCTAGTATTTTGGAGAGTGGAGAGAGAAATAGCTATGGGGCGGTAATTGGTTAGTTCTGCAGAGGGTCCGCCTTTGTGGAGGGAAATTATATGTGATACTTTCCACAGTGTGGGAACGTAACTTTCTGACAGAGATCGGTTAATCAAGATGGATACTGGGTAGGCCAGAGCATCAGCTGCAATTTGTAGGTATTCATTTGGGAGGTTGCCTGCTGCTAATTTGGTGGGTTTAAGTTTAGTTAAGAGTTTTTTTTATGTTAGAGGTAGGTACAAGAGAAAAAGAGAAGGCAGTGGGGAGATTAATAGTTGAAGGTGTGGGTTGGACGGGAGTGGGGTTGTGTTGTTTAGCTAGTGATAGTATGGTTTGGGTGAAGTGTGTGTTGAATGAGGTAGCAATATTTTCTGAGGAGTGAGGGATGTTAGGAGGAGGGGTACTGATTTTACCCGGGTGGAGGATGGAGTTTATGGAGGACCAGAATTGTTTGGGGCTGTGTTGTGAGGAGTCTAGGGCAGACTGGTAGTATTGGAATTTGTCCTGTTATATTAGCTATTTTACTCTATTGCGTAGTTCTAGGAATTTCTGTCTAGCTGAGGGGGTTTTGTTTTGCACCAGTGCTCCCAGGTTTTATCCCTGTTTTTCATTTCTGACTTAGTGGTTTTCTGTAGCCATGGGGAGGGTTGTGCTTTGGTTCTGGAAAATCTTATGGGGGCATGGTAATTAAGGATGTTCAGGAAGGTAGTATAAAAAAATTCAACTGCGTCATCTAGACTGAGGTACTTTAGAGGATGCCAGTTACATTCTTTGAGGGATGAGATGAATGTGAGTGAGTTAAAGTTGTTTTTTACGTATTTGACGGTAGATGACAGGTTTAGCTTGGTATAGGTATTTTTTGAGTAGGAATGCTGGGGAGTGATCACTGAGGCTATCTGATAAGCAGCCTGTTATATATGATTGGGGGCTCTTACTGACTAGTATCCAATCCAGGGTAGTGTGCTTGCTGGAGTTTTTATTTATCCTGGTTGGTGACTGGACTAGTTGGGTGAAGCCATGAAGGTGTACATGATGGGATGGATTGTTGCCAGAACAAGATTGCCAGTCAATATTGAAATCACCTAAGATGATAGTTTCTTGGGGGAGATGGTGGGTAGACCAGCTGAGGAGGTTTTCTAGTGGAGGGATGTTTTGGCCAGGTGGGAAGTAGCATCCAATTATGTTGATGGTTTTGTTTTGGTGAATTTTGAGGTTGGTATATATTATTTCTTCATTGCCTATCTGTGTGTGGAGCTGATGATTTTAAGATCTGGATGTTTAGATGCTGTTTAAATATTATAGCTACATCACCTCCTTTTTTGTTTAGCCGGTCTACTCTTAGTATGCCGTAACCTGTAGGGAGTATTTGCTCACTGGTAATGTGAGGTTTTAAATATCAAAAGTGCCAAAGTACTGCAAGCAGACAATCCAAAAGGAAAAAACACTTTAATGACAAAACACAGCAGAGCTTTCGGACATAATCCTTCTTCAATACTACAAACTTATAAAATTTCTTTCATCTTATATACAGGCCCAAAGTAGTCATGTGGTTAGCAGCCCAAAAATCACATGACCATAAGTATCACTCAATAAGGCAAAGTTAAAACAACACAGATAGCAATGATTCTATAGTACATAACAAAAATTTAAATAATTTAAAATTCAGCTTGCTAATATGATTAATAATCAAAGTTACACATAAAATTCATATTATAAAATTCATATTGTAGAAACAATATACATAATTATAAATTCAATCTACTGAACTTAACCAAAATTGGTTTAAGGCTCAGCATACTGTTCAAGCCAGGAGAACGGTCACCAGCAAACCTTAAAATCCACTCATATTCTTTAATTTCTAAGAAGTTATTTATATCACCACCTCTTGGGGAGGGGAAAACAATGTCAATAACCCTGAATTTAAAACTAACTTCCTAACTTTCTAACTTCTTAGAAATTAAAGAATATGAGTGGATTTTAAGGTTTGCTGGTGACCGTTCTCCTGGCTTGAACAGTATGCTGAGCCTTAAACCAATTTTGGTTAAGCTCAGTAGATTGACTTTATAATTATGTATATTGTTTCTACAATATGAATTTTATAATATGAATTTTATGTGTAACTTTGATTATTAATCATATTAGCAAGCTGAATTTTAAATTATTTAAATTTTTGTTATGTACTATAGAATCATTGCTATCTGTGTTGTTTTAACTTTGCCTTATTGAGTGATACTTATGGTCATGTGATTTTTGGGCTGCTAACCACATGACTACTTTGGGCCTGTATATAAGATGAAAGAAATTTTATAAGTTTGTAGTATTGAAGAAGGATTATGTCCGAAAGCTCTGGAATGTGAGGTTTTAGCCAGGTTTCTGTCAGGATGACTATATCTGGGGAGTACAAGTCATTGTTGCCCACTACTTGTAAAACTTCAGGCAGACTTCTCAAGATATCCCAGTTCTTAATAATAATATTTTTACACCATTAGATCTTTTGTTATATGTTGTCACATATTTCATATATCTGTTTCTAATATTGTTCTATCATTATTACTTTGAGCAGGTTCACCAAAATGGGGTTTGGTATTGCTATCACATTTAGATATAACCTCAAGAGATATTTGTTACCACACTGTTTAAATTCTACAGTCATCCTATCTAGTTCATCGTCCTCAGAACAGAGTCGGCCTTATAACAAGCTCATGCCAGCCAAAAAACTCTCAAACAAAGCTTTTACTCATAGTGCCCTTCTCCATTACATCAGATTGAGTTTGCCCATAATAAGTAATGCAGAGGCTTTTTCTGAGCAGAAACCCTAAGGGAGGAGTAGGACCCAATCTGATCCCCCAGAAGCCTCTGGAGGTGGAAGGTGGGTGGGATGTAATGAATGAATGAAGATGAACAACACAGATGGAACGTTATGATAAGAACATAACTTCTTTATCTGATGCTGTTAATCTTCATTCATTCCTTACTGATGGGACAGAGTCTATAGCTACTTTACATCTGGGAGTTCCTTATGGAAGAATGTTCCTGAGTACCACTGAACCAAAGGATGCTTTTCCCCTGGAGACCAGATCTAATTTGTAATGAGTAATAAAGATATGTGGGGTAGACCAGGTTTGCAGCTGCACAGATATCCTTCACTGAAGCCCTTGAATGAAAAGCCACAGAAGTTGCCACTGATCTGATTGAGTGTGCTTTAACCTTGCTCGGTAGAGGAATTTTATTATGTTGGTACATGAAGGCTATATAGTTTCTCAACCATTTCGATAAGGTCACTTTAGAAGCAGGGTCACCCAATTTCGGGCCTGAGAAGGACAAACAACTGGTCTGATTTACGTACTGGTTTTGTTGTGCAGATAAAAACGTAATTGTCTAGGTACATCCAGGAAATGAAGCCAGTATTCCCCTTTGTTCGAGTAGTTAAGAAAAAAGACAGGTAGGTCAATCGTCTGGTTGACTGTCAATTCTGAAATAACTTTTGGAAGGAAGGAGGGATTAGTCTGGAGTAATACTCTTGTCACTATGACAGATCATATAAGGACATTTGATGCATAAGGCCTGAAGCTCAGATATGCGTCTTGCTGAAGTGATAGCTACTAAAACTAGTGACTTCCAGGATAAAGCTTCATATCACAAGAGTTCACAGGCTCGAAAGGTGGTTGTGTCAGGGATTGCAGCACTTGTGTTAAACTACAAGGGTCAGTTGGTTCTTTGAAGGGTGGTCTGATCTGCAACACCCCTTTTAAAAAGGTTTTACAGAGGTGATGGGAGATTAAGGATGAGTCTTGGAAACCATCATGGAAGTTTGAGATTGCAGCTAGATGGACTCAAACTGTGGAGGCTGTTGTCCCTGACTGTAGAAGACTTGACAGATAATCCAAAGCCACAGTAACAGGAGCTGAGCAAGGATCCAGTGTTCTTTGTTGGGACCAAATGAGGAATCTCTTCCATTTGCTGAGATAGATTTTTCTGGTGAATTGGCTTATGTGAAGCCAGAAGAACATGACGTACAGGGAAGGTAAGGTTGCTCTGCCTGGCTATTACTGGAAGTGGAGAAACCAAGCTGTCAGCTTGAGAGTGGGAAGGCTGGGGTGCATCAACCCTTGCGGATGTGAGATATTTTCCGGAGTTGGATCCAGAATCCAGGGCTGGCGTACTGGGTGACGCCAAAGGAAGGGAACCCAAATTTGTCGTGGTCAGTAAGGGGCAATGAGGATTACTTTGCTTCTCTGATGAAGGGCCTTCTTTAGAAAAAGGGGAATCAGGGTGAAGGAAGGGAAGGCATACAGAAGTCCCGTGGGCCAATTGTGTATCAGACCTTCGTACAGGGATTCCCCTTGTGGGGGATTAGGGCAAACTAACTGCTGCATTTGTAGTTTGCTGGGGAGGTGAAAACATCACAGCAGGGCTGGCCCCAGAGGCTGAAAATCTTCACCGCCATGACTGGACTGAGGGACCACTTGTAAGGCAGGAGGATACATCTGTTTAGCTTGTCTGCAATCAAGTTGGAAATCCTGGGAATATGCATTACTATCAGAAAACAGTTGGAAGCTATCGCCCATTGCCAAATTCTTATGGCCTCTCGACATAACGGATAAGACTTGGTTCCTCCTTGTTTGCTGATGTACCAGATCACTGACGTTGTTGGACTGTATGGCAATTGTCCTTGACGGAAGGGTAGATTGTAATGCTTGCAATGCTAGAAGAACTGCCCTCAGTTCTAGGACTCTGATATGCAGGTTGGTCTCTATGTCTGAACAAGTGCCTTGGACCATCTTCCCTTGGAAAAGTCCCCACCTCCACCACATCAGGGAACGTCCATGGTCACTGTAGCCCTGGGTTGAGGTGGGGAAAAAGGGCGACTCCATAACTCCTCGTCTGGCTTCATCCACCAAATTAAATTTTGTTTGCATCGTTGAGTTATACGTACTTGAAAGGACATAGGATGGTGCAAGGGATACCACTGTGTGAGCAAAAGCCATTGGAGAAGTCACATGTGTAGTCTTGCTAAGGGCACTATTGTAATTGATCCTGCCATCAAGACCAGGTGTTGAAGAACCACCCAAGCTGACAATTGGTTTTGACAGAGTATCACCCAGATTTGGGATCTTATCCTGTGTAATCTGCGCTCTGGAAGAGAGGCTAGGCAAGCATGCATAGTGAAAACTGCTCCTATAAATTCCAAGGTTTGAGAGGGAGTCAAGTTGCACTTTCCTCAGTTTATTGAGATTCCTAACAATTCTATCAGTGTGAGAGTGTAGTTTAGAGCCATCTCCAGTAGACACCTGGTGGAGTGGTGAGGAGCCAATCATCTAAATATGAAAACACCCATAATCCTTGAAGTCTCAAGTGAGCTGTTAACTTGGTGAACACTCTGGGGGCTGTAGAGAGTCTGAAGGGCAGCATGCAGAACTGGAAGTGATTGGCTCCTAGCCGGAAGTGAAGGAATCTTCTGGAGCATTTGTCCATTATTACGTGATAATACGCATGCTGAAGATCTATTGAGCACATCCAATCGTCTCTTTCCAAAAATGGAAGAATAGACTGAATTATGACCATCTGGAATTTTTCCTGTTTGACAAATTTGTTCAGGATGCTGAGATCCAAAATTGGTTTCCAGTCTCTTGTCCTTTTTCGCACTAAAAAGAATCTTGAGTAGAATCCGGATCCTATCGGGTCTGGTGGGACTGTTTAAATGACTTTTTGAAGCAGCTTTTGTTATTTCTTGAGCTGTTATTTCCCTTTCACTGGGTGGAAACGTCGGGAATTCATCTTGATGACTTTGGGTAAAGGTTGAATGGTATGTGGTAACCTCTGGTTATGATCCTCTGCACCCAAGAATCTGTAGTTATTGTTTGCTAAGCAGGAAGGTGCAGGGAGAAACGTCCCCAGACTGCTTCCAGAGGAAACCAATAGGATCACTCTTCAGGATCGCTGATAGGGCTGTCCAGAGAAAGAATCTCTGGACCCTGGTTCCGTGGACTCCATCTGCCTCTGTAGGGGCGCCTTCCGAATGAGTTACCCCCTCTGCCCTGGGGAGTAAACTCATCACATTGTCACAGAAAGGACCCTTAGATTTCTTGTGCCACGTCTTTCCACTCTTCTGATTCCTGGACGTTGAGGGGTGGAAAAATGTACCCCCACGGCAGACAGGGTCTTGTCGTCCTTCTTGCACTTAGCCAATGTGTCTTTTACTTTTGGGCTGAAAAGAGAAGAAGCTTCCAATGGAGTGTTAAAAAAGGAAGACTTAAAAGGGTCTGCAAAGTCACAAAGGAACATCCAGGCATGACGTCTCATGACAACACCTGAACCCTCCACTCCTTCAGTGGCGTAAGAAATCAAATGCATGAAAGAGCTGAATATGGATTTCAGGGTCGCAAGCTGTGAGGCAACTTTGTCATGTACCTCATCAGAAACTGCTCCTGCTAAGACTAGGTCTCTCTGAAGCCTACTGAAGTGTGCCAGATAGTTCAAAGACCTGACAGCAAAGATCGATGATGCAAAGACTCGCTTCCCTAACCTGTCCACCTCCCGAGACTCCCTGTTTGGGGGGTGGACAGTCTGGCTTTCCTTGGCAAGCTCCTTCCTAGTGGCTGCCACTACCCACCATAGCGTCTACAGGAAGACCCTTGGACCAGTGTGGGTGTTGCTCAGGAGGGGATAAAATCTTGTCTGGACTCCAAAGGATTGGTTCAATAGTATCAGGACTCTTCCATGTGCACTGCACAACGAGTTGTACCAGCTCATCTGTAGGCGGGGTCACCCAGGAAGTAGAAGGTTGAGCACAAAAAGCAAGCAAGAATACGGACTTGTAGGAGGAGGGGTTGGTGGACTTCTAGTTACCCCACCATTTCAGGATTTCCAGGATGTCTCCAAAGGAGACATTATCGGGAGGGGGGTGAACGTGGGGACCCCTCTCCATCGTAGTCAATGTCTTCAGGGGAGTCCATGTGCTTGCTTTTGCACATCCTCTTACATGGTACCTCTTCAGCAGAGGCTTCTGAAGAGAAGGCACCCTGCAGTAGGATATCTTGAGGCTCTTGTACTCTATGTCCCGAGGCGGTGGGTAGTGTCAGCTGCGGCTCAGAGGGAGGACATAATTGGTACTCCAACACCGATGGTTTGCCTGCAGAGACAAGGGCCCTCTCCATCGCCTAGAAAGCTCGCCAGCCTGAAGAGGAATGGGAGCCAGGAAGTGAGAAGGACAACCTTGGAACTAAGACTAGGTACTGTCAGGACTCCCGGAATTGGAGACGTGGCCATAGAAAAAATTGGTGCCGTACTAGGTGTCACGGTGCCCACAGCCCAGTCACGATCCTGAGAGTGGCTTGGTTCCGAATGAACCGAAGGCCAAAGGGTCGGCAGCAAAATCATAATGAGGTCTACCAGTGGAACTGAAGCAATAGGTACTGAAAAAGGCGCTGACGCCGGGTACTTTGATGCCTGCATGGAGGTCAAAGGAGGAGAATATGCTGGAGTCCGTGGAAATAGACTCCCAACTCCAAAAGGGAGGCGAGTTTTAGAAGCTGTTGTAATCCCCCTTGCAGTCAGCAGCTGATCCACAAGACACAACACATCCAGTTCCGAGATACTCCTGGTTGATTGTGTCGATATCCCCGACAGGGAGTCAGGTCATTCTAAAAAGAGACTAAACTGCTGCCCGAAGAAAGGATTCACTAAGGGTGAGTATCAGGTCTGAGCGGAATGGTCTATCGGCACTGAGGTCTCATGGGTGGAGACGTGTGGAAGGGGTGTCTGGTACTAAAACACATGAAGCAGATACTGGAGGCAGGCAGTCTTTTTCTATGCTCTTTACTAGGAGGGGGGGGAGGCTGCGACCCAGAAATAGCCTCTGAGAAGGGCGTCTTAAGGAGACCCTTCAAAATCAGTTTATTCTTTCTCTAATTAAGGGTTCGAGAGCTAAACCCTTTATAAATGGAACAAGGAGGCTGAACAGACAGATGGGCACCCAGACAATACACACATGAAACATGGGTGTCTGAATTCGGCATTTTGCGGCCACACTGGTCGCATAGTTTAAAACCAGAAGTTCCTTTTTTTCTGACATGGCGGACAATGAAAATTATCAACTATTGCAATAAGAAGTGTAAAAATAGCTAGAAGTTTTTTTTTTTTTTTTTTGAAGAAAAAGAGAAGAGAGAAAAAGGGAATACCAACAATGGTATTAAAAATACGTCAATGCTAAGGTAAAGAGAAAGAGAGAGAGAGAAAGAAAGGGGCTGTATCAACAATGGTACTTAGATTACCTAAAAGGTAAAGAAACAGTGAGACAATAACAACAGTAGTAGAGTGGGTAAAGTTAACGATAAACTAGGAAAATATGTTAAAGGTTTGAAAAGGTCTGAAACACAAGAAAACTGTACATTTTAAAGTACTTGCTGAGAGCTGGCTTGAGACGGCTTTCCGGCTATGCAGCAAACAAGATCCGAGGTAAAAGAGAGAAGGGCACTGAGGGTAAAAGCTTAGCTCGAGAGATTTTGGCTGGCACAAGCTTGTTATAAGGCCAACTCTTTTCCGAGGATGGAACCAACACCCATCAGTAAGGAATGAATGAAGATTAACAACATCAGACTGGAACTTCCACAGTTGTAAAAGCTTGTATCTAGGAAGCTAGGATTGAATACTGATAACGATCAATTCATGGGAGAATTTAGGAAAATTACAATCATGAAACTGAGATATGACTCTGACCTGTAAACACTATACACAGTTGTCCATTTTTTGTTTGGTTCTTTACACAATGTTCTGCAATAGCTGACATCTTTATTTTTGTATTATTGCTGTTGTAACTGCTGTTTTACTATACCATTCTTAAAATGTTAATAAAGCATTTAATTAAAAAACTCACAAGGTGCAAGCTGATAAGGTCTTACAGAAGTTGGTTTAGAGGAAAGGCTATGCAAAATATCTTTATATACTAATAAAATCAAATAATGAGATTTTAAAAAAAATAACAGTCTGCATCATATTTTTAGTCCTTTGTTTTTTTTAGGTTACTGACCTGGAAAAGAACATTTCTCTGACAGAAAATTAAGTTTCTATTTTTGAGACTTGAGGTGGTATTTTATTTCCACACTTCTATTTTTTTTTTTTTTTTTTTTTTTTTTTTTAAGAAGTGCTTCACTTCAATACCTGTTAAAACCAGAATAGCAACAGTAGCAGACATTTTTCCCCTTAACAACAAAGCAGCCAAAGAGGCGGCAAATACCAACATCCAGTTCAAGAACACAAGCACCAAAGTAAAGAAAAAATTCAACTGCATAGTATTCAAAATGAACAGTTTTATAGAACTGGCTACAAGTAAATACACAAACTCAGATAACTGTTATGCTATCTGGTACTTTCAAAGCCCAAGTGCAGTCACTGGCAATAAATGATTCATATGTGCAAAAAACTCTCAGAAGTTAAGGCACAGGAGTACTGGGGCTGAGAGGCAACCAAAATCTATTGTTTCTTACTTCTGTACAAACCTCTCTAAAGGTTGCTGTTGCGTCTTTCGGCTTTTCCCGGTTAGGGGTCGCCACAGCGGAACTCCGGTCTGCTAATGATTGGCAGTAGATTTTTTACGTGCCGAATTGCCAGCCCTGATGCACAACCTTCAACGAAGGTACACCCATTCACGCATGTCTCCATGCAGAAGACGCTCTAGCTGAGAATCGAACCAGACAGCGTTTTACTGTGAGGCGACAATGCTACCGCAGCACCACCACCGCAGGGTATGCTAACTAAATTAAGTGTAGCTTCACACTTGCATACGACTGAAGCCAGGCATTCCCTTGTAATACACGTGCAAACAAGACTGGAATGCACAATACCAGTTACTGCCTTGCAGTCCTCCAAAGAAATCAACTGTACTGAAAAAAAATTAAAATATAATACTTGTATCCAGTAAAATATATGTCCCAAAAGGCAACATAATTGTAATACAATCGTCAAATCATACCGGCTACCAGTCACAGTCAAAACCTCCTTCCTTTTACATGAAGGCAAGATGGTAATCTCCTGACAAGATCATCATTCATATTACATGTGGAAGAGAAGTCTTTCCGAAACTATTCCAGTCAACTTGGAATTACATTCCGCAATAAAATCAGGGGAAACAGATAACATTAGTAAATTTAGAAAACTCCTTAATATTTGGTGAAAGAAGAGGTTGCTTCAATCAGCTAGGATAAAACCACTGAGGGCTAACATTTCAAGCTTACAGACCTGGTTCACAGTGATTATCAGTAGCTGAAGATCTCTCTAATATACATATGCTGTAAATAATGGCTAGACTAACATACAGCTATTGGCGGACACATACTATAAATACTGCCTACCCTAAAGCATAGTGTCAATAAATACTTAAGTGCCTCTCTATATTTACCTTTTACGACTTTTCATTCTAAATTCCTTGACTACTGTTTTATTACTTAACACTCAGAACCTAATGTGCAATGATTTTACTTTGTTTGCTAGTCTGGATTATGCCTGAAAAAGATCCTAGGACCACCGTATCTATCCAATTATGAAACGCGGGAAGCAAGAGAACACCAATAGTCTTAGGGGGAGAGAAAAAAGGAGTCAAAATTTCTAAAACTAGCAAAAATAAACTACTAACATTAATAATAGCCGTTAAACAAGAAAGAAAAAGTTTACTCACAAAACCTGTGAAAAAAATTAGCACAGAACAACAGAAGTAGCTTCTGGCTATTCTTTTCACTTATACTGCACAGCAGCAAAAGCCATCTGGAGAGGATATTCCAATGCCCCCCCCCCCCAAAAGAGCTGTACTACTGGTAAAGGTGAGGGATTTCGCTAACTAATAATGTCTGAAGCTGTTAAGAATGGACCTCATTATAAACTACTATCTTTACTACACCCTTTTCAGCATAATCCAAACTGCAAAACTCAAGTTGACTTCAGAGAAAATTCCGCTCTCCTTTGCCCAGTCAGATTTACACCTAACAGTTAAGGAAGGCACTAATTCGGAAACAGTAAATTAAAAATAAAGGCTCACATCCTCAAAAACTTCCAATTAAACATAACCTGTCCTCAAAGTAATTAAGTTTACTCTTCTCAATATTAAACTGCTTTAAGAAATGACAGCATTAGAAACCAACTTTTCTACAGTACTCACATAAAACCATGCAGATTATTTTTTATTGCACTTATAACCCCCACCACGTTCTACATTGTTCTTTAACTGATTTTCCGAAAGCTGATACAGCACCATCACAATATCTCAAACATGGGACTTATGGAAACACTATTGTCGCTGTTTCTTTCAGTTTGCTGTTAAGCTGGGGCCAATATGGTTTCTACATTTAAGTACCCTCCAAAAATAAATTTACATGGAATTTCTTTGTGCCTTTTCATCTATTACATTTAGATCCAGTATGCTTCTAAGTTCCAACAAATTTTCAGCTACACTATGTGTCATTTTTATATCTTTTTGGAGAATTACAGCCACTCTTCAGTGTGAATTCTGGTCCCCACCATTACCCATGTAACCTTCTGGGAATTTACAAGCAATGGCTTCTTTTACTTTGATAATCCATTTTTAACTGTCTGACATTTTACAGCTTCCTGAAATGAATATGGCTGCCTGACAACAATCCAACACAAATACAACCCTGAAAACTTTTTGCACTAAATTAAAACTTATGAATGCTAAAAATCATTGTAAAACTGTGAGAAGTGCCTCTGCAGAGGGGCACCTACCCCTATCCAATGCGAGTCTGTGCCTCTGTAAACTGTTTGGCCTTAAGAGCATACGCCAACTTAAAATTCTTGCTGTTGGATATGACCAATTCCTGCAACACCCAAAAAAGCTTCACACTGTACAATTACACATAAGAGTTCAGATTACCCGCTTCCTATAATTCTACCCAGTGTTAGTTAACAAAACAGCATCTGTATCTTAGCTTACACTATTTCACAATCTGACAAATACAGTTTTCAATAGCGCCTACATACCTTTTCGGTTTCAACATCCCTTCCATACTTTATGGGAATATACTGCTAGACCAGCCTGACACACCCAGAATCACAATTACTAAACAATCTTAAAATGAGCCAAATATGCTGTATTAGTTAACAACTGTTTTTGATTTTGAGATCCATGAGGAAATAATTTGTTTAGGGACTGCCTTCCCTAGAGCCCTAGTTTGGAAGGAGATGAAAAGCTGATCAGATTTTCTAATACCTTTGGTTTTGTCTAAATAATATCTCGGTTGTCTGTGTGCATCTACAGAATGTGGGTCCTCTCAGAGGCATTTTTGGGATTAGGGTAGAAAACAGGCAGGTTAATGGTTTGGTTTAATGAAAGTTCATTAACCACCTTACGCATGAAGGAGGATTAGTCCTGAGGGCAACTCTGTCCTTGTGAAAAATAAATTAAGTAGGGATGGCCTTGTATCTCGGACACCCTCCTGGCAAAGGTAAGGGCCACTATTAGGATAATTTTAAGGGTGCATAGTTTTAGGGTTACTGAATGTGCAGGTTCAAAAGGTGGCATGAGTTTTTCTAGGACAAAATTCAGGTCCCAAGGTGGAGGGATAGGCTTCCTGGGGGGGTCTGATATGAAGAACTCCTTTGAGGAACAGCTTGACCTCCAATCTAGAAGCCAGTGGTGGTAACATGGGCAGACAGGCAGAGATGGCAGATAAATGGACTTTAACTGATGAGTAAGTCAGTCCTAAGTGAAGGAGCTCACACAAATAGGAAAGGACCAAAGGAACAGGAATAGTCATAGGGTCCTGGCTTTTCCTCTGACACCACCTGTTGAATATTTTCCATTTAGAAATGTAATTTCTCCTGGTGCTAGGTTTCCTGCCCTCCTGCAGGACATTCAGTACGTCCTTTGAGTATAGGTGTCTGAAGGGGATTAGAACCGTATGATGCAAATTGGTCAGTTTCAAGTTGTTCCCTTGAGGGTGTAGTAGGGATCACCTGTTCTGTGTGAGCAAGTCTACTTGATGGGGTAAACCTGTGGTGATTGCTGTTAGCTAGTAGGTAGAGAAGGGGAAACCAATGCTGTCTTGGCCAGTAGGGAGTCACCAACAGGATTTTTGGTTTGTCCTGGGTTTTGAGGATGACTTTCTGAATCAGAGTGAAGGATGAAAAGGCATAAAAGAAACATTCCCCCAGGAAAGGGGAAGGTGTCCACTTTCCAGGCTTGTGGGTGTGGGAACCTTGTGCAAAATTTGGGCATCTTTTTGTTCCTGGAGGAGGCAAAAAGATCTAGTTATGGAATACTCCACTTGTGAATAAGATCTAGGAATACCTCTCTGTGAGGCATCCATTTGTGAGAGGCAGCAGACGTTCTGCTTAGAGTCTCTGCCATGACATTCTCTGAAGAGGGAATGTGCATGTGCACTGCTACTAGATGGATGTTGAGAGTTGTTGCTAGAGTCCAGATTTGGATGGCTAAGCTGCAAACAGGGTAGGACCTTGTCCCACTCTGTTTATGTACCACATCACAGTCATATTGTCTGTGATCACCTTGAGAGTTCTTGGCAGTAGGGCTGTTTTGAAAGTTTGTAAGGCTAAATGGAGTGCCCTCATTTCTTTGACACTGATGTGGTCCTTTAGTCTTATTATGGACCATTTCCCCTGCCCAGTGATCTGTTTTTGGTTGTGCCATAGTACTGATGCGTCTGTAGTGAGTTCTAGCAGGTGGGCAGGTACCTGTAATGGAATACCCTGGTTGTGGTGGATGGCAGAGATCCACCACTGCAGGTCTCTCTTCAGACACTGGAGTAGTGGAAGAAGAGTTTCCAGAGGATGGCAGTGTTGGCTCCATAAGTTCTTAAAGATCCACTGGATCTTTCTTATGTGGAGTCTTGCTAGGGGTAGCATGGGTATTAGGGATGCCATGTGTCCTAGCATCTTTAGGAATTTTCATGCTGGCAATGAAGTGAGACTGGTGAGTTTGTTGAGGTAAATGCCAAGATCCAGGATTCTTTGTTCTGGCATAAAGGCTTTCGTTAGGTCTGTTCCGATTCTGCATCCCAAGAAAACCATGTCTTGTGCAGCTTGCAGATGAGACTTTTCCTTGTTTATAGTGAACCCCAGGTCTGTCTTAGATGCTCTTGGAGGACTTGGCAGTCTTGATGAAGTACAATCAGGTCATCTAAGTATGGGTATATTTGTATACCCTGTGTTCTGCAGTGAGCAATGAAAGGTGTTAGACACTTTGTGAACACTCGAGGTGCTGTGGAGAGCCCAAAGGGCAAGACAGAGAATTGAAAATGCCAGGAACCTACTGCAAAGCAGAGGAATTTCTTGTAATCTGGGTGAATGAGTATGTGGAGGTAGGCATCCTTCAAATCCAGGGTCACCATGAAGGCCTGAATGGGGATGAGTGGTAACAGCAAAGGTAATGTGATCATTTTGAAGCTGGGTACCTTGAGAAACAGGTTTAGGAAAGAGAGATCCAGAATTGGTCTCCACGGACCATCTTTTCTTAGTACCAAAACCAAAAACATTCTTGAATAAAATCCTTTGTTTCTTTGGTTGGGTGCTATTTGTTCTATGGTGACCTGGGCCAGTATTTGTTGAATGATAATGTGGAAGAGGTGTACTTGGTTTGTTGGAGGTTGAGGAATTCCCTGGAAGAGGGTTAACATCAAACAATTCATAAAGTAACCCCTTTGAATGATGGATAGTACCCATCTTTCTGTTGTAATCTTCTGGCAGGAGGGTAGGGAGAGGGTGAGGCAAAGTAACAATGGGGTGTTTTGATTTAGTAATGGTAAGTCACAGAGGAGGTGGTCTGGTTTCATCAGACTGGCTCCAAAAAGGGGTAGTGGAAGGGGTGGAGGGAAACCTGGGGACAGAGTTTTTCCTCAGTTGCCTGCATCCCTTTGTCTGATGAGCTGTGTGCAAGGACTGTCTCCTGACAAAGGGAGTTCTCTGAGGATAGTTTTTGTGGTATCTAGGTATGGGAGATACCAGCAAGTGTTTTAGGTTTTGCATTTCTTTTCCCTTCCCTTCTCTTCAAGGGATTTAAGAAGTTCAGCTGAGGCCTGGCCTAAAAGGACTTTATTGTCCAGTGGAGCATCAAGAAGTTTTGTTTGTACATCTAAGGGCAGTGGCTGAAGTCTCAGCCAGGAGTATCGCCTTAGGACTAAGCCTGATGCAGTAGACGCTTCCACAGCATCACAACTGCACTTGGAGTGCCTAGTTACCTAGGATGCTGTTGAGAGTAGGTTGTTAAGCGGAGTTTTTATATTGGATTCAGGGGCCTTTGAGAGTAGGGTGGAAGCCTTGGCAATTGTGTCCAGGACATACCTAGCCATGTGGGTTTGGTAGTTCAAGGCTCTTATAGCAGCAGTAGAGGAGGTATATACCTTTTTCCCTAGTCTATTCATAAATTTACTGTCTTTATCAGTAAGATAGAGGGCAGTAGAAGGTAATTGCCTGAATGTCTTATCTGCAGAGACTGCAATAACAGCACGGTTTGCTGGTGGGTTTCTAAAAAGGAACTGTGTGTCCCATGGACCTTAAAAAAATGGTCAGGACATTTAGGTGCTGGTAGTTGTGAATCTGGTGTTTGAGGGGCAGCTAAGAAGGCATCCTAGAAGGCAGGAAGCAAAGGGGCACAGCTGAAGGGGAAGGCTGTTCTATTTGAAGCAAGTAAAAACATCTTTTTTTTTTACTATCTGAGACCTCTGAGGCCTGCCATTTAAAATGTTCCCTCATGAGGGTGATGGTATCACCAAAGGTGAATTCTCCCCCAGGGGACTCTGGTGTAATGGGATCCTCTTCCTCTGGGGTAATAAAGTCTCTGGGTGAATCAATTTGAGATTCACAGGTCACAGAAACTTCACTTGAGGAGAGATCTTCCTCTGAAACAAGTAAAGGAGCCCCAGTAGGGGAAACAAATGGTTGCTGTTGTATCTGTAGGGCCTGGAATGCCTTAAATAGGCTTTGAGAGAAAACTTCCCAACCTGGGGCGGATTGTGTTTCTGTGCACCTTACTTTTTGTTTTCTCTTCATTGGAATAGACGGCAGAGAAAGAGAGGGAGCCGACATCTGGGTGGATGGAGGAGCAAGAGCAGGGCCCTCTGACTGAATGAGTCGTGGTTCCCCCACGCCATTAGGATTTGATGGCTGATTTGCCTCAGTGGACGTACTCGAGGTTTCCAGTAGTCGAGCTTCCATCATGGTTCCCGGGCTTTCATCAGTGTCAAAAATCTCCCCTGATGCCTGAGGCGCAGCATGGGTATCGGGCCTGGTTTTCTTGGCCTTTTTCTGCAGCAGCTCTTCGGATGGGCCTGCATACCAAGCACAAGATCTCAGAGCCTCTGATTTTCCAAGTAAAGTTTAAGCACGGCCAGAATGCTGCAAATACGGCAAGACATATGGTTGTAGGCCTTGCCTAAACAGAATACACACTTATCGTGCAAGTCCTTGTGAATTTGTCTCCCACAAACACACTTCCCCTTTTCACTAGCTGTGAAATAGAAACTAGAAAACAGCTAGAGGGGTTTGGCTTTACTGGCCGGAAATTGTCCATAAAATGACTTAAAAGTAAAAGAAAAAAGTCATAGACATTCAGAATTGCCATTTAGCTGAAACACCCAATATCCTTAAAGGGTAAATTACATATATCCCATGTTGCCTCTGATTCAAGAGGTTTAAGGCATCACACAGTGGAAATTCTAGCTTTTCTAGATTTTTCTTTTTGTGTTTCTAACCAATTGGTTTTCCTGTGTGACCTTTTTAAACATTGTTTTAGTTTGTTAGTTGGGATATTTTGCAAGACACCCTTAGGTTTATGAATATCAGTTCGGTATGACTACTCTGCGTTTCCAAAAGTCAAACATTCCTCTTATGCTGTGCTGATGATGTCATACGAAGGCAGAAACATGCATGTCCACAGCTAGAGGGATTCGGCTTTATTGGCCTGAAATTGCCCAAAAAAGAATTAAAAGTAACAGAAAAAAGTAATGGACATTCAGAATTGCCATTTAGCTGAAACACCTGATATCCTTAAAGCGTAACTTACATATATCCCATGTTGCCTCTGATTCAAGAGGCTTACAGTATATCACAGTGGAAATTCTATCTTTGCTAGATTTTTCTTTTTGTGCTTTTAACCAGTTGGTTTTCCTGTGTGACCTTTTTAAACATTGTTTTAGACCACTGTAAACTGGAATTAGGGGAATTTCCCCAGGTACTGCAATCTCATACTTAAACAATAATAACCAGCAGTTGCACTTTCCAGGTCAGTGTTGCAAGAAAGTACAGTTGTGTACCTACCATAAATGTAGATGTTCGAATGTATTCACTGTTGCATTCATTTCTCTTGGGTTATCCTGCTGGCAGGCTACCCGCAGTCAGCCTGAATACCAAAGTCCAGGTCCGGCGTCGGTTGCTGTCGCCTCTTCCCTGACGTCAGTGTGCCAGGGGTATAAAAGATGCAGCCGACGCCATTTTCTTCAGTTTTTCTTGCCCCAGATGTCAGGTGCCCCCAAAAGGGTAGGCTAAAATTCTGCTTATAAAAAAGCATGCACCAACATAAACAATACCTTCATCTACAAACAAATACACCACATAGGTTGTATAGAATAGAGAAGTACAGATAGGTCTCAGCAATGAAAGGGGGATGGTGGGAGGGTAACCTGGACTGCAACAGTGAATACACCTGAACATCTACATTTATGGTAGGTACACAACTGAACTATGTTCATCGTGTTTCACTGTTGCAGTCATTACTCTTGGGTTGAATCCCAAAGCTGAGGTTGGGTGGCTGGGCCTAAATATAATTAGGAGTGGCTATGAGGCCCTGCAGAACTGCAGTGGCGAAGCCTGCTCTGGATTTAGAGTGAAGAGGTAAGTGGTAGTGCTTTGTAAAAGTGTGCACTGAAGTCCAAGTTGCAGCCTCCAAAATGTTCTTAGTTGGTACTCCTCTGAGGAAGGCTGCTGAAGTAGCTGCTGCTTTGGTTGAGTGTGGCCTGATGCCCTTGGGCACAGATTTGCCATGTTGAGAATAGCAGAAACGAATGCAGTGGGCTATCCATTTGGAAACTGTCTGCTTTGAGATTGCTTTTCCTTGAGATCCTGCAGCATATGCCACTAAGGGTTGCTCAGATTTTCTGAAAGCTTTAGTTTTGCCCAAGTAGAAGCGTAGTTGTCTGTGCATGTCCAAAGAATGTAGAAGTCTCTCTCCCTTAATCTGTGGGTTCGGAGAAAATGTAGGCAAATGAATTGTTTGATTAAGAGCCACACTGGGCACTACCTTAGGCATAAATGTTGGGTTTGTCCTCAGAGAAACCCTGTCTGGATGGAAAATTATAAAAGGTTTAACCTGTAACTCTGAGACTCTTCTTGCTGAAGTTATTGCTAAGAGCAGAGCTGTTTTCCATTATAAGAATTTTATCTCAGCTGTATTACCTGGCTCAAAAGGAGGCAGTGTGAGTTTTTCCAAGACAGAATTGAGGTCCCATGCAGGTATTGGTGCTCTTCTTGGGGGTCTTATGTTTTTGGCCGCTCTGAGGTACTGCCTTAGTAGAGGATGTGAAAAAATAGGTGGGTCCGTATTGCAATGAGCTGAAATGGCAGAGGCATGAATTTTAATCGATGAAAAGGATAGGCCTTTGTCCAACATCTCAGTTAAGTATTGTAAAATCTGAGGAATATTTGGTACAAGCATGTCAATTCCTTATGCCTGGTTCCAAGCACAGAATCTCTTCCACTTTTCTGCATATGATTTTCTGGTGCTGGGCCTCCTGGCCTCCAGAATAACATCCATAACTGCTTTGGAGAGACGCGTGTTCTGAATGGTTAAATTATCCGCCATGCAGCCAGATTTAGAGTTTTGAGTTGGCTGAGTGATTGTTCTGTTGGGTCAGTAAATGAGGAATTTGAGGCAATGTCCAGGCTGAGCCTTGAGACAAGCTCTTTAGGACTGGATACCAGTGCTGCAGTGGCCAGTCTGGGGCAATCAGGATCATTTTTGGCTTCTCTTGTCTGACCTTTAGGAGTACCTTGGGGAGGAGAGATAGTGGAGGAAAGGCATATACTGTAATGTTTTTCCAGCTAAATGATAGAGCATCCCACTTTCCATGCTAGCTTGTGATAAGCCCTTGTGCAGAATCTTTGTAGTTGGAAGTTGTGAGGGGAGGCAAATAGATCTATCTCTGGGCGTACTCATTTCCTTGTCATTATGCTGAAGATTTGTGGATCTAGTTTCCACTCGTGAGGATCCATGAGGTTTCTGCGTAGTTCGTCTGCCAGAGTATTTGTCTTTCCTGGCAGGAATTGAGCTTGCAGGTGTACTTGATAAGTCAGTGCTGTGTTCCACAAAATCATGGCTTGTCTGCAAAGGGGGAAGGAATGCATGCCTCCCTGCTTGTTTATGTACCACATGACTGTAGTATTGTCCGTCTTTATCAGCAGTTGTCCTGGATGAAGGAGATCCTAGAAAGCTGTCAGAGCATTTTGTACAGCCAGCATTTCTTTTAGATTGATATGAAGATGCATTTGGCTTGTGGGCCATGTGCCCTGAATACATTTTCCTGCCATGTGGGCCCCCCAGGCATAATCTGACGCATCTGTTGTTGTTGCCTGCCTGGCAGTGGGTAAAGTGAAAGGCTGTCCCTTGTTGTGGTGACAGGCGTGAGCCCACCATCGAAACTCCTGTTGCAGGAAGGGAATGAGTGTAATTGATTTTTCCAGGCTGTGGCAATGTTGAGTCCAAACACTTTTTAGATACCATTGTAGTTTCCTCATACACAGTCTTGCATATGGAATTATCAGAATGCAGGATGCCATGAAGCCCAAAGCCTGCAGATTTTTTCTTGCAGATAACTGGGTTTTTGTTGTCAACATTTCGAAATAAGAAGTCAGTTGCCTTTGTTTGTCTGGCATGACATAAGCCATCTGGGCAGTTGTATTTAAGCTTGCACCCAGGAATATGATCGCTTGAGAGGGTACTAGTTTTGATTTCTTTTCGTTTACTGTGCACCCTAGGCAAATTAGTAATCTTTTTTACAAACACCAAATGTTTTAGTAAAATGTCCTTGTTCTCTGCTTGAATGAGGCAGTCGTCCAAGTAGGGATATATTTGAATTCCTCTTTGTCTGCAGAAAGCAATTACTGGTGCCAGGCATTTTGTGAAGACCCTGGGTGCAGTAGATAAGCCAAAGGGCAGTGCAGAGAATTGGTAGTGCATTGATCCAGCTATGAATCTGAGGTATCTTCTGCAAGACTGTCTGATTGGGACATGCAGGTATGCCTCTTTTAGGTCCAAAGTTACAAGCCAAGCCTTCTTGCCCAGCATGGGCAGAAGCTGCTGCAGAGTCAACATTTTGAATTATGGAACGTCCAGAAAAGTGTTTAGAATAGACAGGTCCAGTACTGGTCTCCAGGCTTTGTCCTTTCTGGGTACCAGGAAAAGTCATGAGTAAAATCCTTGCCTCTGCTCCTGTAGTGGTACTCGCTGAATGGCCCCCATGTCCATGAAGGATGAAACTTGCTTTTGTGCCTCTGTCCATTGATTGTGTGGCAAGTCTGGCATGCCTCTTGCCTTTGGCAGGGTGTGAAAGTAGAACCTGTAGCCCTGATACACTATATTCAAGACCCATTTGTCCTGGGTGATCATGTGCCAGTTTTGTGAAAAAAAGTGCCAGTTTTCCCTCAAGGGAGCTTGTAAAAGTAAGTGCTTGGTACTGGTAGAGGAAAGTCATTGGCACTGTTTCCTGTAAGGTTGAGATTTGTCCTCTCCGCTTTTGGAGGTAGAAGCACCCCATTGCTTAGGCCTGTATGAGCCTTGGGGCTGGGATCTGCCTCTAGGGCGTCTGTACCTGCCTCTTTGTGGCCTGTCTGACACTGGAAAGGACCAATTTTTTGAAGGCCAGTTCCTGCTAAATCTAGGTGGCTGTACCTGTAAAAAATCCTTAACTGTCTGCATAGATTTCACTTTATCCTCCATTTTCTTCAACACCTCTTCTGCCTTAACACCAAACAAAGTATCATGCTGTAATGGAGCATCTAATAATTTTGCTTTAACATGATCAGGCAGATTCTGTTCTTTTAACCAAGCATGCCTCCTAATCACGGAACCCATTACAGCGGCCCTACAAGAGGCCTCCAAAGAATCAAAACCACATTGCAAAGTGTGTTTTCCCACTTGTTCAGCTGCATGCAATAAATCCTGCATTTCCTTGTTTTCAGGACATTCAGAGTTTGTCAATATTTTCTGTTTTAGTAGTGACATTAGGTATTACTGATATTTAAGCATATGAAATTGACAATTTAAGTCCCTTACAGCCAAAGTAGCAGAAGTGTAAACTTTTTTCCCCCATCTGTCCAGTGCCCTTGAATCCCTATCAGAGGAGACAGGGTTTTTAGCAGTGGAAGCTTTGACTCCCTTAGGACCCTGAGATATGGTTTCTGGGTCAGCAGCAGGGTTTTTATAAAGAAATGTATGGGAATCTGGGACCCTGTAATATCTGTCTGGCTTAACCGGTGCAGGAGGTACAGAGTATGGAGATAGGCCGGACTCTGAAAAAACATCATCTACAATGTCCAGAACAGGGGAAATAGTAAGGGGCCTGTGCTGAGGAAGTAAAAGGAAATCTCTGAGCCTTTTCTTAGATTCTGAGTAATCCTGGCTCTCACAATGAAAGTGCTCCCTCATGGTATGCATGGTTTCCCCAAAGGAGAAATCTTCTGGAGGAGAAGCTGAAGGAATAGATTCTTCAGCATCAGAATCCTCATAGGGAGGAAAAGAGTATTCATGATCAGAGGAGGAATCGGAGGAAATGGAAACCTGATCTGAAGATTCATATTCTGACTCTTGCCTAGGCCTCTTATCAGGAGGGGGATGGGAACCCCTGATCAAAGTAATAAGGTCTTCGGCCATTTTGAGCATTTGTTTTTTTAGGCATGTAAGCCTGTCCTGGAGAATGCTGTACTTGTTTCTTTGTCTTTAGAGCTGCTTTAGTCTTTGGCTTGGAAGCTGAAGATGGTTTTACATATAACTGAGTTGGTCTGAAAACACCCTCAGAAGCAGATGCCTGCACAGTGGCTCCGGACCCATCTGAGGGAATAGTTTCCGAGGATCCAATACCTTGAGTTTCCAGAGGCCCAGTCGGCTTCATGTGGGAGTTGGAAGCAGCCTGTGGCTCTGAGGTAGTGGGCGTCAGGGGCTGCGAAAGCGCCTCACTAAGAACTGGCGTACCAACGACAAGCTTAGCGGAAGCCTCATCAGTTTTGGACCTCGAATGCCTGTCCTTGTCTTTATCCTTGTGTTTTTTAGAAATTCCGATTGTCGGTTGCTCCGACGGCATAGTATAATTGAATCTTCGGCCGAAGTAATGAAAGGCAAAATTGTACCGACGCTTTATAGTGCGTTGGTTAAATCTAGCACAAAAGTGACAACAAGCAACATCGTGGTCAGGGCCTAGGCAAAGAATACAGTAAGAGTGAAAATCCTTATGAGGTATTTGCTTCCCACAAGAAATACAATTGTTAACTTTTTCTGACATTGGTCTGGAGCAAGAAAAAAGTTTCCCCAATGGGGTACTTAGCTTTAATGAAGACTTCAGATCTGAAATTCGATTTTGAAAATCTGAGGAGTCGGCCGACCGGCACTTGCGAACTGCTTTTGCTTCGGGCACCGCACGGCAAGAAAGACTGAAGAAAATGGCGTTGGCTGCATCTTTTATACCCCTGGCGCTCTGACGTGAGGGAAGAGGCAACAGCAACAGACGCCGGGCCAGGACTTTGGAATTCAGGCTGACTGCGGTTAGCCTGCCAGCAGGATAACCCAAGAGTAATGACTGCAACAGTGAAACACAATGAACATCCACATCTTAGTTCCTTGTATATTCAAATACATTCCGTCTTGATAATTCAGCCTGGTCAAGTTTTGTAAAATTTATAGGAAATATAATTCCCAGGACTACGTTCTAAACAACTTCCCTCTTGACATATAAAGAGGAAAAGTAATTCGCTACCAAAGGTAAGTGCCACAAAGGCCAATGTGCCCTGACTTGGAATTACTCAGAATAAGGACTCTCATACTATTTCTCCAAGCAATGTTCCTTAGCCTGCTAATCTTAAAATTCCAATTCTGCAACACAGTGAGTAGTAAAAAAATTCTCGAGTTAATGCCAAGAGTTACTCATGCTGTTAAACTAATGGCACTGAGAAGAGCTCAGGACAATTAAAAGCCCAAAACAGAATAGACAAAACTAGCAATGAATTTGGTAACCAAACAGGCATTTCTGAAGGCCTGGGATAAATAAGGTATTACTTCTCTTCTTGTACTGACTGCTGGTACTTCCAACACACAGCTGCAAAGAGAAAATTCAAATACTGCACAAAGCAGTAAAGGTGAGGTATGGAAGCATATCCCTCAAATGACGTGCAGGGGACACTACTATAGAGAATGTGGCTTCTAAAAAGGGGATACAGAGATTTTATGCCAGATGCTAAGATGTATTACAAGTCTAGCTCATGGATGACCCACTTCAGAAGTCCTCGCTAAATTCCACAAGGCTATTACTCCAACCCTTACCTATGTTTTACTATAGAGAAGCTGGTGAATATTTTCAGTGTGTGTCTCTAACATTTGTCCTTGCCACATGGTTATCAAGAAGTGTTTTACCATTTGCTAAAAGTAAAGAAATACAAGTACACCATACAAAGATAACCCAGTTAAAATAGTAAACTAAAAAAATAAAAAATAAGAATTAAAAAAAAAATTAAAAAAAAAAGTTAAAATAGTAATCTATATTTATAAGATAACTAATATTCACATCCATACGTTATACAATTCAGAAACAACTTACTTCTTAATATCGTCCTCCACAGTAGTCACTCCATCTTTCTGAGGATTAAGAATTCTGTTGGTTGCACTACCAAAGTCACACAGAACATAGTTTCCTTTGTCATTCAGCAAAATATTCTCAACCTGGAATACAAAATAAGAATACTGCAGTAAATTTTAACATATGTGTTTATTCACTAACCTTTGATTACCAGCTTGGTAGAGTCTACCATCAGTGTTTGCTCACAGACAATGAAATACTACTTGGCATACACAATGCAATTTGTGAGGTGTGTTAAATACTTACTTAACATGGAGGTCACCTTATCACCCAAAAAAGATAGCCTGTGAATACAACATATTACCACACACATTTCTCCACAAACATAAACCAGGATATGCTGAGGTTGTCAAATAGTCTCTACTGAAACCGCCTAGAACCAACTGAAACCAAAGTATGGCACCATCTCCACTCCCACACACAGCAAACGGTCCCAACTCTGCAGAATGCAGACCATCTACTACCATTAAAACCATTAGTACAAAAGGAAATGTCTCAGTAACTGAAACTACATTGTTAGACATACAAAATCCATGCTTATGATGCTGGAAAAGAGCATGCTGACAATGCACTCTCTGAAACCAGGATCTTATGAAGTTACAAAGGCTCTTCAGTCCTTACACTGGGCAAATATTAATATGACTTTGTGAGGCCCATGTGGGTGAGAATGACTTAAGATGCTCAACCATGATAGTCATGCAGACAGACATGTTGACCTTAATGATGTGTGTGTGTCAAAGAGAAGTAAGACTCTGGTCCTGACTGGAATCTACCTTCACCCAGAATGATGCCTAAATACAAAGGAAACACAACTGGCAAAGTACTTGTGTCATTTTTACGGGGGTCTATTATATGTCCGCTTTGGGCCTGTACCTCTCTTTCCAAGGGTTCCTCCTAAACAGACAATACCTTACTACATAAAAAAGCACTGTGGGGAGGGAGTGTCCAGCTAATGGGCAACTGAACACACAACAGCAAACAACAAATCAAACTATATTAAGGTTGCTCTAATCAATGCCAGAAGCATAAATAACAGATTGCCTGATCTTGAGACCCTCCTGTAACTGAACATATCCATGTGTGTGTACAGCACTGCCTCCTTACCTGGGTTTACTGCTCATTAAGCATTCAGGCATGAGGGAAACTGCAGTAGTGTTTCTATATCTGTCAGAAACCATATCATCTCTATGCAGATTCCTTGACACCCGCAAACAGAAATCAGTGAACACCAGTTTACCCGAAGCAAAACAAATTACCAATTTTGTGCCGTTACAGAAAATTCTCTCTGTCCCCAGACAACCACAAGAGATTCCTGAATTTGATTTTTATAATAGCCATGATGAAAAATACCTTTCTGATAGGTGATTTTTACTATCATCCATAAACTGGAGCACCTCCTATACCTCCAGAATATGCCACCACAATCCTGGATGTAGGAAATGACAATTTAGAACAATTAGTTAAACAACTCGATAGAAAGCAAAACATTCTAGACCTTTTCCCTACGAATACAACTTCTTTATGAACCAAAGCTATAGTCTCCCAATTGCTGGTTAAATTTGACCATATTTTAGTGAGCCCCCCAGTCAAATCTTAACTTAAGGACTTCAGAAGAATAAACCTACTCAAACTATGATGAGCTCTCAAAATATACTAGTAATATCATCAACCACTATGCAGCTTCACCTGCTACTTTTGAAACAAAGTTCTACTTCCACCTTGTAGGCCCTTCTAGAAAAAATATATTCAGAAATTCAAAAAATAAAACTATGCTGGTGGTCTACGAGTATAAATAAGTATTATTGAAAGGAAAATACTTCTACAATAATACCAAATCTTCCCACATGGAAGACTATCAAAAGGACCTGCAAAGAACTAAAAACGTCTACCAACAGCAAAGTCAAACCCGAACTGGAACTGACATCTGAAGCCAAGGAAACAATAAATCCTACTTTAATTACATCAGAAAATTAAGAACCACCACCCAGCAGTGTTCTGAACTAATCCTAAATGGCATCATGTGCTTAAACCCAAGGGACATAGCACATGTCCTTGCAGACAAGTTTAGCAAAAACCTTGTTGAGAAGTTTAACAAAACTTTGCCCATAAACAGTCATCAAAATTCCACAAATCCTTGAATCCCAGACACCACCCATCATCTTAAAATGATGTCTTAACTGAGGTCTCAAAGGGCAAAAATACAGAAAGGTGCAAAGATACCTATGTGCCTAAGATATAGTGCCAAAACATGATCTCAAAGAACTCCTTCATAAAATAGTTTAACTCATGTTTAACCACTTAGCATGCCCCTGAAGTATGCAGTACTCTTGTTGGGATGCCCCTTTATAAATGGGGTTGCATCATAGGTTCATAGGTTCATACTAGGCTATCTGCCCTGGGGCAATTATAAGCCTAGCCCGATTCTGTATGGCTTATGCCACCCCTTGATTTGAGCATACTGTGCCCTTTTTAAGGTTTAGTTTACTGTGCCTCTGTCTAATAGTGACACGGGAGTAATCCCTGGGACAAACCTACGATCCCCCATCCACTTATCGAGATTCTTATTGAAGAGATTCAGTGAGGTGCTCTGCCTCACACGAACTGGAATTCTATTCCAGAGCGAAGGAAGCCTCTGGGTTATGAACCTGTCCCTCCAGCAAGTTCTATTTATTCCTGTGCTGAGGTTCAAGTCCCTCGAGCGTGTGGCTCTACGGGATTTAGATTTACTGAGGTGGAGCATGTCCATTACTTCTGGATTTGACATAGCTTTGTATGTCATGCATAGATCGCCTCGACACAGGCGGTATGCAACTGAGTAGAGCTGGAGTTTTTTTAACTGAGCAGCATATGGCATCTGTTTGAGACCCTTGATCCTCTTGGTGAGATACTTTTGGGGTCTTTCTAATTGCTGCAGGTGTCGGGTAAGGTACATCCCAAAAGGGGCATTTATTCTATGATGGGCCTGATGAGGATTGAATAAAGGGGCACGATTACCTCTCTTGATCTAGATGTGAAACCCTTCGTGATGAGGTGGGCTATGTAGAAGGTCTTTCTAACCACTTTGGCAATGTGGTTTTCAAAGGAGAGATTGCTATCAACTTGGGTCCTCAGGTCCCTAACAACTTTCTCTGTACTTAATGGGTTTCCGCCCATGTGGTAATTTGTGGGCACATTGTTTTTGCCAAAGGGTATGACTATACATTTTTTGGCATTTAGCTTTAAACCATGGCGCTGGCACCAGTTATCTGTCTCTGTGAGACCTTTTTGAAGGATGTTTGTGTCAGATGGAGAGTTGATTATGGCGCCCAGTTTGCAGTCGTCTGCGAACTTGGTGAGCCATAGTCCTCCCACGTTTGCCTGTACCTCGGAAAAGTATATACCGAACAAGAGTGGTCCCCAGGACAGAACCCTGTGGGACGCCACTTGTGACCAGTTTCGAGTCTGACATGGCTCCAGCAACTCTCACACTGTGGGATCTGTCTTTGAGCCAGTTTGCGACCCATCTTGTGACATAGGGGTTTATATTTAAGCTGGATAGCTTATCTATGATGCCCGAGTAGGGTATTGTGTCAAATGCCTTTGCAAGGTCCAGATAGGCTGTGTGGACTACCTTCCTTTCATCTATGGCTTTGATGACTGTTTCAAAGAAGTCAACCAGGTTCAAAAGGCAGGATCTGCCCTTGACAAAGTCGAACTGGGTAGGATCTAGTGTCTGTAGGTCCCCAATGTCTCTGTTTATGAGCTCCATGATGATCCTCTCCATAGCCTTGCAGACTAAGCTAGTCAGGCTTATGGGGCGATAGTTTCCAGGGTCCGTAGAGGCTCCACCTTTGTGGAGTGGGACCACTGTTGCTGTACACCATTCTGTGGGCACATATCCTGTAGTGAGGCTGAGATTGTATAGCTGTTTTATTTGAGGGATTAGTTCCTCTTGGAGTTCATGTAGGACGCAACCTGGGACGCCATCTGGTCCCATGGAAGCAGTGTTTTTTGCTTTGGAGAGGGCAGCCTTCACCTGAGCATCTGAGATGTTTGGGAGGCAGCCCTCTGCCGGGATAGATACTTGCTCTTTTGGGGGGGGGGGGGGTTTGCAATGAACCTGTCTGCCAGGATATTGCCGATGTCTGTGGGTTCAGTGTAATTTTTGTCATTTAGAATCAACTCAGAACAAGTCTGGGAGTTGCATCCCAGGTTTCTAACATAACTGAAAAAAGCCTTATGATTGTCTTTGGTGTCCTGTGCAATTTTTCTCTCTAAGCTGGCCTTGGAGGATTTTATGAGGGATCGTAATTTTTTGCTAGTACTGATCAGAGATGCCTTCCCTATTAGGGATTTTGCTCTATCATGTAGTAGCTTCCTCCTTCTGTTGTACAGTTTATTTATGGCAGGGGTCCACCAGACTGGACGCCTGCCTTTGGATGATTGGGTCTTGGTTTTGTTTGGGATAGCATGATCCATGCATTCCTGGAGATGTCCATAGAATGCATTTATATAGGATTCTGCAGTTTGGGCGTAGTTTCCACTGGCCCTGGGGCCTTGAAGGATTCCACTCGGTTTTGAGAAGTGAGAAGTTCGCTTTTGAGAAGTTTTTCACTGTGGTTTTCTGGGCTGGGGGTGGGGTCGGGATGTGGACATCCAGTGAAATTAATTTATGGTCTGATCTTACCAATGAGGGATATACTTCTGGTGTGGAGCATAGAGTCCCCATGTTGGTAATGATCAGGTCTAGTATGTTGTCCCCTCTTGTGGGAGTGGTGACTAGTTGTTCCATAGCATTTGAGTTTATAATTTCTAGGAATCTTTGGCCTAAGGTGCTGGGGCTTGAGTAGTGCTCTCAGTCAATGTTTGGGTAGTTGAAGTCGCCCAATATAATGGTGTTCGGAGAGATCTTCATGTTCTCCAATGTTTTCAGGAAAGCCGAGTGGGATTCCTGACTTTGAGAGGGTGGTCTGTAGGATGCTATAAACTGAAAAGCAGTCTTGCCCACTGTTAGTTGCACATGGATGGTCTCCGATACTTCGTGCAAAGCCACTAACCTGGAGGTATGGATTTCCTTGATAAATATGGAAACTCCCCCTCCTTTTGTGGTTCGGTCCGGGTTTTGGGGCTGAAAAGCATGATATGAGGTATAGCCTGGTAGTGCTGGGGTGCTCTCTGGAGCCTTGAACCAGGTTTCTGTCACTGCACAGATATCGATGTTCTCCATACTGAGGAGAGCTTCGAGTGCGTGCATCTTGAGGTTAAGACTTCTGGCATTTAGCAGCATTACCCTTAGTTTCTTGTTCCTTGTGCTGTCTATGGGGCTGGGTTTGACTTTTGAGCCTTGCCTAAAAAAGGCACTATGGGGTGGCAAGAGCCTTTGCCAATATCCGAAAGCCCAGTGGTGACAGGTGCAAGCCGCCCTAAGTAACGTGGCTTGTCGAGCATGTCATCCCAGGTTGACAGACACTGGATCCCCTTTGAATGACACCAAAATTTTAGCCAATTGTTAAAATTGATCATTTTGTCTTTGTACTGTGGCATCATTCTAGGTGAGGGTAAGATGCTGCTCAAGGTCAGGGTCATACCAGCCTGGGCTACATGATCAGAGAGCTCCTGTATGTCTCTTTTCATGTAGTCCAGGGAGGTACGTTTCAGGTCATTCACACCAGCATGTACAATGACTGAGTCATATTTGTATTTGCTTTGGAGTGACCTGAGTGCTTATGCTATGTGTCGGATCCTAGCACCCGACAGGCAGCTCACAGTGACCTTCTCTTTATTCAGCCTGGTGAGCGGGACATCAGTGTGTCTGACAATAGAGTCACCTATAACAAGAGTATCAGGTGTGTTATTCAGCCTTAAGGGCTGTGGCTACTTGGCACACTGACTTTGTGGGTTATGTGTTGTGTGTGTTTTGTTTTGAGGTAGCGTTTGCTTGGATGTCTGCTTTGGAGGTCTCTGTTGCTTAGGTAGATTTTTATTTAGAGCCTCGAGTATGTTTTTGTGTATTTATGTGTTTGGTTCGCTGATGTGGTGGAACTATGTGATACTGGAATTGTGTTGTGTGAGGTTACCTTCTCCTCCTGACTGGTTACACCAGTTTTGAGATGAGAGAGCTCAGCCTCCAGTTTGGCTAAATAGTTGCATCTCTCACATATATTTGAACCTGTTTGGAGGAGGAGAGGGTTGTCCATGTACATGAGACAGTTGTAACATTGCCTCAAAATTCCCAGATTCACCAGCTGGACTGGAGAGGAAACCATTGACTGACCTTTGGACATGCTAGAGTAATAGCGAAACTGAATTTAAGACGGACCAACAGAGGACAGGGTAATCGTAGAAAGTATAAGAGTAAGTAGTGCTTCTGGTTTAATAGTGCTAACTTGTAGGATTACTTAATTGGACCAGTAAAGGGCCTTAGAATGAGAATATGGTGTTTAAATTGAGAGATAGAGCAGTTCTAAGGGAAAAAGTGAAGAGCAGACTTTGTGGAGCCAGGAATAGTTTAAACCCAATTAGGTGGCGCTGCCCACTGTTGCGCTATGCACATAAACACGCAAAACCGCACAAAAGAGGGTTTTAAGAGAGGAAGATGAAGGAGTTTTGGAATTGACCCAAAATGGCCAATAAAACTACAGTTTCAAGTCAGTAACCACTCCCACAGGGGCAGACAGGCTGCTCAATGTTTTTCACTGCCACTGATCAACAGAGAGACTTCCCTTTAGCCCAAGCAAAAAATGGCCTCACAGAAACTTACAAACAGTTCAAGAACAGCAAGCCTGTACCTGAACTTTTTTAAATCTCAGAAAAGTGGGAAAAAAGCAAGATTTGTTTTGTTTTTTCAGCGATAGCAGAGGTTCACAACTATCAACAAGTTATAACAGTGCAGTAAATGACCCCACACAAGAGTGCTAGGCCAAAGACAGATAAAATGTAAGTTTTGAGAAAAAAACGATTTTAAAAATAAGTGCAAACAGGAAATTCAGTAACAGCTCTAGGTTGTGCTCTAAATACAGTTACTAATGCAGAAATCAAATTTAACAAGCCAGAAAATGCTCAAAATAGGCGGCTATGCAGAAAAACTTAGCAAATAAAGAGGAAAATACTTAAAATCTCAAAAGTGGCTCCTTTCTTCTCTCAGCGTTTTCTCCTCTTGGTGGGTGCTTCACCAACAGCCATCAAGCCTGAAAAGACGCCAAAACCACGAGGCAACCAGGTTTTAAGAGGGGAAGATGAAGGAGTTTTGGAATTGACCCAAAATGGCCAATAAAACTACAGTTTCAAGTCAGTAACCACTCCCACAGGGGCGGGCAGGCAGGCTGCTCAATGTTTTTCACTGCCACTGATCAACAGAGAGACTTCCCTTTAGCACAAGCAAAAAATGGCCTCACAGAAACTTACAAACAGTTCAAGAACAGCAAGCTGCATAAACCACCAACCTATTAGTCTAACTAATCAAATCTGCAAGGCCATGTATTATATGGGAAAGAAATCACTAGGCCAACTAAGCACAACACATTATAACAAACATTATGAAGTGGGGGGCTGTGCCCCCCACACCTCCCTAACTAAATATACCAACTCAGAGATCGCACTACAGTCGGGAAAAGGGCAGATTTAAAAGAACGGACAACCTATTTCTTTCCCTTGGAAATTCGCTGAAGTGCAGGTTCGACACATATGTGTCGATTAAAGGTTAGTCGACATTCTGGTAGTTCGACAAGGTAATATAGACCTGGATTATATTACACCTGATTTTTATTGACTGTTCAAAGGTAAGTACTACGGCTAGCTACCCTTGCAGGCTATATTAGGCCTAGCCAATTTCCCTTTTTGTGCACAAAATAACCTATACTATTGGGTATAGATTGGCCTTACCCATCCCATGGTTGACAATGTCCCTACATCCCTTGTCTGTACCCTTATTCAGAAACTTAAACCTACCACCCCCACAGCTGATCTACTACCTGCAGAATATCTGCAAAAAGCTGCAAAAGCCATAGCCTACCCCATCTCCATCCTGATTAACAGAACTATCACTGAGGGAACTATCCCATCTATCTGGAAGATCTCACATATTATCCCCCCTGAATAAAGGTGGCAACTCCAATGAATTATTAAACTATAGACCTATTGCTATATTATCTCCACTGGCTAAAGTCATGGAGAAATGCATTCATAGACAACTGTTAAACCACCTAATAAGATTTAGCCAACTGCCAACATGGCTTTAGGCCATTTCACAGCACCACTACTGCCCTCTTATCCTTCTCTGACTGTATTAACAAAAATCACAATAACAACACTCTATCCTCAGCCCTCTTTACTGATCTCTCTAAAGCCTTCAATATGGTTAACCACCAACTTCTCATAAACATACTCAAAAAACCTATCACTAGATGCACTGGCTATACAATGGTTTCAATCCTACATAAACAGTAGGCAACAGGCTGTTATGTGGGAGAACAACTACCCATCTCCCCACTGCGCTTGGTGTCCTCCAAGCCTCTATATTAGGACTTCTCCTATTTTCTATTTTTATCAATGACCTACATTCTGCAATACCTCAAGCTACCTGAATACAATACGCAGATGATTCCACATTAATATGCTCAGCCACCTCTCCATCAGACCTTCAGACCCTCACCCAAAATATGTTTAACACAGTCGTGAAATGGCTTCTACACTGTTGCCTCATCTTGAGCCCCAAAAAAACAAAACTCCTATTCACTCCCACCCGTAGGGCCTCCCCACTTAACTTTACTGTTACATCAGACAACGGTACCATCATATCTCTTGACTCAACTACAAAACTACTAGGGGTACTAATTGATAATAACCTTAACTTTGAAAAACTTTGCTCCCTCTGCAAAATCAAATCCTTTCTGACCCCGCTAGCAAGGGCTACTACTGCCCACACCCACTTAATCTCTACCCTCCTCTACGCCTCCCCTATATATACTAAACTGTCTAAAAACAACCTGAACAAGCTGGCTGTCTCCTACAATAATACTGCCAGATTTGTAACAGGTTCCACATTCAGAACCCATCACTGTATTAATTATGAGCAACTAGGATGGCTAGAGTTGCCAAATTTACTACTATTTAACCAATTAACAGTTGCCCACAAAATCCTGTATCAGCCTACTAATACACCAATTCTTACCAACCTTATCACCCCCTAAAACAACCTTAAGGCCCTATGCTCATCTAATAAAATATTAGTACAAATAGGTAAAACCAACAATATGGCTGGTGACTCTGTTCTCTAATACCGTGTGCAAAACCTGGAACTCTCTCCCCAGTGACCTGACCTCCATTTCCTCAACAACACTATTTAAAAGCAAACTGAAAATCTACCTTAAATCCCATTGGTTATAACCCTGTGTGAACACAGACTAATTACACCATTTATCACAAGACACTTGTCACTTCATCTGTATATAATTTATCACAAGACACCTGTCACTTCATCTGTATATACTAGTTGCTTTCTGAAAACCATAAAGAAAATGGGCTTTATATATTAAACAAATGTCTTTATCAGTATCTCCCTATAACTAACCAAATAAGTAATACGATTCTGTAAGCAGAAATGTTTGAAGTGAAAATTATTGCTTATATATTTAATGTACCCACATTCGTAAAAACTGTCATGTAAAGAATTGCTTAAATATGTATTGTACCCTGCATCTGTTTAATACTGTCATTTTATATAAATTTTACTGTGTTTTCGAGGAGCTTTTCTCCCCAGGCCTCTGCTGAAAATGGACATATATCCAGCTGGACTAGCCTGGTCAACAAATGTAAAATAAATAAAAATAAAAATAAATAATTATATATTACCCTTAATGAGAACAACTGGGATGATACCATAGATAATTTCAAGAGACCCACACAAGGGATAAAGCATTAGGAGCTGTCTTTGGCCATTAGTAGTATAAGGAGGTAGTCCAGGGATACATTTTCTGTTTTTCATCCAGAGATCTAAGTTCAGCTTGAATATGGACAGGGATGAACTTTGCTTTGGATGGATGGCGAGTCTGTTCCACAGCATCCTAGGAGAGATATACTTGCCCCTCCAAACGGTTCTGTTGATCTTGTAGAAGAGGTTTAGATCCCTAGACAGAGTATTTCAGATGCCATGTAATGTAACTTGTTGATGTGCAGTACATCCATTAGTAATGGGTCAGAGGATTTCTTGTATGCCAGACAAGGTTAACCTCTTAGCGATCTGCAGGATTCACAGTAGTCTGTCCATGAGGGGCATGTTGTTTAGGCCTTATATCCTTTTAGTAAGTAATCACTGTGGGCGTTACAATTGTTGCATGTGTCTGGACAGCTATATGCCAAAGGGGGTATTATATTCAATGAACGAACTAATAAGTACAGAGTAAGGGGGGACTAATGAAATCCATAGACCTAAGACACAATCCCTTTGTTTATAAGCTGTGCAACACAGAAGGACTTTCTTACAATAATAGACACATATTGGTCAAAAGTTAGGTCAATGTCCACACAAGTTCCCAAATCCCGAACAACTAGGTCAGCTTTTGGGGGGGGGGGGGGTATTGTCATTGTGATAGTTTCCTGGGCAGATAACTCCCCAAAGGATACAGTAATGCATTTTCTGGCACTTGGTTTCAGCATAATTTTGGCAACAGTTATTTATCCGAGACAAGCCTTCATGCAGGATGGAGAAGTCATTTGGGGATTTAGTGAATGCTCCTAACCATCTGCAAACTTAGCCAGCCAGAGCTCTTTGGTATTGGCTTTTACTACAGAATAGGAGATGTCAAACAGGCCAGATCTCAGCACAGAATCCTGGAATAAACTGTGATATCAAAAATATTATACACCTGGCAAAAAAGAAATTCAGAGAACTGAAAGAAAATCAATCAGAAAAGGTGGCACTGACTGGGAAGTATTCTCCAGCTGTTCAGAAAAAAAGTAATGCAAGCTCCAGCTTTGCAGCATGATATAACTTCCAGTAACCTAAAGGAAAAAAAATAAGTCAAATATACTCAAAGTTGATTTAAATGAACTTAACCGTGAAGGAGTATATCAACTCAAATAACAAAAGGTTGAAAAAAATGGAAGAAACTTTAAACAGATATTCAGATGAGGCGATGTTTGCTTGTTTGTTTCTTTCGGCTTTTCCCAGTTAAGGGTCACCACAGCGGAACTCCAGTCCGCTGATGATTGGTAGTGGATTTTTACGTACCGGGTTACCAGCCTTGACGCACAACCTTCAACGAAGGCACGCCCCATTCATGCATGCCTCCACACAGAAGATGCTCTAGCTGAGAATCGAACGGGACAACATCTTGCTACGAGGAGACAACGCTACCGCAGCACCACCACCGCAATTATTCAGATGAGGTGATAAAACTGCAAAAATCAGATGGTGAAATGAAGAAAAGGCTGACTGAAAATGAGACTGCTGAAGAAAAGACATTTCAAAAAATGGTAGATTTAGAGGACAGAGCACATAAGGAAAACATGAGATTTCCTGCTGTACCAGAGAAGCTAGAAGGAACAGACTGCATTAATTTTATGAAAGCAGAAATAAGCAACTGGACTGGTATTCTACAGGAGGAATTGCCAATTGAAAGTTCACAGGGCACATTATGTGTATGCTCCAAACCTAGAACTTTAATAGTAAAGATGCAATCCTACCAGTAGAAAAGTACAGTTTTGTACCTACCATAAATGTAGATGTTCGAAGATCCACATTGCTGCAGTCCTTACTTATGGGTAGTCCGCTGTCCTCGGTCTGCCCGCATACAAAAGCATTAGGCTGACGTCGGTCATGGGCGCACAGCCCTGACATCAGAGCGTCAGGGTATAAAAGCGCATGACCGACGTCATATCCTCAGTCTTTTCTTGCCCCAGATGTCAGAAGGCCCTAAAAGAAAGGCCACAGCCAAAAAACAGAGAAATTTCCCAAAAGATAAGCCCAACTACAGCCATCACCCAAACCATATAACCATGCTAAGCTACAGAGGGGAAGGAGGGAGGGAAAATTGGACTGCAGCAATGTGGATCTTCGAACATCTACATTTATGGTAGGTACAAAACTGTACTATGTTCTTCATCTCACATTGCTGCAGTCCTTACTTATGGGTAGAATCCCAAAGCAACGGGAAAGGGAGGTTGGAAAAATCATAAAGCATTAGGGGCTGCTAAAATGCCCTGTAAAATTGCAGTGGCAAATCCAGCCCTAGACTTAGAATAAAGAGGAAGGTGGTAATGTTTAGAAAAAGTATATACTGAACTCCAAGTGGCTGCTTCCAAAATATCCTTTGTAGCTACCCCCCTTAGAAAGGCAGTAGAAGTTGCAGTAGCTCTAGTGGAATGAGGTCTGATCCCAGTCGGAATCTCCTTACCATGATGGGAATAACATACAGAAATACAAAACCCAATCCATTTAGAAATAGTTTGTTTTGAAACAGGTTTACCCTGTGAACCCAAAGCAAAAGAAACAAACAACTGCTGAGACTGTCTGAACTCCTTGGTTCTGCTCAAATAATAACGCAACTGTCTGTGAATATCCAAAGTATGCAAAATCTTCTCCCCTTTATTTTGAGGATTTGCATAAAAAGTAGGCAAATGAATAGTTTGGTTTAAGGCCACACTAGAAACCACTTTAGGCATAAAGGAAGGATTAGTACGCAAAGATACCCTATCCTTATGAAAAATCAAGAAAGGCTCCACTGCCATAAGGGCCTGTAATTCAGAAACCCTTCTTGCAGAAGTAATGGCCAACAAAAGCAGTTTTCCATGACAAATACTTTAACTCGGCCGTAGCTGCAGGCTCAAAAGGTTGTAGAGTAAGCTTTTCCAACACAAAATTGAGATCCCAAGCAGGAGTAGGAGCTCTACGTGGGGTCTTATGTTCTTTGCCCCTCTGAGAAACTGCTTAAACAAAGGATGAGAGAATAAAGGAGGGTCACAGTCATAATTAGCGAAATGGCTGCAGCATGAACCTTTATGGAGGAGAAGGACAAACCTTTGTCTAATAACTCAGTAAGATATTGTAAGGAAGCACTCAAATTAGGCTTGGAAACATCAAAGTCCTTCCCTTTGCTCCAAATAAAAATCTCCTCCATTTATCAGCATAAACTTTCCTTGTACTAGGCCTCCTGGCCTCCAAAATAACATTCAAAACTTGTTGTGGAAGCTGAGAGCCTCCAGAATCTAAAACAGAATATGCCAGGCTGTTAGATGCAGAGACTGAATTCTGACATTGAGAAAGTGATTGCCCTCCTGAGACAAAAGGTGTGGAATCAAAGGCAGAGGCCATGGAGGCTCTCGGACCAAACTCCTCAGTAGTGGATACCAGTGTTGTCGAGGCCAATCCGGTGCTATCAGGATCATGGATGGCTTGTCTTGTCTGGCCTTCAAGAGAACCTTGGGCAGAAGAGGTAGAGGTGGAAAGGCATATACATGAAGATTGTCCCAACTGAATGACAGAGCGACCACCTTCCAAGCTGTGGGATGAAACCTTTTGTGCAAAACTTTGGCAACTGGTAATTTAGTGGAGAAGCGAACAGATCTATGTCTGGAGTTCCCCATGACACTGTCAACTTTTGAAATACCTGAGGATCCAATTTCCACTCGTGAGGATCCACTATTTGTCTGCTCAATACATCTGCTAAGGAGTTCTGTGCTCCTGGTAGAAATCTTGCCTGAAGATTGAGGTTGTAACTGAGAGCTGTCTCCCACAAAATCATCGCTTGTCTGCAAAGAGGGTACGAATGAGTTCCCCCTTGCTTGTTGATGTACCACATGACAGTTGTGTTGTCTGTTAGAATCAACACCTGCCCTGGGTGAAGTAAATCCTTGAAAGCCATCAATGCAAATTGTACTGCTAACATCTCCTTCAAGTTGATATGCAAATGTTGAAGTCTGGCAGGTCACGTGTCTTGCACCCATTTTCCATTGAGGTGTGCTCCCCAAGCCTTGTCCGAGGCATCCGTCGTTAGAATCTGACTCGCCTCTGATCGGGTCACAGAGAGTCCCTTGTTTAGGTGACATTCCTGAGCCCACCACAAAAATTCCTTCTGAATGCAAGGTATTATCTGAATGACAGTGTCTAGATCCTGGCAGTGTTGTGTCCATAGATTTTGAGATACCATTGAAGCTTCCTCATATGCAATTTGGCATTGGGAAGCACCAGAATACAAGATGCCATGAACCCCAAGGCTTGAAGGACTGTCCTTGCAGTCAGCCTGGACTGTAGAGACATTTGATGGAAATAAAGTGAAAGACTTTTCTGTTTGTCCGGGGTCAAAAAGGCCATCTGGGAAGCTGTATTCAGTCTCACACCCAGAAAGCACATGTCCTGAGAGGGTACTAGACTGGACTTTGTTTCGTTCACAGAATACCCTAGGCATCTTAACACTACCATCACATACTGTAGATGCTGAAGAAGCTCGTCCTTGTCTTGTGCAATAATCAGGCAATCGTCCAAATAAGGATAAATTTGTATTCCTTCCATCCTGAAAAAGGCTATCACTGGAGCCAGAACCTTTGTGAACACTCTGGGCACAGTAGATAAGCCAAAGGGCAATGCAGAGAACTGACAATGTAAATTTCCAGCTCGAAAACGCAGGTACTTCCTGCAACTGGGCCTGATAGGAACATGAAGATAAGCCTCTTTTAGATCCAGAGTTACCATCCAGTGATCTTTTCCCAGCAGAGGCAAAAGCTGTTGTAATGTCAACATTTTGAACTTTGGAATGTCCAAATAAGTGTTGAGGAGAGATAAATCCAAAATCAGTCTCCACGTGTTCCCTTTCTTTGGTACTAGAAACAGGCGGGAATAAAACCCTAGACCCACTTCTGAAGTAGGTACTGGCTGTATGGCTCCCATGTGAAGAAGTAATGAAATCTGTTTGTGAGCCTCCATCCTTTGCCGAGGAGGAATGTCTGGCATACCTTTGAAAGGAGGCAATGTATGGAAATAAAACTTGTAACCTTTGTTTATAATGTCCAACACCCATTTGTCTTGGGTGATTAAAAAACAATTTTGCTTGAAGAGAGCTAGCTTTCCTCCCAAAGGAGCTGTCAGGCAAGAAGAATCTGGCAGCTGAAAATGCAGGTCATTGGGCCTGTTTACGAAAGGACTGGCCCCTACCCTCACCAGCAGATTGAGCAGGCGAACTCCATGTTCTAGGCCTAAAGGTACTCTGAGCTCTGCCCCTAGACTGGGAATCAGAAGAAGGGTACGTCCACCCCTTAGCCGGCCAATTTCTACTAAACTTAGGAGGTTGAACCTGCAAAAAATCTTTAACAGTCTGCATAGACTTAGCCTTGTCCTCCATTTTCTTCAAAACAGACTCCACAGGAGGACCAAACAAAACTTCGGACTGTAAAGGGGCATCCAGAATTCTAGACTTAACATGTTCAGATAAATTCTGATCCTTAAGCCAGGCATGCCTACGAAGAACTGAACCAGTGGCAGCCACTCTAGAAGAAGCCTGCAAAGCATCAAAGCCACACTGCAAAGAATGTTTCCCCACCTGTTCAGAAACATGCACCAAATCTTGCAATTCTTTACACTCTATGCCCTCTGCCAAAGCATCCACTTTAGATTTTAGCTGAGAAAGGAGGAAATTCTGATATTTCAACATATGAAACTGGCAATTTAAAGCCCTCATTGCTAAAGTAGAAGAGGTGTACACCTTCTTACCCCAACTGTCCAAAGCTCTAGCTTCCTTATCTAGAGGAACCGGATTCTTTACAACAGAAGCCCTAACACCCTTAGGCCCCTGACTAATAGTTTCTGGGTCCGCCCTAGGACTCTTATATAGGTATTTATGAGCCTCAGGTACCCTATAATACCTGTCCTGTTTAACTGGTGCAGGAGGCATAGAATCTGGATTAAATGAGGCCTCCAAAAACATCCTGAACAACATCCAAAACAGGAGGAATAGCCAAGGGTCTGTGCTGTGGTAAAACAAGAACTCTCTAAGCCTCTTTCTGGAATCTGAGTAATCCTGTCCTTCCCACTTAAAATGTTCCCTCAGAGTGTAAGGTTTCTGAAAATGAAAAATCCTCTGGAGGGGAAGCAGAAGGAGTAGAATCCTCTGCATCGAATCCGAATAAGGAGGAAAATCTTGAATATCTTCAGCAGAAGACTCAGAATCATCTGAGGCCTGCTCCAAAATTTCCAACTCTGGCTCTACCCTGGGCCTCTTATCAGGAGGGGGCATGGAACCTCTAATTAAAGTAATCAAATCTTCTGCCATTTTAAGCATATGCTTCTTAGGTACAGACCCTGAAGAACCAGAACTAACTCCAGAAGAAGGCAAAACAGACCTGCCCTTAGAAGGAGCCCTAGAAACAGTAGCAGAAGGCCTAACCCCCTTAGGCAAAGAAGGGAGAATAGTAACCTGAGAGGCCCCTTCAGCCTGACCTGACTCCTGTGAGGCCACATCCTGTAAAATCAAGGTTTCCCCCTGAGACTCAACAGAAACTTCAGCCGGATCCACCTGTTCTACTGCAGTCTCTAAAGGACCGGAGTCCGAAATGGACGAATCATCCTGTCTAGGCTTTACAGATTTGTCTTTACGCTTCTTCGTGGAAGCAGGCGTCGGAGGATCCGACGGCATACTATAATTACACCTTTTGCCAAAGACTAACCTAGCGCAATCTAGCCTTCTCTTAATAGTGTGCTTATTAAACCTAGCACAAAACCGACACCCAACTACGTCGTGCTCCGGCCCCAAGCAAGGGATACAAAGCGAGTGGTAATCCCTATGCGGTATCTGCTTCCCACAAGAAATACAATTATTCACTTTTTCTGACATCCGTAAATAACTGAGGCAAGAAAAAACAAAAATGCTCCCCAACGGGGTACTTAGCCCAACTTGGTATGTCTGAAACTCTGAAAACGAAAAATTTCAGAAAGCCGAACGGCACTTGCAACGCTGCTTCTGCATCGGACCATGCGGCAAAAAAGACAGAGGATATGACGTCGGTCATGCGCTTTTATACCCTGACGCTCTGATGTCAGGGCTGTGCGCCCATGACCGACGTCAGCCTAATGCTTTGGTATGCGGGCCGACCGAGGACAGCGGACTACCCATAAGTAAGGACTGCAGCAATGTGAGATGAAGAACATGAGCTGATTTCTGACAAAACCGTGACAGAAGGAGAAACTACTAAAAGTGGGAAACAGTAGAGTGCTTGTGGAAAATGATTATTCACATTACACTAGGCAGAGGAGGAGTACATTTATTCCACTATTCAAGGAATGTTGAGGAGAAGGCATGAGATTCAAAATGCTGTACCCAGATATTTTCAGAATATTATTTCCTGGATAGATAAAATTATGTTTTGATGCCGAGCATGCATGCATGTACTTCATTCATTTTACACTTGTTTACCAGGAAAGTCCGACTAGACAGGCTGTCCTTTTCCAGCAGAAGCCCAGAGAGGAAAGCTCCACATTAATACATAACAAAAAAATTAAACAAGCTTCATTACCAGAGACAATACATGTATACCTACAGAAATGGGAACTTTTGCACTGTAACACAGAGCATATAGTTGAGCAGGTTTATACACTGAGATAATGCAGCATGCTTACACTTTGCAGAAGTTTATACATTTTCTTAAGAGTAAATTTTGCTTGCGCTCTACACAAGTACGTTCGAGATTAGGGAAGCAACAATAATGAACAGGGACAGTACGAGTCTACTTACAAAAATTGGATGCTTTTGCACTATGATAAACAGCATACAGTAGAGCAGACTATTACACTGAGACAGTACATCATTTTACTGTTTAAAAAATTATACCTTGTTTACTTTACAGTAAATATTAGGGTTTAAAACTAAGGTTGAACAGCAGTTTAAAACAACACGGAGCAAAGTACAAGTTGCTGGCTTTATTTCTGTTGAACTCCGTCTCCAAAATCAGCTTCATTTCCAACTCCAAGTTCTTCTAGTCAACTCTTGGGCTGTTTTCTCTCACTTTCAAGCAGCATGCTAAGGAAGAAATACAAAAGTCTGTCCAACAAAAAGTGAGCTGTGAACCAGGAGATTCTGCTTCTTGTTCTTCTGGTAAAAAAAAAAAAAAAAAAAAAAAAAAAAAGACCAGAGAGACCGTGCAGTGAAACCATTTCCAACGTTTTAATGGAAAATGTTTTGTAGGTAGAAGAGATAGCTTGTTAATCAGATTTACTTTGATTCATATTTTCTTGTTTTAGGTTTAATTTCACTGTTGGTAGTTAGAAAGGGATTTAGACAGGTAAGCTTTAGCCACCCCAAGGGGGATAAACCGCTATAAATTCACAGACTGCAATCCTACCTTGGTTTGTGATTTACTAATCTTTACTGTTAAAAAGAAATGCAACTGCAAGCAACAGCAGAACTTGTATGGTCAGAACAAGTTTACTGAACTTACTTTATTATTTAGTTGTATACTGCTGGTGTGATTTTTTTTTTTTGTCATAGAAGTTGATTTAGTTCTCTCTGAATTCTGTGGTTACTGATTTTGATTGCTCTTCTTTTGCAATAGTTTATTCATTTGAAGCTGAATATGGATTTCTTAAATGAGTATGCAATTAATGGCTTGCTAATGTACAAATATCTTGTACAGTGCAATAAATGCTATGCATACTTAAAGGTAACAGCTGATAACACTGGTGATCTGTACTCCTCATGTCAAAAGTTGGATGATTTGCTTTCCATTGTTAGACGTTGACTATAACTCTGATCTGAGATATATAACAATAAGTATCCTGAGATTCCAAGATGGCCGCCGACTAGTCTAGTCCTTACTCTCTGAGCTCCTCACAGCTATTTAACTTTTGTTTTTTTTTTACAACTTTATATCAACCTTTTTCCTCAAATTTTTATACTAAAAGATTTTATAAATCTTTTTCTACGCATTTGGATTATTTTTTCTTCTGGACTTATTATCCTGGGATTTATTTTACCTCAGAACATTCTTGGTCTCTCTGCTGCTGGGACTCCTACTGCTCCAGTCTGTTCCTGGTTCCTGGTATCCTGTTGACTGCATTCCATTTCTGGGCATGGCTACAAAATCTGACTCCATGGAGACTCAGCCTACAAAGGCCAAATATACTTCAATGCTCTCTCCTGAAAAGATTCAGGTTCAAAAAGACTGAAATCATCTAGACAACCTACAGAAACTATTAATGTAAGTAATAAAGATTTAAATGGCTCAAATTTCCTTTTAGAAGAACTAAAAATAGCATTAAAACCAATCCAAAGTGCTATACAAAACTTTTCAGAACAGTTTGCAGACTTTAGTAAATCTTTAAAGCAAATAAACGATAGTATTGTTACTATTGAAAATAAAATCTTAGCTTTGGAAGTTAAAACAGACTTATTGGAAAGTGACTTTAAATCTAGAGATAAAACTATTTCAGATTTACAAGCTAAAATATTGGATCTGGAAGCCAGGAGTCGAAGAAATAACATCATTATTCGTGGTTTACCTGAATCTTATGACAATAAAAACTTGTTATCTGTGACTAAAAATATCTTTGAAACACTGTTAAATTGTGAAGCTTCTTCAAAATCTATAATTGTAGAGAGAGCACAAAGAGCACTGCGTACAAAGCAAGATTCTTCTACACCAAGGTTAATTTATACTAAGTTACTAAACTTTCAAGACACTTTCCAGATCCTAGAAACTGCTAAAACAAAGAAACAATTCATATGGAAGTCTCACAAACTATCATTTTCCCAAGATCTTCCTGCACAGATCAAATTAAATAGACAAAAACTAGCCCCTATTGTGCTGACTTGATAAAAAGAGGGATTAGATTTCAATGGCTTATCCTAATACCTTGTCTTTCACAGCTAATGACAAAAGATTTGTATGTTCAGATCCTAAAGATGCAAAAGACATTTTTCTTAAAACATTTAAAAGCTTCCTGACACTGTATCTTAATATTCTACTGTTAAAGAACTACAATAAGGTTTGATTTTTTCATTTCTTTACTCTGACAGTATTTGTGTTACATGATTTGTAATTCTGGTGTGACATAATTATATTAGCTTAAGAACTTGTCATGTAATTTACACATGATAGATTTGGTGTGACAGTGTGCAGTGACAGGATATATGCTTGTTAGATTTGTGTGGATTAATAGAAGCATTTAAATTGCTGTATTTACTTTTTTCTCTTTCTCTCACATATGCTTGCTGTGTAAATAGATAATATGTTAATTTTACTACAAGTTTTTGAGTTACAGCCTTCTGTGTAAGCTAAATGATTTTTGGAGGGAAAAACATTCCATCTCAACATTCTAGCAAGAAAATCTTCCGCTCAGAGTTCCAGCTGATGCTCTGCATGAACATGCGCACACTACAGTCTCTCTGAGATGGATGGTGATGTCATCATTTGTGAGGAAAGAAGGACAGTTTCAAATACACAAGTCTGCTTGTTTTCAACAAATATTCAATAGCGCTAACTTTTTAATAGATCTGGCTATTATTTAAAGTGTTTTCTCTTCATAAATGAAGGTTGCTTTTTAAATTTAAACAGATTCATGTCACATAATATATTCAGTGACTTTTAGTGTGTCTGCATGACTTCAAAGCAAGCTGCTACTTTCATAAAGCAGAGTGAAAATGTTTCTGGAAACAAATGAACAGGTTAGTTTTATATATTACAATTCTAAAGGATGTGTAAGGAAATGAACATATTTTCCCATTCAGAATATTTTTTCATACAATATTTTATATTATACTGAAGTGTTTAATTTGACAAATGTTACAAAGTATACCTGTTCATATGAAAGTTTCATGTTCTTTCTATTCTCTGCTCTCTTTCTTCTCAGAGGCTGGATGTGATATTTATGATTAGTAGTTTATGTTTAAGAAAGCCTTTACTTATTTGAAAGGTTTGAAATAACTATCTTTAATATGATTAGCTGAATCTACCTGTATATATTTAAGCCCTTAGATTTACTGCATTTAGCTTGCTTGTTTCTGTTTTAATTAGATGTTCAAAATGTTTACTTTAAAAGCCTTGTCTTTTCATGCTGTTTTGCTATGTTACATCTATAGCTTAGAAGAATAATATGGCTACATAATCTAACAGAGTCATTAGTAAAATATTCAAAAAGTAGATTTAAAATTATATGTATGCACATTGTTGTACATTCAGTCCAATATAAATGATGCTGTTTAAGTTACTATTTAATAATATAATTATACTTTATTCATGTATATTAACTAGTGTTAAAACCTTACAGCTTATAATATTTCATTTTGAATAGTTCCTGTACTATTATTATCTAGTTAATAGATGCATCTCCAGACTGAATTGTTTTTCATTTTGAGATATGGTTGCTTGGTAGTTGTTTTTTGCTTTATTTGAACTATAACTAAATACTCATTCTACAGGTATTAGTGCTTTTATCATACTAATGGTCATGTTGATTAATGAAACTATCACTAAAGTACTAAAGAAGGTTCAGTAGATAGTGCATGACTATTATCTTTAGTTCAGTAATGCTATGCTTATTTACTTATATTATAATGTTACCAGTTGGTTTTGTTATACTTATATATGTTATCTTACATATCTTTCAGTTTTAATTGTATTACTTCTTATGATAGAGTGTTCTAGTTAAGCAGAGTGTGATTTATTTATTATTTACTTGTTTCTCTTTCTCTTGAAATACTTGAGGAAATACATTTAATCACTATAAATTTCAATTTAAGGATAGGAGCTTTAGATTAGTATTAGAAGTAGGGATTAAGCATGTTGGACGTCTTGAAATTAGTTAATTTTGTATATATTTTTAGTAGTATTACTCGGACTTTATGTTATGTTAGGCTTCCTTTGAGTAATTTGTATTCTAACTTGAGGTTATTATTATCTATAATTACAATGTTTTTTTTATGTTCTTCTGCTCTTCCTTTATCACAGGGGATTGGTGGGTAGGCACTAGGGTTAGGATAAAGGTTATTATTATACATTTCATGGTTCTTAAAAAAACTTTTTTCTTTTTTTTTTTTTTTCAACAAATGCTATTTGATGACTTGCTTGAATACTTAAAGACTTTTTTCTTTTATTTTTTTCTTCTTCTTTTTAATGTTGTGTTGGATTTGCACCTTGAGTTCACTTTTATAGCATCAATAATGATTATACTTGTAGAATATGCCTGTTGACATAATTTTAGATTCTTGGAATGTTAGAGGCATTCAAGATAAAGCGAAAAAGTCACTATTATTTCATATGATCTTTAAATCACAGGCTAACATTTGTTTTATTCAAGAGACCCATATTTCACGTATTGATTGGAATAAAGAGTTAAAAAAAAATGGATCAAAAAGATTACAGCTTCAGGTGACTCATCTAACTCCAGAGGTGAAGCTATAATCATTAAACAAAAATTCATTGGGAATATTATTGATGAGAAATTTGATGATGAGGGGAGGTGGTGCTTATTTACCGCTTCTATTGCTGGTTTGGACAAACCCTTATTAATTTTAAATCTATATGGCCCATGTAATTCACAACATTTGTTCATTTTAAAAATTTACAATATTCTTGCATCCTATAAGGATCATCATATTATAGTGGGTGGTGACTGGAATGCAGTTATAAACCCTGTAATTGATCGTTCCGCCCACTGTCACCTATAATCTTCAATCTACTCTGGCTATAAATGATTTGATGACAGAATATAATTTAATAGATCCCTCCGCACTGTTAAAAGTATAAACAAGAATGATATATATACTTATTATTCTAAGTGCTATCATTTGTGGTCCAGATTAGACTTCTTTCTAATTTCAGATTATATTTCAAAATATATTGTGGACTTTACTACAGAACCCAGATTCTTTTCGAATCACTCAAGAATTTCACTAAAATTGAACATAAAACCCAATATCAAAAATAAAACTATGTTTAATAAGTGGACCTTAAATAATAACTTATTGTCAAATGAAGATATTTGCAAACAAGCTTCAGAAATCCTAAATGAAATGGTGAATAGTCTTGAATCATCTGACATTCCTTATGACATACAATGGGCTGCATGTAAAGCAAGATTAAGAGGTTTATTTATTAGTAAAGCTGCTTTTTCAAAAACAATACTTTAAGAAAGAGCAATTCTTAAAATCAAGAATTTCTTCGTTGGAAAATCATCTTAGTCTGAACTATGATGCTACTTTAGAAAACAAATTTTTGATTGTCAGAAAGATTTAATTCTGCTTCACCAAAATAACCTCTCCTTAGCTGAACAAAAGCTACTTGCTTCATATTCAGAGGGCCCAGGTTCCATCTAAATTGTTAGCGAATTATTAAAGTTAACTTCAGAAATCCAAATATTACATCTTTATCTTATAATAACAGATTATATAATACTGATGAAGAGATTATTCAACTTTTCACCTCTCTTTACACTGAGTTATATTCAGGTTCTTCTAATTCTGTTAAAGATAATCACTCAAAACTCTTTTAGACTCTTTGCAGTTCCCTAAACTTAATAATAATCAGCAAAACTACTTTCTACCCCTATATCGGTACAAGAAATCTCGGATTCAATAGATAATCTTAAATTGGGTAAATCTCCGGGACCTGATGGTTTTACTCCAGAATTTTTCAAAACATTCAAATTGGTAGTTCTTCCCTTTCTATTTAAAGTTTACAATCACATAAGAGTTAATGATATCTCAGATATTCATTGGAACACATCCAAAACCATTCTAATTCTAAAAATAATAAAGATAAATCTGACCCAGTAAATTATAGACCCATTTCTTTAATTAACGTGGATATTAAGATTCTGTCATCTATTCTGGCTAACAGATTGAAACGGATTTTACCCTCAATTATCTCGTCAGATCAATCAGGTTTTATGTCTCAGAGACATGCTTGGGATAATACTCTATCTTTAGAGACTATACTTCATCTCATTAAGAAAAATCCAAACCCTATATATGCTTTGGTTATAGATGCATCAAATGCCTTTGACAGAGTATGTTGGAACTTTCTATTTCAAACTATGTTATGTTTTAATATTCCCTTATTCTTTATAAATTTTTAAAAGTTTTATACAAGAATATGTTTACTAGACTATACATTAATGGTCAATTTTCTGCTCGATAAAGATCACTAAAGGAACAAGACAGGGTTGTCCATTGTCCCCTTTTCTTTTCAACATTTATTTAGAACCTTTGCTATTGTTTATTACTCAAAATACTTTTCATAACATCCCTAGAATTCTTAATACTAATATTCATTTCTCTGCTTTTGCAGATGATTTAGTAATCTACTTTCAAACTCCATTATCTGATTACAGAAAAATAATGAATTCTATTGATTATTTTTCTTTGGTTTCCAACTATCTTTTAAATTCTACAAAAACTCATATTTTTCCCTTAAATCATTTAGCACACAAATCTTTTTTGTTTCCAGACGATCATTTTCAGTTTACTTATAATATAAAATATTTAGGAATCAATTTAGAACACAATAATAGATCTTCCTTTCAAAATAATATTAATAAATTATGGAACTCTATATTGTCTGATATGGACAGATGGAAGCATCTAAACCTTTCATTTCTTTCAAGGGTGGCCATTATTAAAATGAATATTCTGCCTAAATTTCTTTACCAATTCTCATCATCTGATCAGATAATTTCAAAATTTTTTTGAGTCTGTAAATAAAGCTTTGGCAAAATTCATATGGTTCCCTAAATCTGTTAGAATTTCCTATTCTAGATTGGCATTTTCAAGGACAAGGGAGGTTTGGGTTTACCTAATCTTTATCTCTATTATTTGATTGTCTCATCCAATAAACTTCTTACTATCTCTAAATTCAATAACACTTCTTATCCAAATCACTCTTTATGGATAAAATTATGGTATAATTATGTCATTTCTAATAATTTAAATCCTGAAGCTATTCCCTTTATCTCTCTGGATAGTTTATTTATTAAAAATATATCTACAGTATTTAAACAAAAGATTAGAGATTTCCAAACCTTACTCAAAATGTGTAAACTAGAAAAGATCTCGCACTATGTTCAGCCAATTCATCTAAACCCAAATATATTATTGGACAATAAACTTTTGAACTTAAACTATCCTTTAATTAAAAATCTAAAAGTAGGAGATGTTTTGAAATATCTTGACTTGCCTTTATCTGACTGGCGTAAGTTATTGAAAGTAAACTGGAATTACTCACCAATTCTTACACAACTAAGAGCAATAATTAAAAACAAATTTGTATGTCTGGTCCCCATAGACTCACAAATGAAAAAACTTAACACGATTATCAAAATACTTTCATCATCTGATAAAATGCTCTCAAACTCATATAAATTAATTAATTCTTTAATGATGGACCACAACTGTCTTTTATCTAATGTTTGGTTGAATTATAATTCCCAATTGTCAGAATCTCAGAAAGTCCTGGCTATTAGAAACACTAAGGAATTTATCCCCTTTAAAAAATTAGCATACACACAATTAATGATTAATAATGATGCCTACTTTACCCCAATCAAATTAAACAAATTTAACCCAAATAAGTCCTGTTCTCATCCCCAAGCAGACCTCCTTCATATTCTATGGTATTGTCATTTTTCTCACAGATTGTGGACATCTTTGAAAGTCAGACTGCAGAAAATGGGATATCAAAAATCCACGTTGACGTGGGAATTTGCTATTCTACATATTCCATTGATTCATCTTTCAAAAGTTGATATTCATGTTATCATTTTTATTTGCTCATTACTAAAACTTTATATAATACAAAATTGGATTGATCGTTCTAAATTAAAATGGGTTACTTTCCAGAAAATGGCTTTTAAATTTATTGATGCTCAAAGATACTTAGGTGGGAGTCCAAAAAAAAAAGCTATTAGAAAGGTTGCGTTAGAAAAGGCTCTAAACATATTAAATAGTTAATGTTAAATATCCCCCCCCCCCCAGGTTGCCTAACTTGTATATAGTGTACATATGGTGTATGTTTTATTTCTAAATAATTTATCAAAATCTCAGGAAGGTTGTTATCACTAGATGAATTGTTATATGTTCATTTATGCCTTCTTGTTATGTATAATCTTTTAATTGTCTTGCTACTCATATAATTAATAAAAATTTTTTTGAGAAAAAAAAAACAATAAGTATCCTGTTTTTTTTGCTTATTTTTACTAGTCATTGCTTCTAGCAAATTATATATAGCACTTTTTATTGCATGCTGCATACTTTTTACTGTATTTTATAGCTATTAACTAATCTGCACGGTTAAACTAAAATTGTCTGCCTTACAAGGCCTGATAAGTTTTTTTACTGTCACAGTGATTGTAAAGCTCTTTAGCTAGTTTCACTGTGTGAAAGGTATTAATGGGAAATTGTCCCTACCTGTTAAGCACCTATTTGTTCTGATTTCCTGCCAAGAAGTGTATCATATAATTGATGTGTTTGCAGTTAAAAGCATTCTGTAGAGTCTCCTTGCTCCTTTATCTGTTTAAAACTTTCATTTTGTGGCTCACTGCTGTTCTTCTGCTGTGATTTCTGTAGTGTTTACTGTCTAAAGGAGTGTAGGCTAGTAGCTTTAGTATTGTTCCTCTCCCTCCCTCCCTGTTGGTGTCTTGCTGTTAATACTTGGTGGCTTTGCAGATGCCCGCCCCTACTGCAAATTTGATCTGAGACACTCCTCCCAGTCTAGTGTCATTAGCTCATTCTACCTAATACAGAGAGAACATTTGAGAAAGCCAACCCACTTAGATTCCTAACCTTGAAATATCTTCTGCTTCTCCTCTCTCCCTTTCCTTTACAAAAAAAAAAAATTTGCTAGAATCTCCCTGAGTTCTGCTTAACTGTAACAAAAAAAATACTCTTGTTTCCTGCCTTTCCTGTAATTAGTCTAGTCCAGATACCGATTTGCTGTATCCAGGACTGTTTGTAAGCTCCTGAGGCCCCCAAGCCTTTCTGTGTTGGACAGAAGCCTGCTAGCTTTATCAGTGGGAGTGGTAAACACTAGGTAACCTATCTACCACATAAGGAGTGGTTTCTAGCTCAGAAATTGTAGTTATTGGCCGTTTGGGCAATTTTCCATCTCTTTCAACTTCCTGATTTAAAAGATGATTTTGCACTTGTTTCTTTCCTGTAACTAGTCTAGCTCAAATACAGATTCTTAGTTTTAGCACTTGAACTTGCTTATTCATGCTCGGCACTTGTTCAGAACTTGTTGTAAGCACTAAATAAGCTACAAATTACTACAACACTGAACCTTCCTCATTACCAAGAGGAAAACAGTTTTCATACTTTCCTCACTTGCTTAGAAAAAAACAGCTCTTGTACTCGCTTTCCTCACTTGTCTAGAGGAAAATAGTTTTTTATTCAGGCATGTCCAAGGGTCAAGCTCCCAGTGTTCTCTCCTGTCTAACTGATGAATCTGGGCATCTTGGGGCAATGTAGCAATTGCCTCATGTACACAGACGACCCTTTCCTCCTACCACCCCAACACTACAACCTGTGAGAGATGCACTTATCCATCCAAACTGGAGGTAAAGCTCTCTCCAACCAAGACTGAACTGGACAGTCAAGAGGAGAAGGTAAACACTTACACCACACTCATCACACAGTCCCACTAAAACTGCACCACCAAAATCCACACGAAGAAACACAAAAACATTCTCGGAGGCTCTCAATAATAATCTGCTCAAGCAACAGAGACCTCCAAAGGAGAAACACAAGCAACCTCCACCCCCCAACACAACCCGAATGATACACAACCCACAGACTCAGTGTGCCACTCAACCACAGCCGATAAGGTAAAACAATGTACCCAACACACTAGTCATAAGTGACTCTACAGTCAGGCACACTGATGTCCCACTCACCAGGCTAAACAAGGAGAAGGTTACTGTCAGCTGCCTGTCGGGTGCCAGGATCCACCACATAATCCAAGCACTCAGGTCACTCCACAAGTACAAATATGACTCTGTCATTGCCCATGTTGGTGTGAATGATCTGAGACATACCTCCCTGGACTACATGAAGAGAGAAGGAAGATCTCTCTGATCTTGCAGCCCAGGCAGGTATGACCCTAGCCCTGAGTAGCATCCTGCCATCACCCAGAATGATACCGCAGTACAAGGACAAAATGATTGACTTCAACAATTGGCTAAGCTTCTGGTGTCATTCTAATGGGATCTGGTATCTGTCTGCCTGGGATGACATGGTCGACAGACCACAATGCTTTGCCAGAGATGGACTGCACCTGTCACCCCTGGGATTCCAGACACTGGCGAAGGCTCTTGCCACCCTATAGTGCCTTTTTTAGGCAAGGTTCAAATGGCAAATTCACTACTGTAACAGGAACACGCAAGAAAAAAACTTGAGAGTAATGCTGCTAGAAGTCAATCTCAAAATGCACTCCTTAAAATGGAGAGCATCGATATCTGTGCAGTGACTGAGACCTGGTTCAAGGCTCCAGAGAGTACCCCTGGATTACCACGCTATAACTCATACCACACTTTTCGGCCACCTAACCTGGACCGGAACACTAAAGCCGGAGGTGTATCCATATTCATTAAGAATATCCAAACCTCCAGGCTAGTTGCTCAGCATAATGCATCCGAGGTTATCCAAGTGCAACTAACTCTGAGCAAAACTGCAATCCAAATTGTAGCTTGCTACAGATCCTCCACCATGCCCCAGAATTCCCACTCCTCTTTTCTTGATATACTGGAAAATATTAGGGTTCAACCAAACACCCTAATAATGGGTGATTTCAACTACCCCACCATTAACTGGGAAAACTACTCATGTACCAACTCCTTCACTCAACGCTTTCTGGAATTCATAAATTCCAATGCCCTGGATCAACTTATCCACAACCCCACCAGGGGTAACAATATCCTAGACCTAGTCATTACCAACATGAGTGACCGGTGTTCCACACTTGAAGTCAACTCCTTGGTCAGATCCAACCATAAGCTAATCACCCTGGATATCCACATAATGCCCCCACCCCCATTAAGGAAACCACAGTAAAAAAATTCTCCAAAGCCAACTTCATTATTCTTAAGACAGAAGTGGCGAACTTCAGGACACTTATGCAGATGGACAATATAGTTATGGCTGCTGAATACTACATAATGCACTCTATAAGCACTTGCACAAGTGCATGGATCATGCTATCCCAAACAGAACCAAGACGCTATCCTCCAAAAAAAGGAAGCCAATCTGGTGGTACGCTGCCATAAATAAACTCTACAACAGGAAAAAACTGTTGCAAAAGAGAGTAAAATCCCATGAGTGGAGGAGCTCCCTTGGTCAGCCTCAGTAAGAAGTTGAGATCCCTTATAAGATCCTCCAAAGCTAGCTATGAAAACAAAATCGCCACTGATTCTAGGGACAACCACAAAGCATTCTATAGCTATGTCAAGAATCTCAATGGCAACACCCAGATCTGCTCTGAGTTACAGCACAACGGCACAAAAATTACAGAACCAACAGATAACGCCAGCATCCTGGCAGATAGGTTCAGTGCTAACTTTACCCCCCCCTCTCATCCCCTACCCTAAAGGGCCCATATCTATACAGGAAGAATGCAGAGTCCCTGTAATCACAACTATGCAGGTAAAGGCTGCACTCTCTAAAGCCAAAAACACAGCATCCATGAGACCAGACAACATCTCAGGCTGCGTTTTACATGGACTTCAGAATGAACTGGCTCCCCATCTAAGCACCATGTTCAATCATAGCCTCATGTCAGGCTTTGTGCTCACTGAATGATGCACAGCGACAGTTATCCTACTCCATAAAGGGGGAGCCACCACAGATACCCGGGAACTATCGTCCTATTAGCTTGATGAGCCTGGTCTGCAAGGCCATGGAACGTATCATGGAACTCAAACAAAGACATTGGTAACCTCCAAACTTTGGATCCCACCCAGTTCGGGTTTGTGAAAGGCAGATCATGTCTCCTGAACCTGATCGACTTCTTTGAGGCAGGTCACCAAAGCCGTAGACGAGGGTAAGGTGGCTCACTCAGCCTATTGACCTTGCCAAGGCTTTCGACACCATCCCACATTCTGGAATTATAGCTAAACTAGGTATAAATCTCTAAGTCACAAGATGGGTTGCCAACTGGCTCACTGACTAAACCCACACTGTAAAAGTTGTGGGCTCCAAATCTGACTTCAAACCAGTGACAAGTGGAGTACCACAGGTTTCAGTCCTGGGACCTCTCCTGTTTGGTATCTATGTCTCTGAAGTATACAGGCTAACACAGAATGCCTTTGGCTAACAAAGTTCGCAGATGACTGCAAACTAGGAGCCATAGTGGAGTCCACAAATGATGTGGACATCCTACAGAAGGGCATCACTGAGACAGATGCCTGGTGTCAGAACCATAGCCTCAAGTTCAATGCCAAAAAGTGCACTGTCATACCCTTTGGTAAAAACTCTGTACCCATAACTACCACATAGGCGGCAGTCTACTTAACGCTGAACGTGTGATAAGAGACCTTGGGACCCAGGTGGACAGCAGTCTCTCCTTTGATAATCACATCTCTACAGTAGTCAGGAAATCCTTCTCCATGGCACATCTCATCACAAAAGGGTTCTCATCCAGGAGATGCCCTACACTGACAGTCTCAAAAAACTCCAGCTTTTCTCTGTAGCATATCGCCTACTCCGAGGTGATATCTGCCCAACATATAAAGCTATGTCAAACCCAGAGCTGTTGGATATGCTACACCTAAAGAAATCCCAATCCCTCCGAGCTACACACTCTAGGGACCTAAACCTTGTAACCACAAAATAACAGGACATGTTGGATGGATGGAATCCTATCCCAGAGACTTCCCATACTATGGAACAAGCTACCCCCATCTATGTCAAGCAAAGTTCCTCATTAGCACTCTTCAAGAAAAATCTTGATGAGTGGATGGGAAAAAGGAAATACACCCCGGGGATCACTTCTGTGGCTCTGCTCGACAGCGGCACAGGAAAATAACTTTTTTGGGTGGCGTAAGCCAGGGAACCTTCTTGGCTAGGCTTACTTAGGCCCTTGGGCCGATAGCCAAGTACCTACCTATGAATCTATACACTTAATGATGTGGATTGCAATTTTGCAATTGGTATGGCTTGGAGAACTGTTTCATACATTAATGACTGGCCTAATGAAATAAATAATGTTAGGCATAGAACAAATAGAACACATTTAGGAAATGATGCAACTACTGTCTGCAAAGATCATTCAACCCCTATGAAACAAGACGATGCTGCTGACAATGTTGGAACTCTGAATGCAAGTATTCAGCAATCTGAGGATCCAGTTTGTTTAGAAGGAAACAAAAAAAAAGAAAGGAAGAAATTCACAACAAATAAGGAAGAAAAAGGAACTGATTAATGACTGTAAAGGAAAGAGAATATGTAGTAAAAAGGACACTGCTTTGTTAAATAACACACAGGTTACAAGGAATGATGATATTTTTCTATAAGAAAACCTTCAGTCTACAGAAAAAGGCATCATTTATCCAAAAGAGAAGGAACAAACAAAAGAGGCAAGGGCCAGGTGAAAAGGAAGAAATCAAAACTGAATATGGAAGGAATGAAGAACATTACTGAAGAAAAAAGAAGAGAAAGATAGATGTTGACTACATGGCTCAAGCTGTGGATTTACAATACCAGCTAGATGAGAATTTATTACACAATGAAAACAGTGGGATTAATAAGACTAATGGTGATGAAGATCTGTCCTTCATAACAATTGATAGAGCAGATATTACTGTATTAGAAGTTGAAGATTATTCAGAGCTGGCCAGCAAAGATATTCTTGTAATTGGAGATTCAATTATTAGAGGAACCGATACGTATATTTGGAGCAAAGATAATGAACACTGAATAGTGTTACGCTTGCCAGGACCAAAATAGAAGATGTGAGACAAGCCTTAGAACACCTTAATGCAAGGAAGTACGGATCTGTTTTTATTCATGTCAGTACAAATGATGTCACCCGCAACGATTCTCTGCTAGTAAGGAACGGACAGCCCTCTTAGACAGTACAGCTTGTACTGGTGTTAGGATGTACTTTTTACAAATCACATATAGAAAGGATAGTCAGGTCACTGTGAATGAAAAGATTTTTGGGGAAAATAACTACATGGAAAAAATGTCCTGTTTTAAAAAATGGAAATGGGTAGAGCATCCAAGCCTAATTTTGGGCACACGTGTTCAGATAGGATGGCATGCATTTGTCAAGATCAGGAAAGCAAATTTTTGCAGCAGATATTTTGGAATATTTGACACATACTACGCAGGATTTTTGCCAGATCAAAAATTTAACAGTTCACAGATAGCAACATTTGAAGCTCCTCTGATGGTTGTTAATGCTAGAAGCATTAATAATCAAGTTTTTATATTTGAAAATTTGCTATGTTCCCACAAGACTGATGTTGTTAATGTTTGTGAAACATGGTTAAAGAACAATGACAGGAAACCAATTCTGTCAATTATAAATGCTTTTACCGTAACAGACAGGAGGTGTTATGACGGGGATTAAAGATGGTTCCGAGACGTGTGATTATTACATGTTCAATATTATAGACTGCGTAACTGCGACAATAAAGACACCCTTGGAACATATGACAATTGTTGGAGTGCATAGACCACCAAAGTCAAGTGCAGGTGACCGAGAGAAATTCATTCATTTCTTCCATGAAATACAGGAGGGAAGAATAATATTAGCTGGGGACTTAAAATTTATAAGAAACTGACTTGAATAATATTGATTCAAAAACGTTAGTAAGGAAATTATTCACAACGTATACTCAGGAATAAAAATTGCTTCAGATTGTAAAAAAACCTACCAGGGGACAGAAAGTACAGTTGTGTATACTTACCATAAATGTAGATGTTCGAGTGTATTCACTGTTGCAGTCATTACATTTGGGTAATCTGCTGGCAGATTGCCCTCAGTCAGTCTGAATAACAAAGTCTTGGGTTCTGTGTCGGTTGCAGAGTCTTCTTCCATGACGTCAGGTCGTCAGGGGTATAAAACATGCAGCCGACGGCATTTTAATCAGTTTTTCTTGCCTCAGATGTCAGGTGCCCCCCAAATGGGGAGCAATATATATATATATATATATATATATATATATATATATATATATATATATATATATATATACATACATATATATATATATACACACACACACACACACACACACACACACACACACACACACACACACAAGTAATTAAGAACACAACAAAATATACCTCCAACTAAAAGCAAATACACCAAAAAGGCTTTTGAGCATAGTAAATGAAAGAAGAGGTATAATAAGAGAGAAAAAAGGGGGCTGGCGGGTGGGTAACCCAAACTTCAACAATGAATACACTCGAACATCTACATTTATAGTAAGTGTACACAACTGTTCGTGTTTCACTGTTGCAGTCATTACATTTGGGTAGAACCCCAAAGCTATGGTTGGGAGGATGGAATTATACAGCATTAGGAGCAGCTATAAGGCCCTGCAGGATAGCAGTGGCAAAGCCTGCTCTGGATTTAGAGAAGAGAGGTAAATGGTAATGTTTCGTGAACTTATGAACTGAGCTCCAAGTAGCAGCTTCTAGAATGTCTCTGGTAGGAACTCCTCTGAGAAAAGCTGCAGAAGTAGATGCAGCCCTGGTGGAATGGGATCTGATCCCCTAGCGGACAGGCTTACCATGGTGCATGTAGCAGAAACGAATACAATGGCTTATCCATTTTGAAACAGTCTGCTTTGAAATAGCCTTTCCCTCTGCCCCTGCAGCAAATGCCACCAGTAATTCCTCAGATTTTCTTAGAGATTTTGTCCTGTTTAAATAGAATCTTAGTTGTCTATGTACATCCACTGAATGCAGAATCCGCTCCCCCTTGTTCTGTGGATTTGGGAAAAAAGTTTGCAGATGAATGGTCTAATTAAGAGCCACAATGGATACCACCTTAGGCATAAAGGATGGATTGGTCCTGAGGGCCACCCTGTCTGGATAAAAGATAATGAAAGGCTCCACTGCCATGAGGGCTTGTAGTTCTGAAATCCTTTTAGCTGAAGTGACTGTTAAATGAAAAGCTGTCTTCCAAGAGAGAAATTTTATGTCTGCAGTAGCAGCTGGTTCAAAAGGAGGTAGGGTGAGTTTTTCTAGCACAAAGTTGAGGTCCCATGCAGGAGTTGGTGTTCTCCTGGGAGGTCTCAAATTTTTGGCCCCTCTGAGGTACTGCTTTAGCAGGGAATGAGAAAAGAGAGGAGGCTCTGTATTGTAATGAGCCGAAATGGCAGAGGCATGGATTTTTATAGAAGAAAAAGATAGGCCCTTATGAAGCATCTCAGTTAAATATTGCAGAATATGAGGAATATTGGGCATTGCTGTGTTTATTTCTTGTGCATGGTTCCAGGCACAGACTCTTTTCCATTTATCAGCATAAGATTTTCTAGTACTAGGCCTTCTTGCCACCAAAATGACATCCATCACAGGTTTACTGAGAGATGTGAATGGTGAAATTAGTTGATTAGCCATGCTGCAAGATTCAGAGTTTGGAGCGGAGTGTGCAGAATTTGATAGTTCTGCCGTGACAGCAGATAAGGTGTCTGAGGCAGGTACCACGAAGGAAGGTGTGACAAATTGTGTAGGAGTGGGTACCAGTGTTGGCGAGGCCAGTATGAAGCAATCAGAATCGTTTTCGTTTTTTACTGTCTGACTTTTAGTAAAACCTTGGAGAGCAGAGGGGGAAAGGCATAGACTGACAGGGTTTTCCAGCTGAAGGATAGGAGCATCCACTTTCACAGCTTTTTTGTGATGAATTCTTGTGCAGAATTTGTCCAACTGATAGTTTTGGGGAGAGGCAAAAAAATCTATGTCCGGGCTCCCCCATTTTTGCGTCAACATGCTGAAGATTCGTGGATCCAGTTTCCATTCGTGTGGGTCCATAAGTTTTCTGCTGAGTTAGTCTGCCAGAGTATTTTGCTTTCCTGGCAGGAATTGAGCTTGTAGATTTATCTGGTAAGTCAAGGCTGTGTTCCATAAGGCCATGGCTATTCTGCAAAGGGGGTAGGAGTTGGTACTCCCCTGCTTGTTTATGTACCCCATAACTGTGGTGTTGTCAGTCTTTAAAAGTAGTTGTCCTGGATGAAGAAAGTCCTTGAAGGCTGTCAGAGCATTCTGTACAGCTAGCATTTCTTTCTGCTTGATATGTAGGTGCATTTGATTTGGGCTCCATTTGCCCTGAATGCATCTCCCTGCCAGATGGGCCCCCAAGCATAATCTGATGAGTCTGTAGTCAGGGTTTGGGTGGCAGGGGGTGGAATGAATGACAGTCCCTTGTTTTGGTGACAGGCCTCTGCTCACCATAGGAACTCCTGTTGCAGGCAAGGAATGATAGGAATCATTGTTTCCAGGCTGTGACAACGTCGACTCCATAAGTTTTTTACGTACCATTGAAGTTTCCTCATATGCAGTCTTGCATATGGAATTAGTAGAATGCAGGAAGCCATGAACCCCAATTCTGTTCTTTTCGTTTATGGTGTACCCTAGGCATGTTAGAAGCCTTTTTACAAACGCCAGTTGCTGTAGAAGAGTGTCCTTGTTTTCTGCCTGAAGTAGACAATCATCCAGATAAGGATAAATTTGAATATTTCTTAGTCTGCAAAATGCAATTACTGGTGCCAGGCACTTTGTGAAGATCCTGGGAGCAGTAGATAAGTCAAAGGGCAGTGCAGAAAATTGGTAATGCAAATAGCCTGCTTTGAAGCGGAGGTATCTACTGCAAGATTCCTGGATTGGGATATGCAGGTAAGCCTCTTTTAAGTCTAGAGTTACCAATCAGGCGTCCTTGGCGAGCATAGGAAGTAACTGTTATACAGTCAGCATCTTGAATTTTGGAATGTCCAAACAACCTTGTCCTTTTTCTGGTACTGGTTGAATAGCCCCCATATCCATGAGGGACATTACTTGTTTCTGGGCCTCTGCCCACTGATTTGGAGGCAGACCTGGCCATCCGTTTGGAATTGGCAACGTGTGGAAATGAAATCTGTATCCCTGGGATACTATACTTAAAACCCACTTGTCCTGGGTAATTAGATGCCAATTTTGTGCATGAATTGCTAGTTTTCCCCCCAAAGGGGCTGCCAAAAAATAAGTGATTGGAAATGGCAGAGGAAAGTCATTGAGACTGTTTACCGTAGGGGGGGTTGCCTTTCTTCGTTCTGTAAGTTCCTTGCGACAGAAACCTGGAGCCTTTGGAGTGTCTGGGTTTGACCTGAGCGGCTCTGTTGGATACTGGAAAGGACCAGTTTTTAGTAGGCTAGTGCCTACTGAACCTGGGTGGCTGCACTTGTAGGAAATCTTTTACAGTTTGCATAGATTTAGCTTTGTCTTCCATCTTTTTCAAAACTTCTTCTGCCTTATTACCAAACAGACTGTCCTGTTGTAAAGGGGCATCCAGCAATTTTGCTTTAACCTGATCAGGCAGATTTTGCTCTTTGAGCCAAGCATGCCTTCTTATCACAGATCCAGTCACGGCGGCCCTGCAAGAGGCCTCCAAGTAATCAAAACCACATTGCAAAGTATGTTTACCAACTTGTTCAGCTGAATGCAATAAATCCTGTAACTCTTTATTTTCCTCACAGTCAGAAATCAACATCATTTTCTGTTTCAGTAAGCCCATGACATGCTGTTGATATTTAAGCATATGAAATTGACAGTTTAAAGCCCTGATTGCCAGAGTTGCAGACGTGTAAACCTTCTTACCCCATCTATCCAGTGCCCTGGAGTCTCTATCAGAAGGGGTAGGATTTTTAGCAGTAGAAATCTTAACACCCTTGGGACCTTGAGAAATTGTTTCCAGGTCAGCAGTAGGGTTTTTAAAAAAAAAAACTTGTGGGAGTCAGGAACTCTGTAATATCTGTCTGGCTTACTAGGAGCCGGAGGCAGGGAATCAGGAGCCATGCTGGATTCTGAGAAAACATCATCAACAATGTCTAAAACTGGAGGTATAGCCAAAGGCCTATGCTGAGGAAGAAGAAGGAAATCCCTAAGCCTCTTTGGATTCTGATAAATCCTGACTCTCCCAATGAAAATGGTCCCTTAAGGTTTTCAAAGTTTCTCCAAAAGAAAAATCCTCAGGAGGAGAAGCAGAAGGGATGGATTGTTCTGCATCAGAGTCCTCATAAGGAGGAATAGAAAATTCCTGATCAGAAGAGGAATCAGAAGAAATGGAAACCTGATCTGAAGATTCATAATCAGTGCCTTGCTTAGACCTCTTAGCAGGAGGGGGTTGGGAACCCCAGATCAAGGTAATTAAATCCTCAGCCATTTTGATAATTTATTTTTTAGGCATAGGGGCCTGAACACGTGGCCCATGCGTTGGGTTTTTAGACACAGAAGTTGGTTTTGGCCTTGTTTTTGATGATGGCATCGGTTTAATATACAAATCTTTAGACCTGAAAACACCCTCAGAAGCCAGTGCCTGCTCAGTGGCTCTGGACCCATCTAAGGGAGAGACATCTGCGGGTTCAATACTTGAAGTGTCTCGTGGCATACTGGACTCTGAATGGGTCTCGGTAGAGGCCTGCGAATCAAAAGTAGCGGGCATCAGGGGCTGCAAAAGCGCCTCACTGAGTACCGGCGAACCGGCGACTGGCTTAGGAGAAGCTTCGTCGGTTTTGGACCCCGACGGTCTGTCTCTCTGCGTTTTTTGTGAAGTCTGGTAGTCGGATTGCAAACAGACAACATTTCTGGATAGTTAAATCTTGAGCCAAAATATTTAGAAGCAAAAATATACCAACGCTTAATAGTGCATTGGTTAAATTTAGCACAAAACCGACAGCAAGACACGTTGTGGTCACTGCCTAGACAAGGAATACAGTACAAATGAAAATCCTTATGAGGTATTTGCTTCCCACAAGTAATACAATTAATAACTTTTACTGACAACAGTAAGGAGCAAGAAAAAGTTTCCCCAATGGAGTACTTAGCTTTAGTTTGAAGACTTCGGTTCTGAAACTCGAAAATGGAAATTTCAGGAGTCGGCCGACCGGCACTTGCGAACCGCTTCTGCTTCGGGCACCACATGGCAAGAAAGACTGATTAAAATGGCTTTGTCTGCATGTTTTATACCCCTGACGACCTGACGTCATGGAAGAAGAGACAGCAACCAACGCAGGACCCAAAACTTTGTTATTCAGGCCAACTGAGGGCAACCTGCCAGCAGATTACCCAAATGTAATGACTGCAACAGTGAAACACGGAGAAAGTACAGTTTTGTACCTACCATAAATGTAGATGTCCGAGAGGAATGCATCTGCAGTCCTTACAAATGGGTTGTCCTGTCGTCAGGCAGCCCTTCGGTCGGACGGATTCCAAAGTCTGGGTCTGGCCTCGGCTGGTGTCGCACTTCACCCGACGTCATTGCGGCAGTTTTTCGGGTATAAAGGCATCAGCCGACGCCATTTTCCTCAGTGTTTCTTGCCCCAGATGCCAGGTGCCTTCTTGGTAGGCTAAATTTGGATAAATGCCAAAGTTTCCAAATAGTAGAGAGCAAACACACAAAATAAACATGTATGTACATATATACAAACAAATACACCATAATAGATCCCCCCCAAGCTAGCTGAAGATTGGTAAATACCCTAGGAGTACCTCAGAGGGGAAGGAGGGTGGGTAATCCTGACTGCAGATGCATTCCTCTCGGACATCTACATTTATGGTAGGTACAAAACTGTACTATGTCCTTCAAGGATGCATCTGCAGTCCTTACAAATGGGTAGAATACCATAGCTAAACTAGGGGAGGAGGTAATGAGAATAGACTATGGTGTAGTCCGTATCCCTTGCAAAACAGCAGTGGCAAAGCCAGCACGGGATCTAGAGTATAGAGGTAAGTTATAATGCTTGGCAAATGTATGCACGGAGGTCCAAGTAGCAGCCTCTATAATGTCCTTGGTAGCCACTCCTCGTAAGAAAGCTGTGGTAGTGGCTGTGGCCCTTGTGGAGTGAGGCCTGATGTTCTCTGGAGTTTTCTTTCCATGGTAGGAGTAACAAAGTCTAATGCAATTTCCTATCCATTTGGAGATTGTCTGTTTAGAAATTGGTTTTCCTTCTTTTCCTGTTGCATAAGCTACCAGAAGCTGGTCAGTTTTTCTATTGTTTTTTGTCCTGTCCAGGTAGTAGCGTAATTGCCTGTGCACATCCAAGGTATGCAAGAGCTTTTCTCCCCTGTTCTGTGGATTGGGGAAGAATGTAGGAAGGTGGATAGCCTGATTTAAAGAGACTCTGGATACCACCTTAGGCATAAATGTAGGATTTGTTCTCATGGACACTCTATCTTGATGGAAGATCAGGAAGGGTTGTACTGCCATTAATGCTTGTAGTTCAGAGACCCTTCTTGCTGAAGTTATTGCCAGCAAGAAGGCAGTTTTCCAGGATAAGTATTGCAAGTCTGCTGTAGCTGCTGGCTCGAAAGGAGGTAGAGTCAGTTTTTCTAGTACAAAGTTCAAGTCCCATGCTGGCAATGGAGGTTTCCTGGGAGGTTTTACATTTTAATTCCCTCAGAAACTGTCTGAGCAGAGGATGCGAGAAGACAGGAGGATCCAAGCTGTATTGTGCTGAAATAGCTGATGCATGTATCTTGATGGAGGAATAGGACAGGCCTGTGTGGTAGAGCTCGCCAAGTACTCCAGGATGTTGGCTATGTTCACCAGTGTCACATCTTGCCCCTTTGCAGCACTCCAGATGAGATATCTTTTCCATTTTGCTGCATAATTCTTTCGTGTTGAAGGTCTACGAGCCTCCAGGATGATGTCCTTAACCCTTTGGGATAAATTTGGGTTAATTTCTGTCATGTAATGTTCCAGGCAGTTAGCTGCAGAGTTTTTAGGTTTGGATGCAGAATGTTGTAGTTGTTCTGTGTCAGGAGTAATGGGATCAGGGGCAGTTTCCATATTTGTTCCCAGGACATGCTCCTCAGCAGTGGGTACCAATGTTGTCTTGGCCAGTCTGGGGCTATCAGAATGATCCTTGGACGGTCCTCTTTGATCTTGAGAAGCACCTTGTGCATCAAAGGAAGTGGTGGGAATGCATATGCTGTCAGGCTTTTCCAACTGAAGGATAGGGAGTCCACCTTCCAAGCAAGTGGGTGGTAAAGTCCTTGTGCAGAATTTCTTCAACTGGTGATTGTATGGGGATGCAAACAAGTCTATTTGTGGTAATCCCCATTCTCCTGTGATGGCTTTGAAGATGTCTGGATGCAGCATCCATTCGTGGGCATCTGTTGTAGTTCTGCTTAATATGTCTGCTAGAATGTTTTCCTTCCCTGGTACATAAATTGCCTGTAACTGAAGGTTGTAGCTCAGAGCCACATCCCATAGGTCTAGTGCCAGCCGGCATAGGGGGTATGAGTGTGTGCCTCCCTGTTTGTTGATGTACCACATTACTGTGGTGTTGTCTGTCCTTATCAACAGCTGGCCTTCATGGAGAAGAGGTCTGAATGCCTGGATTGCCAATTTTACTGCCATCATTTCTTTTAGATTTATGTGCAGATGCAGTTGGTCTTGAGTCCATAGGCCTTGAATGCACTTGTCCATCATGTGTGCCCCCCAACTGAGGTCTGAGGCATCTGTCGTGATCATTTGTCTTGGTTGACTTTTGTAGAAGGGCAGTCCTGTGTTTGATCGACAGGCCTGAGCCCACCATAAGAACTCTTGCTTCAGGCATGGGATCATTGGAATTTTGGTTTCCAGGCTGTGCTTGTGCTGAGACCACAAATTCTTTAGGTACCACTGTAGCTTTCTCATATGAAGCCTGGCATGAGGGACCAGAATTATGCAGGATGCCATGAAGCCTAGAGCTTGTAGCACTTTTCTTGCAGTTAGATGGCTCTGCTTTGTTAATGCCAAGAAATAGAGAGGAAGTTGCTCTTTCTTTTCTGCAGTTAGAAATGCCATTTGTCTTGATGTGTCCAGTTCTGCACCCAGAAAGGTTATTATTTGGGATGGAATCAGCTTTGACTTTTTTGTATTGACTGTGTATCCCAGGGCTTGTAGCAGGTAGATGACTCTTTGTAAGTCTTCTGTTAATTTGTTTTTGTTGTCCGCTTGTATCAGGCAGTCGTCCAGGTAAGGATAGATTTGAATTCCCTGAAGTCTGCAATGAGCGATTACTGATGCCAGGCATTTCGTGAACACTCTGGGCGCAGTAGATAAGCCAAAGGGCAATGCTGAGAATTGATAATGCTCTGATCCTGCAAGAAATCTGAGGTATCTTCTGCAAATTGGTCTTATGGGGACGTGCAGGTATGCCTCCTTGAGATCTAGAGTTACCAGCCAAGACTCCTTGCCCAGCATGGGAAGAAGCTGCTGTAGGGTCAGCATTTTGAATTTTGGAACAATGAGGAATGTGTTTAGAGCGGGCAGATCTAGAATAGGCCTCCATTTGTTTTCTTTTCTTGGTACCAGGAAGAGCCTGGAGTAAAATCCCTTCCCTTGCTCCATAAATGGTACCTTTTCCACAGCACGCATTCTTAATAATTGAGATATTTGTTTTAGAGCTTCTGCCCTTTGAGAAGGTGGTAGGTTTGGCATTCCTCTCTTTCCTGGTAATGTATGGAAATGGAACCTGTAACCTTTGTCTATAGTCTGCAAAATCCATTTTTCTCTTGTAATGCAGTGCCAGTTTCTTGAAAATAATGTTAGCTTTCCGCCTAAGGGTGCTTCTAGTTGTTCCCTGGTAGGCGGTGTCACTGCCAAGTCACTGTGATTGAGCTGTTGTAGTGGTGGTGGCTGTATCCGTGCCTCGTTGGTTGTTACCCTGCCACTGGCGACCCCTGTAGGCACCCCTGGATTGGTTTCTGCCTCTAGAGCGCCTATTCCTGCCTCTTTGTGCCTTAGAGGAGTCCGGAAAGGACCAATTCTTGGAGGGCCAATTCCTGCTAAACCTTGGAGGTTGAACTTGTAAGAAATCTTTTACTGTTTGCACAGATTTTGCTTTCTCTTCCATCTTTTCAGAACCTGCTGTGGGGCACCAAATAAATTGACCTTGTCCATAGGTGCATCCAAAAGCTTAGATTTGACATGGTCTGGTAATGCCTGCTCTTTCAACCATGCATGCCTCCTGATAACTGTGCCAGTCATGGCTGATCTAAAGGAAGCCTCCAGTGCATCATAGCCACATTTTAAGGAATGGTTGCTAACCTGCTGTATGTTATGTAACATTTCTTGAACATACTTTTTATCTAAAGATTCTTCAGAGGACAGCTTTTAGTCAACTGGTCAAGCATAAACTCTTGATATTGAATCATATGAAATTGGCAGTTCAAAGCTCTAGCTGACAAAGTAGCAGAGGTGTAAATTTTTTTACCCCATCTCTAAGGACCTGGATTCCCTTTCAGAGGGGAGGGGGTTTTTAGAAGAAGTAGCTGCTACAGCTTTAGGGCCCTGGGAGATAGTCTCTGGATCTGCAAAAGGGGCCTTATATAAGTGGTGATGAGTGTCCGGGACCCTGTAGTACCTGTCAGGTTTAGCAGGAGCCGGAGGTAAAGTATCAGGAGTAGTACAAGCATCATTAAATGCATCATCAACAACAGATAGAACTGGAGGAATAGCTAAAGGCCTATGCTGTGGTAAGTGTAGAAAGGTCCTAAGCCTTTTTCTAGAGTCTGAGAAATCTTGGCCCTGCCACTGAAATTGTTCCCTCATAGCATGCAAGGTTTCCCCAAAGGAAAATTCCTCAGGAGGAGAGGCTGAAGGGATGGACTCCTCAGCATCAGAGTCTTCGTAAGGAGAATAAGAAGCCTCAGGAGGGTCTGTATGATCTGAATCATCAGAAGAATCGTCTGTGGCTACTGGCTCAGGGGGCTCTGCTCTAGGCCTCTTTTCTGGAGGAGAGGCCCTGTCTGGATGAGGCTGGGATCCACGAATTAAAGTGATGAGATCCTGTGCCAAAGAAAGCATATGGGAACTGGTGCTGGGCCTGTGAGAGGGGGGCTTGGCAGGCACAGGTTTGGAAGTTTTGGCTGCTTTAGCCCTGGCAAAGGCCTTAATAGACATGGTTGGAGGAGGCCTAGCAGCTCTACGTGCAGGGGTAGAAATATCTAGTGGAATGGTGTCTGATAAATCCTGTGAAATCGCAACAGAAGGCTGGATTTCAGAAGCCGTTTCTACCAGTACAGAAGAGGCCTCGGTAGAAGGCAAGTTATCTGCTGAAGAAAGAACCGCTTGCTCGGTTTCGGCCGAAACCGAGACACTCGTGGATTGCTTAACCACGGTTTCAGCCGAAACTGCGGACCGCGAGTGTCGGTCCTTTTCTTTGCGTTTTTTGGTTATTTGCGTAGTCGGAGGATCCGACGGCATAATGTAGGCAAAATCAGAGCCGAAAATCTGTTCAGCAAAGTCTGAATGGCGTCTAAGCGTCCGTCGGTTAAAAGAAGCACAGGCTAGGCAAGCTGCTACGTCGTGGTCTGGGCCTAAACAATGTATGCAGTAGGAGTGGAAATCTTTATGAGGTATTTGTTTCCCACAAGATAAACAGTTATTAACTTTCTCTGACATCGGCTGAGGCAAGAAAGAGTCCCCAACGGGGTACTTAGCTTTATAGAAGTCTTCGAAGTAGTATTCGGTAGTAGTAATCTCTGGATCTGACCGACCGGCACTTGCGAACAGCTTCTGCTTCGGGCGCCACGCGGCAAGAAAGACTGGGGAAAATGGCGTCGGCTGATGCCTTTATACCCGAAAAACTGCTGCAATGATGTCGGGTGAAGTGCGACACCAGCCAAGGCCAGACCCAGACTTTGGAATCCGGCCGACCGAAGGGCTGCCTGACGACAGGACAACCCATTTGTAAGGACTGCAGATGCATCCTTGAAGGACATCATCATACTAGACATTGCTTGTGTTCCTAAAGAAATTACTGTTACTTCAAGTCAAGTTTTACAACCATTGATGTGCAGTAATCATGAAGTTAAAGGTTAATTTGTTGCTAGATAATTCTGCCAAACTGAAATCTAAACCAATGCACAGAAGGTTAATTACAGATTATATGGAAGAAAAACAGTCACTATGTAAAATTAACTGGAGTGAGGTGTTCAGTGGAAAAACTGCAGATGGAATGTGAAAAGTTTTGAAAGAGAAATTGTTTGAGTGCAAAAACAATCAAAAAAATGTTTAATATCGGGATCTAGGCATATAACATCAGGGGGATATATTTCCATAAGAACAAGATATCTGATTAAGGTGAGAGAGAAAAATATAATAAATGGAACAGAGGTCGAATTACAACTTTGAAAACTGAAATAAACTGGACAAACAGATTAAGCATAGTGTGAGACAAGATAAAAAAAAATTGAATAAAATTTATATAAAGATATTGAGCATAACAGGAAACTTTTTTATAGATGCACAAGATGTGGAGGGAGTAAAGACACACATATTGATAAACCGTGTGCAGATTCTAAAATTTATTCTCAGACACAACAGATTATAGAAATATTTACAAAATCTTATGCAAAACAGTTTGGCTCCACAAAAGGAATGATAAGTTGTCCTAGTGACATCCAGGCAAAGTACAGTTGTGTACACTTACCATAAATGTAGATGTTCGAGTGTATTCACTGTGGCAGTCATCACATTTGGGTTATCTGCCTGCAGGTAGCCCTCAGCCAACCTGAATACCAGAGCCTTCGGATTTCTGCATCGGATGTTATCTCTTCTTCCATGTTGTCAGGCTGTCAGGGGTATAAAACATGCAGCCGGCGCCATTACGTCAGTTTTTCTTGCCCCAGTTGTCAGGTGCCCCCACAATAGGTAGCAATTATATGGTACGGTACTCCCCCAACAAAAAGCAAATACACCAGAAAAAATAAATATACCAAGCAAGAAGGAAAGGTAGAGTCAAGAGAAGTCAGGGGGCTGGAGGGAGGATAAAGTACAGTTTTGTACCTACCATAAATATAGATGTTCGAGTGCTAATACAGCTGCAGTCATAACAGATGGGTTCTCCTGCCATCAGGCTGGTCCTCGGTCGGCCAAATTCCAGTTTAGGTCCAGCGTCAGTTGTCGTCGCTTCTTCCCTGACGTCAGTGCGACAGGGGGTATAAAGGAACCAGCCGACGCCATTTTCTTCAGTTTTTCTTGCCCCAGATGTCAGGTGCCTCCAGAAGGAAGGCAATACATAAATTTGTGCAATAAAGCAGTGCAATATAATCAAAATACAGTAGTTGCAAGCAAATACATCATAAATGAATACCCCAATCAGGTTGTATGAGGATGTGTTAGCCTATAGGCCTGTCCCAAGAGGGGAAGGAGGGAGGGAAACCTGGACTGCAGCTGTATTAGCACTCGAACATCTACATTTATGGTAGGTACAAAACTGTACTATGTTCATCGTGCATACAGCTGCAGTCATAACAGATGGGTAGAATCCCAAAGCTAAGAAAGGGGTGGTAGGCACTAGGTGGAACTAGGAGGAGCCAGGATGCCCTGCAAGACTGCAGTGGCAAAGCCTGCTCTAGTTTTGGAGTATAGTGGTAGGTGGTAGTGCTTGGAGAAGGTATGCACAGAACTCCAAGTGGCTGCTTCCAAAATATCTTTGGTAGGAACTCCTCTGAGGAAAGCTGCAGAGGTAGCTGTGGCCCTTGTGGAGTGAGATCTGATGCCTGTAGGTACAGTTTTGCCATGAAAAGAATAGCAAAAGCGCATGCAGTGGGCTGTCTGTTTCGAAATTGGCTTTCCTTGAGCTCCTACAGCATAGGACACAAAGAGCTGTTCTGATTTTCTGAAAGGTTTTGTTCTGTCCAGATAATAACGTAGTTGCCTGTGGACGTCCAAGGAATGTAGTAATCTCTCCCCTTTGTTTTGAGGATTAGGATAAAAGGTAGGTAGGTGTATGGCCTGATTCAAAGCTACCCAGGATACCACTTTAGGCATAAAGGACGGGTTGGTTCGTAAGGAAACTCTGTCCTGATGGAAGATGATAAAAGGCTGCACAGCCATGAGAGCTTGTAGTTCTGAAACTCTACGAGCTGAAGTAATAGCCAGAAGAAAAGCGGTTTTCCAGGACAAATATTGCAAATCTGATGAGGCAGCTGGCTCAAAGGGAGGCAAGGTCAGTTTTTCCAGAATGAAATTGAGATCCCAAGCAGGTATTGGTTGTTTCCTTGGGGATCTTAGATTCTTAGCCCCTCTGAGGAACTGTCTTGAGAGAGGGTGAGAGAATAAGGGTGGATCAGTGTTGTATTCTGCAGAAATGGCTGAGGCATGGATTTTGATGGAGGAGAATGAAAGTCCACTGCTTAGCAGCTCAGCTAAATACTGTAGTATTTGAGGTAAATTCAGTTTTCCAGGATCCTGGCCCTTTTTCTCATTCCAGACACAAAACCGTTTCCATTTTGCGGAGTAAGCTTTTCTAGTTGACGGCCTTCTGGCCTCCAAAATGACATCCTGCACCTCGTTGGAGAGTAGGGTCTGTTGTGATGCTAAGGAATCTTCCATGCGGCTAGATTGAGTGTTTTTAGCTGGCTGTGAAGAGTTTTGAAGCTGTGCTGAGTCAGAAGAAGAGGCATTAGAGGCAGGGTCCATGGTGGGGAATGCGTCAGGCTCCTCAGGAGTGGGTACCAGTGTTGTCTTGGCCAATCCGGAGCAATGAGAATCATCTTTGGTCTGTCTGCTCTGGTTTTCAATAGAACTTTGGACAGCAGAGGAAGAGGTGGGAAGGCATAAACTGTCACTGATGTCCAACTGAAAGTGATGTCCACTCTCCAGGCCTGTGGATGGAAAATCCTTGAGCAGAATTTTGTCAATTGGTGATTTTTGTGGGAGGCAAAGAGATCTATGTCTGGCCTTCCCCATGCTTGGATTATTTCTGTAAAAACTTTTGGATGCAATTTCCATTTGTGTGGATCTGTCATATTTCTGCTTAGGTTGTCTGCCAGCGTGTTTTCCTTGCCTGGCAAGTATTGTGCTTGTAGTTCGATTTGTAAGTCCATGGCCATGTTCCAAAGTGACATGGCCAGTCTGCATAGGGGGTATGAATGTGTTCCTCCCCGTTTGTTTATGTACCACATAACTGTGGTGTTGTCCGTTCTTATCAATAGTTGACCTGGTTGTAGAAGGTCCTTGAAAGCTATAATAGCATTTATTACTGCTAGCATTTCCTTTTGAATGATATGAAGGTGCTTTTCTTTTTGGGACCATTTGCCCTGAATGCACCGATCTGTCATGTGCGTCCCCCAGGCGTAGTCCGAGGCGTCTGTTGTGATTACTTGATTTGCTTGAGGCTTGCTGAATGGAAGACCTGTGTTCGTTTGGCATGCTTGAGCCCACCACAGAAATTCCTTTTGCAGACATGGAATTAGTGGTATTATTGTTTCCAAACTGTGGCTGTGTTGAGACCATATGTTTTTCTGGTACCATTGAAGTTTCCTCATATGCAGCTTTGCACATGGGATTAGTAAGATGCAAGATGCCATGAATCCCAGAGCCTGCAGGAATTTCCTTGCAGTCAGCCTGGTGCAATTTGCTAGTGCTCTGAAGTATTGAGTTAGTTGCCCGTGCTTCTCTGGCGTGAGGTAGGCCATCTGGGTGTGTGTCCAAGTTGGCACCCAGGAAAATTATGTTCTGAGAGGGTATTAGCCTTGATTTCTTTTTGTTGACTGTGTATCCCAGAGAGTTCAACAACATTATTACATAAGCCAGATGTTTCAGAAGAATGTGCTTGCTGTCCGCTTGGATCAGGCAGTCGTCCAAATAGGGGTATATTTGTATCCCTTGAAGTCTGCAGTAGGCAATTACTGATGCCAGGCATTTCGTAAATACTCTGGGCGCAGTAGATAAGCCAAAGGGCAATGCAGAGAATTGATAATGAGTTGAACCTGCAAGAAATCTGAGGTACCTTCTGCAATTTTGTCTGATTGGGACATGCAGGTATGCCTCCTTGAGGTCCAATGTTACCAGCCAAGACTCCTTGCCCAGCATGGGAAGAAGTTGCTGTAGAGTGAGCATCTTGAATTTTGGTACGAGTAGAAATGTGTTTAGGATGGATAGGTCCAAAATAGGTCTCCAATCTTTTCCCTTCCTTGGTACCAGGAATAGCCTGGAATAAAAACCTTGACCTTGTTCGTGCGTAGGTACCTCTTGAATAGCTTTCATGTCTATGAGATCTGTAATTTGCCTTTGTGCCTCTGCCCTTTGATTGTGTGGCAGGTTTGGCATGCCTCTCATTTTTGGAAGGGTGTGAAAATGGAATCTGTAGCCTCGGTTTATAATGTCCAGGATCCATTTGTCCTTTGTGACAATATGCCAATTTTTTGAAAATAATGTCAGCTTTCCTCCTAAGGGGGCTGCCATTTGAGTCTTGCTTGGCATGCAAAGGGGAAAGTCATTGGGCTTGCTTTCTGAATGATTGTGAGTTATCCTCACCACCTCTTTGCGTAGGAGCTTGCCATTGTCTGCCTCTAAACGATCCTTGGGATTGTCCTCTACCCCTCGGGCGCCTGTATCTGCCTCTTTGGGGTCTGTCCGTGGCTGGAAACGACCAATTTTTGGAAGGCCAATTTCTACTGAAACGTGGGGGTTGTACCTGTAGAAAATCTTTCACAGTTTGCATTGATTTAGCCTTTTCCTCCATTTTCCTTAATATCTCCTCAGCATTAGCACCAAATAATACATCCTTTTGAAGAGGGGCATCTAGTAATTTAGCTTGGACATTATCAGGCAAGGTTTGTTCCTTGAGCCAGGCATGTCTACGTAGGACTGATCCTGTAACAGCAGCTCTACATGAGGCCTCTAGAGCATCAAAACCACACTGTAAGGTATGCTTACCCACTTGTTCTGCACTATGCATCAAATCCTGCAACTCCATCAAGTCTGGTTGTTCAGGTTGTGACATTTTACTTTTCAATTGTGATAACAAAAACTGTTGGTATTTTAGCATATGGAACTGACACAGTTTAAGGCCCTCATGGTTAAGGTAGTCAAGGTATATACCTTTTTTCCCCACCTTTCTAAGGATCTGGAATCTCTCTCGGAAGGTAATGGATTTTTAGCAGTGGAAGCCTTAACTCCCTTGGGGCCCTGTGAGATGGTTTCTGGGTCAGCAGCATGGCTTTTGTATAGAAATTGGTGCGAGTCAGGAACCCTGTAGTACCTGTCAGGCTTAACTGGGGCTGGAGGCAGAGAGTCCGGGTTAAGGCAGGCCTCCGAGTAAACATCATCTAGGATGTCCAAGACAGGAGGTATAGCCAGAGGCTTGTGCTGAGGTAGTAAGAGAAATTCCCTAAGCCTTTTCTTGGAATCTAAATAATCTTGGCCTTCCCAGTGGAAGTGTTCCCTTAAGGTATGCAAAGTTTCCCCAAATGAGTAATCCTCTAGGGGGTATACAGAAGGAATGGACTCCTCCGCATCAGAGTCTTCAAAAGGGGAGTAAGAATGTTCCTGATCATCAGAGTGCTCTGAAATAATGGAGCCCTGATCAGAGGAGGGGGATTCTTCCTCCACTCTGGGCCTTTGTCCGTGGGGTTGAGAACCCCCTGATAAGAGTAATTAAATCCTCAGCCATTTTAAGCATCTGTTTTTTAGGCATGGGGCCTGGAGATGGGCCCTGTGTAGCTTGTCTCTTAGAGTGCATGGCTGCTTTAAACTTAGTGAAAGCCTTGATGGAGAAAGAAGAGGAAGGTCTGAAGACACCTTGAGTGGAGGTAGACCTGTCCACATTTTGAGGTTCAACGCCAAGAGTGGCTTCGGTATCTGTAGTCGGGGTGTGGGCCGAGGAGCCTGCGACTTCGGGCACAGGAGACACCGCCAAAGAAGTGCCGTCGGTAGTCAGGGGCTGCGTGGGCACCTCGCTGAGAACCGGACCACGTGTAGTCGGCTTTGGCGTGGTGTCAGTAGAGGCCGCGGACCTCGTGTGTCGGTCCTTATCTTTGCGTTTTTTAGACAAAACTGGAGTTGGATTATCCGACAACATAATATAGTTAAATGTTTTTCCAAAATAATGCTGGGCGAACTCCGCCCGACGCTTAATGGTGCATTTGTTGAATGTAGCACAAAAGCGACAGACCAAGACGTCATGGTCTGGGCCCAAACAAGGTATACAGAGGGAATGGAAATCCTTATGCGGTATTTGCTTCCCACAAGAAATACAATTATTAACTTTGTCTGACATCGGTCTGAGGCAAGAAAAGTTTCAACGGGTACTTAGCTTTCAAGAAGACTTCGGTTTCAAAATTTTTGTAATTTCAGGAGCTGGCCGACCGGCACTTGCGAACTGCTTCTGCTTCGGGTACCGCGCGGCAAGAAAGACTGAAGAAAATGGCGTTGGCTGGTTCCTTTATACCCCTGTCGCACTGACGTCAGGGAAGAAGCGACGACAACTGACGCTGGACCTAGACTTTGGAATTCGGCCGACTGAGGACCCGCCTGACGGCAGGAGAACCCATCTGTTATGACTGCAGCTGTATGCACGATGAACATCCAGGACTGCAACAGTGAATACACTCAAATATCTACATTTATGGTAAGTGTACACAACTGTACTACGTTCTACACATTTCACTGTTGCAGTCATCATATTTGGGTTGATTCCCAAAGCTAAGGAAGGGAAGGGAAGAGGAAGTTAAAGAGCATTAGGGCCAGCTATAAAGCCCTGCAAGACTGCAGTGGCGAATCCAGCTCTGGATTTAGAAGAGATAGGCATGTGGTAATGCTATGTGAAGGTATGTACGGAGCTCCAGGTAGCAGCTTCTAGGATGTCCCTGGTAGGGACTCCTCTGAGAAAAGCCGCAGCCCTGGTGGAATGTGATCTTATCCCCTGTGGGGTAGGTTTTCCATGGTGCTTGTAGCAGAAATGAATGCAATGGGCTATACATTTGGAAATGGTTTGCTTTGAAATGGCCTTCCTCTCTGCCCCTGCAGCAAAGCCAACTAGTAGCTGTTCAGATTTTCTAACAGGCTTAGTCCTGTCCAAATAAAATCTAAGTTGTCTGTGCACGTCCAGAGAGTGCAGTATTCGTTCCCCTTTGTTTTGTGGATTAAGGAAAAATGTAGGCAAATGCATGGACCGATTTAGGGCCACACTAGACACCACCTTGGGCATAAAGGAAGGATTAGTCCTGAGGGAAACCCTGTCCGCATGGAAGATAATGAAGGATTCCACTGCCATGAAGGCCTGTAATTCAGACACACCTCTTGCTGAAGTGATGGCTAGAAGGAAGGCTGTTTTCCAAGAAAAGAATTTCACCTCTGCTGTTGCAGCTGGCTCAAAGGGGGGAAAAATGAGATTTTCCAATACAAAGTTAAGGCCCCAGGCTGGAGTGAGAGCTCTCCTGGGGAGGTCTTAAATTTCTGGCCCCTCTAAGGAATTGCTTTAGCAGAGGGTGAAAGAAGAGGGGGGGGCTCAGTATTATAATGTGCTGAAATGGCAGAGGCATGAATTTTAATTGGCAAGAAGAATAGGCCCTTGTGGAGCATTTCTGTTAAGTACTCTAGAATATGAGGTAAGTTGGGCACCGTTGTGCCCATCCCCTGAGCCTGGCTCCAGGAACAGTATCTTTTCCACTTTTTAGCATAGGCTTTTCTAGTACTAGGCCTCCTTGCCTCCAGAATGACACCAAGTACCTGCTTACTGAGGAATGCTGGAGGAGAGCTCAAGGAATTAGCCAGGCTGCAAGGTTCAGGGTTTAAAGCTGAGGGTGCAGAATCTGGGCCACCTGCTGGTACAGCAGGGATGGGGTCTGAGACAGGTGCCATGGATGCAGCAGTGTCATACTGTGCAAGAGGGGGTACCAGTGCTGGCGTGGCCAGTCTGGTGCAATCAGTATTGCCCTTGGCTTGTCCTGTTTGATCTTTAGTAGAACCTTCAAGAGGAGAGGCAGAGGGGGAGTGGGAAGGCATAAACTGAGAGGCTTTCCCAGGTAAAGGACAGGGCATCCACTTTCCAAGCTTGACTGTGGGGGAGCTGTTGTGCAGAATTTTTCCAATTGGTAGTTCTGAGGGGAGGCAAACAGGTCTACCTCTGGAGTCTCCCATTTGTTCCTCAAGAGGTTGAATATTTTGGTTTCTAGTTTCCATTTGTGTGGGTCCATGAGATTTCGGTTTAAGTCCTCTGCCAGTGAATTTAGATTTCCTGGCAGGAATTGAGCTTGTAGGTGTACTTGGTAGCTCAAGGCCTTGTTCCACAAAGCCACAGCTAGTCTGGAGAGAGGGTACGAGTGGGTTCCCCCCTACTTGTTTATGTACCACATAACTGTGGTGTTGTCTGTCTTTACCAATAGTTGTACTGGAAGAATACGGTCTTTGAAGGCTGTCAGAGCATTCTGTACAGCTAACATTTCTTTTTTTTGACTGATATGCAGGTGCATCTGTCTCAGGTTCCATTTGCCCCGAATGCACTGCTCTGCCATGTGAGCCCCTCATGCATAGTCTGATGCGTCTGTTGTTAGGGTTTGGGCGGCAGGGATTAGTGTGAAAGGGAGTCCCTTGTTGTGGTAGCAGGCCTCTGCCCACCAAAGGAACTCTGTCTTCATACACGGAATGATAGAAATCATGGTTTCCAAGGTCCTGAGAATGTTGACACTATAGGATTTTTAGATACCATTGAAGTTTCCTCATTTGCAGTCTTGCATATGGAATTAGTAGAATGCAAGAGGCCATGAACTTCAGGGCTTGCAGTATTTTCCTTGCAGATAGCTGGGGTTTTGTGGCCAATAGTTTGAAGTAGGTTGTCAAATACACTTGTTTCTCTGGAGTGAGGAATGCCATCTGGGAAGTTGTGTTCAAGCTTGCTCCCACGAATACAATCTGCTGGCAGGGTACTAGGTGAGATTTCTTTTCATTAATGGTATACCCCAGTGAGGTTAGAAGTTTCTTGACGAATGCCAGATGTTGTAACAGCAAGTACTAGCTTTCTGCCTGAATCAGACAATCGTCCAAGTATGGGTAAATCTGAATATTTATCTGCCTGCAAAATGCAATGGCTGGAGCTAGACACTTTGTGAATACCCCGGGCGCAGTAGATAAGCCAAAGGGAAGTGCAGAAAACTGACAGTGCATGAAGCCTGCAGTGAAGCGTAGGTATTTCCTGCAAGATTCCCTTATTGGGATGTGCAGGTAAGCTTCCTTTAAGTCTAAGGTTGCCAGCCAGGCATCCTTGGCTAGCATAGGAAGAAGCTGTTGAAGAGTTAGCATTTTGGATTTTGGAATTTCCAACACCAACCAATAAAATAAATCTATCAATCTCACCTACTACACACACCCTTCCCCCCACAAAACCAAACACAAACTCAGACTTAAAGCAACATAACCTTCTCATATATCTTTAATTCACTTATCAGTTCTACCTATTTTTCTTTTAATTCCCATTATCTCACCAAGCATTATGCTCACATTAGCTAAATATACTACCACCAAAGCTCTTCTCTTTTCTAGTCTCATATTTTTTCTCACCTAATCTTAACTCTTAACCTCACTTACACCAACTTGTTCTCACCTTCACTATCCTTATAAACAAACAACCATTCAACCACCTAATACCCCTCACCAGCACATAAATATAACTTCCACACCAAGCTACCTTAATTCGAAGTACCACAAACTAGCCCACATTAAATATAATTATACAATAACCAGGAAGTTCTATATGTAATCAGTAGTACACAAAATCCTTTACTTAGACTGAAAAGGCTATCCTTAAAAGATGGAGATATTTACCCTAATCCAGGCCCAGCCAATGTCCATACCTCCAGCTCTCAAACTCCACATCCCACCACCTCACTGTCCCCTATCAAACTTCCCAACACACTCCTAGTTGCCCATCTCAATATCCGAAGCTCAAATAATAAAGTGGCCCACCTCCATGCACTCCTGGATATATATTCCTTTGACATCCTCTGCCGAACTGAAACATGGTTGAAACCTGGAACCCATGATAATGAAATCACACCTCCAGGCTAGAATATACTGAGATGTGACCGCAACAGAAGAAAGGGTGGAGAAGTAGCAATCCTATTCAAAGAAGGCCTAGTAATCACCTCTTCACCCTCCAACCCTCCTTTGGAAAATAATGCTGAAATAATAATTTCTAAAATACAGATCAATTCTAACAAATCCATAAACATTATCTGTGTCTATTTACCTCCTGGGAATAACATCACTTACACTACAGAATATATTTTGCTGGGTCAAATCATCCTTCCCTCAAGAAACAATAATCCTAGGAGACTTCAATATTGATTGGAAGAACATCAATACTGACCATCCTACTTCCCATATTAACCTTCATGGTTTCTCTCAAACTATTACCACCCCACTAAAATTAACAAACCAAATAAAAAAGAGACTATCTTACACTGGATTCTTATAAATAACTTTCAACAAACTTATAAAGTAGGGACCCTCCTAGACGATGTGACCATTCTCTCACCTACATAATTAGGGAAAAAATTGATATTACCCAACCCACTATATTCCGCTCAATTTGGAGCGACAAACAATTTAACATACAGCTATTCCAAAGTGAACTTACTGCTTGTAATTGGTCTCCCCTAAGAACACTACCACTTGAAGATGCTGTCAAATACTTCAAATCTAAATTCCTAACTATCCTAGACCACCATGCACCTAAGCGTACCATTCGAATTAGATCAAAACCAGCTCCTTGGCTATCTAAAGAAACCAGGCAAAAAATCTTACTCGGAAACAAAACTTGGGATAGGTGGCGAACTAGCAAACTTACAGCAGTCCAACAAATTTTTAAACAGCTGAGAAACTCATCAAAAAAAGCAATACTCTCAGATAAAAAAAAACTACTATAAAATGCAGAAAACACAGCAATATAATCCACAGAAATTTTGGGCTAATATCAATAGACTCATGAACCCTGGGCACTCCAGTACACCAAGTCCAACAGACACTAATTTCAAAACCCCAAGCGAAATCGCCAATACTTTTAACTCATTCTTTACTGAGACCACACAATCCCTGGCCAGCCAACTATCCCTTGACAACTCTAGCTTTCTTATCCCCAATAATAGCCCTATTCCTAATTTCAAATTACAACCCATCTCTACCAAATTTATCCTCAAACTCATCCAAAAACCTGAAGCTTTGTACTCTTTCTGCTGACCAGATCTCAGCTGAATATTTGCAAAAAGCAGCTACAGCTGTAGCCTATCCCATATCAATTCTTATAAATAGAACCATAAACGAAGCAACCATCCCAGACATACGGAAAATTTCTCACATCATTCCTCTACATAAAGGAGGTAACTCAAACGACTACTCCACTACCGACCAACAGCTTTATTATCCCCATTAGCTAAAATCATGGAAAAAGGCATTCATCACCAGCTACTGAACCATTTAATTCAGCATAACTTACTAGCCAATACCCAACATGGTTTTAGACCATTCCACAGCACCACTACTGCCCTTCTTTCCTTCACTGACTCTATCAACAGAAACCGCAACAATAATACTCTCTCCTCAGCTCTCTTCTTAGATCTTTCAAAAGCTTTTGACATGGTGAACCACCCTTTGCTTTTAAATATACTAAAGTCACTTTCTTTTGACTCGCTAGCTATGCAATGGTTCTCCTCCTACCTCAGCAATAGGCAGCAAGCAGTGCTCTGGGAAAATAATCTATCATACCTCCTGCCTGTCACCTTGGGTGTCCCCCAGGGATCAGTTCTAGGCCCGCTACTTTTCTCCATTTTTATAAATGATCTGCATTTAGCTATTCCACAAGCTACTTGCATACAATATGCAGATGATTCTACACTCATCTGTACAGCTAAATCTTCTTCTGAACTACAATCCATAACTCAGAAGGTGTTTAACACAGTAGAGTCATGGTTTTTAAAGCGCAGTCTCCTCTTGAATCCCAAAAAAACAAACTCTTACTCTTTTCTCCTACCCGCAAGTCTACATCACTTGACTTCTCAGTCATCTCTAATAATGGTATCCTCATTTCACCAGAATCCTACACTAAACTCCTTGGAATTACAATATAGAACAACCTTAACTTTGACATTCACATCAACAACACTATAAAAAAAGTTAACAGAAGACTGGGCTCCCTTATATAGGATTAGACCCTTCCTTACCTCTACAACTAGAACTACTATTGCCCAATCTCTTCCAATCTCCATACTGTTCTATGCCTCACCAATCTACACTAACCTAACTAAAAGCAATTTGCTCAAACTAGCAAGCTCCTATAATAACATCGCCCGATTTGTCTCTGGTAACCCCTTCAGAACCCATCACTGTCACAATCTAAAACAACTTGGCTGGCTTGAACTAATGAATCAGCTTCAATTTAACCAACTTACCATAGCCCATAAGATCCTTTATGATCCAAACAAAACTCCAATTCTCTCTAACCTTATAATCCCCTATAGAAATCTCAATACCTTACGCTCTTCGAATAAACTGTTAGTTAGCATAAACATGTCCAACAACTTGGCAGGTGACTCGCTCTTTTCGAACACAGTTGGCAAAAACTGGAACCTTCTACCTAGTGAACTTACATTACTTCCTTTCCTACACCTCTTCAAACAAAAACTCAAATTACACCTTAAAACACACTGGCTATGCCCTTGTAGTAACCCTGACTAGATTTTCACCTCTGTTTATAACACTTCCTTGTTTATATACTAATCAAGATATGATTGTTTAGCTGAAACGAAAAGTTAACAGTAAAACTACTGTAACATCTAAGTATTTTTCTCACTGAAAAGTCACGTCCAGTTTTCTGTTTTTTGTCATTTTATGTACAACATAACATATTTGATTTAATTGCTATTTACTATTTTGCTGTTATTTACTAACTAGTTAAGTACTACTTGTAAGCTAATTTATGGTAATCTTTAACCTTGTTATAACTGTGGTTAGTTTGGAGGTTTTCTCCCCGGGCCTCTACTGAAAATGGACATATATCCAGTTTGACTAGCCCAGTCAACAAATGTAAAATAAAATAAATAAATAAATTACCAGAAAGGTGTTGAGAAAAGAGGTGCCCCGGATAGGATGCCAAGAGTTGTCTTTTCTGGGTACCAGGAAAAGTCTTGAATAAAAACCTTGTCCCCTTTGTTCTGCTGGGACAGGTTGGATAGCCCTGATACTGAGAAAAGAGAGAACCTGCTGTTGGGCCTCCGTCCATTGATTTGGGGGTAGGTCTGGCCAACTGTTTGGGATTGGTAGTGTGTGGAAGTGGAATCTCTATCCTTGGGAAACTATGTTCAAAACCCATTTGTCCTGGGTAATGAGTTCCCAGTTTTTTGCATGCAGGGCGAACTTTCCTCCTGAAGGAGCAGGTAGCTGAGCAGGACTTTGAAGGGTTAAGGTTAAGTCATTGTGCCATTTTTCCAAAGGGGGGTGGCTTACTACTCCTTGCTTTGGAAATGGGAGCCCCCCCCACTGCTTAGGTCTGTGCGTAGCCTGAGACTGTAACCTAGGTGGTCTGCTGTTCCTGGGTTTGGACTTACGGCCTGGAAAAGACTAGAAAGGATCAGTTCTTTGAAGGCCAATGCCTACTAAATCTGGGAGGCTGTACTTGGAAATCTTAAACAGTTTGTATAGATTTAGCTTTTTCCTCCATTCTTTTGGGGACTTCTTCTGCTTTGTTGCCAAAAAGGCAGTCTTGGTTTAAGGGAGCATCCAGTAATTTAGCTTTAACATGATTTGGCAAGTTTTGTTCCTTAAGCCAAGTATGCCTTCTAAGTACAGACCCAGTGACAGCAGCCCTGCAAGATGCTTCTAAAGCATCGAAACCACACTGCAAAGTATGTTTACTAACTTGTTCTGCAGAATGCATTAAATCTTGCAATTCTTTGTGTTCAGCACAGTACAACATAATTTTCTGTTTTAGTCCCATAATATGCTGCTGATACTTTAACATGAAACTGACAATTTAAAGCCCTAATGGCCAAAGTAGCAGAAGTGTATACCTTCTTACCCCATCTGTCTAAGGCTCGAGAATGTCTATCAGAAGGAGTAGGATTTTTGGCAGCAGTAGCCTTAATACCTTTTGGTCCTTGGGAAATGGTCTCTGGATCCGCAGAAGGATTCTTGAAGAGGAACTTGAGAGAGTCAGGTACTCTGTAGTACATGTCAGTTTTTTCTGGGAGCTAAGTGTCTGGGGTAAGGCTAGATTCCAAGAAAGCATCATCTACAATGTCCAGAACAGGAGGGATAGCTAAAGGCCTGTGTTGAGTCTCTTTTTGGACTCGGAGTAATCCTGGCTTTCCCAGCGGAAATGCTCCCTAAGAGTATGCAAGGTTTCACCGAAAGAAAAATCTTCTGGAGGGGAAGTAGAGGGAATGGAATCCTCTGCATCAGAATCCTCATAAGTAGATAAGGGCAAATCCTGGTAATCAGAAGGAGCAGCAATATCAGATACCTGATCAGAAAAATCAGAAAGAAATTCAGTTCTAGGTCTCTTAGAGGGGGAAAGCTGGCTTCCCCTAATTAAGGTAATAAGGTCTTCAGCCATTCTAAGCATTTGTTTTTGAGGCACATGGGTCTGAGCTTGCAGTTTGGTCATCTGTTTTCTAGACGTAGTGTGAGTTTTAGGCCTGAGGGATTCAGAACTTCTGGAAGGAAACAATGACATTGGTTTAAAATGCAAGTCTGTAGGCCTGAATACACCCTCAGAAGGCGGTGCCTTTACAGCGGCTCCGGACCCATCCAAGGTAGAGACATCCGCAGGTTCCATAGTCGAAGAAGCATCTCGCAGCATACCGGACTCCGAATGGTTCTCAGTAGAGGCCTGCAAATCTGAAGTAGCGGGTATCAGGGGCTGCGAAAGCGCCTCACTGAAAACCGGTGGACTGGCGACTAGCTTAACGGAAGCATCGTCGGCAGTTTTGGACATATGCAGTCTGTCTCTGTCTTTATCCTTGCTTTTTTTAGAAGATCGGTAGTCGGATGGCTTAACGAAGCCATTTCGAAGTACTGAGACAGAGTACGAAAGTAATTGGCTGCAAAAATAGCCTGATGACGAATAGTTTGGGGGTTGAACAAGGCACAAAACTGACAGCGAGGGATGTCGTGGTCTGGGCCCAGTGGATGCAGTACGAATGAAAATCTCCATGAGGTATTTGCTTTCCACAGGTAAGACAATCGTTAACTTTTACTGACAGTTGGAATAAGAAAAAGGATCCCCAATGGAGTACTTAACTTTTTGAAGACTTCGGATCTGAAACTCGAAAACGAAAATTTCAGGAATCAGTCGACCAGCACTTGCGAACTGCTTCTGCTTCAGGCACCGCATGGCAAGAAAGACTGATGTAATGGTGTCGGCTGCAGGTTTTATACCACTGATGACCTGACGTCATGGAAGAGGAGACAGCATCCGACGCAGAAATCTGAAGACTCTGGTATTCAGGCCGGCTGAGGTCTACCTGCAGGCAGATAGCCCAAATGTGATGACTAACAGTGAAACACAAAGAACATCCCCAGGTACTGGAATCAAATTAGATTATATTCAAAAAACTGCGCAAACTGGATCCAAACAAAGCACAGGGAGGAGACAGAATTAGTAACAATGACCTGAGAACACTTCAGCAAGAACTTATGGTACCATTATATCTATTATTCACTAGATCATATAAATATGGGGAGATTCCTCAAGATTGGAGACTTGCGCTTATTAAACCTGTTTTTAAGGGAAAAGGGAGAAGGACAAACCTAGAGTCATACAGACACTTAAGTCTGCTTTCATGTTGTGGAAAAATAATGGAGAAGGTAATATTGGATAAGTTATTGTCGGAACTGAATAGGTTGGGACTTGAAACCATATATCAGCATGCATGTGTTGAAAACAGACTGATTATTACCTGTAACATGATGTTCTACAACAATATAATAACAGCTATGAATGAAAAATTGTGTTGCGATGTAATTTATATGGATTTAATTTCAGCATTTCACAGGGTCATAAAACAATGATCAATAAATTAGTATAACTAGGTACTGAGGTACTCTGGATAAGATGGAGAGCTGCATGGCTTACAAATAGGACACGGCAAGTATCATACAGCAACTGGACAGGTGAAATCCTTGGTTAGAGTTAGGGTGTCCCATTGGACTCTGTCCTAGGCCCTTACTTGTTTAGATTGTATTTTTCAGACCTAACTTTTTCATCTGTGGTATTCTACAGTCTATATGCAGATGACCTACAATTGGGTAAACTGATTACATGCGTTACAGATAAGGCATGCCTGCAAAATGACTTGACCAAATTGACCATTTAGGCACAGGAGAATAATATGCTAACAAATGCAATACAAACTAAGCACATGAGATTGGAGAAACATAAATTGAAAGGTGAATATTTAAAACAGTACACAGCGATTGACACTGTAGACTCATTTAAGGACCTGGGAATATGGGTAGATTCAGCTATGAGTTTTTCTAATCACATCAACCAATTGGTTAACAACAGCTATAGAACTATAGGTTGTATAAAAAGATTTATAAAATCTAGGAAATCAAAAATAATGAAGTCATTGTTAGTTACATTATACCCAAACTTGAGTATGGAATAACAATATGGAAACCCTATAAGAAAACAAGCATGAGTAAACTGGAAAGAGCACAGCGGAAATGCACCAAGGGCACCCATGGATGTGAAAATGTAAGTTATTATGAAAGACTAAAATATCTGAACATGTACAGTGTTTCTTACAGATACCAAAGAGGAGATCTTATTCAGGTACATAGGGCATTTAGGGACAACTACTTCTGGGAATGTTTGGGGTTATCAAAAAGTACTAGAGAATCATCAGACACCCTATGTAGGAGATTCTATATGAATGAGAAGTGTACTATTTGGTTCTCTGACAGAGTAGCTGATGCATGGAACAGACTACCAAATTACATTAAAACAAGTACTAGTTTAAATATTTTTAAGAACAGCCTGGACACTTATTATGGGAACAAGTGTTGTGGTATACTGGCAAGCTAGAAGGGCATTAATGCCTGTGCTTGAAATATTTGTATGTATGTATGAACAAGACTTAACTAGCAGAGATGACTACAAGTACAGGTATAAGAATGGGCAAGAGGAGGCAGGAATTAACTGTAGGAAATTAGCAAAGGAACGAAGGTACTAGGAGTAAAGAGGTAGGAAGGGAGATATAATACAGTCAGGTAGAGCTGAACAGAAGTTTGTACTGCAAATTAGACTACCTTCTCTTCCAAGGATTTATAACAGCACAGGCAAAGAGAAACTGATAGGAAAGTACTAAATGAAAAAACAAGTAATCTCCGTGGTATCCCCGAAGTCTCAAAACAGCCCACTAAAGTGTAGTGGGTCCAAAAACAAAACAGTGTAAGAAACATCTCTGTGTGGAAGATTTTCAGTCCATATATTTCTAGTTAATCACTGTATATTAATCAGATCAGACAACAGTAGTAGAAGTAGCAAATTTAAACTGGTCTTAGTTCAAAACAAAACAAAACAAAAAATAATAATAGAAAATATATAATTGTACAGCATTACTAAGTATTCAAAGGTAATTCAAGCAAGGCAGGCAGTCTGTTTCCAGTCGAAAATCCTTTAAGTACACAGACAAGCAATCCAAGTAAAACAAAAATAGAGTAATAATATTTAATCACAAGCTTTCTAAATATATATATATATATATATATATATATATATATATACACACACACACACACACACACACACACACACACACACACACACACACACTTTTTATCATGCATGGGAGTGGTTTATTGTGCTGTAAAACAAAGTGTTATCGGTACACGTGTTAAATTCACATCCCTTCCCCCATCAGTGTGACATTTGAGCAGGTCCTGCCCTACTTAGTAGCTATCATAATAATATAAAACCCTTATGTTCTTTAAATAAAATTTATAATGATGTGGTACCTCTTATTTAACCAGATTATTAAGTAGAATATTAAGTCTGTGATTTTATCCAAGACAATATACTACATGGCTGGAAATATATCAACCTTAGTTCATTTGGCAATCAAAAAAAATATATAAATATATACATATACATTTTGCATGTAAAAATCAATTTCTATTTTCATAACCTATTGTTAACAACGATCGCTTTCGTCCTAGACTTCTTCAGGTCTGTGTACAAGAACCCTAAAAACAATCTATAAAAATATATATATAATTGTATAATTAGTTAGTATTGTTATTACACATCATTTTGAATAAAGTGGAATAAAGAACCAGAAAAAAATAAAAATAAAAAATGTATGTATGATGATGGAAACAAAATATACACTTACATTTCAAATGATTTAAAATGGTATTTAAATCCAATTTGTAGAATAAAATAAAATACAATTAGTCATGTAAACAATGTAGCAATTTTCTATGTTCCACTGCACTTTTAATTGAACAGTAGTAGTTTAGTCCTGGCTTCCTAAAAGAGTTCAGCTTTAATTGCCACGAGTTCATGTTTCTCCAGAATATTCGGGATGTCTCCTTCAAGATCACCCATGTCTATGCGATCCAGGATCTGGAACTTAAAACCTGTGTGTCTTTTATAGAGAGAAAGATGTTTGGCTAGTGCATTATTTTTACATCCAGAGCGGATTTCTGACAGATTACATGAAATCCTATGTTTGAGTTTATTTACAGTCTTGCCCACATAGAATGCATCACATTCATTGCACTGTGCCCTGTAAATTACTTTTGTAGTGTTACAGTCACCCCCTGCACTGGTTTTGATGAGCTTCTTTAAATAAGGGCAATAAAAATTATCACCTTGCTGTATAAATATACAAAATGTACAATTAGTTTCACATCTTTTAGTGCTTTTCTCACATGGTCTAGGTTTAAATTCAACAAAACTTCTAATGTTCCTGACCTTCCTATAAACAAATGATGGGGCTTCACCTAAGATGTTAACCAGAAAAGGGTTTCCTGTGACAATGTCCCAGTTTTCTTCAATAATATGTTTGTTACTGTGATAATCCAAAGTGTATGTCATGATGCAGTTATTTTTGCATTTGTTATTCTCTGTGGAATTACTTAACATTTTACTACTGGGGAGGTTGAGTGAAGGTGCTTCAGTCCTCCTCAGTTCTATAATGGGTTCCAGGATGTTTTTTTAACATCTGACTTTCATAGCCTCTCACTAGACAATCATTCTTTAAGTTGTTCAGGTTTCCCAAAAAAGGTTCCATCTCTGTGGTAATTCTAGCTACTCTATAGCCTTGGGACTTCACTACATTATACTTGGTTTTTGTAGGATGTAGACTTTTACTGTGGAGTAATAAGTTGACCCTCGTTGGTTTTCTGAATAGATCAGTGGTGATTCTATTATTGTTGGTGTCCTTGGAAATCTGCATATCTAAGAAAGTGGTTGAAGTACAGCTATGGGAAGAGGTAAACTCCAGGAAGGGGGTTGTATAATGTAGTGAAGTCCCAAGGCTATAGATTAGCTAGAATTACCACAGAGAAAAAGGCTTCGGCCTAACTCCTCCCTTATATGTACGGTTCTCACAATTCCCATTTTTCCTATGCAATTTGCTCCTGCCCTTTTCGAAATACCTCAATTCCAATTGTTTACTCTCCATTACTCTATTCACTACTTCCAGGATAGTTGGTTTAGATTTCAATTTCCATTTTCTAGTAATTGCTTTTTTGGCAGCCACCATTATTAGACACAGCAAGGCCTTACCATAGCTAGGCAATTCCGATTCTGTATCATAGTTCAAAAAAATCATCTCCCTTGTCAGACCAATCTGCCTACCCAGCATCTCTGACAGTGCATCCCGCAGGGAATCCTTACAGTCCGTCAACTCACCACACTCCTAGAATATATGCTACCAATTGCCTCTTTCTTCCTCTTCACACCTCCAACATTTACTGTCTGCTTGAGGGAAAATTCTCTGGAGTCTACTTGGGGTATAAAAATATCTATGTAAACATTTCCAAGCAAAAATCCTAAATCTTATAGATTTTGCTCCATATTTGGGAGACATGCATATAACCTCCCATTGTTTCTTTGTGAGTTGCTTACCCAATTTCTCTTCCCAATCTTTTCCAAACTCCTTTGATTGATTCTTACAGTTATCATGCAATATTTTATATGCTCTACTAATTATTTATTTTTAATGGCAGCTTCTGTTCTAGATTCTATTAAAAACTCTATCAGTACTGGTCGTTCATTTAGGACCCCCCTATTTCCTTCCCTTAATTATACTCTGATCTCAATCCCTGATAGGTAAGGCAATCTCTAACCTGCAATTCAAATAAATTCTTGATGTTTTCCCAATCTATCATCATTCCCGTTCTAGTTATTTGCTCGCAATATCTTGGTTCCTTTGCCAGTTTTCTCCAATAAATTCCAGCCCCTTTTGCCTACTGTCTGTATCCTTAATTGCAATCATCCCCATTGGCAGAATCTCCTTTCTCCATCGCATGCTGGTTTATTTCTTAGAATACTTTCTGCTACTTTAAGAATATAATATTCTACATGATTATGGTTATTCACTTTAAAGGCCTGCATCCAAAATCCCAGTCTCTCTCCGTTTCTTGAGCTTCCCCAGTGTTTCATCATCATCCCTTTCCACTTTGAATTATAGTTTCCTGCTTGTGCTACATCCCATCACATCCTATATTATCCCGACAGAGTTCCTGCTCAAGGTCTACTTAAGATCTACTCTTAACAAATGACTATTAAGATCCACTATAAAAGCACTGGTTGACATAGACAAAAGCAACAATGGCTCTGGGGACTCCTTAGTATGGAATACTATCACCACAGACATCAGGACCACTGAAAAAAACAATTTAAAAAAAACTTGTCCAGTCCCATTTTCTGTTTGTGCTATATATGTCTTAACTGTGCAGCTCAGAAATACCCCTTCAAATTGGGTAATCCCCATCCATCCTGTTCTACTGGAAGAATCAACTTATCCCACTTGACTCTTGCCGTCTTCCCCTCCCAGATAAAATCATTCAGCTCTATTAATTGCTACCCATAACTTTTCCTCTTGTTGATAAAAATATGCATGTCCTGTGTGCAAGACTAAAGGGACTAAAAACATTTTAACTGTTTGTATATTGCTATTCATATAGATGTAACAAAGCTTCCATTTTTTCAGTTTTTCTATTATCATTTTAGTCTTTTCCCACATATCCTTAGCTGCCACACTAGAATAATTTTTGAATCCATAATCCTAAATATTTCATTTTATCACATCTCCATAAATATGGGAATTCCTGAACTAGTTCATGTGTGGGTACATAATTTACCGCTATTGCCTTTGTTTTACCTTCATTAATTTTGTATCCTCAAAAAATCTGAAACCGTCTCAAAAAGTTCCACAACACTGTGATGTCTTTTTCTGGTTTTGTCAGGTACAAGATAGTATCATCTGCAAATAAAGCCAGCTTTTCTTGATTACTGTACCAATTATATCCTTGAATTTCTGAGTCCCTTATTTTTTTTGCCAATGGTTCTAAATATAATGCAAATAAATAAAGGGGAAAGAGGACACCCCAACCTGGTTCCTCTGCTCAAGCAGAAATTATCAGAGAGGACCCCACCCACTTTCATTTTCATCTCCAATTCCTCATATCTTCTCCTAATCAACCTAACATTTTTTTTTTCAGGAAATGCAAATGGTTCCATTGCCATGCTCATAAAGTCCCAGCTTACTCTGTCAAATGCTTTCTCTGCATCCAGACCTACCAACAACAATGGTATTTTCTTACATTTGGCTTCCCTCTGGATCATCACTGTTCTGTTAATGTTGTCAAATATTTGCCTCCCCTCCACAAAATCCCACTGATGCATATCTACCAATTCGGGCAACACTTTTATCATTCTTTTAGACATTATAGACAAACACTTTATAATCATGATTTAGTATTGAAATGGACTTGTATGAAGTTGTATCTGATGGATCTTTACCCTCTTTAGGTATCACAGCTACTATCGCTTTCTTCCAGGATGTTGGTACTTCTCCTCCTCTTAAAATACTTGTAAACAAAACCTTCCAGATCTTTCAGTTTTTTTCCCTCCATCTATTCCTGGGGACTTTCCTATAGATTAGTTACACATCACAATTTTTATCTCATCTCCTCCTATCCTAACTGTTAGTAACTGAGCCACATCTACCTCTAGCCTTGACATATTTAATTCTTCCTTAAACATTTCCATTTGTATTTTTTCTTGATTTTCATATTTCTCTGCTTTAGAGAGACTTTCACAGAATTTCCTAAATATTTCTGATACCACTACAGCATCTTGTTACCTTCTTTGGTATAGTCTCCCTAGGTTTGGTGACAGCCCTTTCTAATTTCTGTTGCCGGGGTCATTGTGCTAAAAGTTGTTGTGCTTTAGTGTTGTTAAAAAAAAAAAAAAAAAAAAACGGTTGCTTAACAGCAATCTTTCTAAACTCGTGCAGATTATCAAGGTAATCCCTTATCTTCTGCCTAGCATTCTGCAGGTGATCCTCTTCTTGTTCTGAGAGATTCCCCCTATTCTGCAACACTTTTAACATTTTCAGTCCCTCTAATTAATTCTTGTTACTTCTTAACCATAGCTCCCTTTCTTTCATTTCCACCCTATTTTTAAACTCCAGTGTAACTTTATCCCACTCCCTAGCTATATTTTCAGAAGAAATTCCTATCTTCTCTAACAGATCCTGAATAATCTCCACTAACCATTCCTTAAATTCCTCTCTTTTCAACAGATAGGTGGGAAAGCAGTAATGTCTCCTTTTTATTTCATCATCCTGTGTTTTTATTTTGGCTATTATACCAATAACACCCCATTACACCTGTCCAATACAGCAAACCTTTAGGGGTTATCATAGATCATAGCATGAAATTTGATACACACATTGTACAGACAATAAAGAAACTCCATAAAAAACTCGGAACCCTATATAAATGCAAAAAGTACCTCACCAATGACAGTAAAGCCATCATTGCAAGAACCCACCTACTAAATACACTACTCCAAGCCTCCCCCATACTCATCAACCTAAACAAAGCAGACTTTAACAAACTAAACATCTGCTACAATAAAATAAGCTAGGTTTGCTACTGACTCACCCTTCAAAACATATCACTGCATAGCAATCAAGCAACTATCCTAGCTACAATTACCCAACCTGCTCACATATAACCAGATTACAATAGCCCACCGCATTCTATAGTATCTCAACAGAGTTCCTGCTCAAGGTCTACTTAAGATCTACTCTAACAAATGACTATTAAGATCCACTATAAAAGCACTGGCTGACATAGGCAAAAGCAACAATGGCTCTGGGGACTGCTTGTTTGCCATTTCTGTTTCTAAAGCATGGAATACTATCCCCATAGATATTAGGACCACTGAAAACAAAAAAATTAAAAAACTCCTCCAGTCCCATTTACATAGTTCCTGGTTATGTACTTGTTCTGACCCTGGGTAGTTTCAATTAATTAGATCATATCATACCTTAACGTTCTATGAAAACCTGCAACTCCTTTCTATACTCAATCAATGTGTGTTTACTGTACTAGCCACTGATGAATGTAACCAAAAACTGAACAAAATGTCCTTTCAGCTGTATTGCTTATTGTAACACACTGTGCTCCTTACAATACATTTACTTTTTGCTCCTGTCATGACCTTGAAACTGTACTTTATTAACTTTTGACTCTGTACCGCACTTTATTAACATGTGTACTGTACTTGCTGTACTAATCTTTGTGGACCTTTTCTCCCTGTGCCTCTGTTGAAACTGGGATCCATGCCCAGTCAGAATTTTCCAGTAAACAAATGCAAAATAATTACTATTGGCGCATGATCTGAAATAGTTATTGGGTGCGTATCAAGACCTTCAATTAAATGCTTATGTTCCTGTGAAATGCAAATTCAATCTAGCCTAGCCCAGTTTTTAAATCTTGGGGAATATTATGTAAATGCATTCCTTACTCCCATTACTTAGCCCCTTAGCACTACAAATCTGCAAGTATTATCTTTTTTATCTTCTATCACTGTTGGAGCTCCTCTTGCAATTAATACAAGTACATCTCTTTTCCTTTATCCCAGGTATTCTGTTGAATAACCATCCTGTAAACCAAATTATCAAATTCAGATGTTCAGTTCATTCTGTGTCTCCTGTAACATAGCTATTTACATTTGAAGCCATTAAAGCATCATTGTATTAAAAAATATTATTCCCACCTTTCATGTATAACATCTTTTTTGTTAAATGTCTAATTCAAGCTGTTGTGTTGCATGCATACACTGGCATGTTGAACTTTTATACATTTGTTTGCTGTCATATACATTTGAGCCTATATCATATCTTATAAAACTTTTTGTTCTATTGAAAGACCTCCAAAAAGAAAAAAAAACGCCCCACAATACCCCCTAAAACCTATTAACTTAATACTAAAACACAAAACTATGTACACCTTCGCATATTTAAGTTTTACCCTACGAAGAAGAACAAAAGTCCCAAACTGACAACCACACTTACAGACTTCAGTTAACCTAAAATAAATGTCATCCATGCTAAGACACATGGTGCAACCTGTGTTTCTGAGTGCTGATTGGTTTTGTCTAATCTTTATAGCTCTCCCAGCTGGGAAAAACCCTGAATGTTTTCAGAGGACATTAAGTACTTTGAGAAAGCCCCTGAATACTTTCAGAGAACATTATCTACATTGGGAAAACCCCTGAATGCTTTCAGAGAACATCATCTCCTAGCCAATTTATTTTTTCTTTTTTTTTCTCAGCCAATCACTCTCCATCAGACTGTAGCCAGTTTTTCTTTATCAGATTGTCTCCACGGAGACACGAGAACCAGGCAGCTAGTTTCTCTTTATCGGACTGTTTTCATGGAAACATGAAGACCAGATGCAGAATGGTTACTGAGCATACAAGTAATTACTAGAAAAAAGTCTGATACTGTTCTTTTTCATTTACTTGTTCTTAAAACTTACCAAAACAATCCAAGATCTTTAGTCCAGTCATTTCCCCATGCAAGAATGTGAAAAAGCATATTCATTTTTTTTACTGTAATTTTTAACCAGGCTTTTTTATACATTGCAGTTCCTATATTTCTTAAAATTGAACAAGAAGAGAGAGAGAGAAGGGAGAAAGAAAAGAAAAAAAAATAACAGCACCTATTTACAATCCTCATTACACTTCAAATAACTGAAATAAATTTTATAGGTTAGATTCAAAGATTCATAGGTTAGTACTAGGCTAACTGCCCTTGTAAGCCATTTTAAGCCTAGCCAGTTATCCCTTGTGAGGCTCAAACCCTGTACCTTGTGTTTATAAGGCAGACACCTTAACCATTAGGCCATCCTCCCAACCCAACAGACTGCCCTGCCTTGCATGGATTACTTTCAAATGCTTAGTAATTTTGTACAGTTATATATTTTTTATAGGTTCATAGGTTAGTACTAAGCTAACTGCCCTTGTGAGCCATTTTAAGCCTAGCCAATTATCCCTTGTGAGACTCAAACCCTGCACCTTGTGTTTATAAGGCAAACACCTTAACCATTAAGCCACCCTCCCAACTTTACTTTATAGCATGTAAAGAAAACCACATGCCACAAAACTGGTCATATTTGAAAGAAAAAAATATTTACTTACAGTTAACTTTCTCCCTCCTCTTGCCCTCCCCAAAGCACTTTTCCAAACATTAATGACATGAAGCAAGGCATATGCTTTAGAGTCCCCACAAGTCCGACAAACTCTGAAGTCCAATATTTCCAGGTTTTCTTGTTCTGTCATATTTCACAAATATAATTATTGCATTGTAATTCCATATTTAGTTACTGGTTTTAATACTGTTCATCTCCGAAATCCTGTTTCTGCTTCATTTCCAACATATTCCCGATTCTTCTGGTCAACTCTCAGGCTCTCTTCCTTCTCTCCAACATTTTCCACTGAAAATTTTTAAAAGGTTTCAAAGGTACAGTTCCTTTGTGGTCTTTATTACGAGAAGAACAAGCAGCAGAACCTCTTTCTATTTCATAGCTTACTTTTTGTTGGACAAAATTTTGTATTTTCTAATTAGCATGTACTTCAACAAAAATGATTTTGTCCCTTCAGGGAAGAATAACTTGAAGACAGTTGGGTACAGCAGTCTAAATCTCACACTTGCATCTCGGCATTCCCTAAATAGTGGAATAAACTTGCTCCTCCTCTGCCTGATATACAATGAGTTATTCTCCACAAACACTTTGCTGTCTCCCACTTTTAGTACTTTGTCCTCCTGCTACAATTTTGTTAGAATCAATTCCTTCTGCTGGTAGGACTACACCTTTAATATTAAAGGTATAGGTTGCTTTCTTATAGCCATGTTTGGCACATACACATGATGTGCCCTTTCAACTAACAACTCCTGCTTTGGAATACCAGTCCAGTTGCTTACTTGTGTTTTCATAAAATTAATACAGTCTGTTCCTTCCACCTTCTCTGGTATAGCTGAAAATCTCAGGTTTTCCCTATGTGCTCTGTCCTCTAATTCTATTATTTTTGAAACATCTCTTCCTGAGCAGTCTCATATTCAGCCAGCTTTTTCTTTATTTCGACCTCTGATTTTTCCAGCTTTATCACCACATCTAAACATGTTTAAAGCTCCTTCCATTTTTCCAGCCTTTTGTTGTTTGTGTTGATATACTCCATCAGTGTTTTGTTTATTTTAAACCAGGTCTGTATGCAGTTGTCTTGCATCTTCCTGTAGGTTACTGGAAGTCATGTCTGAAGGTTGCATTGCTTTTTGCTGAACAGTTGCAGAACTCTTCCCAGCCAGTGTTTCTTCCTCAATTTTTGTAGCTGATTTTTCCAGGTCTTCTATACTTCTTTATTCCTGGCATCTAGGCAGTGCACATCCTAGTCAGTTATGGAAATTTACCCATAAACACATGTCATACTGGACTTCTCAGCTGAGTTTCTATTTTCACACTGGGAGAGCCAAAATAAGCAGTTACTCAATGTGCAGCCATCTTGGAAGTCAAAATAGGATCAAGGAAATGATTCTTTTGAGCAGGAATACAGCATCTGAACTGCCTAGACATAGTAAGGTCTTACTAATTTTAAATTGTTTAAACTACCAAAAAGCGGTTTCGAGAAAAATGAAATCAGAATTTAACCCTGCTATAAGTTAAGTACTGAGTAATTTACAGGAGATAAAAGAACTTGAGGTAGGATCTCTAGGAAAGTAAAGGAGAAAATTATAGATATAAATGGAATTTGTGGGAACAATGCATCCAAAGTAATGTTCAGTGAGTGAGGTATGAGAGACAAAAAGGAAATGAACAATTTATGTAACAATGGAATGAATGAACAAATGAATGAATGAAAATTTTTTAAAAAGAAAATGTGTACTGCATGTAAATAATGGAAAATGTTGCCATTGTTCATTTTCTTTGCTATTAATGTATTTGTATTCTTGTTATACTTTAAAATGTGATAAAAGGATGTTTAAAACAAAAAAGGAAAATAACTGTGTTGACTGTGGGAAGCAAATTTCATACAATTTCCACTTTTTTTTTTTCCATAGCCCACAGTACCACATGGATATATGTCCTTGTTATGACATTTTGAACCCTGAGGATAATCAGAAGGACAGTGAAATCTCTCTAGAAGTCCACAGCTCAAAAAAAAAAAAAAGACAGCAAGCTCTGGTACTTTTTCACCAAGATGGCATCAGCCAAGAGGTGACTGGAACTTGAATTACAACAGTGAGGATGTACCAGAGGAACTTAGAAGGGAAAAGGGTAGATGTCTGAAGTAATTTATTAAAAAATATATATTTCATATGAAAAATGCTAACTCAGTAGTAGGAACTAGGACAGAATTTACATATTATTCCTCAAGGTACAATAACTGGGCTAAAATGAACAGAAATTATATTTCACAGGAACACGTGTATTTAATTGAAAGCTATAATAAAACATCCAGTAACAATTTCAGCTCATGAACCATAATGCAGAAATAATCAGACACTGGCACTTTCACACCTACTTTTTTAAAAAGACTGGAATTTAAGCAATGGGTAGTGAAAATTAATCAAGCAATTTTAGGTACAACAGAAATTTCTTCAGAAGGAATAGCTAGTAAATAAAGTAAAGTTGTACAAAATCTTACTATAATGATAGATGTCTCTTCATTATTGCAATATGCATTACAATAGGGCTCCCTTGCCAAGGGCGGCCCGACGTCCGGAGGGTATACCAAAGCCTTTAGGTTGCCTTAAGAAGTCACACATATGCTCCTCGCGTAGTGTATGGCATAAAGAAGACATCCACACATAGTGTCCTCAGAACTGAGGGCTCCATTAGGAATGCCAGTCTAAGGAAAAAGAGGTAATGTGTACATCAAGAAGAAAAATAGACCAGGGTAAGACGGAGGGAGTGAATACTGCAACAGTAAAGAGAAGGACATCTAATGTTATGGCAAGATTTTACACAACTGTACTATATCCTTCCATTTCTGTGTTGCAGTATTCATTACACTAGGGAGAGTGCCAAAGCTCAGGAAGAAGAGATGGAGGAAGAAGGACCAGCAGAGCTGTCTAGGAACCCATGAAAGATGGCCCTAGAAAAAAAATCAGCTCTATCTCTAGATATTCCATCCAATGTGTAGTGCTTGGTTAAATGTATGCACAGAAGTCCAGGTTGCTGCCTCAAGAATAGTGTTAGTATCCAAAAATTTGAAAAAAGCACCAGAAGAAGCCACAGCTCCAGTAGAACGAGCCTTAACAGAAGAAGAAAGGCTCTTACCATGAAATGAATAACAAAAAGAAGTGGCTTTAGAAATCCAAGAAAAAGTAATCTGCTTGGACACAGCCAATCCTATGGACCTAGGATGAAAGGAAACAAAAAATTCAGACTTCCTAAAGTCTCAGTCTTATCCAAATAAAATCTGAGGTGTCTATGCGCATCCAGCGTGTGCAGCACCTTCTCATTGGCAGCCTGCAGAGAAGGGAAAAAAGTGGGCAAATGAAAAGACTGATTAAGGGACAACTTCTTTACCACCTTGGTACATAAAAGAAGGATTAGTAAGCAGGGACACCCTGTCCTTATGAAACATGTAAAAAGGATGCCAAGCCATAAGGGCTTGGAGCTCAGACACCCGTCTGGCAGAAGTAAGAGCTAACAAAAATAGTCTTCCAACAGTAATGTTGCAAGCAAGCTGAAGCTCAATTATTCTAAAAAAAAAAATTAAGATCCCAGGGAGGAGGAATGGACTTCCTGGGTGTCCTAATATGAAGGATGCCATTAAGGAATTGTTTAGCTTCAAACCTTGACCCTAAAGGAAATGATAAAGGCAGACAAGCAGAGATAATGAAAAGGAATACAACGCCCAAGGAGTAAACCATGCCCAATAAGAAATATATAATGACAAAAACAAGTATTAGGCACTGGACCACGGCAACAAACATAAAATCACCAATAATTAAAAGTTGGTGATTTTATGTTTGTTGCCGTGGTCCAGTGCCTAATACTTGTTTTAGACCAGAAGAGAGCTGATAAGTGGGCCTTAACAGAACAGTAAGCCAACCCAGCATTGAGCAATTCACACAAACGAGAGAACCAAAGGGACATCTGCAAAAAGTGGATCCAGGTTACGAGAAATACACCAAACAGAAAACCACTACAATTTGGATAAGTAGGATTTCCTAGTAGTGGGCTTCCTGGCCTCCTGCAGGACCATTAGCATGTCCTCAAAAAAAGGTGTCTGTGAAATCAAAATCCTGTCACACAGCGTCAAATGAAGAATGGCCAAGTGGGGGTGAATGAGAGAACCCTTGTTTGTGTGAGTAGGCCCACCCTGTGAGGTAACTTGTGATGACTGCCCATGGCTGAACACAGAAGAGGGAACCAATGCTATCTCGGCCAACGTCACCAACAAGATTTTGGGAGCATCCTGTTGAATTCTGAACAGGACATTTGGAACGAGAAGAAGGAGGGAAGGCATAAAGAAATATCCCCTTCCAAGAAAAAGATAGGGCGTCCACCTTCCAAACCAGAGAACCTGGGACTCTGACACAAAAGACAGGAAGTTGTCTCTTCAGAGGTAAGGCAAAAAGATCTACTTGAGGAATTCTCTACTGATGAACAATGTTCAAACACACATCCCTCTGAAGCACCCATTCATGGGATTGAGTTATGGACCTGCTCAGAGAATCTGCCACAATGTTTTGACCCGAGGGAATGTAAACTGCCTGAAGAGTCACTTGATAGCAAGTTCCCACATTAGAAGTGCCAAATGGCAAAGATAAAAGACCTTGCTCCCCCATTTGTGTACATACCACATCACTGTGGTATTGTCTGTAAACACCTTGAGAGGTCCAGGGGAGGAGAGAGGATGAAAATCCTAAAGAGCCAGCAGAAGAGCTCTCAACTCTGACACTGATGTGTTCTTTCTGTTGATGAGGCAACCAGACTCCCCACATCTTTAGGGAACCAAATACTGCTCCCCAGCCCATGCTGAGGCATCAATGAACAGCTCCTAAATGGGAAGAGGGGGATGAAACAGGAGACCTACATTTAGAGTCAACTGCTGAATCCATCCCTGAAGTTCCTTGTCGAGACAAGGCAGAAGAGCAACTACAAAATTGAGAGTATGAGCATGGTGAATCCAAACTAATTTCAGAATCCACTGAAATATTCTCATGTGAAGTTTGGCCACAGGAAGCATAGGAATGGTGGAGGCCATGAAAGTACAGTTGTGTACACTTACCATAAATGCAGATGTTCTAGAGTATTCACCGTTTCAGTCATTACATTTGGGTTATCTGCTTGCAGGTAGCCCTCAGTCGGCCTGATTAACAAAATCTTGGGTCCTGTGTGGGTTACTGTCCCTTCTTCCATGACGTCAGGTCGTCAGGGGTATAAAACATGCAGCCGACGCCAATACGTCAGTTTTTCTTGCCCCAGATGTCAGGTGCCCCCCTAATGAGAAACAATTAAATATAAAAGTACAAAGATATACCTCCAACAAAAAAGCAAATACACCAAAAAGGCTTTTAAGCATAGTAAAGGAAAGTAGAGGTACAATCAAAAGAAGTTAGGGGGCTGGAGGGAGGGTAACCAGGACAGCAACAGTGAATACACTCGAACATCTACATTTATGGTAAGTGTACACAACTGTACTATGTTCTTTGTGTTTCACTGCTGCAGTCATTACATTTGGGTGGATTCCCAAAGCTATGGTTGAGAGGAGGAATTTAGATAGCATTAGGGCCAGCTATAAGGTCCTGCAAGACTGCAGTGGCAAAACCAGCTCTGGATTTAGAGAAAACTGGAAAATGATAATGCTTGGTGAAAGCATGTACAGAACTCCAGGTAGCAGCTTCTAGGATGTACATGGTAGGGACGCATTCTGAGAAAGGCTGTAGAGGTAAGATGCACTCCTGGAGTGAGGTCTGATCCCCTGGGGGATAGGTTTTTCCATGGTGCTTATAGCAGAAATGAATGCAATGGCTTATCCATTTAGAAATGGTTTGCTTTGAAATAGCCTTCCCCTCTGCCCCTGCAGCAAATGTCACCAGCAGATTTCCTTTGAGGTTTAGTCCTGTCAAAGTAGAATCTAAGTTGTCTGCGCACATCTAAGGAATGCAGTATCTGTTCCCCTTTATTCTGTGGATTGGAAAAGAAGAAAAATGAATGGACTGATGAAGAGCCACACTGGATATCACCTTGGGCATGAAGGATGGATTGGTTCTGAGGGACACCCTGTCCGCATGAAAGATGATGAAAGGCTCCACTGCCATAAGGGCCTGTAATTCAGATACTCTTCTAGCTGAAGTGATTGCTAAAAGGAAAGCCGTTTTCCAAGAAAGAAATTTTAAGTCTGCAGTAGCAGCTGGCTCGAAAGGGGGTAGAGTGAGTTTCTCCAAGACAAAGTTAGGGTCCCAGGCTGGGGTTGGAGCTCTCCTGGGTGGTCTCAAAATTTTGGCCCCTCTGAGGAACTGCTTGAGCAGTGGATGAGAGAAGAGGGGAGGTTCTGTGTTATAAAGAGCTGAAATGGCTGAGGCGTGGATTTTAATGGAGGAAAAAGACAGGCCCTTGTGAAGCATCTCAGTTAAGCATTGTAAAATCTGAGGTAAATTGGACGCTGCTGTGCTCATCACTTGAGATTGGTTCCATGCACTGAATGTTTTCCATTTTTCAGCATAAGATTTTCTAGAACTAGGCCTCCTTGCCTCTAAAATGATATCAATCACAGATTTGCTTAGGGATGGTAAAGGAGAGATTAAGTAATTAGCCAGGCTGTAAGGTTCAGTGTTGGAAGCTGAGGGTGCAGAATCTGGTTCTCCTGCTGAGACAGCAGGGAAGGAGTCTGAGGCAGGTGCCATGGAGATGTCCGTGACACACTGCACAGGAGGCGGTACCAGTGTTGGCGTGGCCAGTCTGGAGCAATCAAAATCATCCTTGGTTTGTCCCGTTTGATTTTTAGTAGTATTTTGGAGAGCAGAGGCAGAAGGGGGAAGGCATAGACTGATAGGTTTTTCCAGCTGAAGGACAGAGCATCCATTTTCCAGGCTTGTTTGTGGGGAGTCCTTGTGCAAAATTTGTCCAATTGGTAGTTCTGGGGAGAGGCAAACAGGTCTATATTTGGGCTCCCCCATTAGGTTGTCAACATGCTGAAAATCCTTGGTTCCAGTTTCCACTTGTGTGGGTCCATGAGTTTTCTGCTTGGTCCGTCTACCAGTGTATTTAATTTTCCTGGCAGGAATTGAGCTTGTAGGTGCATTTAGTAGCTCAAGGCTGTGTTCCACAATGCCATGGCTAGTCTGCAGAGGGGGTAAGAATGTGTACCCCCTGCTTGTTTATATACCATATAAAAAGAAGTTATGTCTAACCATAATGTTCCATCCGTATTGTTGATCCTCATTCAGTCATTACGCATGGGTATCTGTTCCTCAGATTGAGTTTGCAAGTCAAAGAAGGTAGTCGCTACCTCTGGACAAATAACCTTAGAGAACCGGATGGTGAGATCCACTAGAAACCACAGGAGGGGGAAGGAGGGATGGTCGTAATGACTGAATGAGGATCAACAATACAGATGGAACGTTATGGTAAGACATAACTTCTTTATCTGATGTTAATCCTCATTCATTCCTTATGCATGGGACAGAGTCCACAGCTACCTCTATTCCTGGGAGGATCTCATTGAAGGACATTCCTGAGCACCACAGAACCGAAAGATGCTCTTCCCCTGGAGGCCAAATCCAATATGTAATGATTGATAAAGGTATGAGGCGTAGCCCAAGTTGCAGCTGCACAGATGTCATGTAAAGAAGCTCTGGCATGGAAGGCAGCAGAAGTTGCCACCGACCTTGTTGAATAAGCTTTCATGGTAGTAGGCAACGAGATATTACGTTGTGTATAAACGAAGGTCACACAGTCCTTCAACCATCTAGCTAATGTGACCTTAGCAACAGCAGATCCTAATCTAGGTCCAGAAAAGGCCAAAAATAACTGGTCAGATTTACGAAAGGGTTTAGTCCTGTTTAAGTAAAAATGGATTTGCCTGTGGATATCTATGGTATGTTGGCAATACTCTCCTCTGTTTAAATGACTGGGAAAGAAAACTGGCAGTTCAATGGCTTGATTAATGGACATTTCACAGATCACTTTAGGCAGAAATGATGGATTAGTTCTGAGACACTCTATCTCTATGAAAAATCAAGTATGGACTCTTGATACATAAAGCTTGAAGCTCAGAAATACGTCTGGCAGAAGTAATGGTGACCAAAAACAAGGTTTTCCATGACAAATACTTGAGGTCGCAAGAAGAGGCTGGTTCGAAAGGTGACATTGTCAGAGCTTGTAGAACTAATGATAAAGCCCATGGTTGAATAGGTTCTCTAAAAGGTGGCTTCAGATGATTCACACCTTTTATGAAGATCTTGCACAATTTATGGGACATAAGAGAGGAATCTTGGACACCCTCATAAAAATTAGAAATTGCAGCCAAATTAACTCTAATGGTAGAGGCCGATACACCCGATTGAAAAAGGTCGGCCAGAAAGTCTAGTATTATCGACACTGGTGCTGAAAAGGGGTCTACTTGTTTATCTTTCAACCAACTGGTAAATCTTTTCCACTTGCTCAGGTAAGTAATTTTAGTGGAAGACTTATGAGAAGCAATGAGAATATCACATACTGGTAAAGAAAGTTCATTCTGCCTGGCAATCATGAGCTTCAAGCTGTTCAAGTTGGGATGAATCAGGTTCTGTGGATGTGAGATCAACTCCGGTGTTGGATGGAGAATCCATGGTCCATCTAGTAGGTGAGGTCAAAGGAAGGAGAACCAAATCTGTCGAGGCCAATATGGTGCTATGAGGATCATCTTGCTTTTCAACCGACGGGCTTTCTTCAGAAACTGGGGAATGAGGGGAAAGGGTGCAAATGCGTAAAGAAGACCCGAGGGCCAATCGTGGACAAGAGCGTCCCTGGGTGACTGTACCGGAGGGGGAATCAGGACGAAGTAGTTGCAGCATTTGTAGTTGGTCGGGGATGCAAAGAGGTCGCAGCAAGGATGGCCCCAGCGGTGGAAGATCTCCGCCGCTATCAAGGGTTTCAGGGACCACTCGTGAGGTTGAAGAATGCACCTGCTGAGTCTGTCTGCTATCACGCTGGAACTCCCAGGAATGTGCGTTGCTAGAAGAAAACGGTTGGTAGCCATCGCCCATTGCCATATCCTCGTGGCCTCTCAACAAGGGGTAAGATTTGGTTCCACCTTGCTTGTTGATGTACCAGACCACCGCCATGTTGTCTGATTGAATCGCAAGTGTCCCAGACGGCAGCAGGGGATGGAATGCTTGCAACGCCAGAAGCACCACCCTCAGCTCTAGAACATTTATATGCAGATGGGCTTCCATTTCGGACCAAGTGCCTTGGACTGTCTGTCCCTGACATAGCCCCCAACCTCATCAGAGAGGTGTCCGTGGTCACTGTGGCCTTGGGTTGCTGGGGGGAGAAGGGGCGAGACCATTGTGACGGATTGTGTGTCATACACCAATTTAAATCCTGTTTGCACCTGTAGGTTACTCTAATCATGACTGAAAGAGGATGCTGAAAAGGATACCATTGGGTGAGCAGTAGCCATTGTAGAAGCCTCATGTGAAACCTGACCAGGGGAACAATGGTGATGGAGGCTGCCATGGAACCCAAAAGCTGTAGAACCGAGTGAGCCGTGGATTTTTCCCTTGAAAGGACTGGAATTAGTTGTTGCTTTATCCTTAGAATTCTGTGCTCTGGAATAGCAGCTCTGCAGTTTTTTGTGCCAAAGATAACCCCTATGAATTCTGTTGACTGAGATGGGGTGAGATTGGATTTTTGCCAAATTTATGGTTATGCCTATCCTTTGAGAAGCGAGGAGAGAGTATGCTAGGGCTTTTTCCAGTAGATGTCTGGTGGGGGCGGAAATGAGCCAGTCGTCTAGGTATGGAAACACCTGGAATCCTTGAAGCCGCAAGTGAGCTGTAACAACTGCCATGCAATTTGTGGACACTGGGGGCTGTAGAGAGTCCGAAGGGCAGTATTCTGAACTGGTAGTGACTGGCTCCCACACGGAAGCACAGAAATCTTCTTGATGGCCTGTCCACCTTTATGTGGTAGTAAGCATCTTGAAGATCTATCGAGCACATCCAATTGTCTTTTTCCAAAAGTGGGAGGATAAACTGTATTGTGACAATCTGGAATTTTTGTACTCTCAAAAACTTGTTCAATACATGGAGATCCAAAATTTGTCTCTAGTCCCCGGTTTTCTTTGGCACCAAAAATTGTCTCGAGTAGAATCCAGATCCTATCTGGTCTGGAGGGACTATTTGGATGACTCTCTCTCTTAGCAACTTTTCTATCTCTAGTGCTGCTTCTTCCCTTTGACTGGGTGGAACGTCGGGAAGATGTTTTGAAGGGGCAGGACAAAGATCGAAGGGGATATGATAACCTCTGGTTATAATCCTTTGTACCCAAGAATCGGTGGTGATGGTTAGCCAGGTTGAAGGGTACAAGAAGAAACGTCCCCCAACCACCTCCAGAGGAAAGGAGTCGGGACACTCTTCAGGACCGCTGGTAGGATTGACCAGGGAAAGAATCCCTGGAACCCTGGGTTACGGACCCCCTCTGCCCCGAAAGGAGCATCTTCCCTGTGAGTTTCCCCCTCTGCCTCTGGGGGAGAACTCGGCCTGTGTGTCACGGAAAGGACCCTGAAATTTCTTGAACCATATCTTCCCACTCTTTTGGTTTCGGCAGAAAGTATGTTGAGGGGAAGAATAATAGACACCTACGGCAGAAAGGGTCTTACCATCCTGTTCACATCTGGCCAGTGTGCTTTTAACTTTGGGTCCAAACAACGAGGAGGCCTCAATGGGAGCATTAAGAAAGGAAACCTTAAAGGGTTCCTCAAAATTGCACAAGCGCATCCAGGCGTGCCGTCTCAAGACTGCAGCTGAACCCGCTGCTCTAGCTGCTCCTTCTGATGCATGAGATATCAGTAGGATAGAAGAGTTAGATATAGATTCAATGGTGGCCAGCTGAGAGGCCACTTTGTCACGGACCTCATCAGACATGGCACCAGCCAAGGTTTCAGAGAGTTCAGAAAGCAGATCCCTTTGAAGCCTGGTAAAATGTGCCATATAATTCAGGGACCCGATAGTAAAGTTCGCTGAAGCAAAGGTGCGCTTCCCTATCCTGTCCAGGGCCCGGGACTCTATTAGGCGGATGGACAGTCTGGCTTTCTTCTTCTGCCAGATCTTTTTTGTTGCGGCCGCCACCACCAAAGCATCCACAGGAAGGCCTCTGGATCAATGGGGATCTGAAGCAGGAGGGGACAAAATCTTATCTGGCCTCCGGGGAATAGCTTAGATGGTATCAGGAGCCTTCCAAGCAATCTGCATGATGAGTCGGACAAGTTCATCGGCAGGTGGAATAACCCAGGAGGTAGGGGGCCGGGCATGAAAGGCCTGCAGGAACACAGACTCCTCAGAGGTCAGATTAGAAGACTGCCAGTCACCTCTCTGTTTCAGGATTTCGAGGATATCACCAAAGGATACCTCAGAGGGTGACAGAGGGGATCCTTCCCCATCATCGAAATCTGTGTCTTCAGTGAATGACTCCTTTGTGGAGTCCATGTGCTTCCTCTTACACAAACTTTTCCGGTGGACCTCCTCAGTGGGAGAAGCTGGAGAAGACAGCGGAAAAGGGGATTCCTGTGGGAATAAGTCCTGAGGCCCTTGCACCCAGTGTCCGCTAGGTGTGACTTGTGAAACCAGTGTACCAGAGGAGGGTGGAGGTATAGACACAGTCCAGTATCGCCAGCAGCAGCGAAAGCCTTTTCCATCAGTTGGAAGGCTGGTCCACCCGAAGAGGAGTGCGTGTCTAGGACAGGGGTCACCCCTTCCCTATGTGTTTCAGCCTGCCAAACCGGAGTCCCTGGATGGCTGTGCAGCAGTAAACTATGTGTGTCACAACTGACATCCTGGGTCATAGCAAAACTTTCCTGCCACAAAGGCAACTGCGGTTCCTTAGTAAGATCCATAAAGGGGACCACAGAAGGGGAAGACTGTGCTATATCCATGGACTTCAAAGGGAATGAAGGAGGAGAATAAGAAGGGGTCTTTGGAGATGGGTGATCACCTCCCAAGGAAGGATAGTTCCTGAGGGGTGTGATATCTCTGGACAAGAGCACCTGATCCACAAGACGCAACACATCATGTTCGGAAAGGCTTCTAGTGGACTTCACAGAGACGGAGGGAGAAACAGGCTTGTCCACAGAAGAAGCAAACTCGGTGCTCATCTCATCTGTCCGCACAGAGGACAATGGTGCCGAGAGAGACTGGACTACAGTTGTCTTCACCAAAGAAGTCATTGGTGCCGAGGTCATGGTCTGCACCGACACAGGGATCGGTGCCAAAGTGGTTGCCAGTGCCGAAGCTGGAACCGACAAAACTGGAGTCAACAATAAAGGCGTCAGTGCCGAGGAAGATCTCGCAACCAACGGGATCAAGGTCTGCGCCGACTGAACGGTCGGTGCCGATACAGTGGTAACAGTCTGAACCGAGGAGCCTCTCGGTGCCGATATAGTGAAGGCTACAGGAGAAGACGCAGCCGAGATCACTAATGGAGCTGAAGGCCTTGGTGCCGACGGTCTAGGCACCAAAAGCACTGGGGCTGACTGAGTGAACTCCGGAGCCATAATGTTAGCCTTTTTAGGTGTTGGTTGGCGGGACTCCCCAGCCGGGGATGAAGGCAAAGATTTAGCCTTAGTAGGAACATCCAAGATTTTCTTATGGGCTCTAGGAGGGGTTGAGGCCTCCAACCTAGAAATAGCCTCTGAAAAGGGAGATTTAAGAAGTCCCTTCAGTAAATGCTTGTTTTTCCTTTCCAACAAGGTTCTATTTGAAAAGTTCTCACAAGTAGTACAGGGTGGGTCAAGAGACAAATGGGAAGCTCCCAAACAATAAACACACACAGAGTGTGCATCAGAAGTAGGTAGTTTGTCTCCACAATCAGAACACCGCTTAAACCCCGGACTACCTTTCTTATCTGCCATGACAGCAAATAAATTAATAGAAAAGGTACCAGCAATAGTATAAGAAAGTACCTGATGGTATGAGAAGAAGGGGGAAGGATTACCGATGATGGTAAAGAGAGATACCTCGTGGTAAAGAAAGGAGCAGAAAACCTGAAGAAATTATGTACGCTAGATGCGATAGGGTAAGAGACAATGAAATATAAACTTTTCTGACAGAAAAGTAACCTGAAAAACTATTAAACAACAAATAACTGTACTTGGCTCAAGAGAAGTAGCTTGACATGACCGAACGGCAATGCAGCAAATAAAATCTGAGGTGACAGGGAGAGTAAGAGTTTAGCTCGAGAGTTTGAAGTTGACGCGAGCCTGGAAAATGGCCGGCTCGGTTCTGAGGTCAGAACAGATACCCATGCGTAAGGAATGAATGAGGATTAAAAATATCAGATCAGTGGTGTTGTCCGTCTTTACCATTAGTTGTCCTGGAAGAATGTGGTTCTTAAAGGCTGTCAGAGCATTCTGTACAGCTAACATTTCTTTTTGATTGATATGCAGGTGCATTTGGCTTGGGTTCCATTTGCCCTGAATGCACTTCCCTGCCAGGTGAGGCCCCCATGCATAGTCTGATGCGTCTGTTGTTAGGGTTTGGGCGGCAGGGGTTGTGCGAAAGGTAATCCCTTGTTTTGATGGCAGGCCTCTGCCCACCAAAGGAACTCTAGGCGTAGGCAAGGTATGATAGGAATCATTGTTTCTAGGTCTTGAGAATGTTGACACCATAAGCTTTTTAGATACCACTGTAGCTGCCTCATATGCAGTCTTGCATATGGAATTAGAAGAACGCAGGAGGCCATGAACCCCAAGGCTTGCAGTATTTGTCTTGCAAATAGCAGGGTTTTTGTGGCCACCTGTTTGAAGTAGGTTGTCAAATGAATTTGTTTCTCTGGCATGAGGTAAGCCATCTGGGAAGTTGTAGTCAAGCTTGCTCCCAAGAATAGAATTTGTTGACAGGGTACCAGGTGTGATTTCTTTTCGTTTATTGTGTACCCCAGACAAGTTAGAACCCTTTGTACAAAGGCCAGATGATTCAAAAGTATTCCCTGGCTTTCTGCCTGAATTAGACAATCGTCCCGGTATGGGTATATTTGAATATTTCTTTACCTGCAAAATGCAATAACTGGAGCTAGGCACTTTGTGAATACTCTGGGCGCAGTAGATAAGCCAAAGGGCAATGCAGAGAACTGATAGTGCATGTAGCCTGCTTTGAAGCGTAGGTATCTTCTGCAAGATTCCCTGATTGGGATGTGCAGGTATGCTTCTTTTAAATCTATTGTTGACAAACAGTCATCTTTGCCTAGCATAGGAAGTAATTGGTGAAGAGTCATCATCTTGAATTTTGGAATCTCCAAAAAGGTGTTTAAAGTAGACAGGTCCAGGACAGGGCGCCATCAATTGCCTTTTCTGGGTACCAGGAAAAGTCTAGAGTAGAAACCTTGTCCCTTTTCCTCTTCTGGTACCAGGTGAATAATAGCCCCCATGCTTAAGAGAGAAAGTACTTGTTGTTGGACCTCTGCCCACTGATTTGGGGGTAGGTCCGGCCACCCGCTTGGTGTTGGCAATGGGTGGAAGTGAAATCTGTATCACTGGGACACTATATTTAAAACCCATTTGTCCTGGGTAATGAGTTCCCAATTCTTTGCATGAAGAGCAATCTTTCCCCCCAAAGGGGCAGTCAGTTGATAAGTGCTTGGAAACTTTAAAAGGAAGTCACTGAGACAATTTACCATAGGGGGGAGTCTTATTATTCCCAGACTTGGAAGTGGAGGCCCCCCACTGCTTAGTTCTTCAAGTCCCCTGGGACTGAAACCAGAGTTTTTTGCTGTGTCTGGGTTTGGCTGGAGAAGACCTGGAAGGGGCTGGAAAAGACCAATTCTTAGAGGGCCAGTGCCTACTAAATCTAGGAGGCTGAAAGTACAGTTTTGTACCTACCATAAATGTAGATGTCCGATAGGTATGCATCTGCAGTCATCACATATGGGTTGTCCTGCCTCAGGAAGCCCTTCGGTCGGCCGGATTCCAAAGTCTGGGTCCGGCGTCGGCTGATGTCGCACTTTCCCCGACGTCAGAGCGTCTGGGGTATCAAAGCATCAGCCGACGCCATCTTCCTCAGTTTTTCTTGCCCCAGATGCCAGGTGCCCTCTAAGGAAGGCTAAATTTGGAGAGATGCATTTAAAAATCTAAACATGCACAGTAATATAAAAACAAATACACCATAATAGATCCCCCCAGCTAGCTATAAGAGGGGTAAGCACCCAAGAAATACCACAGAGGGGAAGGAGGGAGGGTAAACCTGACTGCAGATGCATACCTATCGGACATCTACATTTATGGTAGGTACAAAACTGTACTATGTCCTTCAAGGATGCATCTGCAGTCATCACATATGGGTAGAATACCATAGCCAATCTGGGGGTGGAGGAACTATGAAAAGGATGGTGTAGCTAAAATACCCTGCAGGACTGCCGTAGCAAAGCCTGCTCTGGATCTGGAATATAAAGGTAAATTGTAATGCTTGGCAAATGTATGCACGGAGCTCCATGTAGCAGCTTCTAAAATGTCTTTGGTAGCCACCCCTCTTAGGAAGGCTGTGGAGGTGGCTGTGGCTCTCGTGGAATGAGGTCTAATGTTAGCTGGCACAGTTTTTCCATGAAAGGAGTAACAAAAACGAATGCAATTCCCTATCCATTTTGAAATTGTCTGTTTGGAAATTGCTTTTCCTTGTGCACCAGCAGCATATGCTACAAAGAGCTGGTCAGTCTTTCTGTAACTTTTAGTTCTGTCCAAGTAGTAGCGCAACTGTCTGTGTATGTCCAGGGTGTGCAGAAGTTTCTCCCCTTTGTTTTGTGGATTTGGAAAGAAGGTAGGCAAGTGAATAGCTTGGTTCAATGATAGCCTGGATACCACCTTTGGCATAAATGTAGGATTGGTTCTCAATGAAACTCTGTCCTGACGAAAAATAAGAAATTGCTGCACTGCCATTAGGGCCTGTAACGCAGATACTCTTCTTGCTGAGGTTATGGCCAGAAGGAAGGCAGTCTTCCAAGACAGGAACTGTAGATCTGCAGATGCTGCTGGTTCAAAGGGAGGCAGTGTTAGTTTTTCCAACACGAAGTTAAGATCCCAAGTAGGTAGAGGTGGTTTCCTTGGAGGATTGATGTTTTTTATTCCTCTTAGAAACTGTCTTAGCAGAGGATGAGAGAAGACAGGTGGGATCAGTATTGTATTCGGCTGAAATTGCTGAAGCATGAATCTTAATGGAAGAGTAAGACAGACCATTGTGGAACATTTCTGCCAAGTATTCCAAGATATGTGCCATGTTCATCATGTCGCATCTTGGCCCTTTGTTGTGTTCCAAATGTGAAATCTTTTCCATTTTGCTGAATATGTCTTTCTTGTGGAAGGCCGGCGAGCTTCCATAATGATATCCTTCACTCTCTGGGATAGCTTATCCTGAGGAGGAGTCAAGTTATTTTCCAGGCTGTTAGTTGCAAGGTTTTCAGGTTGGAATGCAGAGTTTTGAAATTGTTCTGTGTCAGTAGAAGAGGCCATAGAGGAAGAGGCCATGGTTTTGTATGTGACATGGTCTTTAACAGTGGGTACCAGTGCTGTCTTGGCCAATCCGGAGCTATCAGAATCACTTTTGGCTGCTCTGTTCTGATCTTCAGTAAAACCTTGGTCATTAATGGGAGAGGTGGAAATGCATACACTGTTAGAGCTCTCCAACTGAAAGAGAGGGCGTCCACTTTCCATGCTTGTGGGTGGTATGTCCTTGTGCAGAATTTCTTCAGTTGATGATTGTGGGGGGAGGCGAATAGATCTATGTCCGGCCTTCCCCATGATTGTGTTATGAGTAGGAAGATGTCTGGGTGCAGCATCCATTTGTGTGCATCCAAGATATTTCTGCTTAGGCTGTCCGCCAGTACATTGTCTTTCCCTGGCACAAACTGGGACTGCAGCTGTATATTGAGTTTCAAGGAAAGTTCCCATAGATTCATTGCCAGTCTGCAAAGAGGGTAGGAATGGTTGCCTCCTTGCTTGTTTATGTACCACATAACTGTGGTGTTCTCTGTCCTTATTAGTAGGTGGCCTTGATGCAGAAAAGGTTTGAAGGCCTCGATTGCATGTATCACTGCCAGCATTTCCTTTTGGTTTATGTGCATGCGTAGCTCCCTTTGTGACCAATAGTCCTTGGATACATCTGCCCTCCATGTGTGCTCCCCAACCTTGGTCTGAAGCGTCCGTAGTAATGGTTTGGCTGGCTCTTGGCTTGCTGAAGGGCAGTCCCCTGTTCGACTGGCAGGCTTGAGCCCACCACAGAAATTCCTTTTGTAGGCATGGAATGAGTGGGATCAAAGTTTCTAAGCTGTGACTGTGCTGAATCCATGAACTCCTTAGGTACCATTGTAGTTTTCTCATATGCAGCCTTGCTTGTGGAATCAGAAGAATGCAAGATGCCATGTAACCCAGGGCCTGCAGGATTTTCCTTGCAGTCAGCTGAGTTTGTCTTGTCAGATTCTTGAAGTAATCCGGTAGTTGTCTTTGTTTTTCTTCTGTGAGAAAGGCCATTTGGGTGGTTGTGTCTAGATCCGCACCCAGAAAAGTTATTTTTTGGGATGGAACAAGTCTTGATTTGTGAATGTTAACTGTATATCCCAAGGCCTGTAGTAGGTGGATGGCATAATCCAAGTCCTTTAACAAAGTTTGTTGGCTGTCCGCTTGTATAAGGCAGTCGTCCAGATATGGCTATATTTGAATCCCCTGAAGTCTGCAGTGTGCAATCACTGAAGCCAGGCATTTCGTGAATACTCTGGGCACAGTGGATAAGCCAAAGGGCAATGCCGAGAATTGATAATGCTCTGACCCTGCAAGAAATCTGAGGTGTCTTCTGCAACTTTGTCTGATAGGAACATGCAGGTATGCCTCCTTGAGGTCTAGAGTCACCAGCCAGGACCCCTTGCCCAGCATGGGAAGGAGTTGCTGTAAAGTCAGCAATTTGAATTTTGGCACAATGAGATAAGTATTCAGTACGGACAAGTCGAGAATAGGCCTCCATTGATTTTCTTTTCTTGGAACAAGGAATAGTCTGGAATAAAATCTTTGGCCTTGTTCTGAAAGAGGAACCTTTTCTATAGCCTTCATTTGTATTAAGTTGGAAATTTGTTTCAAAGCCTCTGCCCTTTGATTTGGTGGCAGGTCTGGCATGCCTTTTCTTTTTGGCAGTGTGTGGAAATGGAACCTGTATCCTTTGTCTATTATTTGCAGTGTCCATGTGTCCCTTGTAATGCTGTGCCAATGTTTTGAGAATAAAGAAAGCTTTCCGCCCAAAGGTGCTTCTAATTGAGCCCTGGTCGGCGGAGTCAAAGCAAAGTCATTGAGTCTGTCCTTGTGTAGCAGTTGTAGGTCCTGCACTACCTCTCTGGTTGGGAGGCTGCCATTGACGGCCTCTGTAGGAGCCTCTAGCTTGCTCTCTACCTCTGGCCCGCCTGTTCCTGCCTCTCTGAAATCTTTCTGAGTCCGGAAAGGACCAATTCTTGGTAGGCCAATTTCTGCTGAATCTTGGTGGTTGGACTTGCAGAAAATCTTTGACTGTGCACAGATTTTGCCTTTTCTTCAAATTTCTTTAAGACCTCTTGAGCCGTGGAACCAAATAATTTTTGCTTTTCCAGAGGAGCATCCAGAAGCTTAGCTTTAACATGGTCTGGCAGAGATTGTTCCTTCAGCCAAGCATGCCTACGTATGACTGCACCTGTCATAGCTGACCTACATGAAGCCTCCAATGCATCATAACCACACTGCAAGAAATGGTTACTAACCTGCTGGGAGTTATGCACCAGATCCTGAAGGGATTTGCGATCAAGGGGTTCAGATGAAGACAGTTTCTTATGCAATTCATCTAACAAATACTCTTGGCACTGTATCATATGAAATTGACAATTTAATGCCCTCATAGAAAGAGTTGCAGAAGTATACACTTTTTTACCCCATCTCCCTAAAGCTCTGGACTCCCTTTCAGAGGGTAGAGGATTTCTAGCAGTGGCAGCTGCAACCCCTTTAGGGCCCTGGGAAATAGTTTCTGGATCAGCAGAGTGGGCCTTGTACAGGTGAAGATGTGAGTCCGGGACCCTGTAGTACCTATCAGGTTTGGCAGGAGCCGGAGGGAGAGAATCAGGGGCTGTACTAGAGTCAGAGTACACATCTTCAATGACATTTAAAACAGGAGGTATAGCTAAAGGTCTATGCTGAGGCAAATGTAAAAAGGTCCTTAATCTTTTCCTGGAATCAGAGAATTCCTGACCCTGCCATTGAAAATGCTCTCTCATAGTGTGTAGTGTCCCTCCAAAGGAAAACTCTTCAGGAGGGAAGGCCGAGGGAATCGACTCTTCAGCATCAGAATCCTCGTAGGCCGAATAAGCCTCCTCCAGGTGGTCAGAGAGCAGAGCCATCAGAGGCCTCATCTGATGAGAGGGGATCAGAGGGCTCAACCCTGGGCCTTTTGTCTGGAGGTGGTTGCGAGGCCCTGTCCGGGTGAGGTTGAGAGCCCCTAATTAAGGAGATAAGATCCTCTGCTAAACTTAGAATCTGTGAACCAGTGGAAGGTCCCCGAGGGGTAACCTTGGGAGGCAAAGCTTTTGAGAGTTTAGCAGCTTTAGCCCTAGATAATGCTTTAATAGACATGGATGCAGGAGGCCTGGCTGCACCACGTACTGGAGTAGATTTGTCTAAAGGAATGGTGTCGGAAGGTTCCAGGACACCAGTTTCAGTAGGTAATTCAATAACCGACTCGGCCGGGGCCTCCGGGGCCGAGGTAGTCGGTTGCGCGGTTTCGGTAATCGGAGGTACCAAGGACTCTGTTTCAGCCGAGACCGAGACACTCGCGGTGGGCCTGGCCGTGGTTTCAGCCGAAACCGCGGTCCGCGTGTGTCGGTCCTTGTCCTTCCGTTTATTAACTAAATGTGAAGTCGGAGTCTCCGACGGCATCTTGTAAGCAAAACTAGCCCCAAAGAAATCCTCTGCAAACTCCAACCGACATCTAAGCATTTGTCGGTTGAAGGAAGCACAGGCTGAACAGGCCGAGACGTCGTGGTCTGGGCCTAGACAGGGGAGGCAGTAAGAGTGGAAATCCTTATGAGGTATTTGTTTCCCACAAGTTAAGCAATTAATAACTTTATCTGACATCGGCTGAGGCAAGAAAGAGTCCCCAACGGGGTACTTAGCTTTTTGAAGTCTTCGGTAGCCGAATTACAGGAGCTGGCCGACCGGCACTTGCGAACTGCTTCTGCTTCGGGCACCATGCGGCAAGAAAGACTGAGGAAGATGGCGTCGGCTGATGCTTTTATACCCCAGACGCTCTGATGTCGAGGAAAGTGCGACATCAGGCGACGCCGGACCCAGACTTTGGAATCCGGCCGACCGAAGGGCTGCCTGAAGCAGGACAACCCATATGTGATGACTGCAGATGCATCCTTGAAGGACATCTTGTAAAAAATCTTTAACCGTTTGCATAGATTTAGCTTTATCTTCCATCTTAAGAACTTCCTCAGCCTTGTTGCCAAACAGGTGGTCCTGATTTAAAGGAGCATCCAACAATTTAGCCTTAACATGATCAGGCAAAGATTGTTCCTTAAGCCAAGCATGCCTTCTGAGCACAGACCCAATAACAGCAGCCCTGCAAGAGGCCTCTAATGAATCAAAACCACATTGCAAAGTATGTTTTCCAACTTGTTCGGCAGAATGCATTAAATCCTGTAATTCTTTATTTTCCACAGAGTCAGGAATCAACATCATTTTCTATTTAAGCAGTCCAATAACATGTTGCTGATATTTTAACATATGAAACTGGCAGTTTAAAGCCCTAATGGCCAAGAATGCAGAAGCTTAAACCTTCTTACCCCATCTATCCAGCTTCCTGGAGTCTCTATCAGTAGAAGCCTTAATGCCCTTGGGCCCCTGTGAAATAGTCTCTGGATCTGCAATAGGATTTCTGAAAAAGAACTTGTGGGACTCAGGGATCCTGTAGCATCTGTCAGGTTTTCTGGGAGCAGGAGGCAGGGAATCAGGGGCCAAACTAGATTCTGAGAAAGCATCAACAACAATGTCTAGTACAGGAGAAACAGCTAAAGGCCTATGCTGAGGTAGGAGAAGGAAATCCCCAAGCCTCTTTTTTGAATCAGAAAAATCATGGCTTTCCCAGTGGAAATGCTCCCTTAGAGTATGTAAGGTTTCCCCAAAAGAAAAATCCTCAGGAGGGGAAGCAGAGGGAATAGAGTCCTCTGCATCAGAATTCTCATAAGTAGGTAAGGGCAAATCCAGATCATCAGAATAGTCAGAAAAAACAGAATCCTGATCAGAAGAGTCATAATCAACCTCAGTCCTAGGCCTCTTAGAAGGGGGGGGTGGCTACCCCTGATTAGAGTTATTAGATCTTCAACCATTTTTATCATTTGTTTTTTACGCATTGAGGCCTGAACATGTAGCCTGGGCATCGGTTTTTTAGACATGGATCGAGATTTAGGCGTAAGTAATGAAGGAGGCGTCAATTTAATATGCAAGTACGTAGGCCTGAATATACCCTCAGATGCCAGTGCCTGCACAGTGGCTCCGGACCCATCCAAGGTAGAGACATCCATTGGTTCCATAGTTGAAGCATCTCTCGGCATACCGGACTCCGAATGGGTCTCAGTAGAGGCCTGAAAATCAGAAGTAGTGGGTATGAGGGGCTGCAAAAGCACCTCACTAAATATTGGCGAACTGGTGACTGGCTTAGGAGATGCGTCATCGGCAGTTTTGGACCTCGGCGGCCTGTCTCTGTCTTTATCTTTGTGTTAAGAATCCCGGTAGTCGGATGGCTAACCGACATTTCTGGATAATTAAACCGAGAACCAAAATATTTAGAGGCGAAAATATACCGACGGATAGTGCGCTGATTAAATAAAGCACAAAACTGACAGCAAGGTACGTCATGGTCAGGGCCTAGGCAAGGAATACAGTACAAATGAAAATCTTTATGAGGCATTTGCTTTCCACAAGTAATGCAATTATTAACTTTTACTGACATCGGTAAGGAGCAAGAAAAAGTTTCCCCAACGGGGTACTTAGCTTTAGTTGAAGACTTCGGTTCTGAAACTCGAAAATGAAAATTTCAGGAGTCTGCCGATCAGCACTTGCGAACTGCTTCTGCTTCAGGCACCACACAGCAAGAAAGACTGGGGTAATGGCGTCGGCTGCATGTTTTATACCCCTGATGACCTGACGTCATGGAAGAAGGGACAGCAACCGAAGCAGGACCCAAGACTTTGTTAATCAGGCCGACTGAGGGCAACCTGCAAGCAGATAACCCAAATGTAATGACTGCAACAGTGAAACACGAAGAACATCTGCCTAGACATAGTAAGGCCTTGCTGAGTATAATTATGGTGGCTACCAAAAAAGCAATTACTAGAAAATGGAAATCAAAGTCTAAACCAATTGTACTAGAAGTAATGAATATAGTAATAGAGATAAAACAACTGGAAATGGGATCTTTAGAAAAGTGCAGGAGCAAATTACACAAGCAAAAATGGGAATTGTGGGAACAATACATGTAGAACAATGTTTTGGAAAAAGGAATGAGGTTTAAAAAGAAGACAGGATTTGAATGAGCTATGTAATGTTTTACTGACAATGACTGGATGGATTTTAAGTGATTTATAATGTTTGCAAATGAAACTGTCAGCTTGGTTCATTTTCATTTATATAAATGTATGACTGCCTAAATTATTAGTGGTAATTTAATAAAGATTTTCTTGTTTAAAAAAAAAATAAAGAAAAAGCACTAACAAGTGTCATTTGGAGGAAGCTGGGACTGGTAGTCAATAGCTTTTCAGTCCTCTGAAGTAGCTAGACAAGGCCAACTGAGTTTTGTGCCAAAGAAGGACAGACAGGGCCACACATTTCTGTAGAACTATTCTTAACCTTGTCACTGCATACAGGCAGTACTTGACAGTGACAATGACTGAAAGAAAATGAAAGTCAGCTGGGTGGCATCATTATTTTGTAAGCTCCACTGCATAACAGAACTCTGCATACGCTACTCAGAATTAGAGAAAGAGGATTCATGGAGTGACAAACCATAGGAATGAATGATGACATGATAAATTCATGGCACATGTTAAAATTATTAAGTATAACATAAAAAAAGGAGAGAAAAAAGACTTAAGGAACACCACGTAAAAATTGAAATAGAAGTAAAACTTTTAATACCTCTGGTCAATTCATGATATTCAGTTCTATGCAATTTCAACATTTCACTTCTCTGTGTAACAACAACAAAATACAAAGAAGATCATCTAATCAAGAATACCTGCAGAAACTCTGGCTTGCTTCTCTGACACAATAATAAAGACAGTAAGAATGGGTGAGATTGACTGGTAACAAAGACATGTGACTTCTCATTTTAATGTAAAATTAATTAACAGGCAGCTCTGTGAAGCATTGGGATAAAGCTCTAATTACAATTAGATGCTCCAGAACTGCATGGCAGCCTGGTGCTGGAGCAGCTTGTAGGGGAAGGTGGGAGTGAGTCACCAATGCAGGATTCCTTCCAAGAATAAGCAAGGCAACCCCATTCACTACACTGACAGCCAATGGTGAAGGAGTGCTATGGTGTTCAGCATTATTGGCTGCCACTTGCACAACCATGGAGCAGCACATCTGTACTGCAGATAGTTTTAAATAAGGTGCCAGTAGGCCAGCATCAGAGAAGACATGACTGTTAGGCTGCAGAATGGGTAACAGGGGCTAGCACAAGGAAGTATCCATCAATAATGTCTGGAGGACAGATACTTGTGATTCGTTCTCACCCAAAGAAGAACAAAAGAAAAGCAAACCACTTGGTAGACAACAATCCAAGGGAATAAACCACTTGGTAGACAACAATCCAAGGGAATAATGCTTTCACATACTATAGTGCTAGTCACGCCACAGATATTCTCAACATACCAAGAGTTTATTACATGGAATATGTAGTTGACAACTGAGAATCCACAGGGAAAGAAGACCCTTGCTGAGGTTGACGCTTGTCTGGCTGCTTCACCTCTGCATATACTAACAATGCACATTCAAGAGCTAAAGAAACAGCATCTAAACATTTTTCATTTAATGCAAAAAATGTAAAAGATTTATACGTCTGTTTAAATTCATACCTTGAGATCTCTGTGAATAATTGGTGTTTTGCATTGGTGCAGCCTAGCAACAGCCTCACAGGTATCACAAAATATCTGCAGGACTTCTGGCTCAGTAAAACCAGTCTGTAGCCTTTGATTCATCTGGTTTATCACTTGTCCAGCTGCAAAAGTGCACAGAGTGTGTCAGTGTTTTATGTACATGTTAATTACTACTAACACTCCATTACACTTGCTCAGCATTTATTTTTACTAAACTATGAAGGAAGCAAAAAGACAGACTAGTTTCTTCTTTTCAGGAAAGAGGAATTATAAACCATGCTAAAATCACCCAGCAGTTAGCCACAGAATTAGCTTCAGGACTGCTACCACACAAGTCCATGCTGATACTTGTCTAGTTAAAAGACAGTTATGTTTTAAAAGGAAAATGTTGCCAAGAAGCCCTCTGCAACTTTCAAGGGAAATACAACAAGGATAGCACAAGTTAGCATGTACAACAGTTACCCTGCGAGACATTAGATGATCAGATACTCAAAATCTCAAAATAAATGTGGTGGTTATCTGCTTTAGATGTCATGTTTCTGATCAAACAAAAAGTCAGCTGTAGAAATGTTTACACAAATCTAGGTCCAGCAGCTACCTAGCTTATCCAGAACATGTCTACTCAATTGCATCATTAGTTGACTAGGAGAGTAGAATAAGTTAACAGCTGTGCAGATAATCTTTAAAAGTTGTTGCTGAAATCTCATACAAAGCAGTATAAGCAGAATCACAGATAATGTATGGCAGTTTTCCGGAACTGGCCCTGAAAACCAGTTGAGGCCCACTGTGACTGAACATATTAGTGATGAAGAGGAGTGTTACATCAATACAAGTAAAATGAAACAGACTTTGTGGAATCTCCTCTATGTTACAAAAAAAAAATGGAGGGGTATGTGGGCCACACAGCAATTTCACAAGATGGAGGCAAGACACTGTTGAAACGGACTGGGCAAACTTGATCCTTCTCTGTCAATGCCTTTCTTCAAATCGGTTTTGTTTAATCATAAAGGCAGCGTCACTGCTCCTTAGGACAAGATGAGCTGCAATAACCTCCTTACTATCAATGCCTTTAGCAAGGAAAAGATAAATGCACTATGCAAATATCATAACATCCAAAATAAGCTCCTGTCTCACATGTGAACATCGCAAAACAACTAAAAGCCTGTTAAACACAAATCAACTAGCCTCTCAATCCTGCAGTACACTTGCCCAAAATGCTCTTGCTCTCAGACATGAATATGCCCTACCCTTAACATTCTTGAGTTTTAGGCAGAACATAAAGATTCTGTAAACTATTATCAACAGACTGACGACCAAATCAAGCCTCCAGAAACCAAGAGTTGTCGTACTATATACTTATAGGTTCATAGGTAGGTACTAGGCTATTGGCCCTAGGGCCTATATAAGCCTAGCCAAAGGTATCCTGGCTTTCGTCACCCAAGAAAATTATTTTCCTGTGCCACTGTCGAGCAGAGCCAAAGAAGTGATCCCCGGGGTGAATTTCCTATCTCCCATCCAATCATCAAGATTTTTCTTGAAGAGTGCTAATGAGGAGCTTTGTTTGATATAGATAGGTAGTTTGTTCCAGAGTATGGGAAGTCTCTGGGACAGGAATCTATCCCTCCAGCATGTTCTGTTTATTGTGGTGACGAGGTTTAGGTCCCTAGAGCGTGTAGCTTGTAGGGATTGGGATTTCATTAAGTGGAGCATGTCTAAAAGCTCTGGGTTTGACATAGCTTTGTGTGTTAGGCAGAGATCGCCTCTGAGTAGACGATATGCAACAGAGTAAAGCTGCAGTTTTTTGAGACGGTGTGCATAGGGCATCACTTTGAGGCTGGTAATCCTCTTTGTGAGGTATTTCTGTGGCCTTTCCAGTTGTTGTAGATGTCTTGTGAGGTACATACCAAAAGGGGCATTGTACTCTGTAATGGGTCTAATGAGTGACGAGTAGAGGGAACAATGACCTATTTTTTCCTGGATGAGAAACCTTTTGTGATGAGGTGTGCTACATAGAAGGATTTCCTGACTACTGTGGCGATGTGATTATCAAAGGAGAGACTACTGTCCACCTGTGTCCCAAGGTCTCTTATCACACTTTCAGTGTTAAGTAGACTACCACCTATGTGGTAGTTCATGGGTACTGAGTTTTTACCAAAGGGAATGACAATGCACTTTTTGGCATTGAGCTTCAGGCCATGGCTTTGACACCAGGCATCTGTCTCAGCAAGGCCCTTTTGTAAGATGTCCACATCTTTTGGAGTTTTGATTATGGCTCCTAGTTTGCAGTCATCTGCGAACTTCATTAGCCAAAGACCTTCTGTGTTGGCCTGTACTTCAGAGAAGTAGACACCAAACAGGAGGGGACCCAGGACTGAACCCTGTGGTACTCCACTTGTCACTGGTCTGAAGCTGGATTTGGAGTCTGCTACTTTCACAGTGTGGGTTCTGTCAGTGAGCCAGTTGGCAACCCATCTTGTGACATAGGGATTTATACCTAGTTTAGTGAGTTTATCTATAATTCCAGAGTGGGGGATGGTGTCAAAAGCCTTGGCAAGATCTAGATAGGATGTGTGAACCATCTTACCCTCATTTACGGCTTTGGTGACGGCTTCAAAGAAGTCTATTAGGTTTAGGAGACATGATCTGCCTTTTACAAACCCAAACTGGGTGGGGTCCTGAGTTTGGAGATTACCAATGTCATTGTTTATAAGTTCCATGATGATATGTTCCATAGCCTTGCAGACCAGGCTCGTTAGGCTAATGGGGCGATAGTTTCCGGGGTCTGTGGTGGCTCCCCCTTTGTGGAGTGGGATAACTGTCGCTATGCGCCATTCAGTGGGCACATAGCCTGAGGTGAGGCTATGATTGAACATGGTACTTAGGTGGGGTGCCAGTTCGTTCTGTAGTTCATGTAGAACACAGCCTGAGAAAGTTAACTCTCTCTCAATTTCATTTTGTACTACTTCACTCCTTTTGATGTTTGCCATTAAACACATCCACAACAATCTTCAAAAAATATCTTCTCCTTGAGGGATACACAGTGAAACAGACAGCTTTCTGCTACTCTACAGACTCCAGTTCAGCCATACTATTGATGAAAATGAAAAGCGTTTCTAAAGCAGTACCCCCCCCCCAACTGAAACCATCTGTCTTTTGATATCCACAAAAAATATACTCTTAATTCAGAAAGTACAGTTGTGTACACTTACCATAAATGTAGATGTTCAAGTGTATTCAATGTTGCAGTCCTAACATATGGGTTATCTGGCTCATGGTAGCCCTCAGTCGGCCCGAATACCACAGTCCTTGGTATATGACGTCGGCTGCTGTTGGTTGTAAACTGATGTCAGAACGTCAGGTATAACTGGAGGCGGCTGACGCCATTTCCTCAGTTTTTCTTACCTTAACTGTCAGGAGCCCCCAAAAGAAGGCCAAACCAGGAAGGAAACACCCTGGAAAAAACCCATCCAAAAATAACATAACATAAATAGTCTGTGCCTTAGGAAAAAAGTGGGAATGAAGGGTGGGAAACCAGGACTGCAACAGTGAATACACTCGAACATCTTTATTTATGGTGTACACAACTGTACTACATTTGTCGTGTTTCACTGTTGCAGTCCTAACATATGAGTGGAGTCCCAAAGCCCAGGAAGAAAACAAAAGGGGGGAGGAAGAATCACAGATTAAGGATTGGTAAGGAGGCCTTGCAAAACTGCAGAGGCAAAACCAGCCCTGGACTTAGAAAACAAAGATAGGTTGTAATGCTTTGTGAAAGCATGGACAGAAGACCAAGTGGCTGCTTCCAGAATGTCCTTAGTAGGGCACACCTCTCAAAAAAGCTGCAGAAGTAGAGGCTGTTCTAGTAGAATGGGTCCTAATGCCCTGGGGGAGAACCTTTCCATGCTGTAGGTAACAAAAGTCAATACAATGAGCAATCCATTTGGAGATGGTTTGTTTGGAAATAGCTTTACCCTGAGCCCCAGGAGCAAAACTAACCAACAACTGCTGAGACTTTCGAAAGGGTTTAGTCCTACTGTCTGTGCACTTCAAGAGAGTGCAGAATTCTTTCCCCTTTATTCTGGGGGTTATTGAAGAATGTAGGCAGATGAACAGACTGGTTAAGTGTCAGACTGGAAACCACCTTAGGCATAAAGGATGGATTAGTTCTCGGAGAAATCCGGTCTGAAAAATAATAAAAGGTTCTACTGCCATTAAGGCTTGCAGCTCTAAAACCCTTCTGGCGGAAGTAACAGCCAAAAGAAAAACAGTCTTCCATGAAAGAAACTAAGTCTGCAGAGGCAGCAGCTTCAAAGGGAGGAAGAGTAAGCTTCTCCAGGACAAAATTAAGATCCTAAGCAGGTGTAGGAGCTCTTCTGGGAGGTCTAAGATTGCTAGCTCCCCTCAAGAAGCGTTTCATCAAGGGGCGAGAAAAAAATTGGTTGTTCAAAAGAACAATGAGCAGAAACTGCTGAAGAATGAATCTTAATTGAAGAAAAGGAAAGTCCACCGTTAAGCAAACCTGCTAGATACTCAAGAATGAGAGAAAGAGAAAGAGAAGGATGAGAATAGTCTTCTCCTTTATCCTGCATCCAAGAGCAAAATCTCTTCCATTTACCTGCATAGGATTTCCTGGTGCTAGGCCTCCTGGCCTCAACAAGAACTTCAACCACCTGCTGGGAAAGATTTAAAGTATTAGCCAGGCAGTTAAATGCAGAGTTTGAAGATGAGGATGAAGAAACTTTCCCCTTTCCTGAACCAACAGATCTGGTACCAGGGGAAGATGCCAAGGCTGAGCTTGGGAAAGGCTGCAAAGAAGGGGATACCAATGCTGCCTGGGCCAATCTGGTGCTATAAGAATAGCCTTAGGCTTTTCGTCCCTTATCTTTAGCAGCACTCTGGGAAGAAGAAGCAGAGGGGGGAGGGCATAAATTGAGAGTTGTGTCCATGGGAAGAACAAAGCATCCACTCTCCATGCTTTGTCGTGAAACTCCCTGGTGCAGAAGGTTGGAAGGAAATGACTGGTGTGAGAGGAAAAAAGATCCACCTGAGGAGTGCCCCAATGCTGAGTGATGTGATGGAAAATGATCTTGTTCAGTTGCCACTGGTGAGGATCCAGAACAGGTCTACTCAATTGATCCGTCAAGGAGTTTAGCCTCCCTGGAAGACAGTGGGCTATGAGATGTATGCCCATGGAAGCTGCTAAGGACCATAGTTTTATGCCGTGTCTGCAAAAAGGGTTAGAGTGAGTCCCCCACCTGCTTGTTGATGTACCACATGACTGTAGTGTTGCTGTTCTGATCAGAAGAGTCCCAGGGTAGAGCAAATCCTTGAAGGCCAGCAAGGCCAGCTGCACTGCCATCAATTCTTTTAAGTTTATGTGCAGATGAATCCGTTGTGTGCTCCAAGTCCCTTGTATGCCCCTGCCTTCCAGATGTGCCCCCCAAGCATAATCTGAGGCATCTGTGGTGAGAGTCTGGCTGGCAGTTGGTGGGTGGAAAGGCATACCCTTGTTTTGAGAACAGGCTGTCACCCACCAGAGAAACTCCATTTGTAGACAGGGAATAAGGGGAAGAAATCAAGTCTAAGTCCTGTGTGTGTTGACACCAAACGTTCTTGAGGTACCACTGAAGTTTTCTCATATGCAGCCTTGCATATGGGATCATCAGGATACATGAAGCCATGAACCCCAGTGCTTGCAGGAATTGCGTTGCAGAGAACTGGGTAATGCTTGCCAAGTTCTTGAAATAAGCCAACAGATCTTGTTGTTTGTCTTGAGGGAGGAATACCATCTGGGGGGCTGGTATTCAGACTCACTCTAAGGAAAACAATCTCCCTTGTAGGAAACAACTGACAACTTCTCATTGAAAGTGTAACCCAAAGAAGTGAGAATGTTCTTCACGAAGTCCAAATCCTTTTTTAACTGTTCTGGGGAGTTTGCTTGAATGAGACAGTCGTCCAGGTAAGGATAAATCTGAATATTCCTCTGCCTGCAAAAAGCAATGGCTGGCGCAAAGCACTTTGAGAAAACTCTGGGAGCAGTAGATAAGCCAAAGGGCAGCGCAGGGAATTGGAAGTGTTGCTCCCCAGCCCTGAAACCAAGAAACTGCCTGCAACTTTCCCTTATCGGGATGTGCAGATAAGCCTCCTTGAGATCCAAAGTTACCAGCCTGAATCCTTGTCAAACAATGGCAGCAACTGTTGAAGAGTGAGCATCCTGAAATTGGGAATCACCAAGTGTTTAGAATTGATCGATCCAGAATAGCACGTCAGGTGCCCCCTTTTTTGGGTACCAGAAAAAGTCTTGAATAGAAACCTAGGCCTGCCTGATTTGCAGAACTGGCTCTACAACCCCCATAGTCAGTAGAGTAGAAATTTGATGCTCTACCTCTACCCTAAGAGTTCTGGAAATGTCTGGGTAACCTTGTAGAACAGGGAAGGTGTGAAAATAAAACTTGTAACCTTGATTAACTATGCTGAGTACCCATTTGTCTGTGATGGTTGACCACACCCCTGCTAACCTTCCCCCCAAAAAAACCCTGGGCCCGCAGAGGTAGGCACAAGAAGGCTGGAGTGATTGAGAATGCTTGCTTTGGGAAGCTGGCTTAGAACTCCCCGATTTAGCACAAAATGGATGCCATTGTTTAGTCCTTTGAAGGGCACAAGCCTGCCCTCTGGAAGATCTGAAACCCCTAGGCCTAGAGCGACCCTGCTTGCCAGGATCAGGGAAAGACCAGTTCTTAGAAGGATAATGCCTACTAAACCAAGGAGGCTGAACCTGAAGGAAATCTTTTACAGCTTGCATAGATTTCGCCTTATCCTCCAACTTTTTCAGTACTTCCTCAGCCTTGTCACCAAAAAGGTTGTCTTTGTGCAAAGGAACATCCAGCAATTTAGATTTTACAGGTTCAGAAAGAGGCTGCTCCCTAAGCCAAGCATGCCTTCTAATAATGGAACCAGTGGCTGCTGCTCTGCAGGAAGCCTCCAAGGTGTCAAACCCACAATGAAGAGAATGCTTATTAACCAGAGTGGCAGAATTTAGTAAATCTTGAAAGTCTTTGTTCTCTGACCTGGAAGGAATATCCCCAGATTTAGCCTTAATAGCCTCCAAAGTATGCTGCTGATACTTAAGCATGTGAAAAAGACAATTCACAGATCTAATGGCAAGAGTTGCAGAGGTATAGACCTTTTTCCCCACCTGTCCAAGGGCCCTAGACTTCTTATGAGGGTTTTTAGCAATAGTAGCCTTAACACCCTTGGGACCTTGAGAAATAATCTCAGGATCAGCAGAAGGGTTTTGAAAAAGAAGTTGATGAGAATCAGGAAACCTAGAATACCTATCAGATTTTCTGGGAGCAGGAGGAACAGAATTAGGAGTTAAAAGAATTTTCCATGAAAACAACATCAACAACTTCCAAAAAGTACAGTTGTGTACACTTACCATAAATGTAGATGTTCAAGTGTATTCACTGTTGCAGTCATTACATTTGGGTAATCTGCTGGCAGGATGCACTCAGTCGGCCTGATTAACAAAGTCTTGGGTCCTGCATCGGCTGCTGTCCCTTCTTCCATGACGTCAGGTCATCAGGGGTATAAAACATGCAGCCGACATCATTACATCCATTTTTCTTGCCCCAGATGTCAGGTGCTCCCCTAATGGGGAGCAAATAAACACAAAAACACAAAGGTATACCTCCAGCCAAAAGCAAATACACCAAAAAGGCTTTTAAGCATAGTAAAGGAAAGGAGAGGTATAGTCAGAAAAAACTAGGGGGCTGCAGGGAGGGTAACCAGGACTGCAACAGTGAATAAATTCGAACATCTACATTTATGGTACGTGTACACAACTGTACTATATTCTTCATGTTTCACTGTTGCAGTCATTACATTTGGGTAGATTCCCAAAGCTATGGTTGGGAGGAGGAGTTTATACAGCATTAGTGCCAGCAATAAGGCCCTGCAAGACAGCAGTGGCAAAGCCAGCTCAGGATTTAGAGAAAAATGGTAAATGATAGTGCTTGGTGAAGGTATGTACAGAACTCCAGGTAGCAGCTTCTAGGATATCCCTGGTAGGAACACCTCTGAGAAAGGCTGCAGAAGTAGATGCAGCCCTGGTGGAGTGAGATCTGATCCCCTGGGGGATAGGTTTTCCATGGTGCTTATAGCAGAAATGAATGCAATGGTTTATCCACTTAGAAATGGTTTATTTTGAAATAGCCTTCCCCTCTGCCCCTACAGCAAATGCTACCAGCAATTGTTCAGATTTTCTTTGAGATTTAGTCCTGTCCAAGTAGAATCTTAGTTGTCTGTGCACATCCAAGGAATGCAGAATCCATTCCCCTTTGTTCTGTGGATTGGCGAAGAAGGTTGGCAAATGAATGGACTGATGAAGAGCCACACTGGAAACCACCCTGGGCATGAAGGATGGATTGGTCCTGAGAGATACCCTGTCCGCATGAAAGATGATGAAAGGCTCCACTGCCATAAGGGCCTGTAATTCAGATATCCTTCTAGCTAAAGTGATTGCTAAAAGGAAGGCTGTTTTCCAAGAAAGAAATTTTAAGTCTGCAGTAGCAGCTGGCTCGAAAAGAGGTAGAGTGAGTTTCTCCAAGACAAAGTTAAGGTCCCAGGCAGGGGTACGAGCTCTCCTGAGTGGTCTCAAGTTTTTTGCCCCTCTGAGATACTGCTTGAGCAGAGGATGAGAGAAGAGGGGTGGTTCTATGTTATAGTGAGCTGAAATAGCTGAGGTGTGGATTTTAATGGAGGAAAAAGACAGGCCCTTGTGAAGCATCTCAGTTAAGAATTGCAAAATCTGAGGTAAACTGGGCGCTGCTGTGCTCATCCCTAAAGATTGGTTCCAGGCACAGAATCTTTTCCATTTTTCAGCATAAGATTTTCTAGTACTAGGTCTCCTCGCCTCCAAGATGACATCCATCACAAGTTTGCTGAGGGATGAGTGTGAATTTAAGTGATTAGCCAGGCTGCAAGGTTCAATGTTGGAAGCTGAGGGTGCAGAATTTGGTTCTCCTGCTGAGACAGCAGGGAAGGGGTCTGAGGCAGGTGCCGCTGAGATATCTGCGACACACTGGGCAGGAGGGGGTACCAGTGTTGGCGCGGCCAGTCTGGAGCAATCAAAATCATCCTTGGTTTGTCCTGTTTGACTTAGTAGAACTTTGAAGAGCATAGGCAGAGGGGGAAAGGTGTACACGGATAGGTTTTTCCAGGTGAAGGACAGAGCATCCACTTTCCAGGCTTGTTTGTCGGGAGTCCTTGTGCAAAACTTGCCCAACTGGTAGTTCTGGGGGGAGGCAAATAGATCTATGTCTGGGCTCCCCCATTCGTTTGTCAACATGTTGAAAATCCGTGGTTCCAGTTTCCACTCTTGTGGGTCCATGAGGTTTCTCCTTAGTCAGTCTGCCAATGTATTCAATTTTCCCGGCAAGAATTGAGCTTGTAGATGCACTTGGTAGCTCAAGGCTGTGTTCCACAATGCCATGGCTAGTCTGCAGAGGGGGCAGGAATGTGTACCCCCCCTGCTTATGTACCACATAACCGTGGTGTTGTCCATCTTTACCATTAGTTGTCCTGGAAGAATGTAGTCCTTGAAGGCTGTCAGAGCATTCTGTACAGCTAACGTTTCTTTTTGATTGATATGTAGGTGCATTTGATTTGGGTTCCATTTGCCCTGAATGCACTTCCCTGCCAGGTGAGCCCCCCATGAATAGTTGGATGCGTCTGTAGTTAGGGTTTAGGCGGCAGGGGGTAGTGTGAATGGTAGTCCCTTGTTTTGGTGGCAGGCTTCTGCCCACCATAGGAACTCTAGGCGTAGGCATAGTACGATAGGAATCCTTGTTTCCAGGCTGTGACAATGTTGACTCTATAGACTTTTTAGATACCACTGTAGTTTCCTCATATGCAGTCTTGCATATGGAATTAAAAGAATGCAGGAGGCCATGAACCCCAAGGCTTGCAGTATTTGTCTTGCAGATAGCAGGGTTTTTGTGGCCACTTGTTTGAAGTAAGTTACCAAATGAATTTGCTTCTTTGGCATGAGGAAAGCCATCAGGGCAGTTGCATTCAAGCTTGCACCCAGGAATGTAATCTGTTGACAGGGTACCAGTTGTGATTTATTTTCGTTTATGGTGTACCCCAGACAAGTTAGAACCCTTTTTACAAATGCCAGATGATTTAGAAGTATGCCCTGGTTTTCTGCCTGAATTAGGCAATCGTCCAGGTATGGGTATATTTGAATATTTCTTTGCCTGCAAAATGCAATAACTGGAGCCAGGCACTTTGTGAATACCCTGGGCGCAGCAGACAAGCCAAAGGGCAGTGCAGAGAACTGATGATGTAAGTAGCCTGCTTTGAAGCTTAGGTATCTTCTGCAAGGTTCCCTGATTGGGATGTGCAGGTATGCTTCTTTTAAATCCAGAGTTGCCAACAAGGCGTCTTTGCCTAGCATAGTAATTAACTGGTGAAGAGTCAGTATCTTGAATTTTGGAATCTCCAAAAAGGTGTTTAGAGTAGACAGGTCCAGGATTGGACGCCATGATTTGTCTTTTCTGGGTACCAGAAAAAGCCTGGAATAGAAACCTTGTCCCTTTTCCTCTTCTGGTACCAGTTGAATAGCCCCCATGCTTAAGAGGGAAAGTACTTGTTTTTGAGCCTCTGCCCACTGATTTGGGGGCAGGTCTGGCCACCCGTTTGGTGTTGGCAATATGTGGAAATGAAATCTGTATCCCTGGAACACTATATTTAAAACCCATTTGTCCTGGGTTATGAGTTCCCAGTTTTTTGCATGAAGAGCAATTTTTCCCCCCAAAGGGGCGGTTAAAAGATAAGTGCTTGGTAATTTTAAAAGGATTGAGACTGTTTACTATAGGGGGGTGTCTTGTTATTTCCAGATTTGGAAGTGGAGGCCCCCCACTGCTTAGTTCTGAGAGTCCCCTGGGACTGAAACCTGGGGTTTTTGCTGTGTCTTGGTTTGGCTTGAGAGAATCTGGAAGGGGCTGGAAAGGACCAATTCTTAGTAGGCCAGTGCCTACTAAATCTTGGAGGTTGCACTTGTAAGAAATCTTTAACAGTTGGCATAGATTTAGCTTTAGCTTCCATCTTTTTTAGAACCTTATTGCCAAACAGGTGATCCTGATTTAAAGGAGCATCCAACAATTTAGCTTTACCATGATCAGGCAAAGACTGCTCCTTAAGCCAAGCATGCCTTCTAAGCACAGACCCAGTAACAGCAACCCTGCAGGAGGCCTCTAAAGAATCAAAACCAAATTGCAAAGTATGTTTTCCAACTTGTTCAGCGGAATGCATTAAATCCTGTAAATCTTTATTTTCCACACAGTCAGGAATCATCATTTTCTGTTTAAGCAGTTCAATTATATGCTGTTGATATTTTAACATATGAAATTGGCAGTTTAAAGCTCTGATTTCTAAGGTTGCAGAAGTATAAACCTTTTTATTCCATCTATCCAGCGCCCTGAAGTCTCTATCAGAAGGGGTAGGATTTTTAGCAGTAGAAGCCTTAATGCACTTGGGTCCCTGAGAAATGGTTTCTGGATCTGCAACAGGATTTTTGAAAAGGAAATTGTGGGACTCGGTAACCCTGTAGTATCTGTCAGGTTTACTGGGAGCCGGAGGCAGGGAATCAGGGGCCAAACTGGATTCCGAGAACACATCAACAATTTCTAGTACAGGAGGTACAGCCAAAAGCCTATGCTGAGGTAGGAGGAGGAAATCCCGAAGCCTCTTTTTGAATCAGAAAATTTCTGGCTTTCCCAATGGAAATGCTCCCTTAAAAGTATGTAAAGTTTCCCCAAAAGAAAAATCCTCAGGAGGGGAAGCAGAGGAAATGGAATCCTCTGCATCAGAATCCTCATAAGTAGGTATGGACAAATCCAGGTCATTAGAAGAGTCAGAAAAAACAGAATCCTGATCAGAAGATTCATAATCAGGCTCAGCCCTAGGCCTCTTGGGGGGGGGGGGGTTGACTACCCCTGAATAGAGTAATCAGATCTTCAGCCATTTTTATCATTTGTTTTTTAGGCATAGGGGCCTGAACATGTGGCCTGGGCAACGGTTTTTTAGACATGGATCGAGATTTAGGCCTTAGTAATGAAGGCGGTGTTGATTTAATATGCAAGTCTGTAGACCTGAATACACCCTCAGATGCCGGTGCCTGCACAGCGGCTCCAGACCCATCCAAGGTAGAGACATCCGCGGGTTCCATAGGTGAAGCATCTCGCGGCAGACCGGACTCCGAATGGATCTCAGTAGAGGCCTGCTAATCAAAAGTAGCAGCAATCAGGGGACTGCGAAAGCGCCTCACTGAGTACCGGTGAACTGGCGACTGGCTTAGGGGAAGCATCGTCGGCAGTTTTGGACCTCGGCGGCCTGTCTCTATCTTTGCGTTTTTTTCAGAATCCCGGTAGTCGAATGGCTGACAACATTTCTGGGTAATTAAACCAAGAACCGAAATATTTAGAGGCAAAAATGTACCGACGACAGATAGTTCGCTGATTAAATAAAGCACGACAGCAAGGTACGTTGTGGTCAGGACCTAGGCAAGGAATACAGTAGGAATGAAAATCTTTATGAGGTATTTGCTTTCCACAAGTAATGCAATTATTAACTTTTACTGACATCGGTAAGGAGCAAGAAAAAGTCTCCCCAATGAGGTACTAAGCTTTAAGTTGAAGACTTTGGTTCTGAAACTCGAAAATGAAAATTTTAGGAGTCGGCCGACTGGCACTTGCGAACTGCTTCTGCTATCGCACGGCAAGAAGGACTGATGTAATGGCGCCGGCTGCATGTTTTATACTCCTGACGACCTGACGTCATGGAAGAAGGGACAGCAACTGATGCAGGACCCAAGACTTTGTTAATCAGGTCAACTGAGGGCAACCTGCCAGCAGATAACCCAAATGTAATGACTGCAACAGTGAAACACAAAGAACATCAGGAGGTATAGCCAGAGGTTTATGCTGTGGCAAATCTAAAAATTCCTGGATTCTCTTCTTAGACTGAGGGAAATCCTGACTTTCCCATTTAAAGTGTTTCCTAAGAGTATTCAAAGCATCCCGAAAGGAAAAATCTTCTGGAGGGGAGGCAGAGGGGATAGAATCCTCAGCATCAGAATCCTCAAAGCCACAAAATAGTTGAGAATTTCCTTCCTCACCAGCAGAAATACTGGAAACCTCAGAATCTGATTCAGACAAAACATCAGGCGACAATTCCCTAGCCCTCTTGGAAAGGGGAGGGGGGGTGAGAGCCCTTAATAAGGGTAAGAAGATCACCAGCCATATTTAGCAACTGGGAGTGAGGCACAGGAGAGGAGGCCAACACCCGCTTGTGGATAGATTTGCGGCTGAAAGGTTTGCTAGTAATCTGGAGGGATTCGGGAGGCCTAGCAACTGCAGAAGTCTGAGCTAAGGTAGTCGGTCTGGCTCTGGTCTCATGTCGAAGAGAAGAGGCGTCAGAAGCCGGTGCCTGCATAGCGGCTCTGGACCCATCTGAGGCAGCGGCAGGCGGAGGGGTCTGAAGGCAAGACAGCAGCCTGAAGCATGGAGGACTCCGTAAAGGTCTCAGCAGAGATCTGCGGACTGCAGGGGCTGCGAAAGCGCCTCACTAGCTACTGCTCGGCTGACCACCAATTTCACTGACGCGTCATCAGCAGCTTTAACCCTAGGCCTATTGCGGTCCTTGTCCTTGCGTTTCCTAGGTATATCCGAAGTCAGGAGACCAGAAAACACCATACTGACGAACTTAGGCCAGACTTCGAAATGCTTATATAAAATCTTAGCTCTATGGAGTATGGTACGTGGGATGAAAGAAGCACAGAGATCACAGAGACATCATGCTCAAGGCCCAAACAAGTTATACAATAGAAATGAAAATCACAGTGCGGAATCTGTTTTCTGCAGGCAAGACAGTTATTAACTTTATCTGACATTCGTTAAAGCAAGAAAAGGGGATCCACAATGGGGTACTTATCTGAAGGCGTCTTCAACTTGGTAGTCGGAATGCCGAAAAAAGGTAAACGACCAACCGGCACTAGTGCGAATTGTATCTGCTTCGGGCTCCGCGGCAAGAAAGACTGAGGAAATGGCGTTGGCCTCCTCCCTTTATACCTGACATTCTGACATCAGTTTACAACCGATGGCAGCCGATGTCATATACCAAGGACTCTGGTATTTGGGCCGACTGAGGGCTACCGGGAGCTGGATAACCCATATGTTAGGACTGCAACAGTGAAACACTAAGAACATCCAAATTTCTTGTGGCAACTGAAAGACACTTCTGCTTGTTCTTGATGTATAGATAAAGGGTGCATGAAATCATTTTCTTCTAGATGGCAACACCCAATCTTATCTCTGTGCATCTTTAAAGATGTGAATCATGTTTCCTACTGAATTACCTAATGCTTGCATATATGTATAGTCGAGTAACAACTACATATTTGTGTGATTTTCTTTATATCCAACCCCCCAAATGTATGTAAATATCCCTTATGCAACTGTTGTTGTTTGTCTTTTGGCTTTTTCCGAGTTAGGGGTCGCCACAGCAGAACTCCGGTCCACTAATGATTGGCAGTAGATGTTTACGAACGCCGAGGTGCCAGCTCAATGTTCAACCTTCAACGAAGGCATGCCCATTTAAGCATGTCTTTCGAACGCCCACCCAACCGCAAGTGTAATTTTTCAAAATAACAATACTAATTTTCTTTTCGCACGTTATAAATATTTAGTCAACCAAGTCTACTGAAAAAAATGTAACCACTAATAAATGTAAGCAAGAAGGTCACTGCACGTAGGTCATGGATGACAATGTGACCAGCCCACCCAGCTGGTGAACCAAATAAAACACAAATACATACAACAGAGAGGGCTGTTTCTATCAAGGTTACTACTACTTCCCAAGAAGCAATTTGGGATTAATACTGTTCTTTTCCTTCTGGTGAGAGAAGGAGCTAGGGATCACTAATTGATGAGACCAGTACTATCTCCACTACCAGAGAGCACCTCCAGTAATAAACTCCAAATTTCACAGGTACTCCTCTTTCAGCCCATATTAGTAAGCACTTGAAACCACTGAGTTGCACTTTCTGTTTTTGTAGCCAGCTTGGTTGAAATGGGCATTCTGAGACAATGTAGCAAATGTCTCGTGTTTACTGACAACCACCTGCTAATACTCAGACAAAAATGACACAGTATGAGAGAGACACAGTTATTTAATGCTACTGGAAGAAAACTTTCACATGAAGATACTGCAAATAACAAGCAGCACCATACAAGACTACACTAAACCTATCAACCACACCAAACACATAGACCTACATATGCTGAGGCGCTTTAAACATAATCAATCTAAACCGCCCAGACATCCTAAATGGAACCTAAGAAAGAAGTACTCTCAGCAACCTCCCAAACACACACGATACGAAGCACCCACCTTCAAACATACGTTTAAGAGTCAAAAAGTGTCTCAGTTCAAGAGCCCATTAGGCAAGCCTCCACAAAATCCAACATCACCCATACTGAGACACACTGATGCACTACTCACCAGGCTGTGCGAGAATTATTTATTTTATTTTACATTTGTTAACCGGGAAATTCCGACTGGACCAGGTCCATTTTCAGCGGAGGCCCGGGGAGAAAAGCGCCATCATCAATTTATACAAATACAGTACATCCAGCATAATACACAAAACAGGTTACATAATGTATGCTGAGCATAGTAATATAATAAGAAGTTATGTCTTACCATAACGTTCCATGTTAGTTTTCTTCTCGCCTTCTTTCTTGCTGGATGGGTTCGGAGCCGATCCTCTGCTCCGACTCAGCCTATACTATAGCTCGAGAGCTATTTTTACCGGCTCAAGGCAGCCCTATATCCCACAATACCATGCGCTAACTCCCCAGATCTCGTTTGGAAGCCAAGACATAGTATAAATAATAATATTATAATAATAATATTATAATCCTCTTTTACGAGTACAGATTACCTGCTAGTAACACTAAGGATACCATGAAAGACGCAACATATTGTATCTCCAGAAATGGAAGGACTCAGAAACCTCGAGTCTATCCAGGCTAGGGGGCAGGAGGGAGGGACACAAAAAAGAAGGCGAGAAGAAGACAACTAACATGGAACGTTATGGTAAGACATAACTTCTTAATGTTAAGATGTCATTCTCGCCTTCATTCTTGCTGGATGGGACAGCATCCCTAGCATCTTAGTCCTGGGTGGCTCAATGGAACAGACTCCAGAGTACAGTGGAACCAAAATCAGCTCTATTTCTGGAGGCTAAATCAAGCTTGTAATGGGCAATAAAGGTATGTTTGGACGCCCATGTAGCTGCTGCACAAATGGCATCTCGTGGTAACCTTGCTTGAAACGCCGTTGAAGTTGATAGTGCCCTGGTTGAATGAGCCTTAGGCCTAGGGGGAAGTTGCCCGTGTCTCAACTCATAGACCAAGGTAATAATAGATGTCAGCCATCTGGAAAGAGTAACCTTCGATACCAGAAGCACTTTCTTGCCTGCAGCATAAGAGAGAAAGAGCTGGTCTGACTTCCTGAATTGTTTTGTCCTGTCTAGGTAATACCGTAATTGGCGATGAACATCTAATGAATGTAATTTTTGTTCAGCCCTGTTGGTATAGTCTGGGAAAAAGACAGGCAAATCAATGGAGTGGTTTAGATTTGCTTTCGATAACACTTTTGGTAGGAAGGAAGGGTTTGTTCTGAGAGCTACCCTGTCTTTATGAAAAACCAAATAAGGACAGACAGACAAGGCTTGAAGTTCCGATACCCTTCTGGCAGATGTTATAGCTACTAAAAACAGCGTTTTCCAAGAAAGAAGTTTGAGGGAGCAAGAAGCTGCCGGTTCAAAAGGGGGTAGAATTAGTGAGGTTAGAACTAAATTCAAATCCCATTGTGGGGGTGGATCTTTGACTGGAGGTCTGAGCAAAAAGATGCCCTTGAGAAAGGCTTTACAGAGTTTGTGGGACATAATATTTGCTTCTGAGAGTCCAACATGAAAATTAGCAATGGCCGCTAATTGTACCCTGATAGTGGCCGATGATGACCCTGAATGAAAAAGCTCCGCCAGAAAGTCTAGAACCTCATGAATGGGTGCATGGAAAATATCTATGGACCTAGTTTGTGCCCAGTGTGAAAAACGCTTCCATTTACTCGCATAAGTCTTCCTAGTATTGGACTTATGGGAAGCCAGAATGATATCACGAACAGGAGGAGAAATAACGGGAAGCCTGGCTATGGCTGGAAGTGGAGCAACCAAGCTGTGAGGTTGATGAATGTAGAGACTGATGCAGCTTGCCCGTAAGGTGGGTCAACAGATCCAGAAGGGGTTCCAGATGCCAAGGCTGTTCTAGCACGTATTTGTGCAGGAACAGGAACCAAACCTGTCGAGGCCAAAACGGGGCAATGAGGATAATTTTGGATCTCAATGCGGTTGCTTTCTGAATTAATTGCAGGATCAATGGAAAGGGAGGAAAGGCATAAAGAAGACCCCGGGGCCAAACGTGAACAAGAGCGTCTCTGAGGGGTTGGCCTGGTAGAGGAAAAAGTGTGAAGAAGTCTAGGGACTTGCTGTTTTGGGGAGTTGCAAAAAGGTCGCAGCAAGGCTGGCCCCACTTCCGAAAAATTCCGTCTGCTACCGCTTGATTTAGAGACCACTCGTGAGGCATGAGGATAGTTCTGCTCAATCTGTCTGCTATGACATTGGACTTCCCGGGGATGTGCGTTGCTATCAGAAACCGTTGAGATGAAATCGCCCATTGCCAAAGTCTGAGTGCTTCTCGACAGAGGGGGTAGGACCTTGCTCCACCCTGCTTGTTTATGTACCACACCACAGACATATTGTCCGTTTGAATTGCTATAGTCCCCGTGGGAAGAGAGCTCTGAAGGGCTTGTAACGTCAAAAGCACCGCCCTCATCTCCAGGACATTTATGTGCAGGTGGCATTCTGACTGTTGCCAAGTGCCCTGGACTGTCCGGCCCTGATAATGCCCCCCCCACCCGATCAGGGAGGCATCCGTTGTGACAGCGGCAACTGGAGGGGGGAGAACAAAGGGTCTGCCCTGAAAAAGTTGAGGGGAAACCATCCACCAGGAGAGATGTTTCTTGCAAGATGGGGTTATCAAAATGTTGTGGGTCATTGGTAGCTGCTGAAAGGACCACTGAGAAAACAGCACCCACTGAAGGAGCCTCATGTGGAAGCGGGCTAATGGAAGTAGAAGAATCGCCGCCATGAGGCCCAATACTTTCAATACTAGCTTGACTTGGACTCTGTTGGGCTGAAACAGGGGCTGAACATTCCGCCTTATGTCTGTCACTCTCTGAGGTGGTAATGTTGCAGACATTTCTGTGGTGTTTAATATGGCGCCTATAAAGTTTATACATTGACAAGGCGACAAGGAGGACTTTGCAAAATTTAGAGAAATACCCAGACTGTTGCAAAGTTGAATAGTGTAATCCCTGGCCATTATGAGATCCTGTTTGGTGGTAGCAGAAATGAGCCAGTCATCTAAGTATGGAAACACCTGGAATCCTTTCCGTCTCAGGTAAGCCGTGACCACTGCCAAACATTTGGTGAACACCCGGGGGGCTGTGGTGAGACCAAAGGGCAGGGCGCTGAATTGAAAATGACTGACTCCCAGCCGGAAGCAGAGAAACCTCCTGGAGCGCCTGTGTATCTTTATATGGTAGTACGCATCCTGGAGGTCTAACGAGCACATCCAGTTGTCTCTGCCCAAAAAGGGTAGAATGGACTGCAGTGTTACCATCCGAAATTTTGTCTTTAGTACAGAGTTGTTTAACCTGCTGAGATCCAAAATGGGTCTCCATTCTCCTGTCTTTTTTGGTACCAAAAAGAATCTGGAGTAGATTCTGGATCCTAGTTGATCTGCTGGGACTGCCTGGATGACTCTTTTTTTCTAACAGCTTTTTTATTTCTAGCTGAGCCTGACCCCTTTGTGCGGGTGGTACGTCTGGTAGGGGTTTTGGCAGTTGTACTGGAGGGAAAGTGAAAGGGATTTTGTAACCCTCGGATATGATCTTCTGTACCCATGTGTCTTGGGAGAGGGATTGCCAGGCTTCCGGGTACAGAGATAATCTTCCCCCGACTGCCTCCGAAGGTGGACAGTAGGGCAGCTTCTCAGGGATGCTGAAAGGGTTGGTCAGGAAAAGATTCCCTAGAGCCCTGGTTCTGAGGAACCCTTCTGCCCCTGGGGTGGCGTCTGTTATTATTTCCCCCTCTGCCTCTAGGGGGAAATTCACCACGTGCGGCAGGCGAGACTCCCCGAGGTTTGCGGAACCACATCTTTCCTCCCTTCTGTCCCTTAGGATAAGGTCTAGAAGGCGTGGAAAAACGGACTCCCACGGCAGAGAGAGTCTTACCATCTTGCTCACATCTGGTGAGGGTATTCTTCACCTGAGGTCCGAATAATTCCGAACAGTCAAAGGGGGTTTTGGTGAAGGACGCCTTGAAGGGATCGGCAAAGTTACAGTCTCGCATCCAAGCGCGACGTCTCAACGCAACGCCTGTACCAGCGGCCCTACTCGCTCCATCGGCTGCATAAGAGATAAGCCGCATGGAGGAGTTAACAATGGAGTTCAGGGTAGCCAGCTGAGAGTTTATTTTGTCCTTAAACCCCGCAGCAGAAGGATCCTGTACCGTTTCACCCAGCTTATTGAGCAAGTCTCTCTGAAGGCGGGTGAAATGACAAATACTTCCGCGATCGCATAGAAAAGGTCGCTGAAGCAAAGGTCTGCTTGCTGTACCTGTCCATGGTCCTGGACTCTTTGTTAGGAGGATGAACAGATACAGAAGGATCAGCCAATTCCTTCTTAGTGGCTGCTGCTACCACCATAGCATCAACTGAAACACCTTTGGTGAGAAAGGATTTGTCATCTGGTGCAGAAATAAATTTAGAAGGGCTCCTAGGGGTAAGTTCCATTGAATCAGGAGCTGCCCACACCTTTCTAGCCACTACCTCCATTATTGGGTCGAAAGGGGGAGACACCCAGGAGGTGGAAGGGCGAGATCCAAAGGTGTCAAGGTAAACAGACTCGTCCTCAGAAGGTTTGAGAGTGGACCAATTTCCCCTCTGTAGGTTTGAGAGTGGACCAATTTCCCCTCTGTCTTAGGATCTCCAGGATGTCTGAAAAGGAGACATCCTCAGAGGGGGATCTGGGGGAACCTTCCGACTCATCCAAGTCGGTGTCCGACGTGACAGACTTGGGGGAGTCTATGTGCTTTCTCTTGCACTTTCTTTTCCTAGGGGGTTCCCCTGAAACTTCAGGGGAGCCCTCAGAAGAAGAGGACACCCCCAAGGTGAGTACCCTACACTTTGGATCTCTGCTGTCAGGTGTAGGAGGATGGCCAGAGACCGTAACAGGCACTAAAGAGGGAGGAGCCGCAGAACTTAACCTTGGAGTGGACACTGGGTCCAGCACACTCATCACCTCGAAGGCTCCCCCATCAGATACCAAAGGTAGCCCCGGCTCTGAAGAGACCGGAACCACCCCCATAACCGACAGAGAAGGCTCCGAGAATGATGTCTGGGCCGAACTAACCAAAGCCGAAGCTCCGAGAGGGAGAGCGGTGTCGGACAAGGGTCCGATGCCACTCGCTCCCTCAGAGCCGACAATGGAGTCTCGGCGCACGGACCTCTCCACGGATGGAACCAATAAAGAGGTTGGAGACGAAGGAGGAAGTATCGGCTCCGACATGGGCAAGGTCACGGTTCCGACAAACTCTGGCTCCGAACTCGAGAGATGAGTTGGAGGAGGAATGGATAGCTGTATCGAAGGAGTCACACTCTGGTGAGATGGGCTCTGGAGCATTTGGGCCAGCGCCTGAGATTTTATGAGTCTACTGACCACCCTCTCGATGTCGTGGTCGGAGAGCCTGGATGACCTCGATGAATGAGTCCTATGACTCCGCTCCGATAGGAGAGCGGACCTCGGAGCCAATCTGACGGACTCTAGCGAAGGGGACCTAGAGCGCTTGCGCGCTGGGGTCGGCTCCGATGATGGTTTCGGAGTGGAAACCACTTTGCTCGCCTCGGAGCCAGACGGAACCGAGGTCGGAGCCATCTCGATAACGCCAGCCCTCGCTCAGAAGCTGGAGCAGAGGGTTTGGCGGTTTTTGACGACTTCCCCGAGCCAGACTTGGACGGGGAGTCATCAGGCTTAAACAAGCCCCTTAGGATGAGCTTGTTACGCCTTTCCTGCAGGACTCTTGAACTAAATCCGTGACAAACGGAACAAGAGTCCTGCAGGTGTAAAGGCCCCAAGCAAAAGACACAAGAAATGTGACCATCTGTCAGAGACATTTTCTGACAGCACGAGTCACACTTCTTGAATCCTTGGTCCTTTGACATCCTGACAAAAAATAAAAAGGAACACAGTCAGTCCACACACACACACTTATTTAAGTTAAGGGGAACTGACTAAAAACCCACACACACACTGAAAGGGGTGGGGGAAAACTAAGAAAAAGCCCGTAGGCCCAAGATAAAAAACTAACTAAAGAAGGGGAAAAAGGGCTACCGAAAGGGTAAGGCAGTTAGAAGGGACCTAAAGAAGGGTAACTAACTGAAAAAAAGCGACTGAGACTGAATATATATATATATATATATATATATATATATATATATATATATAAAAAAAAGCACTTACTGACCGGAGCCGGTAAAAACAGACTACCTCGCAGCGAAGCGGCAAACGAGATCTGGGGAGTTAGCGCATGGTATTGTGGGATATAGGGCTGCCTCGAGCCGGTAAAAATAGCTCTCGAGCTATAGTATAGGCAGAGTCGGAGCCGAGGATCGGCTCCGAACCCATCCAGCAAGAATGAAGGCGAGAATGACAACTTAACATCAAGAATTAATAAAAAACACTCCAGGTAAAAAGATATAGAACATAGGTAAAAAGACAATGTCAGTCATACACTGGTAAGAAAAGAAAATATATCAAGTAAGATTTTACAGTTAAAAGTACCCTTTCAGATGACCAAGCCTACAGGAGAACAGAGCTCAGCATGTGATCAGAGAGGAATTTGGGGGAGTTAATAGTAGAATGGGTAGGGTTACGTGATACAAGGGCATAACCAGGTACTAAGAAGGTGCGATTTGAGGGAGTTTTTGAATATGGATGTGGAGGGGGCAGTGGACACTGATAGGGGAAGAGAGTTCCAATTTCTGGCAACGGTGTGGGAGTAGAGCGCTTTCCCTGCATTATTGTTAGCCTTGGTGATGGAGAGGAGAGATTTTTCACTGGATCTTAGGTACCGGGGGGCAAAAAAGTTGTGACTTGAAGTG